>NC_136064.1:139517941-140234543 GCF_964261635.1 Lissotriton helveticus
AGGAACTAAAAAGTCCAGGTAAATGTTCTCTATCTTGTCAAGAAAGAATGTAGACACGCCTTCACAAAAGTCCAAGGAGGGAGTAATGGCAGGGTGGAACACCCTCGGATGTAAGTAAGATTGAACAATTACCAAGATTTCCTTAGGACCATTTGCTTTTACATTGTTGTTTACTGTTGTACTTTGCTTATCAAGCAGATAATAATTTTTATTTTTTAATATTGTATTTTTCCTCATTATTTATTACCTGAAGGAATAAAAATGCTCTCATTTTTTAATTCCCTTCAAAAATAAGTTGTATGAATTTACCTGTGGAAAAAAAGGTGTCCTTGACTATTTTTCCAGAAGAAACAATCTTTAGTTGAATTAGTTTAAAATATTGTCATTCATGTTTAGCATTGAGTGTAGACACCACACCAGAGGCCAGGGGCCTGAATCACAAAGATAATTTACACTTTGGAGTAAGTTTATTACTTCTTGGCTATTTACTAAAATACAAATGAAAATGTAGTCTAAATGTGAAACTCATGGAATCGGACTGCTATTCATCAGGAATACATTCACCAAATACATTCATAATAGGAACCTCCACTATAGAGTGGCACCGCACATCAAAATCCCAAGATATAAGATAATAAAACCTGGGTGGCACATCCTTCTTTGTTCAAGCAGCCAAACTATGGAACGCTTTACCTTTCAACATAAGCTCCACCGACAACCACCTTATCTTCAGAAAACTACTCAAGAACTGTCTCTTCCCCACATAAGTACCATACGCAAACAGAAATATACAGCATATCCCTCTGTATATATGCGTGCATTTGTACTATAGATATGTACCTATGTATGTGTATTATGGTTTATTTTAAATAGATAAAATATAATTTTAAGTACAACAATTGAAAACCAGAGTTTATCAAATGCATCTTTAATCTTCGTATACTTACTTCCTTTATTCATCTACATACCTTCCATGTACTTGGATCTATATATTTATTACTGTCTTCCTAAAAGAAAAGAAAGCATATTCAATGCACTAACCTATTTCTCAGCCTATACGTCTATCAATATATTTAATCTAAATATAGTTACTTCCTTTATGCATCTATAAACTTTCCATATACTTATGGATCTAAATATTTATTGCTTTCTTCTAAGTCAGCATATCCAGTGCAATACCACATTTCTCACCCTATACCTCTCTCATTATATCTTCTACC
Source organism: Lissotriton helveticus (assembly GCF_964261635.1). Classification (NCBI taxonomy): domain Eukaryota; kingdom Metazoa; phylum Chordata; class Amphibia; order Caudata; family Salamandridae; genus Lissotriton; species Lissotriton helveticus. The sequence continues at coordinate 139,519,162 of NC_136064.1, forward strand.
TCAACTCTCTGACTCATCTCAAACATATTTCTACTACTCTTTCCAATGCACTACCCTATTTCTCACCCTATTCCTCTATCAAAATATCTTCCACATCCACTCTCTCTTTCCTCTCAAACACCATACCACTATTATGATCACCCAAAACAGCCCTTTCTAGATTCTCCCCTACTCTACCCCTCCTTGCACCATCTGGAACCTCTTTTGCTATACCTACCCCCAAAACAAGCCTTTCTAAACTCTTCCCTCTGACTCCTCACCTCCATATACCTTTTTACTAATCCCATGCCTCCCACTGCTGCTTTGACCTCTGCTATCTTTCTGTATCCAAATAAGTGACTAACATATCCACCACTCAAATTACTTTCAATTTTCACTATACTAATTCAACACTAATCCTTTATGGGTTCCGGAGTAGCGGGCTACTGACCAAAAAAGCACTTTGGCGCCTTGCCAGGAGTAGTAAGCGCTATATAAATGCAAATACAATACAATCCAAGTGTCTCCATCAAATTGAAGCACCCGTGAACAATACACTTTTGAGTCGTTTTTGACGATTCACATAAAATGGTTGAAATCAACACATGGACACCTGAAATCCGACCGAGTGTACTTTTTGCCTGCGGGGTTTTCAAGATTTGCATTGATAGTCAGGCAAAAAGCCTTGCAAGGGGTGCCTTCATTTTATGCTTTGGGTGAATCTGGAATCCCTCGGGTTGCTCTGCGCATACCGACACCTGACGAAAGAGCTTTCTACTTGTGGGGTAATTAAGTTCTAAGTTATGCACAACCAGTGAGACATGAAGCCCTGTGAGGGGTGCCTTCATCTTCATAATCTAGGCCACACTGAGACGTCACCTTAACCCAAGAAAGCCTTTTAAGAATGCAAATGCGCTGGCACTTTCTATAATCCGGTTGGGTTGCAGTGTGAATGAATGAAAGAATGAATGAAATACGCATTTATAGAGCGCATAGCTACCCTAAGGCATCCCAGCGCTATTTCGGACGTGGACCGAGATAACACCTCTACTGAGCAGTAAGTTGGAACAGCCATGCCTAAGTAGTTTCCTGAAAGACAGATGATCGTTTTCTTGTCGTAAGTGAAGGGCAAGGGTGTTCCACCGTTTAGCCACATTATAGGCAAAGGAGCGGCCGCCTCTTCTTGCCTCAATATTTTTGGCACTGTTGCAAGCAGCATGTTCATTGAGCAGAGGCTTCTGTTTGGGTGGTAACGAATAGTCATGGTTCATTGATTACCGGCCCCATCCCCTGGAAGGACCTATGGCAATACAGAGCGCCTTGGATGTAATCCTTTCTGAAATTGGCAGACTGTGTAGAGTTTTCAATGCAGGTTTGGTCGATTGCCTATAGGGGAAACCCAGAAGTAGACGTGCTTCTCAATTCTGGGTAATCTGCAGCCTGGTTACAGGGGCTCCCAGATAAAGTGCATTTCCAAAGTCCATTCGCGAAAGAATGAGGGCCTGGACCATTATCCTCCTTGCCACCTTACGAAGCATCCTCATGGTGCCATAGCACGTTGCTTACAATTTGGCTGTTTAGTTTCCAAAAGTCAATGAGCGGTCCAAACACATGCCCAGACTTTTGTTCTGATGTTTTTCAGGTGGGGCGGGGCCAAAGCAGTTTGGCCACAATAGTCTTGTGCTGGAGTTTTTATCTTTTTTAAATATTCGTTTTTAATTTAAACACAATTTTAGGTATGAACTTGTAGAAACTTGTATGTATAGCTTTTTAGATAACTGTTTATGTCTTATGGTGCAACACCATATCTAAAAGACCTGTGTAAGCACAATCTCCAGTCCAATCTTGCATTAACCGATTATTTGCATCAATTCATCCTTTTATTCACTGTACAAATGTTGCACAATGCTTTTATGATACAAGTTATCGAAATAAAGCAATTGATGATGATGATTCACAAAATCTGAGTATATATTTACCCCAAAAGTATAACTTGCACTCAGAGTTTGTGACTAGGCAAAACGTAGTAAACTTCCTTAAAATTATAACTTACTCAAACGACTAAACCACTTTTGTGAATGAGGATAATTTTTTTTTTAACCCCAATTTTTTGGTTTGTGATGGATTTTCTTCTGTGAATTTTGGGTTTAAGATTTGGTTAAGTCGAAGAACACTGGGTGCTGTGCAGATTTAGGGACATATGTACAACAACCTATTACCACCACAACATCACTTTCATTGACATTGTGGTGGCGATAGGGGCTGTGACTTATTTACAAGGCAGCATTAAGCCACATAACGTGGCTTAACGCTGCATGTAAATAAGGCCCCCTTCCACATCATGGTTAGCATGAAAGGAGCGGGCAGTGGGTGTTGAGGTGGGCATTCCAACGCAACACCCATTGATTTTGATGCTGCCCCCTATGTACAAGGGTGGTGTACATAGGAGGCAGCGCCAAAATTAAGACCAGGGAAAACCTGATCTTAAGTTATTTCTCCTTGTTTTTGCATTTTCCATGTGTGCTGCCTTCAGCAACACACATAGAAAAAAAAATGCAATGGATTGTTTATGTACAGGAAGGTCCCCATTTCTTTACATAAACAACCTGTAAATAATGCCTTTTTGTCACTTTGATGTGTGCTGCATGAAGCAGCACACATGAAAGTGACAGAATGGCATTTCAGGACTTCCTACACATAAACAATCCTCCCCTGCACGAAGACACCCTGGCACTATGGTGCAAGGGCGCATGCATTGGCTCTATACTGCTAAGTGAAGCCCCCTCACAGGGGGAAATGCATATCCTTGTAAATATGGTGCGCCTTGCGTTTCAGAAGTGGCGGAGAGAGGCGTTAACCCAGAAAGCTTCCTTGCGAATATCCTCCTTGGTGTCTGAAGGTTATAAAATTCATTCAAACTTTCCTTGAAAACAGGAAACAAAGAAGTCTTATTGTAATCTCATTATACCCTGATATGTATACTTATCATTAACAGTAAATGCTTTCCTACATTTGTATTTACTTATTAATAGTAAGAGACCGCTGGTTGTATGCACTCGGCTTCAGTTTCCACTAACTTGACGATAGTCATTTTGCCTCCTTAGAGGTCAACAGATGACTGGTGTTTTTATGTTTTTGTAGTATTTAAGAAGTATAACTGTATTGTTTGTAAAATATTTACTTGATTTTATTTCAATGTGAGAGATATTCTGTGACAGAAACGTATACAAATGTTAATGAGTAAAAATAACATGTATTTCTAACTTGTTTTGCGTGGCAATTATGGGTTCATATTTGTTGAGGGTTTCTAAAAAGATGTAAATCATGTTAATATACATTGTAATTATGTATCTAACTAGATTTATCTTAGTATTACATGTAATTTTTTGCAACAAATTAATTATAAAAAGAAATCATTATAAAAACCTGTGTTTTTATGGCAGCCTTATTTTGACCACTCTCATGTGCCCTCCTTAGACTCCGGCCCTTCGGCCGTGTTGCTTGTTCTCTGGGAGGACTCTGTATCACCCCCTAAGTTACCTCACTAAGGGGCAGATTAGGATGGCGGACGGACTTGCGTCCGTCCGCCACCCCAGAGGTGGAGGGACCGTCCACAGGGGCAGCGGCGGTCCCTCGGTGCAAATTACGATGTGACCGCCACCCTGGCGGTCACATCCTGTATTAATAACATTGCGGCGGGTGCTGCTTCAAGCAGCACCCACCGCAATGTTAAAAATGCATGTATTACATTTACATGCACAAAGCGGCAGGCACCGCGCGGTGCCTGCTGCTTTGTGCATGTAAATGTTGGGGTGTACCATAGGTACCCCCCATGTGCACCCCCCACCCCCCGACACCCTGGGGGCCCGCAACGGGCCCCCAAAAGCTAAAGTCCACATGCTTTTCCACAGCAGAAAAGCCGCTGCGGAAAAGCATGTCTCCGTGCAAATCCTAATTTCACTGACGGTGTCTTGCAGACACCGTCACCAAATAGCCCTCCCCACCCCCGCGGATCAGCGGCGGACGGACCTGCCATCCGCCGCTGGTCCAACCGCAATCCCACCATCATCCTAATCTGGCAGTGGGTGTTCTATGTGGCTGCGGCGGTGAATCCGCATACTCCGGGCCGGCGGTGGCTTCCGCCGGCCCGAAGTATGCGGATTCACCGCAATCATAATGAGGCCCTAGGTTTGATTGGGAAGGGGTTGTCTTATGCCCTCTGTTATGCTGTTCCCCCCACTGTGTGCTGATCCTATACTGTTATCACTGCAGCGATATGTAAGAACGATTTGCTTGACTTCAATAAACAGAATTTCAAACAAAAACGTGTGTTGTAAAGGTAAGATATATAGTGGTACATTAGAAAGTATTGTGAGAGAGACGCGCGAGCGCGTCGACAAGATGGCCGCCACTACCGGAGCTCCGTAATCTTGTCAGCCTAATGAGCTGATTTACGACGATTTTGCCACAAGGTTTGCTTATTTAGCGCAGCGCTTACATCCTGTACCGGCCCCCTACCTTCTCTGTCAATTTGGGGCGCTTTCATCGTGTGGGGACTCCTCTGCCTGCTTCCTGGTTCCTCTCCCCTGCCTCTGTTCCGATTCAGCCGAGTGCTTCAGCACAGGTGGCGGTGCACTTCTGAAGAAAGGGCCTGGCTTGGGCCTAGCCACTCCCACGGCTCACATTAACTCCTGCACTGCCTTTTGTTCAAGTACTTCTGGAGCTTTTAATACCCTTTTCCCTCATATTTATTACATTTTTGAGGTGGATTTGGTATTTTACATTTTTCTGACGCAAAAAGTTGTTTTTCCTCCTCAAGATGGATAACAAAAATTCTAATGTCAATAAAAGGAAGCAGCAGGTGTCTCCTCCCCCAAAAAAGTCTACAGTTGTTGAAACTTCTGAACCTTCACTTACTCTGATACTGGAGGAAATTAAAGCGCTGCGCATGAATACTGATACTATTGCAAACGAAGTGAAAAATGTTCGCAAAGATATGGCGTCCATGTCCATGAAAGTCTCCGATAATACTATTAAAATTCAGGACAATAAAACCAAACTCGACGCTTTTACACCTTTGATGGGTCAGATAGTACCAATGCATAACCAATTATTGGAATTGGAGAACCGTAATAGACAATATAATCTCCGCATTTTTAATCTGCCTGAGGAAGTTGAGGGCTCCGACTGTCGCTTAGACTTGGAATCTTTGCTGCCTGGTCTTCTAAATCTCAAATTCCCGGAAAAATTTGAAGTGGACAAAGCACATAGAATTCCCTCACACAGGAATCCACGCCATACTAAACCCAGGCAGATGATTTTCAAGGTCTTGCGTCACCATCACTTAGTCCTCATAAGGAAAGCAGCTAGAGACATTCCTTCGCTTCTGGTAAATGGCTCCAAAATATTTATCCATCAAGACTTTGCTAAAGAAACGGTCGCTATTCGCAAGGAATTTTCATCTCTGCGTCCACAATTGAAAAGCCTTGGTTTTAAGTATGGTCTATTTGATCCGTCTACAATGCGAGTTTGGAAAGACACCTTTTCAAAATCTTTTCATCGTCCCGAAGACCTACGACTCTTTCTGGACCAACAAGCTTCGTCATCGTCATCAATGGATACTCAAGCTCCTATTACCTGAATGCATTTAATTTGAGCTTTCCTGGCGATTCCTTTTTCTTCATGGGCTCCAACGGTTTTTGGCGATGCTTGTGGTACAGGTGTGCGTCTCTGTGTCCTTATTTATGTACCTTGTTTGTAGCTTTTTCTTCCTTTCTTGTTTCTTCCTTTTGTGTCTCTCCCTACCTTCTCTGGCTTTCTACATAGAGTTACTTTACTTCCATGGCTGTTTTCTCTCTTCTCTTCTTTTGACTCCTCTTTTCATCCTCATTTTACTTCTTCATGGCTACTATTCATGATGTTAAAATTGTTTCTCTTAATGTTAAAGGATTGCGACATCCAGTTAAAAGAACTAAAATTTTAGACTACTTGGGTGCTTCTAAAGCTGATATATGTTTTATTCAAGAAACACATGTTGATGATAGCATTTTACAATATATGAAAAAAAAGTGGGTAGACACTATAGTTTCATCACCTGCCCTTGGCAAAAAAAATGGGGTTGCGATTTTCTTTGCAAAGAGATTACACTGTCAGATTATCAATAAATTCACAGATACAGAAGGTAGATTTATTGTTGTGAAAGTTAAAATTCATGATTCCACCTTCTTTTTACTTAATATCTATGGCCCCACAGCTGATGATCCTTTGTTTTGGTCTAACTTAACTACAGAAGTTTTAAAGTTGGGACAAGTTCCTTTGATTGTTGGAGGGGATTTTAATGTAATCATTGATCCGCTACTTGATAGACTTTCTACTACCAAGTTTAGACCCCCTAAAGTTTTTCATGCTTTTAAATCTTTCCTTAGTACAACTAAACTGGCTGATGTATGGAGACTACATTTTCCCACTGAAAAATGGTTTTCCTTTTTCTCCAATCCCCATAATTCTCATTCAAGGATTGATTATTTTTTGCTTTCACCTTCCCTACTTCAGTCAGCTACTAATCCTGTTATAGGCACTATAGACATTTCAGACCATGCTTTAATTTCTTTTGTCTTAAATATCTCTTCTACTTTTACTAAACAAAATAGATGGCGTATGAACTCGGGCATTGTCCTTACTGATAAGCATAAACCTAAACTATTGCAGGCTATACAAGACTATTTTTTATTCAACCCTGAAGATTCCACGTCAATTGTCACCAGATGGGATGCATTTAAGCCTACATTAGAGGTACCACTATTTCCATTATGGCTCATGAAAACAAGCAATTTAACGCTAATATTAAGCATTTAGAAAAGCAAATTGCTAAATTTGAACGTTTATTTATCTCTTCTAATGACCCCCAGTACAAATTTACACTTCAGAAACTCCGCTATGAATTTAATGCCATCCTTAGTCAGAGAGCAGGAGTCCAACTTTCCAAGTCAAATGCTAAATTTAGTTTTAATACCAATAGATCTGGAAAACTCCTTGCTAATTACTTACGTATTAAAAGAGATAAGACTCAGATTACCTCAATACGAGGATCTCAAGGCAAAGTGGCTATTTCTCATAAAGATATTGTGCAAGAATTTTTACGTTTTTATTCAACCCTTTATAGTAAGCCTGACACCTGCTCTGATTCTTTAATTGATTCTTTTTTAAATAAATGCAATTTACCCCATATTTCCTTATCAGATAGAATAGGTTTAGATTCTCCAATTATATCTGAAGAAATTCTGCTTGCCATTAAGTCACTTCCCAAAAATAAATCCCCAGGTCCGGATGGTATCCCAGCAGAATTTTACAAAGAATTCCAATCTCATCTTCTCCCTTATTTGAATACCCTTTTCTCTCACTTTAGCTCCTCTGGTACTATCTCAGGCTCCTTTACGGATGCCTTAATTATTGTTCTGCCCAAACCTGATAAAGATCCTACCTTAGTTTCTAACTATCGTCCTATTTCCCTAATAAATCAGGACTGTAAGCTTTATGCGAAAATCCTTGCTACTAGATTAGCTCCTGTCCTCCATTCCATTATTCACCCAGATCAATCTGGTTTCATGAAAAATAGATATTCCGCTAATAACACTAGAACTCTACTACATATTATTGAACAAAGTTCTCACCTTACTTCCCCTGCAGGAGTGATGGCCTTAGATGCAGAAAAAGCATTTGACAAGATTCACTGGCAATTTTTATTTAAAACTTTATTGTCTTTTGATTTTGGTGCCCCTTTTATACGTATGATTTCTGCTTTATATTTTGCCCCTACTGCTCGTTTGTTTATTAATGGTCAAACTTCTAGTCAATTTCCTCTCTTTAGAGGTACTAGGCAAGGTTGTCCCCTTTCCCCACTGTTATTTCTCTTAGGTATTGAACCTTTTCTTAATTATATTCGCCTTTGTGATGACATTCAGGGTATTGTGATCAATGATGTAACTGTTAAAACTTTAGCCTATGCAGATGATGTTTTATTATTTATTAATAACCCTCTTTCTTCTGTTCCTTCCCTATTAGACATTATTGCTCAATACTCTATGGTTTCAGGTTACAAATTAAATGTAAGCAAGACTGAATTTTTTCCTTTAAATGTGTTCTGTACCTCAGAGATGCTCCAGAATACAGATATTCTCTGGCAATCAACCAAAATTAAATATTTGGGTATTCTATTTGCTTCATCGCTGCCATTCACATTAAAACTTAACTCTGATTTCATAATTGACCACATTAAAAACAAAACGTCCAAGTGGTCTGCTCTTCATCTCACTTGGTGGGGAAGAATGGAATCTATAAAAATGAATATAGCGCCTAAAGTTTTTTATTCTTTAGCTATGATTCCCACCCGATTTCCTCTCAGTTTTTATAAAACTGTTGACACACTCTTGTCCAAATTCCTTTGGTCTAACAAAGTTCCTCGTATTGCTTACAAAAAGTTAAAAATTCCTAAGTCCCGTGCTGGTTTTTCCCTGCCAGATTTTCACCTGTACCATAAAGCTTTTATCTTAAAGCAGAGTGCCCTATGGTTTAATACTTCACACATGGTGAAACATCCAATTTGGTTGGATATTGAAGCTTCCATTGTACTGCCCTTTTCTTTACCTTCATTGATGTCGATGTCATCCACAGCGAAGGTTGTTCATCTTTCCTCTATCATTAAGTCCTTCAGATTGGTAATTAATGACTTAGATTCTAATTTTGAATTACCCCTACTCTCCACAGTCCACTTGTCTTTATGGCACAGTGCGCTACTTAAATTGAACAGAAACATTTCCTTCTGGTCCTCTTGGATTTCAAGAGGAATATTATATCTTAAAGATGTATTTAATGGTAATGCTTTTATTCCTTTTGAACAGCTACAGTTAAAGTTTGGTATCCCAGCTACTGACCTTTTAAAATATAAATTTTTGTGTAACTCTATTTTGGATTCCTTCCCCAATGGTATTCCCTCTTCCACCACAAATGACCTATTAATTTATCTCACAGCTGTAACATCTTCCTCTAAAGCTGTCTCTGTTTTTTATAAAAAACTCTCCTCCTCACAGGGCTCCAATGTCCAGATTATTTCGTCGTTTTGGAACACTGAACTTTCCATCTCCCTGTCAGATGACACATGGTCCTCTATATGACTAGACAGTATCTCTGGCTGGCTCCCAGTGTCCCTTTATCAAACTAATCCTTATATTTTATTTAACACTTTATGGACTCCATCTCGTCTCTTCCATGCAAAACTGTTACTTTCTGATGTTTGTTGGCACTGCAACGCTAGCCCTGGTTCACTTCGCCATATGTTATTTGAGTGTCCAATTATTATGAAATTTTGGTTGGAAGTATGGAATGTAATATTGAACATTCTACCTTTACAAGATGATATTTCCTTTAATTTTTTAATTTGCAAATCGATTGCCCTAACTCATCCCCTTTCTGAGTCAGAGGCAAAATTGTTTAATTTTCTAATCACAGCTGCCTTAAAATCCATTACTTCCTGTTGGAAAGATGCTTCTTCTCTTTCAGTTCATGCTTGGTGGTCATGGATTACCTTTACGAGAAGAGGTGCGCAGCTGTCTCTTAAAGGTGTTTCTCATAATTCACAATCATTTCAGTCGTTTTGGTCTCCTATTGATTCATATGTTTTGCAATGATATCGTTGTACATTTTCTTATGTTCTATTTTTACATTACATTTTTAATGTAACTCTGTAGTTTATGAATTCACGTTCCTATGACATGTTATTTCCTTTCCCCTCTCCCTCCCTTTCATCCTTACCCTTCCTCTTTAATTGCGATTCTGTTGTATTATTATATGTTAATATTGTGTATTATGATTGATTGCATTTCATATTGGTTATTTGATCGCTTACGCTTGTAACTTCCTTCCTCTTTTTTGTATTGTACTTATTCTTTTTCCTTCTGTCTTAAAATTTAATAAAATCTTTCTGAACAGAAGAAAGTATTGTGAAGGCATAAGTGGTAATGACATGTGTTATCTACAACTGCTAATCGTTTCTTAGTGATGGATGAAGAATTAGATGTTAAGTTCTCTGTCCCAATCCACATTTACATGCTCGTAATTGTAGTTTATTTGTACTGTCTGAGCTCATGTATCGCTATTAGACTAAATTGTACCTGAATTATATTATTTGCAGCTATGTTTGTGGTTATGTGCTCTGGCTTTAATTCACCATGGTCTATTCACCAGATTGTTAACTTTAACCCTTTGTTAGTTTTGAGATCCGGTACTACAGGGATGTGCTGGGGTTACTCTTTGCGGTCACGGAGGTGAACGGGAACCCCAATCTGTTGCCAAACATCACCCTGGCTGTGAGGGTCTTTGACTCCTGTCTGTCTGAGAAGAGAACAGTGGAAGGGGTTCTTGCCATCCTCACTGGAAGGGATGCGCTGATCCCCAACTTCTTATGCCAGTCTCTGCCGATCATGCTTGGCTTTGTTGGTGCTGGCACATCCCCAAATTCCATTGCAATGGCTTCAATATTAGACCGCTACAGCATTCCTGAGGTATGGAGTTTAGAGATATTGAAAGTGTGTAAATTGTCTTGTTTTTTTTGTCATATTTTTTTGTGATCTTTACTTCCATCTCTCTGTTGTCTGTGTAGCATGATCTTTATAAGAAATAGAATAGAATAGAAGTGGCATTTATAGAGTGCATGGCTACCCATGGGCATCCTAGCGCTAGACCTAGGAAGAGGCAGAGAACGCCTATCTGGGGAAGAGCCAGGTTTTCAGCAGCTTCCGAAAGGTCAAATGATTGGTTTCTTTCCATAACTGGAGAGGGAGAGAGTTCCAAAGCTTGCCGGCATTATAAGAAAAAAGCCGACCTCCGCTTCGAGTTCTTCTGATCCTGGGTACAGATGCCAGGTGTAGTTCATCCGATCCTAGGGGTCTGTTGGCTTGATAGGGTTTAACTAATGGGGAGATAATCTTTGCTCCATTCCCTCCAAGCTGATTGTGAGCATTACAAAGTGCTTTGAAACAGATTCTCTCCCGAATGGGGAGCCAGTGTAAGGCTTTTAAGGCAGATTTAGCAGATTGTCGGTAGGGAGTTCCCATAAGCGTTCTTGCCACACAGTTCTGTATCATTTGAAGCCTGGAAAGTACTCCCTCTGGGGTACCCAAGTAAAGTGAATTGCTAAAGTCCAATCGTATCAGGATGAGTGCTTGAACAGCCATTTTCCTAGCCTGGAAAGTGAGTAGGGGTAGAACTTTACGAAGCATTCTGAGCAAGTTGAAGCAGAAGGCAACCACCTTTCTAACTTGAACTTTGAGGGTAAGATCTGAGTACAACCAAAACCCCAAACTCTTTATATTTGCTTTAGGGGCAGGCGCTGATCCTATTACCATTGGCCACATCTCCATTGGTTTGAGTAGGGAAGGATTACCAAGGAACATAAGCTCCGTCTTGTCTCCATTCAACTTCAAAAGGGAATGATGCATCCATTTGGCCACTTCTTCAAGACAAGTACGGATGCTAGATGTTAATGAATCAGACTGGTGAAACCACTAGCTGAGTGCCTGAAGAAACAAGAAAAAACATTGTGGCATATACAAACCTTAATAGCTTAATTTAAGGCTAAAGGAATGGTGTTCGTTGTGCTAAAAGGGACCTACCTAGCAGAAAAAAGGCTAAACAGAAGGATTAAAAGGCAAAACAGAGGGATGAAAAAGTAGCAGAAAAAGCAAAACAGATGGCAGGTAAATGAGCAGAAAAGGTATAATTGAGGGCAGAGAAATTAGCAGGAAAAGGCAAAACAGAGCAGAAGATGCCAACCAGAGGGCAGAAATCATAAAATGGAGAGCAGACAAATTAGCAGAAAAGCAAAATAGAGGGAAGAAAAGGCAAAACAGATCAGGAAACGAGCAGAAGAGGCACAACAGAGGGTAGCAGGTAGAAAGCCGGCAGACAGCAGTGGACTGAGGGCCTGCTGAACAAGAGAACTGTTGAGGGGGAATCTGGCTCGGGACCTGCTCAATGAGATTACGCTGCAGCCTCCATTAAGTAGGGCCCGGGGGAAGGGTGGTGCACTGGGTGGCGGGAGGATGGAAACAATGAGAAGAGCAAAGAAAAAAGAAAAAACATTCAAACAGAGGGCCGAAAAATTAGCAGAAATGGCAACACAGCGGCCAAAAAGATTAACAGAAATGGTAAAACAGAGCAGAAGAGGGCAAAACAGAGACCAACAAAGGAAAACAGATGGCAGAAAAAACACTAATTAAAGGCAAAACAGAGGGTAGAAAACAAGCAGAATTACCAAAACAGAGCCCTCCCCACACGACCCCGCAGACCACCACTTTCCTGGACTTTAACCAATGCTGGCGTCCACAGTGGTCTTAAAAGAGGAGTTGTGTACTTACTTTTAGATTTAATTTAAAAGAACATTGAAACTGTTGGTGTAGATAGAGAGGAAAATGAGCCAGTTTGTTCTGCGATGACCATGAACTTATAGTTAATGTCGCCAAGACTAAATTTATGGTTCTACACAAAAGTAAATCAGTGAAAGAAAGAGTAGTAATGAATAATGTCCCCCTCGGACAAACTGCTTCTTTAACCTATCTCAGGGTCACCTTGGGCAAGAGAATGAATTGGAAGCCACAGATGGATCTGTTGGTGGTAAAGCACAACCAACCAGCGGGGGCTCTCCTGAAAGAACACCAACTATCCCTAACCAAACCAGTGGCCCCGGCCAAGGCTATTTATTGAGGAAAGGTTAGAGCCGCAATAATCTATGGAGCAGAAATCTGGGGGTTTGAAAAAGCATCTTTTTTAGTCCATACTCAGAACAAGTTTCTGAGGGCATTGACTGGTCTCCCGATGTCAACTCCTTTAAGGCCGTTACTGATGGACCTTGGGTGTATTTCATTTGAAGAAGAAGCGAGTTTTAGATCTCTTGCCTATTGGCGACGGCTTTGGACCACCCCGGAGTTGGCAGATTATGCACAGGCACTTAAGAAAATTAGAGAGGCCGATGAATCAAACAAGATTACATGGTTACACAAGATTAAGGTGGCTCTGTTAAGTATGGCTTATGACTTATGGCAGGTCCCAGAAGGGAACTTGTTTCCCACAAAAGTGGAATATAAAGCCTTATACAGGGAGCTGATCTGGCAGAAATCATTTTCCCCGGGTAACAGAGATTCCTTAACAGGCCTCTTTCTGTGCCATAAAATTTAGCATTGTATGGAAGCATACTGGGACATCATAACCAGTTCTGCAGACAGGATGCATTACCACCGATTTAGTGTGGGAAGCCTCCCTATAAAATCATTTACTAAAAACTGGGGGTCTGTCCAAGACTCACTTTGTCACTCCTGTCTATGTGGGGAAGAGACTCTGTCGCATATCCTTTTCATCTGTCCTGCATACAAGGCTCCTCGCAAAAAATGGCTCAAGCCAGTTTGCACCGAAATGGGAACAAGATCATCCCAAATGGCTCTGTGTATTATAAAATCTGATATCAGCGAAGTCGTAGTGGTGGCTAATGCAAAACTCTGGAGCTGGACTTGGGCCATAAGATGGATCAGGATGCAGGGTACCACGTAAACATGTAATTATGCATTCATGTAATCATCTTAATCTGTATTTTCCATCTTGTAACAGGGGTGCTGAGTTTCTCTTATAAACAGGTTAATATGTCCCTATTTCCTGTGAATCCTGAGTTTGGATTTAAATGTGGATCTATTTTTTTGTCTTCATCTTTTTTACCCTTGACGATATAAATTTTGGTATTTATTGTGATAAGATTTGAAAATGGATTTTTCTGATTTTATACTTGATATTTTATGTTTTATGAGCCAATTTAATTTTTTAATGTCTTTTTGAACATGTGTCTTTTATGATTGTTTATAATCGAATAAAGACTGATTGAAATTTAGCCAGTAGTTATTCTATTAAATGTTGCACCAACAAAGAGACAAAATATCATGCAAGAGTTTGCAGATGTTAAGAAACTTAAAAGGACCTCATTGTTCCTGGGACAGAATGATATTTATTATAAGAAAGTAAACGTAATGAACAGGTAATATGCGTAGAAGATGAAACAATAATTTCAAAGGGCCAAATTGAAAAAGTGGACAAGTGTAGGACTGAAGAGACGTATGAACATTACACAATACATCCTCTGCATTCAAAAGAAATATTAGGAACCAGTATTGAATTAGTTCAAATGAAAGAGGCAATGGGAAGCGTATGGAAAAAAAGTTTAGAAGCTTGTTGTTTTCCACAGCTATTCCCCACTGGAGAAGGTGGATGATATGATGACTGTGCTGTAAGGATTCCAGCTGCAGAATACCGATCAACAAGAATATATTGAGAAGATACAAGATCTTGGCAGGGCATTCCATATTTATTTCATCTTCTGTTTGAAAGCAATGTGTCAACGCTTTCATATGCAGTAAACTACATATTAAAAACAGGAGGAGTTCAACGTCCACATGTTTCTGCAAAAGAGTTTATAGACAACGTTGAACAAAGAGATAAACAGTTACAATCTCATCCAATAATTCAGGCATTACCCTTGCACTCATACATTCACTGCGGTACTTCCTAAACAGTCATCCAATCACCCAGGCACTGCTCCTACACTCATGCATTCACTCAGGCAGTACCCATGTACTCATGCAATCACTCAGGCAGTACTCTTGCGCTCAACCATTACTACCCATGCACTCATCCATTCACTGAAACACTACTCATTCACTCATCCAATTACCCAGGCTTTACTCTTGTAGTTATTCTTTACTCAAGCACAACAGATGCACTGATCTAAGCAGCCACACATTAATCTTGCACTCATGAAGTCATTCAGGCACTACCTATGCACCTATTCATTCACTCATGCACTATCCATGCACTCATCCAATAATTCAGGCATTACCCTTGCACTCATACATTCACTGCGGTACTTCCTAAACAGTCATCCAATCACCCAGGCACTGCTCCTACACTCATGCATTCACTCAGGCAGTACCCATGTACTCATGCAATCACTCAGACAGTACTCTTGCGCTCAACCATTACTACCCATGCACTCATCCATTCACTGAAACACTACTCATTCACTCATCCAATTACCCAGGCTTTACTCTTGTAGTTATTCTTTACTCAAGCACAACAGATGCACTGATCTAAGCAGCCACACATTAATCTTGCACTCATGAAGTCATTCAGGCACTACCTATGCACTTATTCATTCACTCATGCACTATCCATGCACTCATCCAATAATTCAGGCATTACCCTTGCACTCATACATTCACTGCAGTACTTCCTAAACAGTCATCCAATCACCCAGGCACTGCTCCTACACTCATGCATTCACTCAGGCAGTACCCATGTACTCATGCAATCACTCAGGCAGTACTCTTGAGCTCAACCATTACTTCCCATGCACTCTAATCCATACACTATTCATACATTTATCCACGCACCATTTATCCAAGCAATCAGTTTCAATTTGATTTAATAAGAACCTTTTTTTTATTTTTGTAACCTATATTGAGATATTTTTGCATTTTCAAACAATCTTTTATGTTTTCTGGTGTTTTTGACTTTTTAACAAACATGACTGGTTAAAAAAACAAAGAAAGACACGATTGTCAAACTCCCCAAACAAGTAACACTTTTGTGTTTTTAACTAGTTAACTATGACATGAATGCATTGCTCTCCAACAGAGAGGCTTATTTGCATCTTCTTGCAGTGGATGCTAGCATCTGCAAGCTCAGGAATGATATGCGGCTGAGGTGCAGTGAGAAGTGCTGCACCTGATGTAGATGATGGATTAGGATCAGCCTGGGCAGTTTGCTTCTTCTTTTCATTGATGAAGTATCACAAGAATATTTTAGGTCCGATCTTCGTAAAAGCACACTTTGGCACAGAGTGCATGTAACTTTTCGGTCATTAACTTTTTCTCCCCCTCGGCCACTGTGGAAAAAGACCACACAATACTCTCTTTTCTTTTTTTCACAGGATCCTCAACTTCCTCTGGATCATCCAGCAGTTTTTCTTCTGGATGACTGGATGCGATTGCAATGAAAGTCGAAAAACCCAAACAAATAGGAAATTGGAAGAACCTACAAAAAAGATTAAATATAATAAATAAAAGCCCCAGGGACCGCCACCCCCCGGGGCAAAGTAATTATATTAGCGATGGGTTGTGGAGTTCCTCTGGTCGTTGTGCTGTGGCTGCGAGGCGTTGTTCGTGGGGATCTCCTGTGCCTGCTGCCATTTGCGCGGGGTTCCCTGGAGGTGTGGAAGCTGCGGTGCTGCCGCTGTTTGGTTGCGGACTATGACGGCCTGTTGCTGGCCGCGCTGTGGCTTCTAGGGTGACGGAGCTGCTGCTGATCTGCTGCGTTTGGGGAGGTGGCATACATTGGCTGTGCTTCCCCAAGGCTGATGATCTGTGGTCATGGCTGGGAAGGTGAGACATGCTTGCGCTGTGCTTCGGGGGCTGTCTGGCTGCCTGCCTCACTCTCCAGCGGCCTTTCTCTTCTTCTGGGCTGCGCTCTGGGCTTGGAGTGGTGAGCTGCCAGTGGCAAAGCTAGTGCTGTTGCCTGCACAGCCCAACCAAGTGACTGAAGCCCCCATACACCTGTGGCATACTCTACTTTGATCCACTAGCACTTCCATGATCAGTGATCAACGGCTTTTTCATCTCCTGTCTCTACCATTGTGCAGCACCGTGAAGGGCCGACCAGAGGACTACAGCCCCCATAATCCCCCATAATCATTTAACTTTGTAACGCCGTAGAGGCGCCAACACAATCCAACGGCCTAGGGCCAACCCCGTGCTTGCATAACTGAACTCAACGCTCTTTGTTCGCCTTATTAGTTCCCTGTAACAACTATCTAACATGGGTAAAAGGAAAACAACTATGCCTGGAGGAAAATGACCCCCGAAAACTGCACCAATAACCAACTGCTTACAAAGTGCAGTGGGCATTATAGACAGTGAAATTGTACAGGTCGAAGAACAATAGGCTGCCACCAAATCCGCACTTAATGCTGTGCTAATGGAAAATGTAACAGAGACTGAGGCTGGATTGGGAACAAATGCGATGGGGTCTCCCGGGCTTTAATGGGGCATAGAAAAGTTGGCCATGCCCCAGGGGATGGGGTCCCTGGGGCTCTAATTGGCCACGGGAGGGGGGCCACGCGGCCCCCTTCCAGTAAAAAAAAAAAGAATGGGAGGCAGGCCCTGGGGGATGGGATCCATATGGCCCAGAAAAAGAAGGGGGGCTACAAAGCCCCGCTTCTTAAAAGTATTTTTTTAAATAAAATGCGATCCAGAGGAGGCCACGTCCCCTCACTGCACCTCTCTGCAAACGCACCCCCTTTTAGAGAGGTGTAATGAGGCCACACCCCATTTTACACCTCTCTGCAACGCAGCCCCCTGGCACATACTGGAGGTTCCTGGTGGGCTAGTTGGCCCCCAGTGACCCCCAGTAGGCAAGGGGACTTAATCCCCCAACTTAAAACATGTTACAGGGCGCCTTTGCACAGTGGTGAAGGTAGGGGGCAGGGCTTGAGGTGATGTGAGTGCAAACATGACCTGTGGTGCGTTTTAAGTTGGGCAATTAATTCCTCTTCAATACAGAGGTCTCCTAGGGGGCAACTAGTCCAACAGGTATCTCCAGTAAGCACCACGGAGCTGTGTTGCTGAGTGTTGTATAAAGGGGTGTGCCCTCTGAACACCTCTCTGCAACACAGATGTCTGACGCATACTGGAGGTACCTGGTGGGCTAGTTGGCTCACAGGGGACCTCAGGATTGAATTAATTCCCCAACCTAAAACGCGCCACAGGGCATGTTTGCACACATGTTACCTCAGGCCCCACCCCCTTCCCTCACTATTGAGCAAAACATTCCTGTAAAATCAGTCGAACTACGAATTCCGATTTACTCACCTGTTATCACAACAAACGTCAGTGCTGCATCTTTGAGCGCACTACTGATCCTGAAAAGTGATTCCAACCATACTTACAGTAACTTGAATTTCCATCCATAGGCTAACATTGACTGGTTTCACGTGGAAATTGTTTTAAGGGTGGAGTTTTGGAACTTAAAAAAATTCCTTTGAAATCAGCTGAACTACGAATTCCGATGTACTTACCTGTTATCAGGAGAGACCTCAGTGCTGCATCTTTCAGCCCAGTACTGATCCTCAAAAGTTATTCTCATCGTAGTTACAGTAACTTGAATTTCCTTCCATAGGCTAACATTGACTGGTTACACTTGGAAATTCTTCCAAGTGTGGAGTTCTGGAACTTTAAAAAATTCCTTTAAAATCAGCTGAACTACGAATTCCGATGTACTTACCTGTTATCAGGAGAGACCTCAGTGCTGCATCTTTCAGCCCACTACTGATCCTCAAAAGTAATTCTCATCGTAGTTACAGTAACTTGAATTTCCTTCCATAGGCTAACATTGACTGGTTACACTTGGAAATTCTTCCAAGTGTGGAGTTTTGGAACTTTAAAAAATTCCTCTAAAATCAGCCGAACAACGAATTCCGATTTACTCACCTGTTAGCAGGAGATACCTCAATACTGCATCTTTCAGCTCACTACTATTCCTTAAAAGTAAATTTAACTGTACTTACCAGTAACTTGAATTTCCTTCCATAGGCTATCATTGCCTGCTATATAAAATATATATAAATTAAAAAACATATTACATTAAAAAAAATATTACAATTTCAATATTATAAAAAATATTTATTTTCAATGTATAATTAGAATATTTAATGTAATTAAAAAATATCTAAAAATAAATAATTTAAAATACTGTAGTAAATTAGTATAAAAAAAAACAATACATTTAAAAATTATCATTTACAAAACCTTTGACATTCACTGAAAAAACCATAGGTTTCAGCCACCTTATATTTAGGAATTAGCATTTAAAAAACCTTAGAAATTCACTGAAAAAACCATAGGTGTCACACGTTATGGTTACCTGGTCATTTCACTCATACAAAACCATTGAAATTCCCCCGTTATTGTTAGTTCAGCTAACTATAATTCAGGCGCACGCAATGCACTGCTGATGACGTCACATATTACATCACTCATGACATTGTCAGTGTCATCACTCATGACATCACTGATGACATCTCAAATGACATCACTCATGACATAACTCATGACATCATCCTTGTGATAGAGTGGCAAATCTCCTCTCACTGTAATATAACGTTTGATTCACACATTCAAAAATAGAAACTACAATTTTCGAAAAAATGGAGATACCAATACCAGTTACAATAACTAGTAATTCAAACATCTACATACACATACACTCATTCACCAACAGTTCAATATAGTCAGTCATACATCAAATTTGGTCCTGCCAATATGTTTCCATCGGACTCTCCATCCACCTACTAAGCAGTGCACCCGCTCTAGCCAGATGCTGGTGAGTTGGTGAACAAGAGTTTGTTGGAGTGCGTCCCGCAGAGATAGCATCATAGGTAAAAAGGGGCTTTTGGAAGGAGTGCAACCTGTATTTTTACCAGGATAATCAATATGTGCCTTCCCACTGACATAACTGCGGTGGATAAACCTCCACACAGGGGTTGGTGGTATCAAAGGGATATAAGACAGGAATGTACCTTTTTTCCACTTCCTTTTCCGTCTTGGACCCCATTGTCCGCATTTTGCCTTTGCCACTGCTAATTGACAACTAAGCAAATCAGCTCAGTCATCACTGGAAGCGAGGGTAGACTTCTTTTTTACTTGTTATCTGTTTAATTCTCTGTTAGGTGGGCTTTGCACTCTGAAAACTGCATTTTTAAATCACTCTTACAAGGAGTATTTTGCTAATATGTAATGCATATGTGTGTAAAGTGGTTGTTTAAGAAATTTAAAGAAAGACACATGTATAATTTAATATTATGACACATTTTGTGAAAGCACCCATCATGATAAAGGCCAAATACACAATAATATGTTTTAGTTATCTCTCAAATTATATACATGTGCATTACACATTATTGGAATAAATTAAATTTAATGAAATGTAGAAATTGCACTATACAAGCAAAAGCATTTGTTGTTAAATTAATGTGAAATCAATGTTATTTCTAAACTTAAAATGGCACATTTCCCCTTGTCCAGTGTATTTTCTGTATATAAATACATTTTGATTTACTCTTAATTTTTCTAAGGTGTACTAGATATATGTTTTGTTTATCACTTCACAAATACCCACATGTATTAACACCTACAAAAATGTTCTTTTTGGGTGTA
Source organism: Lissotriton helveticus (assembly GCF_964261635.1). NCBI lineage: Eukaryota > Metazoa > Chordata > Amphibia > Caudata > Salamandridae > Lissotriton > Lissotriton helveticus. The sequence goes on from NC_136064.1 coordinate 139,539,441, forward strand.
AGTGTCCATTATCATGATGAAAGCTTAAACCAACATTTTTAAGTCCATTAAGTACAAATATGTTATTTTGGCTTTACTGACATACAGGTAAGTAATAATACTTACCTCACATTTTCCTCATTAAGATGGTTAATAATCAATACATTGTTAATGAATAATAATGACAGTAGAAACTGTCTAAAAATTAAATATTTGTAATAATAAAACATATTTTATTCACAAACAAATTATAAAGGGAGGGCAAACATGATATTCCATTGATACTTGCCTCTTACACAGACTGCTAAAGAGTAACATCTTCAGGACAGAGTATCTAGTGAACACAGAGCAAGTACCTCAAGGATCATTCTTGGGAGAGGTGGCTCTAGGTTTGACAGGGGTTAGGAACAGAAGTGTATTTGGGAGGAGGAGTACAGGTAGGAATAGTGAAAGAGCATTGGGTTTGAGAGGTAGAGTGAGCTGGGGTGGGTGATGTGTGTATCTGTATATCCTAACTTTACGACTCTCAGTATTCACAAAGGGCATTTAGGAGTAGTAATGTTAGGACTCAGTTAAACTTAAGTTTTAGTCTTAAGTTAAATCTTGGATCACCCAAGTATAACCTTGTTCACCAGTATGCACATGCTAGAATCCGTACAAGTCAGTCAGTCACCTTCTTCAGTGGAAAACCTCAACTTTCTAAACCTTTTTCCCATATACTCCGGGGAGCTTCTTTTGCTTTTTTCATTTGAAATATTTTAATAGTGTTACCGATCATTTCTTTTGAATGCAGAGGACAAATGCTAACATTTTCATAAATCTCCTCTCAAAAGGATTTGTCCACTCTTTTAATTTGGCCAATCGAAACTAATGTTCCATCTTGTTCATATGTTGTATCTTCATCAAGAACAACATTCTTATAATAAATATTATTTTGTACCAGGTATAATGTAGCATTTCTAACTTTAGTAATTTCTACTAACTCCTCCCAGATTTTTGTTTTCTTTGTTACAAAACCATTTTTTTGAATAAGTAGTGGTTCATTATCTTCTCTATCAACAACAATAATTTTAATATTCTCCTTAAAATCTAAAGGTAAGTAAACAACTTTTTGTTTAGGCTTTTTTTTAAATCAGTTGGTGGCAGCTTACCTGTTTTAAGCTCCATTTGAACTGTGGCCTGGAATAGGTGTACAGATTGAATTAGAAGAGACCCTTAAACATTTAAATCTCCTAGTTCTTGAATAATAAGTCATAACTCTAAGTTGTTGTGTAATGCATTTCATATAACTTGATCACTGGACAAATCAAATTGTCCCTCTACAAATACCTAAACAGCCTAATGTTGCCTAATGTTGCCACTTATCATTATTTTCTTTTTCATTCTTTAAATATAAATCAACTTTTCTGGTTTGACTATGGTAGGGAGTGTGTTGACAACAAATACAAGCACAGTGTGCTTTTTTAGATGAAACTATATTCAACTTTTTAATTTCTTCTACAAAGTTTTCAGTAGTAATTTCTATGTTATGTTCTACAACATCTACCAATAGCAAGTCTTCACTTTCCCTAAACTCCTGTTCTGTACCAAGGAAACAAAACTGTGACTAATCACAAACTTTCTCTACATCTGCTACTGTACCATGCAAGAGAACTGTATTGATTTTTCCTAAACATAGTGCAGGAGCGTTGATATAGTAAAATCCCCTTACTAACTTTTGCATTTCAGCGTGGTGCACAGCTAACATTCTGAAATGATGATCGATGCTTTGGCATACTTTCTTTGATAAATAAGCAGGAGATTTCCCCTGTAAGTTACTATTCTTTCTCATGTATATGGTATAATCCATTCAACATAGTAATCTTTGTTTTGGTACTTCTATCCATAAATTTCTGCAAACATTTTCATAAATATCCTAGGATGTAAAGTATTGGTCTGTTCACTGTGCTTACCTTTTAGATCAGTTATGGAGCAGTGCACGATGTGCTGAGTGACAAAGCTCAGTTTCCTTCGTTTCTTCGCACCGTTCCACCCATAAGACCTCAGGCTACGGCATTAGCACTGTTAGTGAAGCACTTTGGTTGGACTTGGATAGGACTAATAACTGAAGATGTTGACATCTACTACATGTGGAGCAACGATCTGTGGGAAGATCTGAAGAGTGTGGGAGTCTGTGTCTCATTCTGGGAGAAAATCCATGACAAGTTCCCAAAGGAAAATGTGAGGAGCATCGCCGAGAGCATAAGGAGGTCCTCTGCAAGGGTTATCATCTTTGATTGTTATGAGATGGAACTTAGACTACTTCTGCAGGAGCTGAGTGATTTGAACATAACTGATAGAATGTGGATATTTTCAACTAGTTTAACAATATCTCCAGAATATTTTCCAACCTCATTTTGGAAACTATTGAATGGTTCCCTGGTAATGGCGCTCCATGCCCCAGACATGCCTGAACTCAAGCCTTTCCTAGAGAGTCTTCAACCTAAGAGATTTCCTGAAGATATTTTCATCCATGCCTTCTGGGAGGCAGCCTTTGGGTGTAAGTGGTCAAACAATGCCAGCTCTTCAGGATCAGTGCCAGTGGACGCTAAGGATGGGGAGCTGCAGTGCACTGGCACAGAGGTGCTTGAAGATCTGGAGTTGATGTTTGCGTTGTCTGATATGGGTTATACTTATCACATATATCTGGCAGTGTATGCCCTGGCTCATGCTCTGCAGGACCTGATCTTATGCGCACCTGGGAGAGGACCCTTCCAGAACAGCCGCTGTGCTGAGATGGAACATCCAGAGTCGTGGCAAGTAGGGGATACTGATTTATTTATTGCTGTTTTTTGTTGATTGTGAAACTACTATGGGCTGAATTAGAGTGCCTGAAGATAGTTCTATGCACATTTGACTTTTGAGGTATTGTTTCCATATGTGAGACAAGCTTAATAATCAATGCTCCAAGAAAATGTTAGACTGTGAAGAAATATCAAATTCTACCCGTGAGAGTGTGAGGGTCAACCAGCCATGATGCCTCCCTAACTGCCCAAAGAGTGGAGGGTACTTTAGGGGACATCAATAGACAAACCTGAAGCCGAGATATGCTAGAGCTCAATACCCAGCAATAACCTAGTGCAGAGGCAGTCTTTACCATTATCCCAGCGGAAAATCCTGAATGATCCATGGACTTGGGCTGAATACACTTCCTATGATATTCGATCAAACAAACAAACAATCAGGGGTATGTACAGCCTGAGTTACTCACTAATGAGGGTTCAAGATTCTAGGGGGAGGGGTGGAAGGAACTGCTGCTCTGGCTGGGTTCAGTCAATGAGCAAGCTCTTGAGATCCTTCTTGAATTGCGTCATCTACAGGGATTGCATTGAGGGTCAGGGTGTTCTAGGTCTCGACGGCGAGGTAGGAGAAGGAGCTTCCTCCGGTTCTTGTCTTGTAGGATGGAAGCAAGGGCCAGTTGGTTGGAGCTGAGGTGTCTGGTGGGTACGTGGAATGTGAGGCAGCATTTCAGGTACACTGGTCCATCATCCTGGAGGGCTTTGCTGGCGTGAGTAAGGAACTTGAAGGTGATTCTTTTGTTGACTGGGAGCCAGTGCAGTTTGCAAAGGTATTCGATGACATGGATTCAGCAGGAGATGTTGAGGGCCAATTTGTCTGCATCATTTTGAACTTTCTGTAGTTTCTTGAGCTGTTTCTGGGTGTTGCTGGCAGAGTGCTTTGCCGTAGTCAAATCTGCTGGTGACGAGTGCATGTGTGACCACCTTTCTGGATTCTGTGGGGATCCATCTGAGGGACTTCTGAAGCAGGTATAGCATGTGAAAGCAGGAGGAAGATAGGGCATGGATCTGTCTGTTCATGGTAAGTGCGGAGTCCAGTATGATGCCAAGGTTGGGTACATGGTACGGGATGTGGGTGGGTTCCCATTGCAGCAGGCCAACAGGAGTCATCACAGGCAGAGGGGGTGGGTACCAAGAGGAGTACTTCTGTTTTTTCTGAGTTGAGTTTGAGGCAGCTGTCCTTTACCCAGGAGGCAACTACCTTCATCCTGCTGTGGAAGTTGAAACAGCTCAGGTAACTACAGAACACTCAAAACACCACAGCCCGACAGATCCTTGACATTCTCCACTACAGCCACATCACGCAAAACCTCAGGACACTCTTCTGGCACCCAGTATACAAGAGAATCACCTTAAAACTCCTCTCTCATGCCTGAAATGCTCTACACGAGGAAGGACCAGCACACCTGAACAACTGCCTCACATTCCACATACCCGCCTGACAACTCCGCTCTGCCCAGCTAGCCTTTGCCTCTGTCCCCAGGATCCACAAGACTAGAACCAGAGGTAGTTCATTCTCCTACCTCACTGCCAAGACCTGGAACACCCAGCCCCTCCATCTCAAGCAATCCACGTCGCTGACACAATTCAAGAAGGACCTGAAGAACTGGCTCTTCAGATGATCCTCCACCCAGTTCCAACATCATCCCCCACCCCCGGTACCTTAAGACACTCACGGGTGAGAAGCTGTGTTATACAAGCCCCTATTGATAAGCTTGATTGATTGATTTATTCTTGTGGCCGAGTGTTCATTAGTGAGGGAGAGGATCTTTTGGGTGCTGCCCACATAGGAGATGATCTTGTCTGTGGTTTCTTATGATGGTGGTGAGGGGGGCAGGTAGACAATGAAGAGTGTAGGGTTCAGGGACTAGCCTAGGGCACTCCAGAGCTGATGTGTGTACATTTGGAGCAGAACAGAGTTAGTCTGACTCGTTGAGTTCAGCCAGAAAGGAAGGAGTGGATTCTGTCGAGGGCCTTGCCCCGGATGCCAGAGTTGTGGAGTCTCATGATTAGGGTGCAGTGAAAGACTGCATCAAAGGTGACCGAGAGGTCTAGCAGGTTCAGGGCTGCCATTTTGCCCCGGTCTAGGAGGGTGCGGATCTCATCATTGGCAGTTTTGGTGCTCTGATTGCTTAAGAAGCTGGGTTGGAAGATGTCCAGGATGTGGCTCACTTCAATGAATTTAGAGAGTTGGGCATTGATGGCCTTCTCGGAGACCTTTGCTGGGAAGGGGAAGAGGGAGATGGGAAGGATGTTTTTGATGTCTTTTGGGTGGGCGGGCCACTTTTTCAGCGGGGGGTTGATCTCAGTGTGTTTACAGTCATTAGAGAAGGTGGTGGTCTCGATGGAGCAGTTGATGGTGTGCCGTAGTTCGGGTGCAATGGAGGTCACTGCTCTGTGAAATATGTGGTGCGGGCAGGGGTACAAGGGGGCTCTGGAGTGGGAGCTCCTCATGGTATTAAGTGTGTCTTCTCTGGTGAGTGGGGTCTAGTTGAGCAGGGTATGTTTGGGTACAGTGTGGTTGGGTGTGGTGGTGGGCTCGTTGGCAGGGTCTTGAGATCAGTCTGATCTTGTGGTGGATGTAGATGCTGACTTTGTTGTCAGAATTATTGGGAGGGGGGATGTCCAAGGTCTTGCTGCTGGGCCCGGCGTGCTCTTTGACGATGGTGAAGAGTTCTTTACTCTTGTGAGAATTGGCATGGATTCTGTCTTGGAGGGCCATTTTGTTTGTGCTTTTGAAGAGCAGGTGGTATGCAGTGGCAGTGGTTTTGAAGGCTGTGTGGGTTTCCTGGGTTCTGTTGTTCCTCCATCTCTTCCTCAGTGGTCTGCAGGTGGGTAATGTCTTGTGGAGATATGGCAGTGATCCAGCTGGCCATCTAGTTGTGTTTTTTGCCAGAGGCATTCTTAAGGGGGCCTGGGCTTTGGTGCAGTTGGTGATCCAATGGTGGAGATTGCAAGGTGAGATTTTGGTTACTACTGGGGTTGGTGGGTGATAACGCTAAGAAAGGTGCTGAGATATTCCTCTGTGATCTTTTTCTAGCTGATGCAGGGGCAATGGGTGCAGTGGTGTATGGAGGGAGAGATGAAGGTGAAGTGCACACATTGGTGGTCGGGCCAGAGGAGTTCAGTGAGGTAGTCATAGATGATATTTCTTCTGATGGAGAAGGCAGGGTAAAGCGTGCCCCACTGCGCAGGTAGGCATGGTGACCAGCGGCTTCAGTCCAATGTTGGTGAGGTTCTGGAAGAGGGAAGTCATTTTTTGGTTGTGGGGGTTATCCAGGTAGAAGTTAAGGTAACCAAGTACAATGTAATCCGTGGATGCGAAGGCCTAGGATGCGATGGTGTTGCTGAAAGGTAGGCCAGTCAGTGGGCTTATAGATGTGAGTTCCAAGGAGGGTGGTATTGGGGTTGGTCTGGACCTGGAAGTGGAGATGGCCCATGTTTTCATTGGCTCATCCAAGTGGTAGGTAAGGTAGAAGGAGTCCTTGTGGGTGATGGTTATGCCTCCTCCTGGTTAGTCAGCGCAATCCTTGCAAGGTGTTTTTATAACCGCCCGGGATGGCGCTGGAGATGTCCAGGCCTGAGCTGGGATTGGTTAAGATTTCTGTGGCATTTTTGTGGTGGGACCGCATGTTGAGGAAGTTGGGTGTGCTGGTGGTTGGCTGAGCGGTGAGAAGAGCTGGTGTATTGGCATAGGTGAAGGTGTGGCTGCAGTTCTGGTATGAAAAGGGTTCATGGGTGTCCTTCTGAGCTGTGAGGTAGCAGTCAACATGGTGTCCTGTGTTGAGAGTGAGCAGGGTGCTTACTTATATTAATGGAAAGTCTGAGATCCAGTGTCTGTGGCACTGGGCATGCTCCCGGTGCAGACGGCCACAGATGGGCACAACCATGCAGTAGACACCAGGTCGTGGGGGATTGCAGGGGCCAGGGTTGTAAAAAAAATGAGAGAAGGTAATAGAATAGTAGAGGGAAAACCAAATAAATGCTGAAGCATAATCAAGTAAAAAGAGCAGAAATAAATGTAAACGTAGAAAAAGCTGAAAAGAGAGATACATGGGCAGCCCTAGCAGCTGAGAAGTTATACTCTGCTACTAGACCACCAGGGATGAGGCACAGGCAGGAGCAGGGGGTTGTATGAGTACCTCAAACTCCTGACCAGTGACTCAGCAGCAGCAATGGGGGCAGCAGCAGATAACAGATGGAGCATGCCATGAAGGGACAAAGGTGGATTAGGAAGTGTGGAGCAACACAATCTCATATTACAGCCTCACAGTATCAAATCATATGAGCAGGGAGTCCTAAAGGGAATTAGGATCCTGTGAGGTACCTAGAGGAGGCTTTGTGGTGAAAATTGACTCGGCCTGCTCTGGAGAGGCTGGGGAGAAGGAGCATAGGTATGTTAAAACTTAAAAGATTTGGGCACAGATTTATGAGCTTTTGGTACCTCACTGCACTGGCCCGCATTAACCGCATGCGCGCTAGCGGGTTTTCCCGCTGCGCGCTGGATTTTTTAAAATCCCGCGTTACATGACAAAGCCAGCTCGTCATGCGCGTAGCGCAGGTAACGCCCATGACGAGCTGGCTTTGTCATCCGTGCCGAAGGGGTTAAAAGGAAAGGGCAGGAATGATCCATCGCATGAGATCCTCCTGCAGCGCCTCGAGGAGGCAGGTGTGACTGGTACTGCACTTCAGTGGTTCCGGTCGTTTCTAGCGGATCGGTCCTTCTGTGTGGCCGCCCCGCCCTACCAGTCAAAATTCCATCCTCTGTCGTTTGGGGTCCCGCAGGGTTCCTCGCTGAGTCCCACGTTGTTCAATCTCTACGTGAGGCCGCTGGCTGAGGTTATGAAGCTCTGCGGTTTGACTATGGTGTCATACGCAGATGATACTCAGCTAGCGGTCACGATCAGCGGGGACCCCGAGGTGGAGGCCCCACGATTCAGGGACGGACTTCGGGCGGTGGCCAGTTGGATGACGGCCAACTGTCTCCAACTGAACGCCAATAAAACAGAGGTGATGGTCTTCGGCAAGCGGACAGATCTCTGGGGAGATACCTGGTGGCCCTCTGAGTTGGGTCCCATCCCCACTCCGGTTTCGGAGATTAAAAATCTGGGGGTGTGGTTAGACCCCTCACTCAGTTTTGTTGGTCATACCAAAAGGACGGCAGCCTCCTGCTTTGGCATTCTGCGTAACCTGAGACCTGCACTCAAATATTTTGACGCCACAACCCGCCAACTTGTGGTTCAGGCGACGGTACTGGCTCGGCTAGATTATGCCAGCTCCCTTTTTATAGGGTTAAATCAGGCCGAGCTGACTCGTCTCCAGCGAGTGAAAAACGCAGCAGCCAGAGCAGTTGTAGGCCTCCCTAGGTTCTGTTCGGTCTCCCGCACCTTGTGTGCTCTCCATTGGCTGCCGGTCAGGCAGCAGATTCACTTCAAGGTGCTTTGTTTGGCTTTTAAGATCTTAAAAGGCCCTTCTGCTCCCATACTGCCTAATCTTCTGCGCCCCTATATCCCTGGCCGTTCCCTCCGCTCCTCTGATCACGAACTGGCAGCAACTCCACGCTTTAAACTTAGTCGAGCTGGGGGACGCTCCTTCAAGGTGCGGGCAGTAGCTCTGTGGAACGCATTGCCTCGTGAAATTCGGACCCTTGCCGACTTGCTTTCCTTTCGCAAGGCCGTCAAGACTCTCTTGTTTCCTTAGCCCTGTTAAAACTCGAACTTTTAAATAAATCTGTTCCTTGGTTATGTTGCCTGGCCACCTTGTCGGGCGCCGGGACGCTCCTTCGCTGGAGCAGCTGCGCGCATTACAAATGCCATTAACATAACATAACATAACATAACATATCTATAAAATACAGCTCATGCCTGTCATATCCCACTGTGCTCGTGCAGTTGTGTCTGCCTAGCACTGACTCGGGCACCCTTTCACTATGGTGCAAGTGTGTTTGTGTTGCAGACAGGATTGTTTTTGTGCACAAAGGGTTATGTTCCTACATGAAAAAATACTGGGAGGGTGTTTGCTCTTTTGATGTGTGCTGCATTCTGCAGTACACTTAGAAAACGGAAACAAACAAGGAGAAATAAAGATAGTTCACCTCATTGGGCCTTCACTGGGGAAGTGTAAGGTTTTGGCACATCGCCAGGTTTACAGACTCTTGTAAATCGGGCAATGCATCGACATTCATGGGTGTTGTGTGGGAACACCCACCACAATGCTCATGGAACGCCTCCCGAATGCAGAGGAAGGCAGCACAGTGATTTGTGCTGCCTCGCCTTACTCCATATGTACAAGGCCATTCACAGCCATGCAGAGTGGCTTTGCGTGGCCCCACAGATATGGTTGAAAGGTTTTCACTGCTGTTGTGTCACTAAAAATGACACAACGGCAGTGCAAACCTCTCATAAATATGCCCATTGGAACATTAGACCTTTAACTACAGACCACTGCTCAACCCACATCTAGGGTCTGAGATAAGACCTCCATCATTGGTATCGAACCTATGCCTGGAAATGAGTCACTAAGTGCACTGGCTCTTCACCTACGCGTAGTTTACAGATATGATTTGTTCCCCTATATTTGTTGTTCAGCATTCCCAGTCCACAGCTGAATGTTCATCTGTTTTGTTGTGTTCAACCTCATTTCCTCCAAGTTGATCAGTGTGTTTTCAGCAGCAATCCGGGGTGGTCAGCAGCTTGTGAAAGCCACACCCCCTATTGAGGCCAGTAGGCCTACTGTTTGCTTACTTGCTATGTTGCACTCGAATCTATTGCATTATATTTACCAGTCCCTTTCTGTCATATAAATCTGCACACAGGGCAGCATGCAGTTACCCAGATTGGGATACTGGGGAGGGAGGCATCAGATGAGCCCTGTTGGAACTGGGGGTCTCTAGTTGGCAATGGTTTGCACCATTGTCCAAGGAGGGACCCTTCTTCCTAGTCAGGCTAAGGGGGATACACTTTTAAAGTAACTCCTGCTCATCCCCTTCATACCTTGGCACAAGCAGACAAGCTTATCTCAGATGCACTGTGTAAAGCATTTGCACATAACCAGCAGTCATACAGTAAAAACACTACAAACAAACACCACACCATTTTAGACCAATATCCAATACTTTTATATTTAAAACAAGAACAGAACAATGAAAATATAACATACAAAATGTAAAAAGAATCACTTTGTAAGAATAACTTTAAAATGCAATGAAGCAGCAGATAAGCCCAAACCACACCCTACATCTGGCAATATGTTTATTCATTTCTTTATGTATTTCATCACACTGGACACAGTGAGTGACAGAGCGAGTTACACATTGCCAAATTCTCAATTAAAGGTTGCAAGAGAGATATAAAAACATCAAAGAAAAAAGGGAAGAATGGTTTATGTAATCTATATGTTAGTGTCGCATATGATGGGTGTCATGTGATATTGATATATTAAAACCATGTAAAGCCATCAACAGGCCTGCCATTAATAAAAGTGAAAATACTCACCAGATCTGCTATCTACATGATCTAGAACTCGAACATGCCATCATCACCTACATTGAAAAAAAAACATTCTGTGGACCTAGGCAATCTTCTAAAGCTACTGACCGCTCATGCTTATTGCAAATGCACTTAAAACCCTTATCAGTAAACTTTCAGCACACCTGGAATCAAACTGCCTTCTAAATGACTTCAACCAGACACAAGGCCTCTCAAGTGTCAATATTGTGAAGTATGCAGTAAGAACAACTCATACGCTGGGACTAAGGCATTTGCAGCTTTCCCTCCACATATTTTCTCCAATGCTGAGTTTTTAGGTTTAAATCTTTTTATTTGCATTTTGTAACAAAGGCCAACAATACGCTTCACATATGTTTACCAGTGCTAGCCAAGTCATGTAAATTGATCTTCATGGAGGAAACCAGCCGTTTTATCACTGCTAATCTTCTCCACCCACCCCCTTACCCTACCCACCAACCACAACTCCTCAGTCTCTGTGGTTCCCTAAGATTCCCCTTCAGGTAGCAATGATAAACGCAGTAAGCGCTGATATCTCGGACAGTTACGCTCCCTAAACTCAGAGCCAAGGAGGTTGAGAAAGGGCTGCCAGAGATCCACAAAGGTATATTCCTTCCCTGCCAATGTAAGAGTGATTGTTTCCATCACCAGGACCTGCCAGAGAGTGAATGTGGGAGTGCATGTAGTCTGCCAGTGAAGTAGAATGATTTGCGTAGCTGAGCCCAACGCAAGGGCCATCTGGTGACCTCGCTGGGAATGAAGAGAATATGTGAGGGGGTGGGGATGCCCAAGAGGATGTAGATTGGGAAGTGTGTGAGCTGAGTATTGAAGTGCTTATCTATTTCATCGATGACCTGCGCCCAGTTGGCATGCAGCTGCTCACAGTCCCACAGGAGATGCACCTGTGTGCCCCATTGTCCACAACCCCACCAGCAGATATCACTGTGTAGGGGGTTCATCGAGTGGAGGTGGTCAGGGTTGTAGTACCAGTATGTAGTTATCTTGGTCAGAGTCTCTGTCAGTCCCATACTTCGTGCTGAGTATTCTGTTCTGTAGTAGATCCCCTCCCATGCTTTGTGGCTGAGAGCTAGACCCAGATCCCGTCCCAGTGGATGTATGATGGTACAACGCATGCTTTTACAACACGTACCGTTACGACGCAGGTTTTTCAACGCAAGTCGTTACAACGACTTGCGTTGGGGGGCGCTGGATAGTGAATATTTTAATTTACTATTCCAACTCTAGTCCCCGTGGATAGTAGGGAAGGTGTTGGATAGTAAATTAAACTATTTCCTATACTAGAGCGCCCTCCAGCGTAAGTCGTTGTAAAGACGTGCGTTGAAAAACCTGCGTTGTAAAGGTAGTGCGGGGTAAAAGTTTAATTGTAAACAATGTTTCCCGTCCCAGTCCATGCACCCTCCGTTATAAGCATGTGTATGGCTATCGAGCAGTGTCCTGTACAGATCTGAAATTTGTTTTTTGTCGGATTAGTGCGTTAGCAGCCACTTTTTGTATGATGTAAGCAAACACTGTGTGTGTGGTTTTACAAGGGGATAGAGAGCCCAATGTCAGAGCTGGAGATAGCGGAATCACTCCTACTCCGGAATCCCATAGTGCGAAAGGACCTGAGAAAAGAGGAAATTTACATCAAGATCAAACAAATGACTCAACGACCGGCAACTAGTAGGGCGCCAGCTTACCAAGAATGTCTCCCCCATCCCCGGTTGTAATTCAGGGTTGTCAAAGAGCGGTGTGAGAGGAGAAGTGGAAAGAAATCAAGTTGCGTTTCCGACAGGTCTGATCCCAGGCCTTAAGGATCATCCTGCTTATATGGGAAGCATAGAGGATGGCGGGTCTGTGGGCCTTGCAAAGGAAGGGAATCCTCTTCAGAGTACTGGCTGCTACCGCCTGGTCTTGAATCAATCTGTGTTTCTTGGATTCAGGTCTGCTCCATTCTTCTAAATATCGGAGTTGTGTCACTTGAAAGTAGAGTTAGAGATCCGTGTCTCCCAATGCGCCCACCTCGGGGGGCAGCCTCGCAATAGCACCATTCATGTGGGGTCTTCAGCCCGCCAGATAAATTGTGACAGTTACGATTTCCAATTGAACCTGATTGATCCACCCATCAGGTGGTCGTAAAGGAAGAGTCTTTGTGAGGACGCACAGTCTCTGGAGGCTACAACGGAACATTTTCTCCCTCATATATCTCCCTCTTGCCTTCTGTGTTTTCAGCCCGAGCACTGCTATACCTTTAAATCCCTTGACTTGTCCGGTCATGTGACGGAGTCACATGACTTCCACCCCTTCAAGACGAAAGACGCCGAAACTGGAAGGCGTTCATCAGGACCGTCTCGTGGAGCCAGGGAGAAAGAGACACTCGTGAGGACCTTCGCAGTGCCACCGTGAAACAGCGCAGGTCCAACCCGCACAGGGAAGGAGGAATCATCCTATGTCGAAGAGCCGTTCCAGGAAGCGAAACCGGAAGGAGAAACAGACCGGCAGCCAGATCCTACCTGGCAACGCGGAGACACCCGCCACGGCCCCAGAGGGTCGAGGCTTCACAAGGTACGGGGACACCTTGGGCTGGCGGGGCACAGCGTTACTATACCTGAGGGTGGGGGTGTAAAGGGAGAGAACCCCTAGCTACAGCACCCGGTTAAAACTGTGTTTGTGTGAAAAGCGCTTGTGAACACTGGTGATGGTAGTGGTGTATTTTCCCTACACTCCCTCTGCTACCAGTAGGAAGGAGAACCCCTTCCTTACCACTGTTTCTTCTTCCTTTTCCTTTGCGGTTCTGTGCACCCACGAGGCAATTACTTCGCAGCCCAATCATATAAGGGGGAATACAACTTCTTAACTGAGCTCACACCACCGGGACAAATAGGAAGAAGAAGCGGACTACATCTCCCATAACCCCTTGCCTGAAGGACGGGACTACCTTCCCTTAACTACTTGTTCTGTGAACTGAACTTTCATTTTTCCTTTATCCCTTGGTCCTATATAGCTTGCTTGGAACTGGACTACCCCTCCCTTACATCCCTGGCCGAAAAGATTTTGTCAATAAAGCCTCAACTCCTTTACAAACCACTCCCTTGTCTGGGTCTTCTTCTCCGCCATACCACAGTCTTAAAAATGTATAGAATTTGGGCTAGGGTCGTCATTTTTATAGCGGCCACTCTCCCCAGCCAGGAAATCGGGAAGTACTTCCACCGCCGCAGCTCCACTTGGATCTGCCTCAGCAGTTTAGCGTAATTGATGGTGGCTATCTCTGTCAGCGTGGGCGTCAGCTGGATGCCAAGGTAGGGGACTGGTCCATCTGCGCATTAGAGAGGGTGAGCAGCGCGTAGGTGCTCCAAGGTATAGGGCGTCATGGAAAGGTTAAGCGCAACTGATTTTTCAACATTGACTTTGAAGCCCGACACCTGAGTAGAGCGATCCAGTTCTGCCATGAAAATACCCTAGGCTCGAGTGGAATCAGAGAGAGACACCAGCAAATCATCAGCATAGAGGCTAGTGGCGTGGATGTTACCCCCACATTTAATCCCGGTGATGCGAGAGTTGTGCCGTACACTTTGAGCAAAGGGCTCCATATAAAAGGCAAAAAGCAAGGGGGCAAGAGGACTTTCTTGGCAGGTCCCCCTGCAGATAGGTATGAAGGATGATGTATGTCCATTAACTCAGACTGATGCCGTAGGCTGTTGATAGAAGTTGAGAATTAAAGTACAGAAAACAGAATCTCTCCCCCAACCCCACGTGGATCAGCACTTGTTCCAAAAATTACCAATAGACCCTGTTGAAGGCCTTTTCTGCATTTATGGTAAGGAGCATAAATTCATGGAAATTTGAGAGGTACTTGTTTAGTATTATCGCTCGTCTGGTGGTGAGGGATAAACCCCGCCTGGTCTACGTCAATGAAACTCGGCATGTGAGGTGCAAGTCGGGCAGCCAGGATCCCTGTAAAAAGTTTGAGATCAATGTTGAGGAGCGAGATGGGGCGGTAGGCCCCACATCTGGTCTTGTCCTTCTTGGCCTTCGGGATAACCACAATGGCTGCTTCCAGCATGTCCTCTGGTATTGCCCGCGTGGTCACAAAGGAATTAAAGAGGCACATCAAAAGGGGTGCTATTGTCGGGTAGATGGTTTGTAAAAAGCGTCTGTGTAACTATCCGGTCCGGGCGATTTTGCCAGCTTAAGGCTTTAAGTCACTGCTATAATCTCTTTCATGCAAATCTCCCTCTCCAGTTTGTCTGCCTGAGCTTGCATGAATACAGGGAAGGTGTGCCACAGCAATATACGTCTAAGCGAGCTATCTAATGCTTGCACCGCATATAGTTGAAAATAGAAGTCGCGAAAGACATTTGCAATGACTGCATCGGTCGTTACCACTTGCCGTATATAGTCGCATTATTTCCGGACCCCCTGACTCTGCTGAACCTCGCGCAATTTATTAGAGAGTAAACGGCTGCAACGGTCACCCCATGTCAAATGCCTGGCACAGCTGGAGAACAGCGTATTCCACCCGGTCATTATCTATTGCTGCAAGTTGGGCTTATACTTTGCGCAGCTGCCTCCAGATTCTAGGTGCCCCAGTGCGTAGGTGCATCTGTTACAGCTCCTTAGTTCGCTGTGTAAGTTCGCCCCTCTTGCGCTTGTGGTCGGCATTATCGACCGTCGCAATAGCAATGATCTCTCCCATAAGGCCACCCAGCGTGTAGAAAGTGGGGGTCATTTTTGTCATTGTGGGTCGGAAAGTCGTCTATTGTGCGATGTATCTGTTGAACCACATCTGTGCGGTGTAGGAGGGTGTCGCGCAAGCGCCAATAGTGGAGTGGTCACTGTAGCAGAGAAAGCGTGAGGGTGACTGTCACAGGTGCGTTATCAGAGAGAGATGCGGTTAAACTCTCCGACCCCGCCAGCAGGCACAGAGCATCTCCGTGTCCAAAAAACAGTCTAGGTGGGCATAGGTCTGTGGATACTTGAATAAAATTAGTATTTGCGGTCATTAGGGTGGGTAGTGCACCAAAGATCCACCATCCCCAGGTCTCTCACGGGATCTATTCCCCTCTGGGAGAGCACACCCGCCTGCCCAAAGCCCTAGGCCGATCTGTCCCACGAGTTGTCATTCACCAGGTTTAAGTCTCCTCCAAGCAAAATTATATGCTCAACTGTCGCTGTGGCTTCAGTCAGTGCTCCATGCAAGAACCATTCTTGGCCCTGACTAGGGGCGTACATAGATCATATCATGAACGTCAACCTCCAACGTTGAATTGGTATATAAGAAGTTTCTCTGAGTGGGGAAGAGATGGGATTTAAGGCAATGTCAGACCCAAGCCAACAGGTCTGTCTGCTGGAGGAGGCAGATGTCCACCCCAGAGTGTTCTAGATAAGATAAGATTGCCCTCTGTTTAATGGGGTTGTTAGGTCCCCACACATTCTGACTAAGAATACAGAGTGTAGGTGGTGCCTTCTTAGAGCAGAGAGTCCAGAGTACCTCTGAGTCACAGGGTCTATCAAGCAGGGATGAGTAGAGGGCAAACGTAGCCTATCAGTGAACGAGGGCCCCTGAAGAAAAGGAGAAAGGAAAAAACAACCCCAACAAGAATCAAAACTGCAACATTGTGTTTGGAACAGGAAAGGCTGTCATCCCAGGATGACCAAAAGGAGTTCGGTAAGGGGTTCACGGAGTGGTCAAGGTTACTTCCTTCCCACCCCGCCTTATAATATTAAAGAACAGGCAGCCTCCTCTACTGTCATGAAGGGTGGGTTTTCGCCAGTTTCTCTGGGAGTGACTCCAAGGCTGCCTTCTAGCTCATCACAATTTCGGCAGTGTCCAGCCATTTAGGGCATCTGTGGCATTGCTGTCTCTGCCAGCCTGATAGAGTGGCGCTGGCCACCAGACTTGAGCCCCGATTGATTCCCTCCTCCTTCGGCAGCTCAATGTCAAGCAGTTTGAAGGCCTCTGTCAAAGATCGAAGCTGGTATTGTTTCCCGTCCGAGCAGAATATCAAACGGAATGGGTGGCCCCATGAATAAGAGATGTCCCGTCGGCGGAGATGAGCTGTGATGGGGCGGAAGAGCCTACGTTTCTGCAGGGTAATCGCCGCAAAGTCTTGGTAGAGAGTGGGACGCTGAGCCTGATAAAAAATCGGGTGCATGGCCCTGGCCTTACGGAGAAACTTCTGCTTGTTGCGAAAGTCCTGAATGCAGGCCACGATGTCTGTTGGCGCTGTCCTGTCCGCTCTAGGGGTTCCCACCCAATGGGCCCTGTTAGTTTAAATTTCGGAGGTAAGTGAATTCCCCATCACATGGTTAAAGAGCCCCTGCACATAAGCAAAGATGTCCCCTGCTTCTGAATTTTTGGCCACCCCCCCTGAATCCTTATGTTGGGCCTCCGAGAGATGTTTTCAAGATCTTCCAAGTGCGCTTGGAGGTTGACCTGCTGCTTGTGTATAGGAATTACCACTTGCTGAAGCAAGAAGAGTTCTGTGTCCCTATCATCAGTGTTATCCTCCAACGACTCAACACGTTCCCCATAGTTGTCAATATCCCTGCGGATGTCCTTGATCTCAGAGGTGAGATTATGCTTCACAGTCCGTAGGTCCTCGCGGAGCGTCTTAAAGAGGGACTAAAGAAAGGCCAGGGTCACCGGTTCATCCTGGGTATCTCAAGGCAGCAGGGCAGCAGCAGGTACTTGGGAGGACTGGGCCATCTTGAGAGGGCCTGCAGTGTACGTGAAAAGAGGTCTTTCACTGTGAGTTCAGGTTTGGGGTCTTTCTGGGTCTTATCTCTCCTGGATCGGGTGGAGGACATATCCCAGGCCTGTTCCGAGTGATGGGTCAATCAGGCTAACTCCTGTGATATGGCAGAGTGGGGTCACGCGGGTCAGGCAGGGGCACTGGGGTCAACTCCAATAGCACCTTAAAGCTCAGTCCGACTGCCACCACGTGCCAGGCCCAGGGTGCGGCAGCCAAAATGCTGCAGCTTCGGGCACACTCTGCCTCTCCTAGAACTCTCACAGCAGGTACTCACTCTCCGTGCCCCCAGGGCATACTCATCTCAGGCCACATGTCGCCTACACCAGGAGGGGCAAGCTGCATCTCTGGATGGTGTCCAGTAATGTCCTCCATGCATAGACAGGGGTCATGATGTCCCTGGAGCCCCAGCCCCCGCACAGGCCCAGCTGTTATCTGGTTTAGGAGCTTGCTGCACTGACCCTGCCAGGTGTGGCCTACCTCAACTTTTGACCTCCTCTGAAGGTGAGTCAGGACACAGCACTGGGCCCCTTTGCCAAGGCCCTCTGCTTGGTCTACCCTAGAGCATGCGGCTGCCACCTGCTCCAATCTGGTCGGCAGGAGCTGGGCGGCAACGTGTCGAGTGGTGTCCATCTCAAGGGGGTTCCAGTCATGGTAGGGAGTTCCTCCTTGATGGGTGTAGGTGCGCCTCAGATGCTGGGTAAGCGTTGTCATGCCAGGTCAGGGCGTCAAGCAGCTTACGGTGGCAGGAGGTTGCCCATCTTGTAGCCCCGGATAGTTGCCCTGGACCAGGGATTGGGAAGCAGTCAAATCACGCAGCTCGGTCACCGCTGAGTAGTAGGCTCCATTGAGGTTGCCTGGGCATACTCCCCCACCCTCAGGTCCACCCCCACCAACTCCGGTCACAAATCTCCGTCGGAGGGGTGGCAGCATTCCCACCATGGCCCCCGGCCAAGCGGTCGTCAGGCTCTGACTGCCATTGGAGGAGTCGGCAGGCAGGAGAGAGTCCCCTCTGGGACATGGCGGCAACATGGAGGCAGGCCGTGCTGCCACTGTGGGGGTCCCTGGGACTCAGCCAGGTCAGCTGGGCATCCGCTGTGGCCCTGGCCAGATTCCACTCTTCCAGCATTCAGCAGTGGCCCCCATGAGAACAGTCCCCTCTGCAGCTCGGACCCAGCGGGAAGGTAGACTGTGCAAATGACGTGAAGACCCTGGGGATTGGCGCGATTGGCTGGTTTGCGGCTCCGGTGCCGGCTGGATTTCACCCCTCAGGTGTCCCGGCTGCAGGGTCGCTGGAGGCAACCTGCGCCCCAGAGGATGGTGCTGCGGGAGTCTGCAGGCTGGTGCTAGAAGTCAGCGGTTGGCAGAGAGACAGCGAGGTACATCTCACCTCGCTGCCATCTTCTCAGACCAATACTAACTCTTAAAGTACACTGGAGCCTGCCAACCAGGCCCCAGTGCCAGTGCTCACTCCCTAAAATACGATGCATGTGAATTGGCAAGGGTTTTACCTCTCTCCTAAGACCGATGGCATGGGAGGAAAAGGGGTCAACAGGTCCTGCATTACTGATTGTGCCACCTTGAGCTACCCAAGTTCAAAGATGACATCAGGTCTGATATTGCTCCCAACGCAAGATTGCCCTAACCATGGGTGCAAGGTCACAGCACCAGTTTTAATATATGTCAGACACCCCTAAATGATGCCTTCTGAGCCCCGGAGGCAGGGTATATTATATCAAATGTGTGAACATGTAAGTGCAAGCTTCTATGGCTCTATAGTGCCCTTTTTCCATTAAAGGACACTCTAAGTGATAGACAGTCCATAAGATCACATGTACGAAGACCCAGGACAAACCAGAGGCAGGCAGCTTCATCATGGCACCACCTAATATATAATATTTGGTATCAAAACATGCCTACTCACCCACAACAAGAATCTTATGCTGAGGGTGATGTGGGTCAGGCACCTAGGTGGCTACTTTAGAACTTTCCCACAATGTTGCCCAGCTTCGCTGCGATCTGGCTGGCAAGTCTATGATTCTCGAATTTGATGACACTAACATAAGATTCTATCTTCCTGCCAGGCAATGACATCACTCACAGGAATCAAGAACAAAGACTTGGGCAGGAAGCAGTTCACACACCCTTCCTTCAAAGTAGGCTAGAAAATTATCACATGGAGGTGGTGAGTTCCAAATGCCGCACTGTCTCGGATATGCATGAAGGCCGAATCCGATGGGATAAAACAGCCCTCCCTCCAGCCCCAGGCACTATTTCACCCAGATAGGGTGGAAATTAATTAGTCAAGGAAGTGTAAACCCACAGAAGACTAGCCACAACTCTAGGTTGAGAAGCCTGGTCTGTACACTACATTAGATTGATACCATCTTTAGGAGAGGAAGAATAGAGGGTTCTGGATAGAAAAAGTGACCCCCTCGCAGATGTGGTAACCTCAGGGTGGACCAGTTAAAAGGACTAGCAGCTAGTTGGCTACTTGCTCCCACAACCCTAACTTCACTAAATCTAGGATTTAACCTCTTGGCCGCTGCATTAATTCCTCTGCGGCGCTGGGGAGAGGAGGGCCGCGTGGCGCTGCCATGCTGGAGACGGAACCATTCCGTCACCAGCCACGGGCGCGCTGTGCTTGTGACAGAGTGGTTCCATCACGGCCCTGCCCGCTTAATAGAATGCGCCGTGCAGGTGCGGAATCGTGGCAGCGTGGGCAGGGGGGTCGGCGTGCTGGAAGGAACCGCTCCGTCACCAGCAGAGCGCGCCCGTGGCTGGTGACGGAGTGGTTCCGTCACCAGCACCCAAGGGGTTAATGGATACCCCTGACACCAGAGCCTCCATTTCAACACCATAAAAAAGGACAGAAGAAGAGACCTGGATCTAGAACAATCAGTCAGACTTGCACAAAGCAAAAGAGGGCTACTCTGTACCTGCAGCAACGCTCCTGGAATTTTGCGATTGAGAGTCATCTTAGGCTCTCTCTTGGTTTACCCAGGCAGAGGGACCCCTTTGGAAGTCTATAACAGCCTCGGACTCACTTGGATGAAGGCCAGTATCCCCCTGCAAACTGCAGGTAAAACAACACTTGTAATGGGGCCCTCCAAGAAAAAGCCCAAATCCAGTAAGTTTAATGCATTGTAGTAACTGCAGTTCTGTGTTATACAAAATTACAGTCAGCTGCCACATTCCCCAAGACCACTGGACCGTAAAGTTGCTTTCAGCTCTACTTACCACTGTTGAGGCTTCTTGGTCAGCAGTCTTGCAACCAACCCCTGGATGTGATGCTGCACCAAGATGGTATTCCATCTGATGTTCATCCGCCATCAGGACTGGCCCTGTTGCTGTGGTTTTGCATCCTTTTCCCTTCAGCACTCCTGCGACTTCAATTCAGTACCAGGAACAGCCAGACAAAATTAAAATGAAAGTCATGGCTTGATCCTGCCGCCCGCACCAACTTCACTCTGCTAGGGTATAATGCAAGTAGACCTGTAAGTGACTGATTGTCACTTGTGATTTTTAGGTTGAGCCTACAGACAGTGTGCTAGCGCTGCCCTGGTAAGGATCTGTGGCACATCAATACGTGGGAGAAGCCCCACCCACTCCCCTACCTACATTTTTCATTGGCTTGTGTCTTTGTCCTTTGTAAATGCTGCCTTCAGATTTGTTTATAGGCTTGTTAGTAACTCCTTATTATGACAGTGTTGTCGTTTGTATCCTCTCATGGCTACTAGCCCCTTTGCTTCGAGTATTACACGGTATATGCTATTTAAACTGTGAACACCATTTTCTTTAATTTGGTTCTCCTATTGCCTTCTCTACTCCCCCCTCCCTCTCATTGTATGTGCCTTCTCAGCCCCTCCCCCAGCCTGCACTCCTGTTGTCCGTACCGTCTGCCCATCACTCCTGTTGCCGGTGTGTCCCCCTACCCTCCCTCCCATTGTCCATGATGACTACCATTTGAAATGCAATAGGTCTTGTGTAACTGTGAGTCCTATTGCATTGCAAAAGCTTGTTTTCTTAGTGTGTTTGTGCAAACGTCCCATAAGGGCTTGTTGACTTTGGCTCATGGTGTGGCTTCTTGCCAGGCTTGTGTGCACGCTGTGCCGATCAGGGTGAATGCAGGTTACTAACCAGTGTATCGATGGAGAGGCTGCTATTGGATTACCATCAGATGTACTGCTGCTACCAGACGTGTGCACTTATTACATTGCATCCATCTAGGCCATGCTTCCAGCGCTTCTGCATTGAAAGCCTGTCTGATAACGGGATGTTGATGGGAGAGATTATCGTCTGTTGTCTGCTATTTATGTTTGTGTGCGGGAGGTGAATAGCTCAGAGTTGGTCATCTTGTAGTTGTATCCCCCATTTATGAGTTTTATTTGCCATCTGGATGATTGTGATGAGACCTGTTTCCCAGATTTGTATATGTGTGTTAGAGTGCTTGAGTATGTTCGTGAATGCTTTGTGTGTATTAGGAAGGGGTCTCATTGTAATCATTACAACAGGTTTTGCTTTCTACTTGCAACTACTTAAGTGACTGCAGATTCCCTGCTGGATGCAGGAGTAAAGAGGCCGTGGGAGTTCATTCACTGATTATCGGTGGTGCACTGAGTTCACGTTGAGAACGACTTTCCTTCCGGTGCTCATTGTAGTTGTACATGACCCCCATGCTGCTTAACTCTGCAGACTGTAATATTTATTTTTTAGCGGTTCAACATTTCATAAAGCAATACAGCGATCTATACTTTACCCTACACCCAGGTACACTGGAGCATGAACGCATTAGGTGAACCCGAGAACAAGGAGACTGTAATGGAGTCAGTGATAAGGCCTTAGCAGAGCAGGGACAGCTTCAGCTGCGCATCCCAATGAGCTCCCGACTGTCTTTGGAAATGCAAAAGCATCTGCTGGCTGACACACTTCTACTGAGCAGGTACTCAGCAGCAACGCTGGGAGTCATCAGGGCCTTGAAGGGAGAGACAAAGTCAGGGAAGCCAGGAGCAGGTCGGCCATCTAGAGCCTCGAAGGATATTTACCTCTGGGGCAACTCTAAAGCGCTGGGTCTGTGACGAGTTGAATTAGTGATGTTATTGTACTTTGTGCCCCACCACTCCTCCCATTCAGCCCCTCCCACTCCACTCCTCCCACTCAGCCCCTCCCACTCCACTCCTCCCACTCAGCCCCTCCCACTCCACTCCTCCCATTCAGCCCCTCCCACTCCACTCCTCCCATTCAGCCCCACCCACTCCACTCCTCCCACTCAGCCCCACCCACTCCACTCCTCCCACTCAGCCCCTCCCACTCCACTCCTCCCATTCAGCCCCTCCCACTCCACTCCTCCCACTCAGCCCCTCCCACTCCACTCCTCCCACTCAGCCCCTCCCACTCCACTCCTCCCACTCAGCCCCTCCCACTCCACTCCTCCCACTCAGCCCCACCCACTCCACTCCTCCCACTCAGCCCCTCCCACTCCACTCCTCCCACTCAGCCCCTCCCACTCCACTCCTCCCACTCAGCCCCACCCACTCCACTCCTCCCACTCAGCCCCTCCCACTCCACTCCTCCCACTCAGCCCCACCCACTCCACTCCTCCCACTCAGCCCCTCCCACTCTACTCCTCCCACTCAGCCCCACCCACTCCACTCCTCTGACTCAGCCCCTCCCACTCCACTCCTCCCACTCAGCCCCACCCACTCCACTCCTCCCACTCAGCCCTCCCACTCCACTCCTCCCACTCAGCCCCTCCCACTCCACTCCTCCCACTCAGCCCCTCCCACTCCACTCCTCCCATTCAGCCCCTCCCACTCCACTCCTCCCATTCAGCCCCACCCACTCCACTCCTCCCACTCAGCCCCACCCACTCCACTCCTCCCACTCAGCCCCTCCCACTCCACTCCTCCCATTCAGCCCCTCCCACTCCACTCCTCCCACTCAGCCCCTCCCACTCCACTCCTCCCACTCAGCCCCTCCCACTCCACTCCTCCCACTCAGCCCCTCCCACTCCACTCCTCCCACTCAGCCCCACCCACTCCACTCCTCCCACTCAGCCCCTCCCACTCCACTCCTCCCACTCAGCCCCTCCCACTCCACTCCTCCCACTCAGCCCCACCCACTCCACTCCTCCCACTCAGCCCCTCCCACTCTACTCCTCCCACTCAGCCCCACCCACTCCACTCCTCTGACTCAGCCCCTCCCACTCCACTCCTCCCACTCAGCCCCTCCCACTCCACTCCTCCCACTCAGCCCCTCCCACTCCACTCCTCCCACTCAGCCCCTCCCACTCCACTCCTCCCACTCAGCCCCTCCCACTCCACTCCTCCCACTCAGCCCTCCCACTCCACTCCTCCCACTCAGCCCCTCCCACTTCACTCCTCCCACTCAGCCCCTCCCACTCCACTCCTCCCACTCAGCCCCTCCCACTCCACTCCTCCCACTCAGCCCCTCCCACTCCACTCCTCCCACTCAGCCCCTCCCACTCCACTCCTCCCACTCAGCCCCTCCCACTCCACTCCTCTGACTCAGCCCCTCCCACTTCACTCCTCCCACTCAGCCCCTCCCACTCCACTCCTCCCACTCAGCCCCACCCACTCCACTCCTCCCACTCAGCCCTCCCACTCCACTCCTCCCACTCAGCCCCTCCCACTCCACTCCTCCCACTCAGCCCTCCCACTCCACTCCTCCCACTCAGCCCCTCCCACTCTACTCCTCCCACTCAGCCCCACCCACTCCACTCCTCCCACTCAGCCCCTCCCACTCCACTCCTCCCACTCAGCCCCTCCCACTCCACTCCTCCCACTCAGCCCCTCCCACTCCACTCCTCCCACTCAGCCCCTCCCACTCCACTCCTCCCACTCAGCCCCTCCCACTCCACTCCTCCCACTCAGCCCTCCCACTCCACTCCTCCCACTCAGCCCCTCCCACTTCACTCCTCCCACTCAGCCCCTCCCACTCCACTCCTCCCACTCAGCCCCTCCCACTCCACTCCTCCCACTCAGCCCTCCCACTCCACTCCTCCCACTCAGCCCCTCCCACTTCACTCCTCCCACTCAGCCCCTCCCACTCCACTCCTCCCACTCAGCCCCTCCCACTCCACTCCTCTGACTCAGCCCCTCCCACTTCACTCCTCCCACTCAGCCCTCCCACTCAACTCCTCCCACTCAGCCCCTCCCACTCCACTCCTCCCACTCAGCCCCTCCCACTCCACTCCTCCCACTCAGCCCCTCCCACTCCACTCCTCCCACTCAGCCCCTCCCACTCCACTCCTCCCACTCAGCCCTCCCACTCCACTCCTCCCACTCAGCCCCTCCCACTTCACTCCTCCCACTCAGCCCCTCCCACTCCACTCCTCCCACTCAGCCCCTCCCACTCCACTCCTCCCACTCAGCCCTCCCACTCCACTCCTCCCACTCAGCCCCTCCCACTTCACTCCTCCCACTCAGCCCCTCCCACTCCACTCCTCCCACTCAGCCCCTCCCACTCCACTCCTCTGACTCAGCCCCTCCCACTTCACTCCTCCCACTCAGCCCCTCCCACTCCACTCCTCCCACTCAGCCCCTCCCACTCCACTCCTCCCACTCAGCCCCTCCCACTCCACTCCTCTGACTCAGCCCCTCCCACTTCACTCCTCCCACTCAGCCCCTCCCACTCCACTCCTCCGACTCAGCCCCTCCCACTTCACTCCTCCCACTCAGCCCCTCCCACTCCACTCCTCCCACTCAGCCCCTCCCACTCCACTCCTCCCACTCAGCCCTCCCACTCCACTCCTCCCACTCAGCCCCTCCCACTTCACTCCTCCCACTCAGCCCCTCCCACTCCACTCCTCCCACTCAGCCCCTCCCACTCCACTCCTCCGACTCAGCCCCTCCCACTTCACTCCTCCCACTCCACTCCTCCCACTCAGCCCTCCCACTCCACTCCTCCCACTCAGCCCCTCCCACTTCACTCCTCCCACTCAGCCCCTCCCACTCCACTCCTCCCACTCAGCCCCTCCCACTCCACTCCTCCCACTCAGCCCTCCCACTCCACTCCTCCCACTCAGCCCTCCCACTCCACTCCTCCCACTCAGCCCTCCCACTCCACTCCTCCCACTCAGCCCCTCCCACTTCACTCCTCCCACTCAGCCCCTCCCACTCCACTCCTCCCACTCAGCCCCTCCCACTCCACTCCTCCCACTCAGCCCTCCCACTCCACTCCTCCCACTCAGCCCCTCCCACTCCACTCCTCCCACTCAGCCCCTCCCACTCCACTCCTCTGACTCAGCCCCTCCCACTTCACTCCTCCCACTCAGCCCCTCCCACTCCACTCCTCCCACTCAGCCCCTCCCACTCCACTCCTCCCACTCAGCCCCTCCCACTCCACTCCTCCCACTCAGCCCTCACACTCCACTCCTCCCACTCAGCCCCTCCCACTCCACTCCTCCCACTCAGCCCCTCCCACTCCACTCCTCTGACTCAGCCCCTCCCACTTCACTCCTCCCACTCCACTCCTCCCACTCAGCCCCTCCCACTCCACTCCTTCCACTCAGCCCCTCCCACTCCACTCCTCCCACTCAGCCCCTCCCACTCCACTCCTCCCACTCAGCCCCTCCCACTCCACTCCTCCCACTCAGCCCCTCCCACTCCACTCCTCCCACTCAGCCCCTCCCACTCCACTCCTCCCACTCAGCCCCTCCCACTCCACTCCTCTGACTCAGCCCCTCCCACTTCACTCCTCCCACTCAGCCCCTCCCACTCCACTCCTCCCACTCAGCCCCTCCCACTCCACTCCTCCCACTCAGCCCCTCCCACTCCACTCCTCCCACTCAGCCCTCCCACTCCTCTCCTCCCACTCAGCCCCTCCCACTCCACTCCTCCGACTCAGCCCCTCCCACTCCACTCCTCTGACTCAGCCCCTCCCACTTCACTCCTCCCACTCAGCCCTCCCACTCCACTCCTCCCACTCAGCCCCTCCCACTCCACTCCTCCCACTCAGCCCCTCCCACTCCACTCCTCCCACTCAGCCCCTCCCACTCCACTCCTCCCACTCAGCCCTCCCACTCCACTCCTCCCACTCAGCCCCACCCACTCCACTCCTCCCACTCAGCCCCTCCCACTCCACTCCTCCCACTCAGCCCTCCCACTCCACTCCTCCCACTCAGCCCCTCCCACTCCACTCCTCCCACTCAGCCCCACCCACTCCACTCCTCCCACTCAGCCCTCCCACTCCACTCCTCCCACTCAGCCCCTCCCACTCCACTCCTCCCACTCAGCCCCACCCACTCCACTCCTCCCACTCAGCCCCTCCCACTCCACTCCTCCCACTCAGCCCCACCCACTCCACTCCTCCCACTCAGCCCCTCCCACTCCACTCCTCTGACTCAGACCCTCCCACTCCACTCCTCCCACTCAGCCCCTCCCACTCCACTCCTCCCACTCAGCCCCACCCACTCCACTCCTCCCACTCAGCCCCTCCCACTCCACTCCTCTGACTCAGACCCTCCCACTCCACTCCTCCCACTCAGCCCCTCCCACTCCACTCCTCCCACTCAGCCCCTCCCACTCCACTCCTCTGACTCAGACCCTCCCACTCCACTCCTCCCACTCAGCCCTCCCACTCCACTCCTCCCACTCAGCCCCTCCCACTCCACTCCTCTGACTCAGACCCTCCCACTCCACTCCTCTGACTCAGACCCTCCCACTCCACTCCTCCCACTCAGCCCTCCCACTCCACTCCTCCCACTCAGCCCCTCCCACTCCACTCCTCCCACTCAGCCCCTCCCACTCCACTCCTCCCACTCAGCCCCTCCCACTCCACTCCTCCCACTCAGCCCTCCCACTCCACTCCTCCCACTCAGCCCTCCCACTCCACTCCTCCCACTCAGCCCCTCCCACTCCACTCCTCCCACTCAGCCCCTCCCACTCCACTCCTCCCACTCAGCCCTCCCACTCCACTCCTCCCACTCAGCCCCTCCCACTCCACTCCTCCCACTCAGCCCCTCCCACTCCACTCCTCCCACTCAGCCCCTCCCACTCCACTCCTCCCACTCAGCCCCTCCCACTCCACTCCTCCCACTCAGCCCTCCCACTCCACTCCTCCCACTCAGCCCTCCCACTCCACTCCTCCCACTCAGCCCCTCCCACTCCACTCCTCCCACTCAGCCCTCCCACTCCACTCCTCACACTCAGCCCCCCCACTCCAATCCTCCCACTCAGCCCCTCCCACTCCACTCCTCCCACTCAGCCCCTCCCACTCCACTCCTCCCACTCAGCCCTCCCACTCCACTCCTCCCACTCATCCCTCCCACTCCACTCCTCCCACTCATCCCTCCCACTCCACTTCTCCCACTCAGCCCTCCCACTCCACTCCTCCCACTCAGCCCTCCCACTCCACTCCTCCCACTCAGCCCCTCCCACTCCACTCCTCCCACTCAGCCCTCCCACTCCACTCCTCCCACTCAGCCCTCCCACTCCACTCCTCCCACTCAGCCCCTCCCACTCCACTCCTCCCACTCAGCCCTCCAACTCCACTCCTCCCACTCAGCCCTCCAACTCCACTCCTCCCACTCAGCCCCTCCCACTCCACTCCTCCCACTCAGCCCTCCCACTCCACTCCTCCCACTCAGCCCTCCCACTCCACTCCTTCCACTCAGCCCCTCCCACTCCACTCCTCCCACTCAGCCCTCCCACTCCACTCCTCCCACTCAGCCCCCCACTCCACTCCTCCCACTCAGCCCCCCCACTCCACTCCTCCCACTCAGCCCCTCCCACTCCACTCCTCCCACTCAGCCCTCCCACTCCACTCCTCCCACTCAGCCCCCCACTCCACTCCTCCCACTCAGCCCCTCCCACTCCACTCCTCCCACTCAGCCCCTCCCACTCCACTCCTCCCACTCAGCCCTCCCACTCCACTCCTCCCACTCAGCCCCTCCCACTCCATTCCTCCCACTCAGCCCCTCCCACTGGGTCAGTTTTATCAGCCTGTGTCCGCTTCAGAGATTTTTTAAATTTTCCATCTGCTCTCTATATAGCATCTTTTTGTTTCAGAAAATGATTCCTAACCCATTTCAACTCTGTACTAACCAATCACTGGGGACTGTGAAATAATGTTTCCCTTCACAAAAGTTTTAAATGACTTGATTTTAGTTGTCTGGTTGAGTAAGAATCAACCTGTTCCAATGGGATTCAGTCCTCGTCCAGACCTTGATGCCACATAGCAAAGGCCTTAAGGTAATCCTATCGCCAAGATTCTTTTCTCCTAGCTCTTCTTGCCTGCAAACCGATGGGGTATGTGAGGGGGATGCTCAACAAGCACCTTAAAAACATGTTTACAGCAGTCTGTAAATCTTCTGCCACATGGTGCCTTAGAAACCGGCTTTGCCTGATAAATCTTTAAGGCTTTGGATCGACTGCTCCCCAGTCTATGGGCTGCATTCACCTGACCAAACTCCTCTTTCTTGCTGTTAATGGGGGGTAGTGGGGCAGTTCATCCTGGAGCCAAACAGGACACGAAGATAGGAAAAAGCCTAAACTTTAGACAGGGTATGGTTGCACACCCTGCATGTTTTTGTTCTAGTTGACCTGGGCCCATCACCAAAACAAAAGATTTACTAATATTGGCAGAAGATCCACATTTATACAACATTTATACACATTTATACAACATCCGCTGTAAACTGACCGCGGTCCTGGCGGTCCAAACCTCAGGGGTCGCCACGCCAATGTACAAAACACCTTCCTGAGCTCCGGGGGGCTCTGCCCCGCCCGGACCCCCTCTTCCAGGGCCCCCTACCTACGCTCCCTGCCCAGGGCCGCCATGAGCCCAGAGCCGCCCCTGGTGAAATGTCTTTATCGCCCTTCTTAAATACAAGGATTATGACTGAAGAAGGACGGAGAGCCTTACCTACCGGCTGTATTTAAAACCAACTTCAAAGCGGTCCCAAATCTCAGTGCCACCAATATGCAAATCAGGGGGTATTCCACCAGGGCTGGGGTCTTATTTATTGACGAAGCCAAGATTCCCTGAATGACTTTATCTAGTGAGAGAACAAGATTGGTACTGGTGAACCAATCCATGATTGGCTCAGATAGGCGTCCAATTACAAACCTCTTTAAAATGGGCAGCCCGCTGGCTAGCAGCAAAATGATGGCATAAAGTGGGACAATTTCAACAAAAGAAGTCTGATAAATTACAAGCCAACTCTACTTACACTTGCTTGCATTAAATCATCCCAAGCTATATCTTTTAAGGTACATTTACGTTTTTTAATTTCCAAATAATAATACCTACGACAATACACTCGTCCCCGGGCACACATTTTAACGCCTCTTTTAACATTCATAGAGCCAGGGAGCAATTATGATCGAACCATTTAGGATCATGTGAAAGGGTATTAGCAGCAAGTATGTTAAGTAAGGCTGTCACCCTATGAGAAGTACCCTCAAATGCAGCTAAAATCGCTCCATTAATGGAGTACAAATCCAGAAAACATTGGAGGCCCTTGAATACAAACTGAAAAAAGGGATTTTTAAAAATGCTTTGGCTCCACATGAGACCACCTTAGTCGCCTAGCTTGATCTTGATTAGTCGCCTAGCTTGATCTGTTATAGAACCCTGGTAAATTCTTGGTTCGGAAACTCAACCCGCTTAATGAGAGAGAGCGTAGAGTTTGTTCACTAAACGGGCACGCAGTATACAAAAATTAGAAATCATCATAGCACACTGGTATTATACAAGAATGTATAGAATTAACCAGTTTATCGACCCTTACTAATATCTTCCATACCCCTCTACCACCGTGCATTTAGAGATATTGTTAGTGGGGTTAAGAGGGCTATCACATGAATGGATGCTAAAATCTCCAACTGTAAATAAATGGTCCGGACCAGACCTTTTCTCCATCCATGGGCCTATAACAGAACTTAACGTGGTATGGTTAGAAGACTTGTGTGACGCGGCTGTGCTTTATAGGTAATCCGGGCAACTGTAGTACCACCAGCAAAAGTTACCCTCAGAAGAAATTGTAATGAATGTGATCCCAGGTCAACTTACTTAGGGGCATATTAATAACGGCCAGCGATAATCATCGCTGGCCGTGATTAGCGATAATTATATTATCGCAGGCTATCTCAGGTATTTATTGCCCTGGTAGCGCCTTATTAACAACGTGTTACTCCAGGGAGATAAAAATTCCAGAGATAGCGAGGTTATCGTCCTTTTGCAGGGAACATCGCTGGGGTCGTATCAGCATAATCCACCCCTATGTTAGGGATGGATAAATCAGGATTTTAGCAGATGTTACATTTTGACGAAATTGTGTGCTAAAATCATGTGGGTTGCCATGGAAATATCGCGATGTAAACATCAGTGAGATTTACAAGATAGTCTATCGGGAGTACCCCCCAGTTAGGCCCACTTTGCATCTCATTAGAGATGCAAAGGTAGGCGTTTGAAAAAGGGTGCTAACATGCGAATAGGCATGTTAACACCCTCTTGTAAATAGGGTGCTGGTTTTATCTCCTCTTTTTTGGCTTTGTAAGCCACAAAAGCGGAGATAAAGCCCTTGTAAATATGCACCTTAATCTTCCCTCTTAAATCTAGAGAAATAAAGGTGACTTAACTCTCTTTATCCCTCCCAGTTGCCAATGCCATTGCAGGGATAAAATGTCTTGTACCATTCAAGAAAAATTATTTACTCCTCCAATCTTTCTTGGTATTGTGTTATAAAATATACCCAAGTTAAATAATTAAACATAGACACAAGTCCAGTGATGTTGCATGAAAACAATACAAAATCTTGAGGGTTACTACTTGGCATATCAAAGGTATACACTCAAAATATCGAGTTTTTAATATCGAATTGCATTAATATCGAATTAAAAATATAGAATGGACACAATATCGAATGGACAGAATATAGACTACAAAAATATCGAATAGAATAGCAATAATATTGAATTCAAAATATAGAATGGACAAAATATCGAATGGACAGAATATAAACAACAAAAATATAGAACGGACAGAATATAGACAACAAAAATATCAAATTTAAGGTAAGTAAGTTAATTTAAAGTTTTTAATAATATCCAATTTGTTTTAAGTGGATTTTTATGTAGTATATGTGTGAAAAGTGTATATTTATTTTATAATTTATTTTAATTAATTAATTTTATGGTATTAC
Organism: Lissotriton helveticus; assembly: GCF_964261635.1. NCBI lineage: Eukaryota > Metazoa > Chordata > Amphibia > Caudata > Salamandridae > Lissotriton > Lissotriton helveticus. The sequence goes on from NC_136064.1 coordinate 139,570,681, forward strand.
ATTTTTGCGTAATATAATTCTGTATCGGGTTGTGGGTTTATAGGGGAATAGGGAGGGAAGTAATTTAATTACAATTATTGCATTTTTAAATTTATTTATTGGTATTTAATTTGATTTAATTGTTAATTAATTGTTAATTGGTAATTTATTGAAATATAATTGGTGATTCAATTTAATTGATTGATTAATTGATAATTATGTTAATTTTATTAATTTATTTTCTGTAGCGGGTTGTGAGTTTATAGGGGCATAGGGTGGGAAGTAATTTAACTATAATTAATTCAATGTTTTAATTTATGTATTGGTATTTAATTTGATTTAATTGTTAATTAATTGTTAATTGTTAATTCATTAAAATATAATTGGTGATTCAATTTAATTGATTGATTAATTGATAATTATGTTAATTTTATTAATTTATTTTCTGTACCGGGTTGTGGGTTTATAGGGGAATAGGGTGGGAAGTAATTTAATTATAATTAATTAAATGTTTTAATGTATTTATTGGTATTTAATTTGATTTATTTGTTAATTAATTGTTAATTGGTAATTAATTAAAATGTAATTGGTGATTATTTTGAATTAATTGATTAATTGATAATTATGTTAATTTTATTAATTTATTTTCTGTTGTGGGTTGTGTGTTTAAAGTGGAATAGGATGGGAAGTAATTTAATTGTAATTAATTTTTATATTACATAAATGTGTTAATTACTTTTATTTAATTTGTAGCTGGTATTAATATTTAATTTTTATTTTTTATTTATATATGAATTATTTAGTTTCCCTAATGTTGCACTCTCTGGAGTGGGAATATTAATTTTTACCCCTACGCTATCCAACGCTTTCTCTACTGTTGCTTTCTCTGGATTTGAAATAGTAATTTGTACCCTCCCGCTATCCAACGCTTTCCCTACTGTTGCAGTCTCTGGAGTTGGAATAGTAGTTTTTACCCCTACGCTATCCAACGCTTTCCCTACTGTTGCACACTCTGGAGTGGGAATAGTAATTTTTACCCCCTAAGCTATCCAACACTTTCCTTACTGTTGCACTCTTTGGAATGGGAATATAACATATTACCCTGCCGCCATCCAACGTTTTCCCTACTGTTGCACTCTCTGGAGTTGGAATAGTAATTTGTACCCCTACTCTATCCAACACTTTCCCAACTGTTGCACTTTCTGGAGTGGGAATAGTAATTTTTACCCCTACGCTATCCAACGCTTTCCCTACTGTTGCATTTTTTGGAGTGGGAATAGTAAATGTAACCCTGCCGCTATCCAATGTTTTCCCTACTGTTGCACTCTCTGGAGTGGGAATAGGAATTTTTACCCCTACGCTATCCAACGCTTTCCCTACTGTTGCACTCTTTGGAGTGGGAATAGTAAATTTTACCCCGCCGCTATCCCACGTTTTCCCTACTGGTGTACTCTCTGGAGTTGGAATAGTAATTTTTACACCTACGCTATCCAATGCTTTCCCTACTGTTGCACTCTCTGGAGTTGGAATATTAATTTTTACCCCGTAGCTATCCAACGCTTTCCCTACTGTTGCACTCTTTGTAGTGGGAATAGTAATTTTAACCCTTACGCTATCCAACGCTTTCCCTACTGTTGCACCCTCTGGAGTGGGAATAGTAATTTTAACCCTTACGCTATCCAACGCTTTCCCTACTGTTGCACTCTCTGGAGTGGGAATAGTAATTTTTACCCCTACGCTATCCAACGCTTTCCCTACTGTTGCACTCTCTGGAGTGGGAATAGTAAATGTTTATCCCTACGCTATCCAACGCTTTCCCTACTGTTGCACTCACTAAAGTGGTAATATTAAATTTTTTACCTTTCCGCTATCCTACGGTAAAAATATTGTACATTTTTTATTAATATTATGTTTATATACATATATATGTATTAACAAATCAGTTTGTATGTTTTTTTTACTTACATTAATTATTTATTAATTGTAAGGTTATTTAAGTATTTTAAGTATGTTTAAGTTAATTATATTTATTATTTCATTAATTTTTAATTAATTTAAAGCATTTTAAAAAATTCGATATTTTGACTAACTATATTTTTTACATCAATATTTTTGATTCAATATTTTTGTACTTACCTTTTTGGAGATAGGAGGCCGATATTTTGGTATTCTATATTTTTACCTCGATATTTTTGTAGGTCGATATTTTTGACCTCGATATTGTTTCAGTGATCCGATATCAACAGGGGAGCTTACAGACAAGGGCATATCTGAGCTCAAAAGAGTATCATAATGAACAGGTCAGGCCCATGTATCCAACTAGCTTAAGAAGCATATCTGTTAGCGATCATCAAAACAGAAGATATAGGAGCCAGTCTATTTTGAGTGCTTGACCAACAAGAAACAAGATTCCAAGAGGGGGAACATACCACTTCAGGCTTATAAAAATAACCAAGAGGAAGAGCATGAATTTTTGAAGGTCTAACATTTCTTAGTGAGCCTTTGTTGGGCAATTCCTGTGCCCCTGTAGTTGGCCAATTGAAATTGATCACCGCACAGTCCAAAGCCCACTTCTTTTCATCGCTACCCACCCAGTTAATTCTTCTCACCATATTAATGTTCTATTACATATGAGGGTGCACAGTGGAATGCATACCTAACCAATATACAACTTTATTTTTAAGTTCAACAAAGGTTTCTGGCCTGGACTCTTTCATCGGAGACACATTTCCCAAAATTACCACATACGGGGTTGCTTCAGGGGGTAGATTAATTACAAGCCCACCTTGGGATATCTTGTGTGATCCACGTTGCAAAGGTGGGGGGTTGGGATAGCAACTGGGGGGCCTGAAAACAATGAAGACACTGATAAAGTATTATTTCATGAAAATTGAGGCTGGGAATTATCAAAGAGATGTTTCGGCCTCACTGCGTGCCCATGAGGGATCCACAATTGAATAGGAAGGTGTTAGCCAAACTGTTTCTTGAGAGTTTGGATTCAGGTACTGGTTCACTCACTCTGTTCAAGGGGATCATGTTAGGAGACAGTCTAGTTTCGATGGCTGTCCGCCTTAAATTAATTAGGTCCAGTTCATCCCACAAAATGGCATTAACTTCTGCCTTAAAAACATCAGCCAAAGCATCCTGTGAAATTACTTCTCTTTGTGCAGGGGCGGCTCATCTGCTAAGGTGGAAGAGTGTCATACCACTGCCTTGCAGCACTGCAAAAAAAGAAAAATGAAATAATAATACCGCAAAGTTATTATCATTTTATTTTTCCATGTTGAGGCAGTTTTGCAGGGCAGGGTTGGGCTGGGCATCAAAGGGGGGAGGAACGGTTCACTCTTTAAGTCCCCATGACTGTTTGGCCAACCTCATTCACCACTATCAGGTGCTCCGTGTCTAGAATAGGCCGCACAGGGAGCATGGGGGGGTTGCCAAGTGACCACTGGAGGCCTGACAGTCAATGGGGTAAACCATGCCCTCACCGAAAAAGGCAGTGCTACGCTAGTTCAATGTCCTTCAACACAACCCCTACAGCAAGTGCCAAAAAATCAAGTGTATAGATTTTAGGGGCCACAGAAGGGGATAATGATGTGGGATGGAGTAGCCTTTCTTTTCCCCATCTTTCACATCACTTAACTGCAGAAAGGACAAGTACCAACCAAAGAAGCTTCAAGCAGGAACCATACCTTGTCTCAGTTCAGGAGAAGCAAGGGAGGTGGCCCAGATCAGTCAAAGCCAGTCAACGATGGGCGAAGATGGGTCAAGTATTTGCCTGGTTGCGTCCCATGACCACAGATCACCTCAGCGTTATATGGGTATTAAGCCCCTCCTTCACTTCTCATGGGCAATGTGGATTGTAAGCAATGTAGTCCCACACAGCCTCTGCTCCCACGCCATTTTTGGCAGCGTCCCGTACTCACGGGTCTCACGCGCTGTTATTTGGGCATCAAGCCCATCTGTGGCTTCTCCTGGGCGATGTGATTTGTGGGCAATGCAGTCCACACAGCCTCTGCTTCCAAGAATGTTGCGGCACCTACTGTCATGATGTTGGGTAAGCAAGGACTTATTGAGAGCTTAGTGCCAGTGTCCTGTGCTTAAGCATGTAAATAGACACGCCACTCCGAAGAAGAGTTTGGTTTTGCACCAGTCTTGAACTGCTGCCACTGTTCTCTTTGGGTCCCTTGTAGTCAGGTGGATTGAAGTCCATGTTTTTTGAGGGAGATAAAAAAGTAAACACTTTGAGTCATCTGTATACAGCAACAATTACAAACAATAGAGACCCTTCACCTGTGACAGTCATTAGCGGTCTCTTTTAAGTCAAACTGGTGTCTTTGACTAGGGCAGTAGTCGGTGGCTTTACCTTTGAACCTGGGGGTTCCCCTTTCCTTCACCGTTAAACTCAGTGTTTTCCCCATCACTTCCCTCTAGTCATGCATAGTGTGAGTAAACAAACACTTAACTCAGGCCTCTGCTCAGAACAGAGGCTGTGGAGGTCAGGTTTATCATGCCCTTGTACGTCCGGTCAAAGCTGGCATGCTTCCATGGTCCTCCAGCCATGAGTCTCCTTCCGTCCGGCTTCTTCTGGTCCTGCTGTTCAAGTGTATCCGGCTCCATGTTCTCCAGTCTCTCCAGGTGGCCCTCTTCTGCATCGTTGTCTCCCATCCTCTTTCCTCAAAACTCCAAATGTCCTGAGACACCCACTGTGTTCACTTCATTTATGTGTGACGCTGCAAGGGCACAGATGCAACACAGCTGACAGCAAAGTCTCAGCCTGCCTAGATCTTGCCCAGGAGCCTCGAGTTGAAATTGAACCTGACTAGTGAGTTTATAGACAACAGTGGGTTCATTGCTCTGTTTCCAGGCCACTGGTGATAAATGCTTGCAGATTGACAAGCCTGCAGGTCTTGACGAAAGCCAAGCCACCTATTTAAGGGTAATAACAGGCTGAAACAAGTTGATCACTTGCTCACATTTGGGTTAAATAAATTTCCCCATTTATTTGTAACAAAACTGGTGCTCTTGTGAAGCGCTCTGATACCTGATATCTTCGAGTCTAGTTTGTGCTATATAAAACTGTTAAAAAAAATCCTACCCTTTGGAGTCAGAATAACATTAGTCTTAGTTTCACCAAAAGAATGTCTTATTTCCCACTTCATTTACCATTGCACCATCATGCATACCGACTACCAACATAGGGGCCATGCATCCAAAGATCTCCTGTCATGCAGAAGGAGTCGTAGCCCACACCAAAAACATTGTTTATGGTGCAAAGAGGTACTCTATGATGGAGTATACCACTTAAGGGTATGTGAGGGTTTTTGTCCTAAACATAAGATTGCTTCTAGAGTCCTAGAGACATATTTCTATGATCCTAGTTGGCATCACTGTGTCACTTAGATAATTAGACGGTAAGTACTTTGCATGTTATATGGTGCCACATGTATGCCTGGCACAAGCACTAGCTGGTGCCAGTGGGTGAGAATGACTCCTGTGCATTCCCTGAGCCCTTGGGTTAAACATTCCAGGGGCCAACCCTACCCACATCATTTTCCAGATGGCAAAAGTGTTCATCCGCACTACATTTGGGATCTGAGGGCTAGGGGTGTCTGTGGGAAATATATTATGATATTCTTAGTGTTCTCTCGTATAACACTAAATCAAATGTGAAACACCCAAAAAAACGCAGAGGCCAAAGACTTGTAAGACAATGGCAGGGTTCTTCAACAATCAGACAGTGGCTATATAAGAATTGCCTTGGCCTCCTGTTCCCTTCCTTTCAAGTGCACCCAAGTGTTATATGTAATAGACCGGCACAGAGGTCTGGTAGGGCAAAACAGGGTCCTTCAGGATCCAGACAGTGGATAGTATTGCCTTGGCATTCTATGCACTCCCTTTCAAGTTTTGTGTGTGGCTCTGTAGGCCTGTCAAGCAGGATTTGATACCATGCTGCCAAAAGGAGGCCCACGTCACACCCTACATGTTCTACAGAACTCAGAGGAGTCATCTCTGCCCATTCAGTCCAGCCTATTGGTTGCTTCTAGGTGGTATTTATCATCTATCCACATGTATTGAAAGGCTAATCACTGGTTGGGAGCTGGCAGACAACTATGGTAAATAGACTCCTAACAGTTCAGGCATGTAAAGGGTATCTTTCTAAAATGTACCCTTTCTTATTATTTACAAAAAATCTAAATTCACTACTGCATGTGATTTTTATAAATTCTTGTAGTTAGTTGTTGATTTTTGTTTCTAGCAAGTCTGATTCCAGAGATACAGTATCAGTATTTTAATCTGCACTTTAGATCTCTGTATGGGAGAGCCAACCGTCCAACAATGAAAATAGCTTTTGGGTGTTAGTCACCGTAAGGACATTTAAATTAAAATTTCTACATGTTCTACTTTTAAATACCATTCAAACTGCCTTGTGGGCTACCATATTTAAAAGGGAGATTTTCACCTGTCAAAAAGGGTATATTTTGATGGCCGAAATGGTACAGTCATGCTAGAATAATCGGCCTAAAGCAATGTTTGCACCTCCTACGTAGTGGGCAGCACAAGATGTGCTGAGGTCCACTAGTAGCATTGTGTAAAGTTTGTACTATATACAAGGGACTTAGATGCAATGTAAATATACCTGTTCGGAATATCCCAAATCAATGAGGTTAAACAGGGGGGCACAACGGCGTTACTAAAGGTTAGCAGGGGTAATGTGCACAGAGTTATAAAGGCAGTTAAAGTATAGAGTGCAGAAAAAGGCAAAACATCTTGGAAGACTATACAGAAAACACAGATGCCCTAGAAACTTTCTTTACGCTGGCTGTGCTGAGATATTAGCTGTTGCATGCTGCAATTCATTTGTGTTGTTGTTGACTTTGCTCAACAAATGCTCAAAGTTGTCCTGATGCTGTAGGGGCATGGAAAGGGAATAGTTGGCAGCAAGAATTAGCTGACAAAAAAAAGAGAAAGGTAGAGGGTGAGCTTATCTCTCAAACAGGCATGGCCCATTTTGTTGATCACTTTTTGGACACCATATAAAGAGTTTTGAAAATTAATATTAATACACGTTCCCACTCTATAACCCCACATCTTGCTCCTATTTTTCATTAGTGCATAAAAATACATGTTATATTTAAAACAATTACATTTTATTGTTTTCAATATTTTAATGCCATTCATACTAAAATATTCGAATTAGTACCTGAAGTTTTAGTATTGTTCCCTTAACCTTGATAGTTTATACATCCTTCACATAATTACTTTGTTATTTTATGTTATAAATTGATATGTTTTAGAAATATTTTTTTTAAATGTAATGGCATTAATTCTCTAGAATTAAAATTAATATATGAGTATTAATAAACACCCCCTCTTTTTCCCTCACCACAATTATTACCCAATCAGTATTATGACTTATTATCAAAATGTATTTTAACTTAATGGAGGGGTAATCGCCCAAACCTCCTTTTTCTCAAATACAAGAATATAAATAATACTTCCATAAATGTTGTTTTAAAAGGGTAAACCACCACCAAACCCCCTTTTATTAGTCCCATGTTCTTTACTTTATTTAATAACAATTAGTCTTTGTATGTCAACCACCTTTATACAGTATTTATTACCATAATTTTTAAAAATGTATTCTAAAACATACTTAAGTTCAAAAGAATTTTATTAAAGATAATGAATCAACATAACATAAAGAGTGGGAATATCATATGATTAGTGCACAGTATACAATATAAAAATTGTGAAAACATTAAAACAAATATGGTTCAAAGTGTAGAAAAAGTAAAATAAAAGGAGAGAACAGTAACTAAACAGAATAATGGCATTTGAAAAATATACAAAAATAGTAAAGAGTACATAATGCAAAAAGAGAAATTGTATGCAGTAATACATTAAAACAATGTCATTATCGAATAATGTCGAGGAGGTTTAGCTACTTCTTGCTGTGACAAACGTAACAAACGGCTTGCACTAATGTCAAGATAAATTGTGACAGGTGCCCATAAGTGCGCCCGTTTGGATGCCATGTGTAATGGGTATATAAAGGAGGTGTCTAATCTATGGTTGTAGCAAACTGCATACCACCATGCCTGAAATGACAACTTAGTAAAATCCTTCCAATTTTTGGTGATTTGCTGGAAAGCTACTGCCAACAATAGGTCAATGATGGTAACCGTGGACTCACAAGTATTCCAAATGGGTGATAAACTGCCTAAGAAGACATGTACAAGGGTATACGGATGATTGGTATTGAAGATAGAGTTTATCTGAGAGCATACTTTAGTCCGAAAATCATGAACAGGATTACACGTGAAAAGCATATGAAGGAGGTTTGCTCGCGGTGCGGAGCAGGACCAGCAAGTGTCTGGGATATGAGCCTGTCAATGATGGAGTGTATATGGGGAAAGCAGAAGTCTATTATAAATGAAAAAGAGAGTTTGTGTGGCATTAGCCGCTCTTGAAGATTTACGAATTTTGAGCCATATTTTCCCCCAAAAGTCCGTAGACCAGGAAGCTCGCAAATCAACCTCCCATGCCAGTTCTACTTTAGTTTTATCCCTCAGGGAGGGAGAGGTGTGTAAAAAAGTGTATATCGCTGATGCTCTGGACGCGTTAAAAACAAGAGTACTAAGGTGCTCTGTATGTGCGATCGGAGGTGTAGCAGCTGGTTCATCAAGCCTGAATGTTGACTGGGCATTCTGAATAGCTGTCAATAAGAGTGAAAATCTGGGTTTAAATGAGTTAGGTAAAGTAAACAAAGATCTGGCCCTATCAAAAGATATGAAGTGCTTCTGATGATATAATTGATGGACCCATATTATACCTCTTTGCCTCCAAGTTTTCCAGAAAATGCGTTTGTTATTGATCAAAATGTTTTTGTTATGCCATATAGGTGAGGCATAAAAGGAAGCAAGAGTATTTGGTGGTATTAGTTTTGAAGTACATTTGAGTATGGGAGTAGAGACGGACTGTGGCATTCGAGTAAAAGACAGAAATTCCTGAAAGGAGAAGAGTGAAAGAAAAGATCTTTCAAGTAAAGCCCATTTAGGAAGGAAATCAGCAGGGTCCGCAAGCCACTTCGATGCCTGATGCAAGAGAAATGATTTGTGATAAGTAGCAAGATCTGGAAAATTCACTCCTCCCTCCATCTTTGGGCGAATCAGCTTTGAAATGGACATACGTGCTTTTTTGGTGCTCCATAAAAAGGAAGATAAAATAGAGTTAAGCTTCTTGAAATATCTGAAAGGAATAGATAATGGAATGTTAGAAATGATGTATAAGACTATGGGAGAGAGCATCATTTTAATAGTATCCAAACGGCCCCACCAATATAAGTAAAGTGGATGCCATTTTGCCGTTAAAACTGATAGCTTTTGAATACAATTGTCCATACAGCGAGAGATTGTGTCTGGAATAGTCGGGGGAAAGTGCAGGCGTAAGTATTTAATATAATGAGGACTCCAAGTGTATCCCGAGGAGACAAAGTCAGCACGAAGGGTGAACTTGGTGAGAGGCAAAATTTCGCATTTATCTTTATTAAATTTATATCCAGAAACAAATGCGAAGGATTGGACTACTGTCAAGAAAGCAGGGAGAGAAGTTTGTGGAGAAGATAAAAACAGAAGAACATCATCAGCATATGCTGCTGTAATACACAAAAGATTGCCCCCTCTCCAATTATTTTATATTGAGGACCAAATGCACTGTTATTTTAATTCGGTCCGGTATATTTATTCATACCTTTTAATTATATTCTTTTGTACAAACACCGTTTCGAATGGCAGAAACAGGATACACCAAACCAACAATTACTGACATAACTTATTAAATAAACAATTAGCACAAAAACATATTTACAAAATTATCAAACAAAAAAATTATCAAACAAAAAAATACACACATTACATCCAACCTTCAATATACATTGCAGTGCGGAATTTTGCAATATACGAGATCAAATCAATGATCAAACTTCATAACATAAGCAGAAGTTACTACATTCAAATAAAAATAGAGGAATGTATCACAATTATCCTGAAAACACTTTAGTTGTTACAATTTACAATTCGCTCTTTCTGTGATAGCCGACGCGTTTCAAGTTTGGACCATGAGTATCCAAACCATCTTCAGGGCTTTGTGTTATTCTGTTGGGATGCAGAAAAACGTAGTTTTAATACAACCAAGTCGACCTCTATTTATAAAAATACTTCACCGTTTGGATAAAAACGAATGTACCTGTGTGATGCTGTGTAGTTTAACTTCTATCACTAGGCACGACTCTTTTACTCAACTCATCTTAACTGTGGTATTGTTGAAGGAAAATCCATGAATATCGTTGTTTTTGCGAATGCGTAGTAAGAAATGTTCCAGTGCAAGATTAAAAAGAAAAGGGGAGAGCGGACAGCCCTGCCTAACACCTCTGTGTAAGGGGAAATAAGAAGAGAGGCCCCTATTCGCTGCTACAGCTGTGCTAGGATGAGAATATAGAAAAGAGATGAGAGCAATGATCTTTGGGCCAAACCCAAACCAACGTAAGACACGAAAAAGATAAGGCCATTCGACTCTATCAAACGCTTTTTCAGCATCCAATGCAATGGCCGCTAGAGGATGTAAGGAATGCGAGGTCTTAGATAAGATATCAAAAAACAATCGGGTATTATCTGAGATAAGACGGCCTTTGACAAATCCAGATTGTTCTGCTCCCAGCAAGTCGGGTAGGTACGATTCCAGTCGCAAAGCTAAAGCCTTCGAGAAAATCTTATAAACAATGTTAACTAAGGAAATAGGACGGTAATTCTTGCAATGTTGTGGGTCCTTGCCATCTTTAGGAATAATACAAATAAGAGCATCTGCAAACGAACCAGAGGAATGACCCGATTCAACGAAAGGAGAGAGGAGAACACAAAGTTTGGGAAGGAGTACATTTGAAAAGTGAGTGAAGAACTCCACAGTGAACCCATCTGGGCCTGGAGCTTTATCCTTCTTCAGTGTCTGCAAAGCTTTCAGAAGTTCCCTCTGCAAAATATCAGTTTTCAATGGCGAGGATTCCAAATTAATGGGGGGAGTATATTGTATTGAAGAAAGAAATTGGGAGATGTCATGATCAGAAGAAGAAGTCTCAGACGTGTAAAGTGATTTATAAAAGTGGAGAAATTCGGTTAAGATCTCCTCATCCTTAAACTTCAATTGAGCATCACGACCAAAAACGAATTCAATATTAAGTTTATTTTGTTTGACCTTCAAGTAGTTTGCTAGTAATTTACCTGCTTTATTCTGGCCTCCGTAGTACTAAGCACTGGATTTGAGCAAAATATTAGATGCGTTGTTTGTTGTATCCTGATTGAATTGAAATTTGGCTTTAAGGAGATCAGAAAGGCATTCTTTAGATTTAGAGGAATAAAACGAATGTTCCTGTACTTTAATTTTGGCCAAAAGAGCTTTGGTAGTTTGTTGTGCCTTTCGGCGTTTGTTGGATACATATCTGATAATGAAATCTCTGGCAGAGGCTTTAAATGCATCCCAAACTACCGGAAAAGATACAGAACCTGTGTCGTTGAAGAAGAAAAATTCATGAAAAAAAGATGTAAAAGATGATGTGAAAACTGGGTCTAAAAGCAGAGAATTGTTGAAGCGCCATTTACGAGTTCATTTGGGTGCACTTAAGACATCTAAATGAATGGAGACTGGTGCATGGTCAGAAATTAGGATGGAACCTATATCCGCACCCACGAGTGATTGAGCGACATTATGAGAAACAAAAAAGTAATCTAGTCTGGATTGGGTGTGGTGTAATGGGGAATAAAAGGAATATTCCCTAGCTGTAGGGTTAGAACGTCGCCAGGCGTCTATTAATTTGTGTTGTTTTATTATTTGTGTGAAAAGCTTGTGAGATCTGTGAGGAATAAAAGAAGATGAGGAAAAGCGATCAAGAATGGGGTCAAAAACTTCGTTGCAATCCCCTGCAAGGACAAAATTATCATCGTAGTATTGTGTGATATGTGAGGCCAAAGTTTTCCAAAAGGAGGAGTCACTCGTTGTAGGTGCGTATATATTTAGTAGGGAGAGTGGGACGTTGTCTATCAGAAATTTGACAAATACCCATCTGCCATTGGGGTCTGAGGAGTGAGAGAGTATCTTAATGGGGAGTGATTTGCGAAAAAGAATAAGAACACCATTACGCTTGCCATCTCCTGGAGAAAAGAACGCTTCATTTACCCAACTTCTTTTTAACTTTTCAGATCCTGCAGACGTTAAATGGGACTCTTGTACACAAGCAATATCTGCACCCAATTTAGCTAAATAAGTTAGAACCCTTTGTCTCTTAATGGGTGAATGTAAACCCCTGACATTCCATGAAACAATATTTAAAGGAATATGAGAAAACTATGCAACATTGATACATGCAAAGATGAACCATATTTTGAATATGAAGAACTGTTCTTAAATATGAACCAATAAAATGAGAGAAGAAATAATGAGAGGAAAGAAGAGAGAGAGAGGAAAAAGAGAAAATAGTAGAAAAAAACCATGCAGAATGCAATAGGGAAAGAAGAGAAGATAAAAGAGAAGGGTGATATATATAAGGAGAGGATCCAAGATAAAAGAAGCAATAAGAAAGAGAGGGAGAGTATATAATGCAAACAGAGAGAAGATAAGAAGGAAACACAAAACTTACAACAAATCCAAGACATAGGAGGAATGGAAGGGAGGAAGGCCACAACGAATGATGACGCGCTCAGGACTCATAAGGAGGGACGGTGGAAGGGAGGACACACAACCAGCGGGCAATCAGAACACGACGGGAAGGACGAAGAACGTTGGAGTAATCTGTAAAGGAAAAAATAGATTAATGGACAAATAAAAGAGGTGGACAAATATATATATATAGGTATACAATAAATGTAAACAGACAAGAACTGCTGAACTGAATGTAAAGTTATGAGCAACTTGAAACTCAAAACATCATAAGCGAATTATAACCGCAATATAAACTTAAGAAATGGAGAGATATAGAAGACATCAACACAGATGGAAACAATTATTTGGAATGCGACGTAGAAGCTGTCTCCATCGGCTGGGTCTAAAATGAGTATAGGAAGCTTTTAAGCTGCAACGGATCCTTGTAGGTGTTGTTTTTTTTATTTATGGTAACCTTGAAGAGGCAAGGATGAAATAGCCCATAGCGCGCCCCGATCGAACGCAGCTGGGGCTGTAGTGACAGGGATTCCTTACGGCGGTCTGCCGTTGATTTGGCATAGTCCTGTGTAAAAAACAAGGAATTCCCAGACCAGGTAATCCTGTTTAGTGCTCTAGCTGCTGATAGGACCTGCAATAAGTCAGTATACTGCAAGAAGTATATAATCACTCCTCTTCGTCTCCTGGCAGATGAAAGAGATGATGCAGATATCTTTGAGCCTAGGCGATGAGCCCTCTGAATATTGAGAGTAGTGCCTTCCGGGAGTTTGAGGAGTTGCGAAAGAAAAGATTTAAAAATTGTAATGGAGTCTGACCCCTCTGTTTCTTCAGGCAATCCGTAAATGCGAAGGTTGTTCCTTCTATTCCTATTTTCCAAATGTTCCACTTGCTTGTGAAGCGCCAGTACCTGAGAGGGTAAGGACTCCATTTTGGATGAAGAAGAGGACAGAGAGTCAACGGTGTGTTCCAACGTGGTGACACGTTCTTCCATATTAGACCATTTATCAGTGAGAGCCTGAATCGCCTAATTAGTTTCTTCGATAAACGGCCTTAGTGCTCGAATCTCCTCCAGTAACAGGTCCATAGTGACTGAAGAGTTTTGTTTTGTGGGAGACGGAGGGTCTTTCTTCAATCTTTTGGAGGGCGATTTGGTGGTGTTTCCAAGAAGCAGCAGATACTGAAGTTGTTGATAACGTTGAGGTTTTGGATGGGGCGGTGGCAGAGTCCTCCATTGCTAGGCATTGATAGCGTCAACTGGTCTGAAGCAAAAATGTACGTGATGGGGGCTTGGACTGAGACAAAGCTTTGAGTTGGTTACCCATAAAGAGGAAGAACACCTACGTAGTTGAGCAAAACAGAATTAAGGGTGAAAGAGAAAAAAGAAAAAAAAAACTTATCATGTGCAAACAGAAATACACAAGCACCTCATGAAGATAGGAGCAGCAATGTAAAGTGATAAAAGTCTGGCAAAAACATATTCAAATCCAGGCGTAGTTATAATAAGTTCTGACAGCAGAAGGAAAATACAGCTGATAATAGGCTAATAAAGGGCTCATAAAAACCACAAGTCAATCATGAAGAAGACTGTATCTGAAAGTGTGTCACGGTGAGGTGCTCATATCAGCAAATAACGTGAAAAAGAGCAGTTTCTTGACTGAATGGCAGAAAAGTTGAAAGTCTCAGAAAGCAAGCAAAATAGCATGTAATAAGAAGTCTTCAAGAAGCAAAACAGCCAGCAAAACTGATATTCTGAGAGAAAAATGTCAAGTTAGGCTGTGAAAGGAGGACACTGAGGGGAGAGCTCCGTCTGCGATGAACAGGAAATGACGGTCGCATGCATCATAAATCTTCAGTGCCTCACAGAATGACGGATAAAAAGAATGAAGAAAGCTGCAGGCAGAGATAATAATGAGCTAGGGTTAGAAAGAGGTCAGCTCAAGATTTATGGACCTTAAGAAGACGAAATTGCAGCCAGGGCTTTAAAGGCAGAATTGCGTTAAGGTCCGTGATTCCGTCAGCATCTGAGAGAATATGGCGGCCGCGTTGTTCAAAGCACCGCGTCACTGTAGGAAACGATTAGCACAGCCAGCAGACTTACAGGAGGGCAGGAAACAGTGTCCTCAGGTCCACAATCACCTCATGAAGCTTGTCGTCCAGCACAGCGGCATTTTCAATAAAAGACCCGTCCTCACTCCCGTCCTCACCGGAGCGTCACTGAGCAGCAGCCATCCTCGTCGGGCGCAAGCCACGCCCCCCCTTAACTAAAACATACTTACTTAAAATGATTACCTTTACTTACCATTCTGTGTAGTAAAGGCATGCATGGTCAAGGAAATACATGGCCGCGGCATGTATGTGGTAAAGGCTGTGTTGTAAAAGCATTGTGTGGAAAGAACTGTGTGGTAAATGCTGTATCCCTAAATAGAGCCCATGGACATCATTTGGAGGTTTCCTGGGGTCGCAGCTGTGAACTCTAGCTTAGTCCTTGCTACTCAAAGCTCTCCCTTTGCGACTCCCGGCCTTCGAGAAGGCGATGTTTGCCTCCTAGTTAATAGGCCCCTGTGTGTGCTACATCAATACTTCACACATTGCTTTAAGTTAAATGACAGACTTTGTCCCAAACTACACAGGGTTAAGCACATGCTAGTATAGTGACTATTTGTGGTTCACCCTGCAAGGGATTGTGGCTGTTCCTTGACAAGGGCTCACACCCCAGTCAACAGAAATTAACATTAGAAAAATGTGGGCTTCAATGGGATATGTTGCACATATATACATGTGGGTGTCCAGCAGGATATTCTGCCCCTAAGAGGTTAAACCTCTGGGGGCAGATTTACAACTTCTGGCGCATCTCTGCAAATCAGCAGGGATGCACCAGAACAGATGTGTCACGTAACCCCCCGCTTGCGCCACCTCGGATGCGTTGCATTTACTATGCGGCGCACCATGGTGCATGGCGGGGCAGATGCGTGACACTTCTTGTGGTGTACGGGTGGTGCATTGCTGGAATCACTTCACAAGCCTACGCAACTGCTGCACTGCACAGGGGCCACCCATACTTAACGTGGTGCGTCACTCCTTACACCTGCTTCAAGCGGGCATAAGGATTTGACACAGCAGTGTCGTATAACTGTCTCAGTGAAATCTTGCAGATTTCACTGCATCAGTTTTACTGGGCTTTCCTGCGAGGGAATTCCCACACTGCGACAGAATGCCAAGATGAAACCTGATGCAGTTTTCATGTGGTGCAGGGCTTTACAACGTGAGGCATCTGCCTTGATGCATCACGTTGAAAGTAAGTTGCAACAGGGCGCATGGTTTACGCCACCGCTGCATCACAAAAGTGATGCAACGGCATCGTAAAAGTGTTGCAAGGGACTTGTAAATCTGTCCATCAGTGTGTCAGTCCCAGGCTGGGGAGTATGGAGCTAAGTTCAAGTTAAATGATTTCAATTTCTGTGCATAGTGCTCATCATTGTGAAACCAAATCATTAACTAGGCAGGGAAGCAGAAGCAATTTCACTCCTCTAGGTGTTAGGAGCCTATCAGGGTGATACGTCAAGGGCATGGACCAGTGGTTTCCCCATCACGAGGTGCATGAATTAGTGTTCTGTGTATGTTTGGAATTAATTTGCTAGTTAATATTATATATAATATATTGTTATTAATCTCAGATGCTGCACTACGTGAGGAGTGTGCGCTTTAACACCACCTCCGGAGAGGAAATCTTCTTTGATGAAAATGGTGATGTGCCGGCGGTGTTTGATTTCATAAACATCCAGATCTCCCCTGAAGGCTCCATGAGGCTAGTGAAGGTGGTGACCTATGACTCCAGAGCCCCTGAAGGAAGGCAGATCAGGATAGAGGAAGACGCCATGATGTGGAACACAGGAGACAACCAGGTGAGAGTCTTTTGGGGATTACACTGTGGGTAGGGACAGGTAGTACTGATTGATGCAAGGACCAGATAGATGCAACATGTGATCATCTAGACTCCAACTTGGACAAATTCCACACAATTTGAAAAACAAATCCAGCAGTCAAGACTTCTCCTCCATCCCTCCTAAAGTGTGGAATGTCCTGCCAGTACACATAAATGACTCCTCCTTACTTTTTGAGTTCGACAAATAGCTGAAGACCTGACTTTTCGAGTAGTCCCACAAGGCCCTCGATGTGCCTAGACTTATACCTGCTCAGTTCCTAGATACTGTCCCGGCTGCAAGTATAGTCTACAAATCTGCATAATATTACATAACATAGTAACGCATAGCATAGCATAGAATAGCTTAACATAGCATAGCATAACATAACCTAGCATACAATAACATAACACAACATAATACAACATAACATAACTAACTTCTCAAGTAAATGTTCCTTTATATGGATTATGAAAAATAATTGTTTTTATTTCTACATTGGGTGTTCTTATGGTCTGTTCAGCTTGGAGAGACTGATCTTCACGCTCGCTACATGTGCCATTTGCCTGGAGTTTGGAACTGATTTGTTCATCATATTTTGAGTGCTGAGTGTCATTTAAAATGTTGCTGTTTACCCTAGTTTTTGCGCTGGAAATGCGCCCTCCCGAAACACAGACAAACTTTCCCTGTGGTCCAAAAGTGTCTTTGTGGTGCATGGCAGCACAAAGAGCACTAGCGGCTGCGAGAGCAGAGTAGTTCCACATCTTTCGTGTTATGGTGCTGTTTTGCTCTTTCCTCTTCATGCAATGAAGCACATCAACTTTACTTCCCGCGCTTCGGTGTGTTATTTATTTATAAATCTGGACCACGCTCTTCTCTAGTTAAAATTCACAACAGATATGTTTTTATTAGCCTTACGTTAACTTTGTTGTGCGTCTTTTCTATATGCGAAATAAGCACATCAATGTATAGAGTTGATCTCCTGTGAGGTTCTGATCTCTGCAGACATTGCTAGGCATGGGGCATGTCCCAATGAGCTCCTGAATTAAGCAAACAAGGGAATCTAATGAAAACATAGTAAGAAGACAAGCAGCCATATCAGTTGTACTTCCCATAATCTGGAACTTTGGCACAAACGAGAAATAGATATCTTTCCCTTAATGAAGAAGAAGAGAAATCTGAACAACGTAAATCCTCTCTCACTCGCAACTGCTAGTCCCACCCTCATCGGATGGAATAAAGGATGTCCATGATATGACTAATCTCTACTTCCATGCTATGAACTTAGCATTAGACAATCTAGCTCTCCTACAACTGAAAAGAGTCACCTCTAAAGTATCAACCCCTGGTATGTTGGCAGGCTACATCAAGACAGAAGATCACTTAGAGCAATTGCACGACAATGGGGAGCTGCATCATCCTCCGACCACCTCAAACTACTAAAAGCATGAGAAACTCCTATTACGGAAAGATTAGATGATCTAAAGCTGACTTCAATAGCAAATAATTGGACCAGAACAAGAACTGTCCCAAAAGAATGTTCAAAATAATTATTTCTCAATCTAAGGTCGTCGCCCACTCCCCCAAGTCGATACAGAAACACTACGCAATTGCAAGGAATTTGCCTCCTTTTTCTCAACCAAGACAAAGAGCATATGCTATGCTATGTTATTGCCCAGCGAGCCCTTAGATTCCCCCACTTTTTATTTCTGGGTGACTTCAACATTCATGTTGAGGAAGTGGATCTTCCAGAAAGTAAAAGCCTGCTTGATTTTCTGGACCTTGCGCACTTGTCTCAGAGGGTCTCCCTACCCACGCACTCGGGAGGGCACACCCTGGACGTGATTTGCTCCAATTTTTCTCTCCAGGTGGATGCCCCTCAAGTTCTGACATGGTCAGACAACCAGCTGATCAGATTTGCATGGTCAACTTTGGGTGCTCCCACTGAGAGGGTCAAATCATTCTGTGTTAGTAAGATCAACAATAAAACTCTGGCGGCCACCCTGATTGAGTGTCGGCCCGCGCTGGGTAGTGATCTTACCACAGCGGTGTCGTCCTTCAATGATTGGATGGTGACGGGGGTTTCGGTCTCTTCTAAAGGGAGGTGTGGCAGATTGCGCTCCACTCCCTCTAAACCTTGGTTTTCCCCGGAGTTGCGTGTTGACAAGCAGACCTGTAAAAAACTAGAGCGGGCTTGGCGTCAATTCTATTGCCCTTCGGCCAAGGAAATACTACGTAAAGAACAGAGAAATTACTATGCTAGTATTAAAAGGGCCAAAGGTATCTATTATGCCAATCGAATTGCTAAAGCCAACAATAGCAGCCGAGAGATTTTTTTGATTGTGAATAGCTTTCTTGCCCCTTGCGCGGAGCAGCGGATAGTTCCAGCTTCAAAGGACTTGTGTGAGAGTTTGTCCAGGTTTTTTTAGGACAAAATAGCTGCTATTCAGTTAAATTTTGCTGCCATCAGTTTATCAAATGCCACACTGGATTTTTTTCTTCCTCTGAGGGTTCCATCGGCCAGGATGACAACTATTGACACTCTTGCCGAGATCAAATCTTTGAAATCTGGGTCACCGTCCGACCCATGTCCAGCAAGAGTATTGGCTGCTGTTGCCGATGTGGTTGTTCAGGAGGTGACACACTTAGTCGGCCTTTCCTTTAAATCAGCCACTGTGCCTCCAGAGTGGAAACAAGCTAAGCTCCTGCCTTTGCTCAAAAAGGCCGGGGTTGACCCTGCTGTGCTGACTAACTATTGGCCTATATCATTGCTTCCTGCTCTGGCTAAAATTGGCGAGAAATTGGCTTTCCAGCAGCTCAATGAGTTTGTGGAAAGATCCGGAGCTCTTCACGAGGCCCAATCCGGGTTCCGCGCTGCTCACAGCACGGAGTCGGCCCTGGTGGAAATTTCGGAAGCAGTTAGGGAGTGTCTGGACGGTGGCGGCAGAGCGGCTCTAATTTTATTGGACCTCTCTGCTGCGTTCGACACGGTACCCCACCAACGTCTCCTGGCCCGGCTCGCTGACATTGGAGTCAATGATCTCGCATTAGATTGGCTGAGCTCATTTCTGACGGCAAGATCTCAGCAGGTATGGCTCCCTCCTTTTTCATCATCGGCTAGACCTCTCATGACAGGGGTCCCTCAGGGTTCGACTTTGAGCCCTCTGCTTTTTAATATATATCTGACCCCCCTGATTGACTTAGCCGAACATTTGGGAGCCAAAATTATAGCATACGCGGATGACACGCAGCTGTTGTTCACCTGGCCGGGAGAGGCTCTGGAGACAGAGCAGATTCAGAACTGTCTGTCCTCAGTTTTCAATTGGTTAGCGTCCTCTCAATTGAAATGCAATGAGGACAAGACCGAAATCCTGCTTTATGGCCAGTTCCCCCCTGATTTTAGGATCCTACTGTGGCCGGACGGCTTCCCCACGCCATGTGCCTCGAACACCCTGGCCAAGAACCTTGGGGTCTGGTTTGGGGAAGACCTTCGATTTGAGGGGCATATTAAGAAGCTTACTGGAGGCTGCTTTGGGACCCTGAAGTCTCTTAGAAAGTTTTTTCCTTATTTGCCCGCCTCGGCACGCGAGTCAGTCACGAGAGCTTTAATCCTCTCGCGCCTCGACTATGCCAATGCTTTGCTTAGTGGCTCTCCGGCCTACTTGGTAAAGCGGCTCCAGATTATTCAGAACGCTACCGCCAGATTATTGGGGAATATCTCCAGGCGGATGAGCGTTAGGAGTTACCTGGAGAGCCTGCATTGGTTGCCGGTGCCGCATAGGATCACTTTTAAAATTCTGACTCTGGCTCATAAGGCCATCAACGGGCTGGGTCCCGCCTATCTGAAGAAGCGATTCATTCGGTATTCCCCCAACCGAGAATTGCGTTCAGCAGCTCAACATCTGTTGCAGGTTCCGCGTTTCGGGCGTGTCCGGTTGGGAGGGCATTCAGTGGCAGTGAAGGCCGCACGAGCTTGGAATGCGCTCCCGGCTTCTTTGCGTGGTATTGTTGACTTCACGGCTTTTAAGAAAGCGCTAAAAACTCATTTGTTTAGATTGGCTGTCTAGTCCTTTTGGTCGTATCAGGGTTTGCTGTTAAAATTCTTTTTTGTTCTTCCGCGCCAGGATACTCCGGCAGTAATTGAGCGCGCTACAAAACAGCTTAATAATAATAATAATAATAATAATAATAAAGATTGATTATCCCATACTGACCCACACATGCCCACCACATTGACCTCCCTGATGACCTCGCTTTCTGAACCTGCAAAGCATGACCTCAAAAATAATGCCAACTGTGTCACCTTCAACCGCTACAGCGAAGAAAATATCCCAAAAACGTTGCACGTCTCTGAACCCCTCCAATCACTTTATTGACCCTCTCCCAGCAACCCACCTAAAAGACTTCATCCCAATGTTAGTGCCTCTATGGACTGGATCATAAACACTTCTCTTCTCGAAGGAGCCATCTCAGATATCCTCCAAACTGGACAGGTTTCCACCATCCTGAAGAAACCTTTGGCGAACCCGTCTAACTTGAATAACTATTGCCCTATATCCAACATGCCTACCCTGGCCAAACTATTAGAAAAATGTGTTTACAAGCAGCTTAGCAACTACATAGACCATTTCAACTTGCTCAATCAATTCCAATCTGTTTTTCAGACAGAGCACTGTACCAAATCAGCCATGACCCACATATCTAAGCTGGCAGACGATGCCAAATCAATCCAAGCGGACATAGAGGTGTTCCATGCTTAAGTCAAGGGGCTGAACCAGAGGCTGATGAATGTTAAGGATCGAAGAAACAATATGGTGAGGGAGGGCCTAAGGGAGTTTACAGACCAATCAAAGACACATTCCCTAACTGAATGCA
The DNA here is from genome assembly GCF_964261635.1 of Lissotriton helveticus. NCBI lineage: Eukaryota > Metazoa > Chordata > Amphibia > Caudata > Salamandridae > Lissotriton > Lissotriton helveticus. The sequence continues at coordinate 139,592,163 of NC_136064.1, forward strand.
TAAAACACAAAAGTGTCAGAGGGTCTAACAAAGTCTATGTGTGGTTCATTAAACTGACAAAAGTAAGTGTCAACTCATCTAGTAAATGTGAATATACATTGATGGATACCTGTGGTTTCTAACAGGATACCCATCAGTCACCACTCGGAACCGCCCTTCATCATTTGGGATTCCTGTTCCAAAATAGGTACACCACCGGTTAAGATTAAAGGTCAGATGGTATAACCTTAAGAAAACCTAGTGGTTGCCCAAGTGGTTCAGAGTGTCACAAACTACCCATCAATATAACATAAGGGTTACTGACTTGCAGTGCTAGTGTAAAGAAATGTGAGAAGTGAGTGAAAACTAAAAATGGATGAGGGAGCATGAATAAGACTAACTTTATTCTGTTCTATGCTCGCTCCACCAATATTAAAATAGCAGCATGAGTAGATTTAACAAATATCTACCTAGATGGAAATATGGTCAACATGTTTCAGCAATTACAAAAGACTAAGGAGTCTATTGCTTTCATCAGGACCGGAATATTAGGGGAAATGCTACTGCAAAGGGTTTCGTGAAATGTTAAAAAGTGACTACATATTAACAGTACTGCAACATGGAAAAAGATCACCTGATTCTCTAGGTGTGTTCTTTGCTTGCAGACGTTATGTATGTCACTGCAAAAAGAAACAGACACAAACAAACGCAAGTAAAATTACCACATACATATAGACGTAGTAATGTGTAATTAATCCACATTTAACAGTAAACCAGATTTAACTGTAAACCAATGGTTTAATGCAATACCACATTGGATATATGTTTTTATCAACATGAAATGCTTGGATGTAATATTTTCATGTAGCAGTTTGTGCTCCGTCTTACCCTTATTGTTGAAGCACATAGCTCCACCCCGTTGCCAGGCGGGGTGGAGCTATGTGCTTCAACAATAAGGGTAAGACGGAGCACAAACTGCTACATGAAAATATTACATCCAAGCATTTCATGTTGATAAAAACATATATCCAATGTGGTATTGCATTAAACCATTGGTTTACAGTTAAATCAAGTTCAAGTTCAAGTTCCGAAAATTTGTATAGCGCACTACTCACCCATAGGGTATCAAGGCGCTTGTGGCAGGGGAAGCATTATTTATCGAATAGCCAGGTTTTAAGTTCCTTTCTGAAGGAAATGTGGTTCTGTGTGAGGCGGAGGTGAGTGGGGAGAGAGTTCCAGGTCTTGGCCGCCAGGTAGGAGAAGGATCTGCCTCCCGTGGTTGATCTGTGGATGCGCGGAACTGCGGCAAGCACTTGGTTGGAGGATCTAAGTTGGCAGGTGGGTGTGTAGGACAGTCGTGTGTTGAGGCATTTGGGTCCTAGTTTGTAGAGGGCCTTGTGAGCGTGAGTGAGGAGACGGAACATTATTCTCTTGTTGACGGGAAGCCAGTGGAGGTCTTTCGGGTGGCCGGTAATGTGATCTTGGCGAGGGATGTCCAATATGAGTCTGGCCGATGCATTTTGGATGCGTTGGAGTTTTTTCTGTAATTTGGCTGTGGTTCCGGCATAGAGGGTGTTTCTATAGTCCAGTCGACTAGTGACCAGTGCGTGGGTGACCATCTTTCTTGTTTCGGTGGGGATCCAACGGAAGATTTTTTTGAGCATACGGAGTACGTTGAAGCAAGAGGATGAGACGGCGTTAACTTGTCTGGTCATTGAGAGGGAGGAGTCTAGGATGAAGCCCAGGTTGCGTGCGTGGTCTGTGGGTGTGAGTGCTGTACCCAGGGCCGGTGGCCACCACGAGTCGTCCCAGGCAGAGGGGGATGATCCTAAGATGAGGACTTCCGTTTTGTCTGAGTTGAGTTTTAGGCGGCTGTTCTTCATCCATTCGGCTACTTCTTTTATGCCTTCATGAAGATTGGTTTTGGCGGTGTTAGGGTCTTTGGTGAGGGAAAGGATCAGCTGGGTGTCGTCAGCATAGGAGATGATGTTGAGGTTGTGTTGTCGCGTGATGGATGCTAGGGGGCTCATGTACACGTTGAAGAGGGTGGGGCTGAGTGATGAACCTTGTGGGACTCCGCAGATGACTTCGGTGGCCTCTGATTTGAAAGGGGGGATTCAGACTCTCTGGGTTCTCCCGGCGAGGAACAAGATGATCCAATCTAATGCTTTTCCTTGTATTCCGACGTTGCTGAGGCGTTGTATGAGGGTGCTATGACAGACTGTGTCGAAGGCGGCGGAAAGGTCGAGTAGGATGAGGGCAGCTGTTTCTCCGTTGTCCAGTAGCATTCGGATGTCATCTGTCGCTGCAATGAGGGCGGTTTCGGTGCTGTGTTTGGCTCGAAAGCCGGACTGTGAGGGGTCGAGGGAGTTGTTGGATTCAAGGAAGGCGGCGAGCTGGCTATTGACGGCTTTCTCAATGACTTTGGCTGGGAAAAGGAGGAGGGAAATGGGTCGGTAGTTCTTAAGTTCAGAGGGGTCAGCTGTGGGCTTCTTCAGGAGGGCAGTGAGTTCGGCGTGTTTCCAGCTTTCTGGGAAGGTAGCGGAGTTGAAGGAGCAGGTGATGACATCACGGAGATGGGGTGCGATGATGGAGTCTGCTTTGTTGAAGATGTGGTGGGGACAGGGGTCGGTTGGCGAACCTGAATGGATGGAGTTCATTAGGCGGATGGTGTCTTCAGTGGTGATTGGGTTCCAGGCGTTAATGTTGTTAGAGAGCGGTTTTGTTTTGGAAGTGGGTGGGGTGGGCTGTTCTTTCAAAATGTTCTTAAAGCTGTTGTGTATGTCGGCGATTTTGTTGTAGAAGAATGAGGATAATGAGTCGCAGAGGTCTTGGGAGGGAGTGATGTCGTTTGAGGCTGCGGTGGGGTTGGTAAATTCTTTGACGATGTTGAATAGTTCCTTGTTGCTGTTGTGGGCGTTGTTGTTTAGTCGATCTTTGAATGCTGATTTCTTGGTGGCGCGGATCAATTGGTGGTGTTTGCGGGTGGCTGCCTTGAAGGTGGTCAGGTTTACTGGCTTACTGGTTTACTGTTAAATGTTATCTGGTTTACTGTTAAATGTGGATTAATTACACATTACTACGTCTATATGTATGTGGTCATTTTACTTGCGTTTGTTTGTGTCTGTTTCTTTTTGCAGTGACATACATAACGTCTGCAAGCAAAGAACCCACCTAGAGAATCAGGTGATCTTTTTCCATGTTGCAGTACTGTTAATATTAACATTTCACGACACCCTTTGCAGTAGCATTTCCCCTAATATTCCGGTCCTGATGAAAGCAATAGACTCCTTAGTCTTTTGTAATTGCTGAAACATGTTGACCATATTTCCATCTAGGTAGATATTTGTTAAATCTACTCATGCTGCTCTTTTAATATTGGTGGAGTGAGCATAGAACAGAATAAAGTTAGTCTTATTCATGCTCCCTCACCCTTTTTAGTTTTCACTCACTTCTCACATTTCTTTACACTAGCACTGCAAGTCAGTCACCCTCATTTTATATTGATGGGTAGTTTGTGACACTCTGAACCACTTGGGCCACCACTAGGTTTTCTTAAGGTTATACCATCTGACCTTTAATCTTAACCGGTGGTGTACCTATTTTGGAACAGGAATCCCAAATGATGAAGGGCCGTTCCGAGTGGTGACTGATGGGTATCCTGTTAGAAACCACAGGTATCCATCAATGTATCTTCACATTCACTAGAATGTTAAGGATCACCTGAATGCAGTCCGTGATAGGGATCTCAGCAACAAACTTGTCGATCTGGAGGTCCGCAGCCGCTGGGACAACATCTGCTTTTTTGGATTCCTGAGTACATTGAGGGCCCTAATGCTGGCATATTCTTAAAGAACTCTCTCCCAAATTTCATTGGGGCCGCGTTTGACACCCCTCTCGAAATAGAGCATGCTCATTGTATAAGTCCTCTACACAAGGACTCTAACACATACCCGTATCCATTCATTGCCTGCTTTTCCGCAATGAGCAGACAAAGCAAATTATGGCCAAAGCAGGCACACAAAGGTCATTCAGCCATGCTAGCCACAGCATTCGGATGGCTGCGGAGTTCTTTAAAGAGACTAACGAGTGCGACAAAGGCCTTCCTCTCCCTCAGGTCCAGGGTTCATCAGCTAAACATCAAGTACAATTTTTTTTAACCTGCAGGGCTTTGCATAACCAAGGACGGCAACTCCATCGATTTTATGATCAACAGGACCTGCACTGGTTCTTGGATGCCATAGGGCAGCAAATATTAGAAGTCTAATGGGGCGACCCTGAACTTTCCCATCCACCCAGACTCTCTCAGTTGCCGGATGGCAAGAGACAGACCAATGGTGGGACTTGGCACCAAGGCAGGCAACAGGACAGGATAAAACACACCCATGACGGTAAAGTCTTAGCCCTCCAAACTTCAGCCACTTTCATATCTGACCAGCAGAGAGACAACTCCTGTTTACCCCTTAAGCCCATAATGGAGGCTGAACAGGAACAGAGGGGGTATTGAGGGGATGGTCCAGGCTGATGGCCCCCTCATTAAGCCAGGCATGGGCCTATAGGACCAGAGGGACGCCAATCGGATGGCGGGCAGTTGAATATATTCTACACTGTATTACCTGTTACAGTGCTCTACAAATTCAAATCTACATATGTTGTATGCACCATTTAATGGTGTCCTTTGTATTGCTCCAATAAAGTTACCTGTTCTATTATCAGTCTGATAGGCGAAACCAGTTGTAATACCTGCACATACACCTGCCCTCTCCCCACAGCCCCCTCCTGCGTCCTAACAGTGCCATCGGCTTTACTTCGGTACTGACTAGGTGACCATCTTATATGTGTGGGGTCTTTAAATGCTCCGATGGGAGCCTAAAAATAATTTTTACTGCAACTCAACCAGGTTCCGACAGAATTTGGGGTCTCATAACTCCTTATAGGAGGGGGCTGGAACCTAGCGAGGGATCCAGTTTGGACAGGACAGGGTCACTGGACAAGGACAATGCAGAAAACATGGCTCTGATAGAGGATGTGATGCAGGATAATGGCTTGGTGGACCATTGGCGTCTGAGCCACCCCACAGGTACAGACTACACCTCTGCCTCCCCGACTCACGGCACGCTTACTCAGATGGATTACTTCCTCATTTCCAAAAGTGTGGTGCAGCTCACTCAGGAATCCCAAATCCAGGAAGCAGTCCACTCTGATCACCTCCCCCTCCTCCTCTCCCTGGAACTGGGACTGGCCAGTCCTGGTCGCATGCCCTGGTGGATGAACACCCAGTGATATCGAACCGTACCGCCAAATCTCACTTGCAGACATATATCAATGAATACCGCAACGATAACAATGGATCCGTTGAATCTAGTAGGACCTTATGGGCTGCCGCAAAGGCTACTCGATGTGGCCAACTTATGCAGGATGCAGCACAAGCTATCAAGGAAAACACAGCTAAGCAAAAAACGCTTGAAGCTGACATTAGGACATACACTCCCTTATATTCCATGCATTCTTTTCCACAACACCGCAAACCACTTGAGTAGGCCAAGATCGATCTAAATAGTCTCTTCACAACCAAGGCGTAGTACGCCTTGCAGAGGATGAAGAGAGAAATTATAAGCACGTGTAAAAGGCAGGGAGGCTGCTAGCAGCACAACTCTTCCAGCATGAACCGGCCATGGCTATATCAGCATTGAAGTCGGCGACTGGCGAGACCCTCACCCATCCCCAGGACATTACAAACAAATCTGCTTCATTTTACATGGCCCTATGTACCCCAGACACACGGGGACCTTTTTGCTATCCCTCTCCAGCTGCACAGCCATATCCGTTGCTAATGAATCAAATAAATCTATTTTTTTTCTCTATTCTTCATTGGATCCACATTATTTACTCAATCACTTTTCACGTTTCACCTTTTCCATTTTTCATCAATTTATTGTACTCATTCCCATATTCAAATTCAAGATGTTCATAAACAGGAGATTATTCTGCATGTCACAACCTTATTTAAAATTCACCCAATGCATTTCGGGATATTTCCCTTCATCAGGGGTATCTATAAAAGAATTCTTAAACGGGGGGCGGAGCTAGCCAGCAAGCGAGATGGACGCTTGAAGCCAGAGCTCAGCCGTGCGCAGACTAATAATCCTTAAATTATAGTATTGCAGCGGAAATAAGAGCCCATCTCCCTCTCCGCTAGCAGCCCGGAGGTAGAGACAGTCGGTGACGCCCGAAAAACAGAGGGAATACGTTCCAGTGGGCGCCAACGCCCGGCGAGCCCTGGGAGCCTGCAGGCTGTGAAGCCGTGGGCTCGGGTAAATCCTGTAGCTGGGAGGCGTAGCGCAACGTGCGGCTGCTAGCTGCGAGGGTGGACCGGAGGACTGGTACTCGGCTCCGACATCGGCTGTGAACTGCCGTATCTGAGGGCGAGAGGCCGGGGGCGTTACCCTCTAACGTAGCAAGGAGCAGCTGCACCCATAATGGCGCCTCCCCCCCTCCAACAGCTGCGGTGCCGGGAGATTGGCCGGAGACCGCATGGGCCTTATAATAACTGTGGGGCATTGCGGCTTCTGAGGCCTGTGCATTCCCATTGCCCGGACCTCAAAAGACATAGTGTAATCCGCTGAGAGCTTCGAGGGACACACCGCGACCAGTTTCGTGAGGACGGTGGTCCCCCCTGCCAGGGCCACGCAAGGCCAGCTCGGAGAGCTTGATAACGGCTGCGTGTGAGGTGAGTGAGTGGAGCCCGACCCGTACACGTGCGCCGGCCTCTAGCCTGGGCTGAGCGTTTGGGGCACGCCAGATTCTTGGGGCTGATACGAGCTTGAGTTGGCCCCTCATGTCAACGGAGGGAAGATGATGCCCCCCCTGCCCCTGGAGAACTGCTTAGCGGTGGGTTGGCGACTGGTGCCCCAACAAAGAACCTGATGGGTAGCGGCTGACTGCGGCTGGCCTCCCCCTTTGCTGCATTGCCCTGACGGCATCTCTGGGATCCACGGCGACGCCCCTACTACACTCCATGCTGAGGGGGTAGTTTGGCGAAACCTACCCACGATCACGACGGCGCTCTGACAGGGGCGGAAGAAGTCTGACCGATTTCCCCGGAGAAAGCCTGGTGAGAGAGCATACTACACCTCCCCGAAGGGCAGTGATTTGGCGGAGCGTGGCCGGGTTCTGCGCTAGCCGTGCAGGGAGGATTGATTGCGGCTTGGAGGCAAAGGTCTTGCAAAGTCCCCCTGGGAGACTGCCCCCCTGCGAACGGAGCAGCGGACTTCTCCTTCATTGTGCTGTGGGGGCCTGCGGCCTTCTACTGGGAGAACTACCCTGCCCGGAGGATAGAACGCGAGACTCCTCTACTGACGTGTGGGCTGTCAGACACACGATGGGCAAAGGAGATAAAACCCAGAGTAGACTGCCCTTTGCACAAAGAAGGCTGCAACAGCAAAGCCCACTTCCAGAGAGCAGGGCGGAGGTGCGACCAGAGGAGACACAAGTGGCGGGCTCGGACATCAAAGACATGCTGCTTTCCATGGAACAGAGTCTCCAGTCTAGCATCTCTGCGCTAGGCATCAAAATGGATGCTATGACCTACAGGATGGACCGCATAAACACACAGAAAGACATGATATGGCCGAGAGGAGGATGACGGAGGTTGAGGAGGCGCAAACAGACTTGGACACGGCGCATAAAAAGATGGAGAGAATGATACAGGTCCTACAAGACAAGACTGAGGACTTGGAAGCGCGTTCGCGACGGGGTAATCTCCGCATCACGGGCCTTCCAGAGAGCACACACACAGGCCCCATGGAGCAATTCGTGGAGAAGCTACTCACCACGCTCCTGGGAGAAGGAGTGTTCTCGGACATGTTTATAGTGGAATGAGCGCACAGAACCCTAGTCCCGCGCCCCAAACTGGGAGCGCCTCCTTGACCCATAATAGCAAAGCTACTTAATTATCGGGACAGAGACACTGCTCTCAGGCTGGCTAGGTCTAAACAATTGCTGCAATATGAAGGGTCAGCTATATCTCTGTATCCAGACTTCACCGCAAAGGTTCAGGAAGAGCTCTAATTCCACACAAGAAGCGTCTCAGGGAGATGGGCCTGGACTATGCACTACTATACCCCGCTAAATTACGCGTCAACAGGAGAGGTCACAAGCATATATTTACGGACCCCAAGGAACTGCAACAGGCGATGAAGCCATGGTCGAGGGATCAGAACTCGGACAATGCGGAGGAGCCAGACATGGGTGAGAGCGGCAGTCGTTTGGATGACAAGGACTGAGTGTCTTCTGTGGCACTGACATTTGCCGCTCACTGGGGAAGTAGTTAGCGATGGCGGCCCTGATTGACCCTGCGGCAAGGTCGCAAGAGAGAGCGGACTCGACTCCGGGGAATGAAGACTACAGACAGATACGTGATTTGAGACATGGGGGGATGGGTGGGATGGAAAGATGACTCGGACACTTGGTTAATGTTTATTCGTTACAGCACTCCGTTCTAGACACTTTAGAAATGCTATGTCTATTCTCAATCTTTATTTCGGCCAGTTTGACCATCAAAGGTATGCAGTAAGAACACATTTGAAACATTATAAAATCATCAGAAATAAACCACAAATGCATATTGTACAGAGTAAAATCGTTCCACCCTACACATTAACAGCAACTAGAGTGAAAACGGATAAAGGACCATGCAATTAAAATTGTTTAAACTAAAAATTATATAAGAACCTGCGACTTTGAAATACGGGTGCGAGTATGCCAAACATTTACAAGAAATTTAGCCAATGCAAACACAGTTGGACCCGAAAGATCAGTTTTTAGAATTCTATACATGGGGAGGTACTCCCGAAAACCAAGGTTTCTAATGAGTGGTAGGAGCCAATATTTCCTCGCGGCCTTGTAAGTTGGACAGAACAAGACCACGTGTAGATCACTTTCCTCCTCACAAGCACATGCCGGGCATTGCTTGGTAGAGGGCGGTGTTGACCAGGAGCTAGTGTAGGATCGCAGAGGTAAAGTGCCATATCTCCATTGGAGAAATAGCTTCCTGGCCTGCACGGGGGACATAGCATCCAATGCCCTCTCCAGCCTGTAGGAATCCTTGCATTGCGTGAATGCAGATGTTAATGACCCCTCACCCTGAGAGTCCAAGGCCATAACTAATTTCTGATCATGATAAGCAGTGGCCAGAGCTTTTCGTGGACTCTTTAGTGAAGCATTCACTGGATCAAGCCACAAATCTGGGAGCCCCAGTCTCATACAAGACTTTTGAATATATTTTATCCACGGGATCTGCAAAGCTTTGGGGTGGGTTAAAAACTCCCTCAGCTCCGCCCTATAAGTAGAAAGTTCTTCACTACTCCATAGCCTCCACCAGAAGGCTATGGGTCTGAGACCCAGCTCATCTGCTATTGGTCTCAGTCCCAAATCCATCCTCAACGGGAGGAGCGGAGTACTGGACGGGAGTGCAACTATCTGTCTGATGAAGTTGTTCTCAGTGACAGACAAACTGCGGGAGGGTATGTGACCCCACAGTTCCGCCCCATACATGATGGCCCCCCTGGCCTGTGCCTTGTAGATCTGAATAAGTGGCCCCAACGGTCGATATGTGGAACTTTTCAACATCCGAGCAATGCCCCCTGTGGTCTGCACTAGTTTAAGATTAGCCCTGGTCTGGTGTGTTCCCCAAGACATGGTTTCATTCAACGTTACACCAAGGTATTCAAAGGTGGAGACTCTCTCTAAACGTGATGATCCCAGTAGGGGATTCGGGCGTAATCTTGGGGTTGGGTTCAAAACCATAAACTTAGTTTTTGCAGCATTGATTTCCAACCCCCTATCAGTGCAGAAGGCCACAAAAGAGTCAAGGATCCTCTGTATCCCCATGGGGGTTTTGGACAGCAGCAGGGTGTCGTCAGCAAACATGATTGCAGGCACCCTGCTGCCGCCCAACCTTGGGGCATCAGTGTTTTCAATGCCATTGAGGTGGGCGATTACCCCGTTGACAAAGAGGCAGAACAGGGCCGGTGCCAATACACAACCCTGCCTAACCCCCCTGTCAACGGAGAATCTGTCCGTCAGTTCCCCAAGTTTCCCGCACCTGACCCGGGCATAATTGTTGTGGTGCAGTCTCTGTAGAATTATCAGAATATCCGGGGGAACCCCCATCTCGGCCAGAACACTCCAGAGTTTCCCTCTCGGCACTATGTCGAAGGCGGCCCTCCGATCCACAAATATTGTGTATAAGCTGCCACCCTCGAATATCGCTACCCTCCAGTAGATGATGTTCAGGCGAAAAACCTGGTCCACTGTGGAGACTCCCTTCCTAAAGCCCGCCTGATACGGGCTGAGGGCGCCCGTCTCTTCCACCCAGTCCTGGAGCCGGTTCAACAGTATCCTGCCAAACAACTTCTGTGGCACGTCAATTAAGCTGATGGGTCTGTAATTGGCTGGGAGCAGGGGAGAGCCCTTCTTAAATATAGGAACCACCTCTGCCCCCAGCCAAGTACTCGGGATTTCCATGCCTTGCAGAACTCCATTGAACACAGCTGCAAGGTAGGGGGCCCAAACAACGGGTTCCTGCTTAAACAGGTCCCCGGGGAGGCCATCCAGCCCCGGCGCCTTTCCCAATGCCAGCCCTGCTATTGCTACCTTGACCTCTCCCACTGATATCAAATCCCCATCGTACTCAGCCAGTCCGCTACCTATATCATTCATGGTTTCTCCCAGCTCGGAACTGTAGAGAGACTTGAAGTGTGCCTGCCACACCCCTGCTGCAATGTTTGGCTCTATTGCCGAGTGGAGACTCCCTGACCCCCCATTCACCACTCTCCAAAACGTTTGATGGTCTCTTGTTGCGAGGGAACTAGTAAGCTCCTCCCATTGGTTCTCCTCCCATTCGATTTTGGCATGGGCGACTAATTTTTTGTATTCCCGTCTACTTTCTCGTATCTTCTCTCCTCCTTGTCTCTCCTTAATACTTTTAAGAAGTTCTCCCTTTGCCTTCCTGCAGGCTGTATTGTACCATGACAGTTTGTGTTGCTGTCCCCTCCTCGAATTCTGAACCTTGCTAAAGAGCTCAGAGGCCGCTCCCTTAATGAGATCCTCGTGAGCCTGATATAGTTTATAGTGGGAATCTTTAGTACCTACCCCATTCGCTAGATCTCCCACTTTTTCAATAATAGGGATTAGCCCTGCGTAGAGCCTCGGGAGTTTAACTTGGCTCGTGGCTAGTTTTTCCCACCTGACTCTTCTCCTGTTGTTACCCAGTAGAAGTTCAGGCCTGTTCTCCTCGTTAGTTGTTATAGAGGCTTGTAGACCGGGGTGGATAAGATCGAGTTCAAGGGCGTTGTGGTCGCTATCTAGTCTCTCAGTGACCCTAAAGTCCAGAATAGAAGACCAATTCACTACCTGTACAAGGGGATAGTCCAAGCGGGACTCTCTTCCCACTCTGTTATACGTAGTTTTACTTGGTATATCTGACTTAATACGCCCATTGCAGGCTCTAATTCCAAACTTTAGGGTGAGGGCAGTGATCTGCAGTGCGACAGGTGTCCAAGCCTTCGGGGGAGGTGCTACTACAGAGGGCACTGACCACATGGACTCTTCTTCTATAGGGAATCCCTCTAAGAGACCAGCCAGTGGCTCAAAATGAGAATTTAGGTCCCCTCCCAATACATAGGGTATATCTCTTGGCATTTCAGATAGATAAACTGAAAGTTCATCTATAGTGGAAGATTCTCTCGAAACTCCCACAGGCCTGGAGTAGATATTTATCAAGACCAGTTTCGCTAAATTCGGCCATACCAATTGAACCACTAGGATGTCATCTGATGGCACCGGTAAACGTATAGCCTGGCAACCTAGGTGGGATGCCACCCAGGTAATAAGTTCACCTGAAGGGCGGCCCTTGCCCTCCCACCTGGCCGGGATGGAAAATGACAGGTAGCCCGGTGCCTATGTTCTTCCCTAGCCCAGGTCTCCTGGAACATGCAAACATTCCCAGACTCAATATATGTTACCCAGTCTTGAATATCCAACTTGTTAGCTAGGCCGGCGCATTCCACCAGATTAATCTCAAGTGCGCCGGACCAACATCGGGGAAGATTACAGGGGTAGGAGTGAGAGGGGAACCAATGCCAGGTACTACTCCAATTGTTACATCAGGACCATTGTCGATGGTAGAACCAGTTGGATCAGAAGGTTCACTGGAAACAATGTCCGAGGTCATAGGATTAAGGTCAGAGTTTGAGGACAGTCAATCAACCCCTTCTAGGCCACTCAGGCAATTAAAACGATTGTAGTCCAAAAAAGGTGTTTCCGGAAGTCGGTAGGCTGGGCGTGGAGGATATCCCCTGTATCTTGGTCTCGGTTCAACCCTTGTCCAATTGCCTTGTGGCAAATCATGGTGCATGCTAGAAGGGGGAAAGAAGAAAGAAACTGGAAGAGTCTGTATGGTGGAATCCAAAGATCTGTTTGACCCAGCGCAAATATGTAATACTGTCCCAGGGTCTCGGAAAGTCACCATAATGCAGTCCCCTATTATTGTTTTCCTCGTCTTCCCCAACCACGGTACCCTTCTCACCATAATGATCTCGTTGTTGAAATGGGCTGGGAGAGGTCTGTTCCAATTCAACCATTTAATGATTTTCCTCTTGAGTGATTGCAAATTCTCAGTTTCGCCCATTTCAAGAGGGGGGGCACCCGCCAAAACCACCGTAAGGCTATTGCCCTCCGGCGGCAAGTCGGGTCTCCGTGGTCTGGGAGCGGGCTTGCCAGGGAATAAGGGAGCAATACTAGCATTAGGTGGGACCCCAGGATTTATACCAGAATTTATACTGTGAAAAGCCGAGCCTACTGTCTGTAGAGGTAAGATGTTAGAGTTATTAGATGGATTTACAACTGGATTGGCCATGAGTGGCTGCAGACGAGGGGCGGCATCGGCACCCAAAGAGGGTCCCGCATTGGTGGGAACATTTTGGATGTTGGGGAGGGTTCCTAATGGTGGATTGGACTAGATAGTTCTACTCTCTCTGTTAGCCGAGGTTTTCAGGCTAGTTAGAGTTGCCTCTAAGATGGTAAGCCTGATTTCTACTTTCTTTAAACTCTCGCTAATGGGCAGTAGGAGTGATCTGAGTAGAAATTCTATGTTCCCCAGGGAAATAACAGTGGGTAATATATTAGGTGGATTGCCCCCATGGTCGCTGGTAGAAGCAGCGATAATGGTATTAGTGCCCTTAGGGGGAGTAACTTTATGAACATTGACTATGGGCCTGTCAGACGTAGGTACAGACTGCCACAACGATTTGCCTTGGCTTATTTTTCCTATTTTTAACTGCAGGGGGCGTTTGGGTAACTAAATCGACAGCCGTAATGCTGGCAATTGAGGGTAGGATGCCGTCCATGGTCTGGTCAGGGAATGAGCCGGGGTTAGAAATGCTATCCCGTAATAATAGGGGGACGCCTTCTTGAGATAGCGAATCCTGTCTACCAATTAGGGGACCTTCCTCTTGGGAGATAGAATAGGGAATTATATCACTAGGGGGCCTACTTTTCATATGTTCAATAGAGCGACGGTGCTCTGCCCTACGCTTCTCCAGGGACCTATCTTTTCCCCCATCACCCTTCGCTGATTTAAAATAGCTGTCCAAAGTCCCGGTGTTACCTCCCCCCACCTTCACTGGAGTTCCATCTGGGGCTGGTGAGGGCATGACCAGGACCTATATCACAATTCGACTAGGGTCACAGATAAAAAATAATACTGCAAATGAAAGAGAGTGGGCCCAGCCCAGCCTCCTTAGGCCCCTGACGGCCACAGACGGTCCCGCCCTTGTCCCGGGCTTCTCCCGGGACGCTCCCGCGCGCTCCCGCGCCGCGGGTGGAGACCTTCTCTTAAATAGGTGGACCTATAGGTTACAGGCGGGGCGTGGTGGACAGGGAGAGCGGCCAGGTGGCGTGAGGCGCGGGTTGCCGAGGCTTCTGGACCTTGAAGTCCGGCCCCGCTCGCTCTCAGCCCTGGTCCAACACACGCTTTGCAGAGGTACAGTTTCCAGCCTTCCTGGGCGGTGAAAGTGCGCAGCGGGACCCGCGAAGCGGGTACCGCAAGTTGTAGAGTGGAGAAAGGGTCTGTCAGCGCCCTCAACAACAGTAGATCAATTCAGTAGAGTGTCCCACGGCGTTTTCTCCTCCCCAGCCTTTTCAGGTATGCAGGCGGGGCGTGGTGGACAGGTAGAGCGGCCAGGTGGCGTGAGGCGCGGGTTGCCGAGGCTTCTGGACCTTGAAGTCCGGCCCCGCTCGCTCGCAGCCCTGGTCCAACACACGCTTTGCAGAGGTACAGTTTCCAGCCTTCCTGAGCGGTGAAAGTGCGCAGCGGGACCCGCAAAGCGGGTACCGCAAGTTGTAGAGTGGAGAAAGGGTCTGTCAGCACCCTCAACAACAGTAGATCAATTCAGTAGAGTGTCCCACAGCGTTTTCTCCTCCCCAGCCTTTTCAGGTGTGCAGGCGGGGCGTGGTGGACAGGGAGAGCGGCCAGGTGGCGTGAGGCGCGGGTTGCCGAGGCTTCTGGACCTTGAAGTCCGGCTCCGCTCGCTTGCAGCCCTGGTCCAACACATGCTTTGCAGAGGTACAGTTTCCAGCCTTCCTTGGCGGTGAAAGTGCGCAGCGGGACCCGCGAAGCGGGTACCGCAAGTTGTAGAGTGGAGAAAGGGTCTGTCAGCGCCCTCAACAACAGTAGATCAATTCAGTAGAGTGCTATGTACTGCACAGCGGGCATATAGAGTGCAGAGATCTATGCGAAGAGAGGAGTAGCGAGGGTGTTATCATTACAAATTCAGTATAGGAATGCGTAGCTCTAATTACATGACCTGTGCATGGCGGAAGCAGGTGAAGGGCTGAACGAGGAACGTGAGATTTGGGAAGAGACTATGACTCAAGGCTACCTTGGCCCCTGCGTGCTAAGCATGGTTGAACTGCTAGTATTCGGAGTTGGGGTTCTGATGTCGGGGTGGGGGGTGGGGGCTAGATTTCTGATGGGCCAGGTTGGGGTAGGTCTGCTGTGGGTGGGGGTGGGGGGTGTTGGGAGAAAGTTCGAAGAGCAATTGTTTATTCCTCCAGTCAGAACGGTGTCTTCATGTTGCACTGTGCAGCCTTGTTGCTATTGCTCATCCCTACAGTACAGATGACCAGTATTACCGAAGTACATGTAGAGGGTGCTAGGGAGAACCTTAGAGCTCTAAATTGGAATGTGAGGGGATTGAACGATCATCGGAAACTCAGGAAAGTTTTTAACTATTTGCAGAGACACCACATTGACTTAGCTCTTTTTCAGGAAACTCATCTCCCACTTACGAGCAAAATGCTTCTTTGTAGGGGCCTATCAGGTAACATCACAGCGGCGAGATTCACAACACATTCTAGAGGGGTCCTGACATGGGTAAATCCCGGATCTAAATTGGCGTTGTGTTTGTTGCAAGCAGACCCAGAGGGCTGGTATCTAATTTCGAGATGCACAGGGAAGGGGCATGACCTCATTGTGGTTAATGTGTATGGTCATAACTATGACTCCCCAGACTTTTACGAGAAATTGGCGATGTGCTGCCGAGAATATTCCACGGCGCAAATGCTCTGGGGGGAGACTTCAACATGGTGTTGGATCCAGACTTAGACAGGTCTTCAGGCCCTCCGCGAAGACCATTAGCGGCGGCTATGACACTCCAAGCTGAGCTCCTAAGGTTAGACCTCGTTGATGTGTGGAGAGGCAGGAACGCTAACAGGGGAGGGTACACGCACTATTCAGCATATCACGACATTCATACTAGGATTGACTACTGGCTGGCCTCCTTCTCAGTCTCTAGACACATACAATCATGCACGGTGCTGTCACACACTCTTTCAGATCACTCACTGCTCCTCTTGGTCCTGGAGACCCCGCTAGTTAGAATTCCCCCTTTCACGTGGCGCTTTCCCCCGTACTCGCTACTAGATGAAACCTTTAGATGGGAGTTGGCTGTAGAGATTGATTCCTTTTTTTGAAACGAATATAGGTTCGGTAGATAGCTTCCAAACAGTGTGGGAAGTGTTTAAGGTATTTATATGCGGAGTAGCCATGTCAAAACACTCAAGTGTCCGAAAATCAATACGTCAACGTTTGGAATATTTAGAAACGCAGCTAGCCGAACTAGAGAAGCAACAGATGCACGATCCCAATCCCTACTTAGCGGAAGACATCAAGACCCTTATCGCAGAATTCAATGAAGAGGCGGATAGGGAAGTACGTCATATGGGGAAGTATGCGACAGCAAGAACGTATGGGGAGAGTGAGCGTCCAAGTTCTCTCTTAGCTAAAATGCTGCGCAACAGCAAGAGTACCCCGAAATTAACTGAACTAGAAACGGCCGATGGTGTCACTGTCATGATGGATGATGAGATTTTGAATGAGTTTCGAGAATTCTATTCCGGGCTGTACACGTCCAGGACGGAGAATCTTGAGGCGGACATGGATGATTATCTAGAACATATACAAATGCCCTTCTTAACAAATTCACAACGGGAGTTCTTAATGTCCCCTATACAAAAAGAAGAGATATCAGACGCATTATCCAGTATGCGTGCGCACAGTGCTCCTGGGGCGGATGGTCTAACAGTGGGGTTTCAAGACAACTGAAAACGATCCCTCTTGACCTATAAATACATTTGTCATTGGAATTATCTCTCAAACACAGGGCATATACCAACAATGTCTACACAAAATGTGAATTGTTTCTTATTTTATTTCATTTTTCAGTAAAAAAGTCATTTTTTTCATTTTTATCATAATTCTCAAGTATAATACTTATAAAAATATATACATTCTACAAACAGGATTCAGAAAAAAATATTTTTCACCACAAGAAAGCTATGCATATATGTCTATAGTTATTTAAATTCATGTAAACACAATTAAATATGCACAAAACAGGTAAAGAGCCACACACGCACAAAACATGCATACTTCCTAAACATCCATCCCATCACAAAAACAACAAAAAATGTATCCTATAGCGTTGAATCTGGTGTCCAATACATGACCAAAGTTATGAGGTTTTAAAGGGAAGGAGAAGGTCGACGCGTTCCGGTGGAAAATACAGGAGTACGGACCACTTTCTTCAGGACCAAACAGATACAGTGCGATATAGGATCTCTAAACCTGGAATGCAAATCTGAAACAATATACACAAAAAATAATAGTTTATAATTATGCCCTATAATACATAGTACATTCTTATTTATATTTGGGACTAACAGTGTTGGGTTTTAAAAAGCATTCAAAGACAAACTAATCCCTCATCTGTCTACTCTCTTTGATGATGTGTGTGTGGAGGGCAGTATGCCACAGTCGATGCGAGAGGCATTAATAGTGACCATTCTCAAACCTGGCAAGCCCCACAATGTATGCGGTTCATACAGACCATTGTCTCTCCTAAACCTCGATGCGAAAATATACGCCAAGATACTAGCTACACGGCTGGCTCTATTGGCCCCTGAGCTGGTTGTCCCGGAGAAAGCAGGCTTTGTGCCAGGTAGGAACCTTACTTACAATATTCGCACTGCACTGGGGACCACACAACATGTTAGGCAGGACGCGAAGGCTGTTGCCATCTTCCTGGACATGGAGAAGGCCTTCGACTCGGTGGAGTGGCCATTCATGTTGCGGGTCCTGTGTCGGCTGGGCCTAGGTAAACCGTTCTTACAAATGATTGGAGCGTTGTATCGGAAGCCAACGGCCAGACTACGCATAGGTGATCGTGTATCCGACCCCTTCGAGATTAGCAGATGCACTAGACAAGGATGTTCACTCTGGCCCTTACTGTATAAGTTAGTGGCTGAACCATTAGCTTGTGCGCTTAGGGAGTATCACTGGCCCCGGGGGGTAAGTTTCCCAACATATAGAATTGTCATCTCGACTTACGCAGATGACACATTGCTTTATGTCCGTAATCCGGAGGTGAACCTCACTTCTGTATTGAGGGAGATGGTTCGCTTTGGTGCGCTTTCTGGGCTCAGAATAAATTGGAATAATTCAGTTGTGTTCCCGCTGACCCCAGTGACGGAACGTTTTGATATGGAATACCCACTGCATTGGTCGACGGACCCGGTGCGGTATCTCGGCATTATGATACACACAGATGCAGATGTCCTTTTCCGCGAAAACTATGGTGTAGCCTTCAGTAAACTAAAAGCCGACGTAGAGAAGTGGTGCAAACTCCCGCTATCATTGATGGGCGGTATCGCCATTATGAAAATGGTGGTGCTGCCCCGGTTCCTGTTTCTATTTAACAATTTACCCATAGTACTGTCGAAAGGTTTCTTCAGAACCCGTACGAGGCTTTTGGTTTGCTTGGCCTGGGGCGGGAAGCAACAAAGAGTGCAATGGACTACGCTTACGCTACCATACGAAATGGGAGGCCTAAGTGCTCCGGAGATGGAACGATATTACAGAGTGGCTCAGGATGCCCATCTGCACACGTGGATACACGGAGGAGCGAACATACCCCATGTGCGCATGGAACGACTGTTTGCGGACCCACTTCCACTACCGGCCACGATATGTACCTCCACGGACTGCAGAATTGGAGCCCTGGACACGATCACCGCTACAAACCACGCATGGCATGCGTTGCTGCTTGCCAGGGACGGAACCTTGCTTTACTCCCCATTGGTGGCTGTAGAGTGGGCGCTGTGATTAGCGCCAGTTAAGGAGAAAGGTGTCGTCCAGGCGCTGCATGGGCTGGGAATTAGGACGGCGGGTGAGTTGTTTGTGGATGGAAAGGCGAGAACTTGGGGACAAATAGCCCCTGCATTGGACGGGACTTCGCTGCTACAGCGTTTTCAATTTCATAGGGTCCGTAGTGCGCTGATGGAACTCTTGGGTCCGGATCTGAAAGAACCCCCGGAGGTTCCGGAACTTACTCACGTCATTAAAACAGTATCATCACAAAAATTGATAGCTCACCTAAATAAAGCAATCGCATCGCGCAGAGGTCAGGAACCCTCGAAAGCCAGACTCGCGTGGCAGAGGGATTTGCGGATCACAATAGATGACACTATGTGGAAATACTGCTGCATGAGCACCAAGAGGCTGTCATTGAATGGTCGACACCGGCTGATACACTTTAAATTCTTGCACAGAGTGTACTACACTCTGGAACGGCTACACAGATACGGCCTCAGACAGTCTTCTGAGTGTGAGAGATGTCGTGCGCCCAACGCAGACTTCATACATCTGGCATAGGGATGCCCGAGAATACGCACATTCTGGGAAGAGGTGATTGCGGAAATGGGTGAGATACTGGAAATGGAGCTGCCAGCCGATCCTGCCCTGGCACTGCTCGGCCACTCCAGGGGTCTGCCCATGGCGATTAGGCGACTGACAGACATGGGTATGCTAATGGCCCGACGAGTAGTAGCTCAATGCTGGATGAGGGGCCCTCTCCCAACCAAGAGAAGGTGGGCTAGAGACATGCTATATTGCAGCCCGCAATCGGAGCACTATAGTGAGCTACTCACTCCCACGAGTCGCCCGAAGAACTTCTGGAGCCTGTATCAAACATTTAGGAGCTCTAGTGTGAGTGCTCCCGACACACAGGCAGACGGACAAGAGGAGACGGAATAGTAGAGAAGTAGAATGTAGTGACCCTTATACCCTCATAACAAGTGAATTCCCAGATGGATGGGGAAGAAGGCTGGTCAGGGACACCGGGATATGTATCAGACAGTCAGTAATTAGGGTTGGGTGCCTCTGGGAGGTTCCTAGTACTTTTGAACCGGGCGGTATCAGGTCGGGACACACATCACTGACCCAAACGGGGGGCACTACACTTAGTAGAGGGCATCAGTGGACTGGAGAGCCATGTAGATAGATTGTAGGCTGGGGAACAAGTTAGCGTTGTTGGGGGAGGGTACAGAAATGTACATGTTGCGGGGGGTAGTTACAGAAGGACATACACAGGTGAGGGTAGATTTAGAATATCAAAAACACACCGCTGCCACTATTATACTAGGATATGTTTTATATGGAGTGGACGTGTTCGTCGCCAAGGACCACAGCAAGTTGTTACAAAAGTGCGATAACAGTCAAGTAAAATTATTATTTTGGATCTGGGCGGTATACGCCGCCAGACCCCAGGGATGTCGGCACTTTGGCTGTGTACTATCGGACTGTTCCACAGTCCATCTATTTATGTGTTCGCTGCCGGCCCTTGGGGTTGTAGGCTGGGAGCTGTGTATGACCTTCAGTTGGCAAATAAAGGTGTTAAAAAAAAAGAAAAAAGAATTCTTAAACACACCATCAGCCTAGCTATTATATAGCTAGTTGCACTGCACTCTTCACTCTGTATCTGTTCTTTTCCCCAGGCTCCCAGTTCCTTCTGCAGCGAGAGCTGCCTCCCTGGGTTCAGACAGTCTGCGAGGAAAGGATGGACTGTCTGCTGCTTTGACTGTGTTCCCTGCTCTGCTGGTGAGATTTCAAATGAGACAGGTGAGTATCCTGTGAGTCTGATGAACATACATCACTAGTGCACGTAGTGGGACATGGTCCTGTATGGAAAACCACACAGCCAGGAACTGCATATCTTTTGCTGTCATGAATCAAGCACGTCCAGTGTGGTAACATTACTGACTGTCAGACTGTCTGTCTGTCTGTCTGTCAGACTGTCTGTCCGTCTGTCCATCTGCCATAACTGTGGAATTATTTACATATTCCTTGAAAAACATTTTTAAATTGTCCTCTTCTCCTGGAGCTCTTCCCCCTTACTCCAGGGGGTTCAGTGACTACAGTACCCGTTTTGGAGTCAGTGGATTAAATGATTAAATACACATGAAACAGCATCCTGTTTTTTGTCCTATCACTCGAATAGTATACGGAGTGCCATGAATGTCATATACTCAGGACAAGACACCAAAGAAATGATAAGAAAGCTTAGCTTGGCACAGAGTAAGGCATGAGCAAAGTAACCCCTAGATTAGGGTCTCAACCATTCAGCGGGACCCTGATAGAGCCAGCTGTGTTCTACAGAGTCCTACCCCTGTGACCTTGAACAATTCTTAATCATATTTTTTAAGTACAGTTTATTTTTAATGTGGGTGATGTGTGAAAGATTTCACATCAACGACGACAACACACTCAAAATCATGAACACCATCCACTCTGGATCTCTGTCAGACCCATGCCCACACCACATCTTCAACAAAGCTAGCTCCACCATCGCACCCCATATCTGCAAGGCCATCAACGTCTCCTTCGAAACCGCGACCTTCCCAGAGAGCTGGAAGCACGCCAAGATCAACGCCTTACTGAAGAAACCCAAGGCGGATCCGAGGGACCTCAAGAACTTCCGGCCAATCTCCCTGCTTCCGTTCCCAGAGAAGGTCATCAAGAAGATCGTCAACAGACAGCTGACATGCTACTTCGAGGAGAACAACATCCTGGACCCATCCCAGTCTGGATACCGCAGCCACCACAGTACTGAGACTGCCCGCATTGCCGCCTCTGATGACATCAGGGCCCTGCTGGACAACGGCAAAACCACAGCCCTCATCCTCCTGGACCTATCAGCTGCCTACGACACTGTCTGCCACCGCACCCTACACACATGCCTCTACAACACAGGAATCCAAGAAAACCTCCTTTCTCTCTGGTAAAACACAGAGCGTCCACCTCCCCCCTTTCTGTAACGAAGCCTCCGAGATCATATGCGGCGTATCCCAAGGATCGTCTCTCAGCCCGACACTGTTCAATGTCTACATGGCACTGCTCGCCCATGTCGCCCGACTGCAGGACCTCAACATCATTTCCTTCACCGAAGACACCCAGCTGATCCTCTCCCTCATGAAGGACCCCTCACCGCCAAAACCAAACTCCAGAAGGAATGAAATCCATCGCTGAGTGGATGAAGATCAGCCGTCTGAAGCTGAACTCGGACAAGACAGAGGTCCTCATCCTCGGCTCCACCCTCCCAGCCTGGGATGACTCCTGGTGGCCGTCCGCACTGGGAGCAGCTCCAACACCACCGACAACGCATGAAACCTGGGGTTTATCCTCGACTCAACACTCTTCATGACCAACCAAGCCAATGCCATCTCATCCTCCTGCTTCAACACCCTCCGCATGCTCCACAAGATCTACAGGTGGATCCCCACTGAAACAAGAATAATGGTCACCCAGACCCTCGTCAGCAGCAGGCTCGACTACGGAAATGTCCTCTATGTAGGAGCCTCAGCCAAACTCCTGAAATGCCTACAACGCATACAGATTGCCTTTGCTCGCCTGATCCTTGACATACCGCGCCACAGCCACATCAAACCACTCCTGAGAGACCTGCACTGGCTTCCCATCAACAAGAGGATCACCTTCAAGCTCCTCATCCATGCATACAAGGCACTCCACAACACCGGTCCGGCATACCTCAACAGACGACTCTCCTTCCATACATCGATCGACTGCTTCGCTCCGCCGACCTCACCCTCGCCACTGTCACCTGCATATGAAGAGCGACCACCAGCGGCAGTTTGTTTTCCCACCTTGCCCCCAAGACCAGGAACACCCCCATCTACCCTCCTACAACAGACCCAGGACCTACTGACCTTCAAGAGGCTTCTCAAGACCTGGCTATTCAAGAAGTAGAAGCACCCTTCCCCCTCCAGTGCCTTGAGACCCTCACGGGTGAGTAGTGCACTTTACAAATGATTGATTGATTGATTGATTGAGAGCCTCTTACATACATTTTGGTGAGAAATGATGTGCTTATATTCCATGCAACATCCATAAAAAAGTTATTTTTGAACAAAACAGGAACTCATCTATAAGAAATGAGAGGGTGTCACAGAGATTATTTGCAATAATGTTAGTGAGCTGCTGCTATGTTACAATAGTGAAAACTACTGTTACTAGCCCAGAATATTAGATGTAAACACATTTAAAACCTGGAGGAGTATGCCTGTGCACTAGCAGTGACCTGGCCAAAGAGGGAAATTGGAACATAAATTCAAAGCTTTTCCTAACAGACGCTCCCAAAATATGTTTGGCCCTAAACCCCCTAAATACTAAAGATGCCCCTGGCTTGGCACTTGGCATTGATGGATCATATGGAATACATGCTGTGCATGAACCAACCTCAGAGCATTGCCACAGAGATAAAGATCATATTTATTCATTTATTTATTTACTTGTATTTTTATGTATTTATTTATTTACCAATTTTATATAGTGCATATCAGGCCCTAGGGTGTCAGACCTCTTTACACAAAGACATAAAGTATGTATTTTCATAACAACATGTTTGCAGAGGAAATATAAATCGGCAAACTGCTTCGCTAGCATAATCCAAGAACTCAACCCAGGTCTGTGATGAGATCTTGTGTCTGTCCCTGAACTGTTGTCTATACTTCTCAGGATACAGTCAAAACGTACTTACTAAGATGGACGTCATCGCAGTGTAGCGTGTCAGGCCCCACACCTCTAGTGTAAGAGTGTGTCCCTTACCATTGTGGCATGTACCTCCATAGTCCACCACCCCAACACTCCTCTGGGACCTCATGGACTCTCGGAGCCACTTCATAGGCTGCAAACAGTTATCCATGTCATCCCCACCACATACCCTGGCACAAAATCTTTGGTTATCAGATATTGTAGATGTGCTGCCACCATTACTGCTGGACTCCACCTCATGGAACATCTGCCTCTCAAGTTCCAACCTCATTTCCTCTAGAGCTTGTTCCTGCTTTAACTTTGCCAGCTCTAGCTTGAGTATTCTCTCATCTGTACTCTAGCTCCAGGTTATTTGATGAGACACTGCTCCCTGCTATGGGAAGATGGCTGCTTCCAGCATGTTGTTGTCCCTCTCCACCGGAAGTCCCAGATATGCCTCAGCATCTAGATTCAGTTCCGCATCCTCCTCAATCTCTTGGGCCTCCTCCTCTGGGACCTCAGCCCCTGATTTACAGGCCTCTGCCCAGGTTCTCAGTCTTTTCCACCTTCTGATTGAAGCCCTCCGTTGATATTCTTGCAATTATCCTCAAGCTTGACTACATTGTAGGATTCTAACTTGGGTAACTCAAAACCAATTACTGCAGGTGCAGGTGCTGCTTCTCCAGAGAGAGACGTGGTTTGGCAAAAAAATCAAAAAGTCAATTAGAGAAAATTGAAAAGGTTTTAAATTGGTCTTAGTATCGAGTTGTAGTAAAAAATGAGTTACTACATGGTATTGCACAAATACAAGTCCTATCCTCACCACTGATCACCGATGTTAGTCATGGGGTTTCTAGTTGGCAGAGGTATGCACCTTGTCCAGGTAAGGAACACCACTCTAGTCAGTGTAAGCTAGATACACACCAACCGATAGCCTGTGATAACCCTCTGGTAACTTGGAGAGCAGTCAGGTGTGTCTGAAGAGGCAATATGGATAGTATTTGTGCAAAACGCACACACACAGGAAAATCAACAAAAACACTAATACCTGACTCCAGACAGGTTTAGAAAAATAGAGAATAAGTGTATAGATAAATCAAGACCAAAACAACAAACATCCAATAAGTAGAAGTCAAGTTATGAATTTTTAAAGAATAAAAAGAGTTCTAGCTCTTCGAAGCAATAAGCATCAATTGGGGTTATCTGGACAAGGAGGGCCAGGATAAAGTCAACAGTTCAGGCAGACTGTGATGGAGTGCAGGCTAGGGACAAGAGCCACAGATGGCAGTTGAATAAAGTACCTTGTTCCTGGTTGCAAAAGCGAGATGCAGGGTGTGGACAAGTGATGCAGTGGCGGTGATGCATAGGGTTTGTTGAGAGAAGCATCGATTTGGAGTGAGGCAGTTCCAAAGATGATACTCAGGTTAATCCACACTAGAGGGGTAATGCAGCAGTTCCGGGTGAGGTACACAAATTCTACCCCTGCAACAGAGTTGATTCGCTGGTGATGCTTCACAAAGACTGGAGATTAATCGATTTCTCTGGTGCAAGTATCTTGGTCAACTTCTAGTAAATCATCCACAGGAGCATGTGTATACACTTTAACCCCTTTGCATCTAGGCCTTTTCCCCTCCTGCGCTAAGCCTTTTTTTCGCTATTTGGGGTAGCGCGCGCTTAGGCCCCTGTAACTTTTTGACCACATAAGGTATCCACGCCAATTTTGCGTCCCTTTCTTCCAACATCATGGGGATTGTGAAGACCCAGGGTTTGTGGAGTCCCTTAGAGGGGTTCCAGAAATTAAGCAAAATATACTAACATTTTTGGGTTTTTTTTCTGAAAAATGGGAAAAACGGGCTGCAAATGGGTTTTTCCCTGCAAATGTTATAAAAAAAGGGTTTCTGGGGCTGAAATCACAACTTTCCCAGCTTTTAGGGAATGACAGTCTTTTGTCAGAGAACCAACATTTTTCATCCAGTTTTGGCATTTTTCTGGGACATAGCCTATTTTTACTATTTTTAGTACTTTCAACCTTCTTCCAGTTAATGGTAAAAATGAGTATGGAAGCAATAATGGATCTTGGAAAGCTATACATTTTAGAAAAGTTAAAACATTATGAATTCAGAAAGGGGTCATTTGTCTAAATCCGTGAAGGTTTCTTTATAGAAACAAACAGTTAAATATTGGAAAAATTGGAAATTTGTTGAAAAAAACAGCCTTTTGTCTCAACGTTTTCCCCTGTAACTTCTTGTAATTATGACAGCTCTTTGAAAGCAATATACCGTTACATCCGTGTGACCTTCCTGGTTGTGGGGATATAAAGGACTTGTATGTTCACCAAGAACCCGACGAACCCAGAGCCAAAAACTGAGCAGCAACTTGC
This sequence comes from Lissotriton helveticus, assembly GCF_964261635.1. NCBI lineage: Eukaryota > Metazoa > Chordata > Amphibia > Caudata > Salamandridae > Lissotriton > Lissotriton helveticus. The sequence continues at coordinate 139,617,968 of NC_136064.1, forward strand.
AATGGTATTTTATTATGTACCGGGTATAGAGCAATTATTCTGGGAAAATGTATGCATGGAAAAAGCGGTATGAAAGTCACCTATGTATTTCTGAATTGGGTAAAAATTATAGAGTTTAGAAACAGTACATATTTGCACATTTTCAAAATTGAGAATACTCATAGCATGAGAATTATTGGTCATTTTTCAAAATGACTTCTTTTTTACACAATGTCTTTTATTTGGAAGGAAGAAATGCATGAAACCTCAATAGGTAATAACAGTAGATTTACAAATCTGAATTACCCTAAGTCTCCCGATAAAAACGGTATCTCACTTGTGTGGGTCGGCCTTGTGCCCGCGACAGGAAACGTCGCAAAACGCAACGTGGTCATACCTCAACTTTGCAATGAAAAACTACTCTTTCTAGGCAAAGTGCCTAGCTGTAGTTTTTCCACCCTAGCTCTGCCGGCACCTAGGGAAACCTAACAATCCACAATCACTTTCAAGTAGTTCTAAAACAAAAAGGGAAACAGTAGCCTGCTAAAAACAAGGAGTGAAACTGCACCAATCAAAGAGATGGTAAAGAGGCTATTCACCATGGGAGGAACAAATACAAGCTTGACAAATAGGAAAACAAAAAGGAAGCAGCCAAAGAGTTTGATAGCAAAGCCAATTAATGGTAAGCAATGGTTGGGCTGCAAAGCCCAGTCAGTTCTTAATATATGTTTCATAACTGGATAGCTTGCATTGTCTGATAGTTTCAACCTAGGAGTAAGAAAATGGCTTCCTGAAAGCAAACAGGAGGTTTGAGTCACTATGTCAAGAAGCATTCTGAATGCAAAAAGCAATACCCTGAATTCTGGACTGTCTTCAAACTAAGAAGCTTTGGGCCATATGTATCATGCAAATTTGCATTCGCAAAGGCCTAAATTTGCAGAATTTTGGCCTTTGCGAATTCGAATTTGCTAAATGGGATGTATGAAGGAAAATCCGGTGCAAAATAAGGAATCGCAAATTTTGCGATTCCTTAAATGCAATGTATGAAGTTTTAAAAATATGCAAATTGTCCCTAAGGAATCGCAAATTACCACGGTAATTTGCGAATTTCTTGAAAAATGCCCATTTTAGCATTTTTCAAAGTGCCATGTGACGCACATACATGCCCTTAGGTCATGTATGTGCACCACATGTGCACCCATCCTTATTTCAGGGGCGCAACAGGGTGTCCTTTGGACACCCCTGCATCCTTGAAATTATTCTCAATTTGCGATTAGCAAATTGCGAATTGCAAATTGAGAATCAATTCTCATTCCTTCCTATGGGCCTCCTGGCCCATTGAAATGAATGGGAAAGTATTCCTTACTTGCGAATTCGCAATTCGCGAATTAGCAATTAAGGAATATCAAGAAATCACAAAATCGCTATTACAGAATCGCAAATTGGTACCTTGCTACATATGGCAGTTTGTTTAGTCTAGAAAAGATGTGCAGGGAAAGGCATGAGGGAAACCTGGGTATATCAATTCATCACAGCAGAGAATCTTGTGAGAATTGTTAGGTGTGATAAGTTTGTATTAATTAGGAATGTTTTTCAAATACACCTTTCCAATGCATGTCTGTACTAACACGTTAATTTTTATTGTGGTAATCACGTTTTTTTTTTATACACTGAGATAACATCTGATATTGATTTGTAGATATATCTTGTTGTACTCAATGACTCTCAGTTTGGCAGGAACCGTTTTACATAAAATCACCCTAATAGTGTCTCTCGTTGGTCTGTGAATCTCCAGTCTGTACCTCCTTCTTACAGTAGCTTTCAATAGGGAGGCTAGTGAGACATCCTTCTTTATCATCCAAGAGGCAACTAAGGGGTGTTTCTTTGGGTCACAAAATATGCAGTTTCTCCCTAATATCCGTTTGAGACTTCCTAAGTACAGAGATTGTACTCAGTAACCGACTCTCTTCTTTTTTTCAGATTCCCGTGACTGCTGGCCTTGTCCTGAAGACCACTGGCCCAATGAAGAGAGAACCCGATGTGATCTAACAACTGTCGAGTTCCTCTCCCTTGAGGAGCCTTTGGGAATCACACTCTCATGCCTCACCAGCCTCCTCTTCCTACTCACCCTTCTTGTTCTCTGCATCTTCAAGAAGTACCAGGACACGCCAATTGTCAAAGCAAACAATCGAGAGCTCAGCTACGTGCTTCTCATCGCCCTCATGCTCTGCTTCCTCTGTCCCTTCACCTTCATTGGCCATCCCATGAGGGCCACCTGCATGATCCGCCAAAACTCATTTGGAATTATCTTTTCCATCAGCATTTCCACAATTTTGGCCAAGACCATCACTGTGATTATAGCGTTCAATGCTCGCGATCCCACCAGCCGCTCTTCAAGGTGGCTTGGGACCAGAGTCCCCAGTGCAGTGGCCCTTCTATGTTCATTTGCTCCAGTCCTGATTTGCACAGTCTGGCTGCTCCTTGATCCTCCGTTCCCAGTGAAGATACAGATTCGAGACACCACCATCATCCAGTGTGACGAGGGCTCCGTTCTCTTCTTCTATCTGATGTTGGGATATCTGGGCTTGTTGGCCACTGTCAGCTTTGTGGTTGCCTTTTACGCCCGTAATTTGCCTCAGAGTTTCAATGAGGCCAAGTTCCTCACCTTCAGTATGCTTGTGTTTCTGGCGGTCTGGATCTCTTTCATACCCGCGTATCTCAGCACCAATGGAAAGTATTTGGTGGCCGTGGAGATCTTCGCCATCTTGTCATCGAGTGCAGGACTATTGGGTTGTATCTTCATTCCTAAATGTTACATCATCCTTTGGAGGCCGGATATGAATACAAAACAGTACTTAATGCAAAGGCCTATTTCCAAATGACAAAAAAGTCTGCAACCAATGTATAAAATATTCTATTTGTATAACCTCTCTTCTTGTCATGTATGCAGCAGGTGAGATCAACATGACAAATCGTTCGGTGGCTTGGTAGACTAATGCTGTTAGGAGTGGCCTTTTCTGCAGGGTCACCCCCAAACTTATTACCAAGGGTAGCGATAGGCAATTATCGCCGGTTTAGCGGCGGTTTTGGCCGCGGAGTGGCGATAATTCTATCGCTCTATTAGCATAGCAAGCTGTCGCTAACTGATGTTTGCAACAGCTTTTAGGCGATAGCGAGCGGTTTGGGGCCCGCTTTGCATGTTAGCGATATTTATCACTAATGACATGCAAAGTGGGCGTACACAACATGTTAGCGACTGAAAGCAGTCGCTAACGTCGATATCGCCTATTAGCAAGGCAGGCGTAGTGATGGAAATATTTGCGCTAAGCGCGAATATCTCCAAATACTAACACCTGCCCAGACCAGTTCTTAGCCATGTTATCCAAAGGGAGGGGGATAACATGGCTAAGAGCATTTCGGCCCTAATGCGTGAATATCGCTGTATTCTCAGCGATATTCACGCATTTCGCCGCTATCGCTGGATATTTTAGCACAATGGAAAAAAATGTTGCAAATAGCATGTTTTCTCCGCTAACATATCCAGCGATAGGCAGCGATAAAAAAATTGTCGCTAAGCCTATTTAACGATAATTATCGCTACTTGTTGGTAATATGCCCCTTTGTGCCTACTTCTTCCCCTGTTCGCTAAATTCATATTTGTTGGCTTTAGTACTCTGTGCACTTTACTTCTCTTCTAAACAGTGCTAAATTAATTGTGCTCTCTCCTTACTTAGTAACATTGGCTTATCCACATATGGCATATTTAATCTACCTATAAGTCCCTAGTAATATGCACTGCCTGTGCCCAGGGCATTTAAATTACTTAATAATAATAATAAGGGAGTTTTATAAAGCGCGCGGTTACGCTAAGGTAGCGTGTCCCGGCGCTAAGACAGACAAAAGCTCATACAAGCAGGCCGCTGAGTCAGCTAGAGTTATCGTGTGTAAAGATGTGTTTTTAGCTTCTTCCTGAAGTCGGCTTCAGACACTTCTAAGCGAAGGTCCAAGGGTAGAGCATTCCAGCCCTTCGCCACCAAGTAGCGAAAGGATCTGCCTCCCATGTGAGCCCTTCTTATCCTGGGGACCTTTAATAGGCCACCATGTGAGAAGCCCAGCGCTCGCGTAGGTTCGTATCTGGAGACCAGACTCTGGAGTGGTGCTGGTGCCCTCCCATTAAGTATACGGTGACAGGTACAGAGGGCCTTAAACTCCACCCTGCTCTTCACTGGAAGCCAGTGAAGAGTTTGAAGGGCTGATTTAGAGGCCGATCCTTTAGGAAGCTTCAGAATGAGGCAAGCTGCCGCATTCTGCAGTACCTGGAGACGATTTAATACCTTACTGGTTGCTCCTAGGTACAGTAGGTTGCCGTAATCTATGCACGATGTGACGAGGGCATGTACCAGCGTCCTGCGGGCAGACATGGGAAGTAGATCTAAGACCTTCCGCAAACTTTTTAGGACGCTGAAACAGACACCCACCACACGGCCTATCTGAGGTCCAAAGGACAAATCAGCATCAAGCCAAACTCCAAGATTCTTGGCTTCCCAACAGGGGGTTGGAACCTCACCTAGACAAGAGGGCCACCACGCCAACGACCACACAGATGGACCACCCCCCACCAAGGGCACCTCGGTCTTATTGCTATTCAGTTTGAGGCAATTGGCGGACATCCAGGTTGCCAACTCCTGCATACAGGTTCTGAATTGGTCCACCTCAAGACCGGGTGCGCGCGATAGGGAGATAGCCAGCTGCATATCATCGGCGTAGGATACTATGTGCAAGCCATGACCCTCCACAATAGAGGCCACCGGGGAGCCATATAGATTAAACAGGGTGGGACTCAGGGACAAGCCCTGGGGCACGCCCTGTCCCAAACAGATCTCCCCGGAATAGCATTCACCCTGGCGGACCTGGAAGCCTCTCCCTGTCAGAAAGGACTGAAACCATCTAACTGCAGTACCCGATATTCCTCCATTATTCAGACACTGTAGCAAGGTGGTATGTGCTACAGTGTTGAATGCCGCACTTAGGTCCAGTAGGATGAGGGCCATGGTCTGCCCTTCATCCACCCCCTGACGTAGGGTCTCCACTGCCATCAGGAGCGCCGACTCCGTAGAGTGACGGGGACGGAAACCAAACTGGGTGTCATGCAGGAGGACAGCCTCCTCCACGAAATCCATCAGTTGTACATTAATCACCTTCTCCGCCACTTTAGCCAGGTAGGGTAAAAGGGAGATAGGTCGGAGGTTCTCTAATTTTTTGAAACTGATGTTGGATTTCTTCCTCAGGGGTATAACCACCGCCTTCTTCCAGTCTCTAGGCACTATCCCAGTCTTAAATGACAGGTCTAACAGGTGCCTGATGTAAGGTTCCAACACTGGCAAGCTGTCGGCTAGCCGTTTAGGCGTAGTGGGGTCCTGAGGGGATCCGGACTTGATAGATTTACATATCTTTAGGAGGTCCTCCGGGGGCGGGGTAACGAAGTTAGCCAATCTGTATCTATTCCCCCAATCCCTCGGGATTTCCATGAACTCAGTCCCTGCCATGAGATGACTAGAAAATGACGAGTAGATTTTAGTTACCTTCTCGGCTAGTAGGCCTGCAGCACTGCTTGTGCCCCCACTTACATAGCCTTTTAAGCACATCTCAGACCTGCCACTTCAGAGCCTGTGTGTGCAGTTTTAAACTGCCAGGTAGATCTGACAAGTTACATCTCTTAACAAACACAATACGATGATGGGCGGTTTACTAAAATGTTTCAGGCACTCACCCTCTGTCACCAGATCTTGGTTGAATCCATCATTTCGCTACCCCAGTTCAGACCTATCTATATGCAAATCACTGTTTCCCCTGTGCCTCATCGGAACTGTGAAGGCCGAACTGCCAAGCCTTCCCTGGATTGGAAACAAGCATCATGAGACCGTTTTCAGGGTAACACCACACAACAGGCTAGCTTGATTCCAATCGCAAAGTAAGCAAGTATTTTCTAAGTTACACCTCTAGCCAGGCCAAATCGTCCTTTTTGATACATTTAAGTCACCCCTCTTGAAGGTCCTGGAAAGCCCAGAGGGCAGAGTTCAATGTATTAAGAAATATGTACATGTAATTTTAAGTTTGACATATCTTGGCAGTGAAAAACATTGGGATACCTTATTACATGTTATATGTGTAATTTCTAAGTGGGGATATACCTGCCTCATGTTTGTTATCCCTGGAAGCCTCATTTAAAATCCTAACTTATGGTGAAGTTGTACTTTCAAATACAATTCTGAAAATGCCACTTTTAGATAGTTAGCATGTTCTGCCTTAGCCATTTGATACCTGTTGCCTGTCTCTCATCACATGACTGGGTTTAGTTGGCAGCTGGGTGCTGTGCATTCCTCCCAGACAGCCGCACACAATGGGAGCTTAGGTGTGACTGAGTTGGCCATTCTGACCGGATGGGAGGAAGGAGCTGGACCTAGCCTCACTTACACCTGAATAGGCTGTGTCCTGTTCCCTCACAAAGGGCTGCCTATCCCCTGTCGTTAGTCTAGAGCCAGTGCTGACAGTCAGGGCATCTTTCCACTCCAAAGGCTTGTCTTCGAAGTCTCCCTTACTTCAAAGGCACTACGGGGTATATGTACTGGACCTCAGACACCACCACTTTGGTACACTTCTGAACCTATGGATACTTTGCCAGGAAAAAGGACTGATTTGCAGCTGAAAGGACTGCCAAGCTGCTGGAGTGCTACTCTGCTCAACTCTTGCTTTGCTGAATTGACTTGCAGCATGCTGCCTTCTTGCCTGGGTGAGAAGGACTGGACAAGCATCTCTTAAACATAGTACCAGGAGTGACTCCAAGGGCTAATTGGCTGTCTCTTGACCTTAGGCGTGACCAACAGAACCAACATATCTTATCTTCTGGTACATCCTCCAACAGAACCATGCATCGCTGCTGCTGCATAAATTACGCCCCTTCGCAGGAGGTCCAACTGACCCTGGCAGCTTCAGAACTAAAGCATTGCCACCAGCATGGCAGCTCGACAATGACATCAGACTCCGTATCGCAGTCTTGCAGCCAACGTAATTGACGCATCGCATTGGCTGTTTGCCACATCCTTGATGCCCAGACTTCTCAACAATGACACTCCGGATCTCGCACTGCAGCATCGCCACATCTCAGAACTGACACATCACTTTATTGCGCAATGCTTCCTGCCTCAGGTCCACTCAACTCTCCCCAACAAGATTTAGGGTACTTTGTTCAACAGGCCTAACCTAATCCCCATCACCAGCCCATGCTCCACTGAGGTTGATCTGAAGTTGTGGCTTTGTCCTGGTCCGGAGCGTCCAGGTATCCCTTGTTCTAACCTATTGTATTTGGTCATGTGTGTCTTGTTTTAATTATTAAAATTAAATCTACTGTATGTTCCTAAACCTGGTGAGTGATCTCTGTGTGGAGCATTCACTGTTTTACGGTTTCAAGTGTTGCACAAGTGCTTTACACATTGCCTTCAGGTTAAACCTAACTGCTCTGTGTCAAGAGCGAGAGGGGAGCACAGGTTGTTTCGGGATTGCTTGTGCCTTACTCTGACTAGGACTGTGGTTGCCGCTTGACCAGGACGCATTCCCCAGTTAACCAACAATTTCTAACAAATGCATTCACTCAAAGGAATGGTGTTCAACCTCATGTTTACAAATGGTTGTTTTTCTCATGAATTTCATCATTCTAAGGTTGTTAAAATCAGTTGGGTGGCATTAAATATCGGATATTCATCACTAAGATGCCCTTTGGTGTGCAGTGAAATTCACATGTTATGTTACGTGCTGTGTAAACAAAATAGTATTTCAGAGCTATATGAAGAAAAATATAGGGTCATTTTTAATTAAAGAAAGGACTTTGTACAAGATAATGAAAACATTTAAATGTGCCCCTTATTTACATGGGAGATTTATAGGGCCCGATTCACAGAACTAACTTAAGACAAAATCCTGAACTTACTACTTTTGGTATTCACAGAAGTTATGATTTTGTCTTAAGTTTGTCTTAAGACAGACTTAAGACAGACTTAAGTTAGGATTTTTTCAAACTACGCAAATAAACTTACTGAAAAAGATGTAGAAATGCAGCAAAAACGTGCTTCTAGAAGTATATGGTGATGTAGGAACCAACTGTTAATATAACGAAAAAAGAGGATTCAAGCAGCGACTCAGCCGTGTAGATATACTTGTGCTAGTAGCTATGACAATAAATACCTTGAAGTTAGCTGAACTTCTCTGTATCACTTCAATGTTAAGAGCGGCAAACAAGTAATGCTGGCTCGGGGCACACCATTAAAGAAACAACGTGCTTCTGGCGTACTAAACCAAAGCCTGGAAAAAACGAGGATAACGTGAGGAAATACCTGTCTGCCACCTCCGCAGCAACTATAAACAACTAGTACACAAGTAACATGAACCTACTTACACAGAGGGGCATATTACCAACAACTAGTGATAATTATTGCTATGTTGGTTTAGCTGCAACATTAATATCGTCGATTTTATTCGCTTAGGAGCCTTGCTATTATCAAGGTTTATCTCCTAAGCCATAAAAATCGGCCGAAAGGCATGCATATCGCTGTAAAGTCAGCGATATTCATGCATTACCGAGCAAATGCTCTTAGCCATGTAATCCACCTACCATTGGATTACATGGCTAAGAACAGCTCTGGGCAGGCGTTAGGTTTTGGAGATAATCGCGCTTAGCGCGATTATTTCCAAAAGTTGGTAATAGGAGATAGAGATGTTAGCGACTGTTTCCAGTCGCTAACATCTTGGCAAGCCCACTTTGCATGTCATTAGCGATAATTATCGCTGACATGCAAAGTGGGCCCCTAAATGCCCGCTATCGCCTACTAGCTGTCGCTAACTGGTGTTAGCGACAGCTAGGTAATAGGGCGATACAATTATCGCCGCTTTAGCGGGAAAAATTCCCGCTAAAGCGGCGATAAGGCCCTTGGTAATATGCCCCAGAGTTCTTTATAACTGCACCAACGGAGCTTGCCCTCTATGCGTCCTATAATCCGAAACCTCTCATGCAAGCATCGAGCCACAGAAAGAATAAAAAAAAAACTCCAAACCAGCAGAATTCTTAAAATGTGCAACAGTGGAAATCTCGAGTGTTGATAATGAAAACCAAGTAATGGCTCATGAAATTTGTAAATATATACCGTAAAGGACATAAACACTATTCACACAGTACACACCAAGGGGGAAAGTGAAACCAGTGCTGATAACAATGCGGGTGCGATGGAGGAAGTGAAAAATGAAAACGACTTTAAAGAATAAAAGCATTAATAAGCACAAATCTAGAGAGAAAGACAGAAAAAGGATAAATGCAAACCCAGGGATAGGGAAACCTAAGGAGGGACTATACATTTCACCTGAAGGCTAGGAAACAGGAGTTAAGAGAAGAAGCCTGAGACAACCTGACTAAGGCCGTCAATCTTAGGGATACCAAGTTATTTTGGGCCACGGTCAACAGCCCATTCCTCCAGAAGGATGAATCCCCGGTACTGTCTGCACAGGTGAGCGAGGAACAGTGGTTGGCCCATTTTTCTAGTATTTTTAACCCTGTTGGATTAGATGCAAGGAGTGATAGGGACGTCGTGGTTGACACCCCCTTACCCCTTAATATTACAGTTACCGAGGTGGACATGGCCATTCGATGTAGTAAGGGGGGGAAGTCACCGGCCCCCGATGGGGTACCCGTGGACCTTTATAAAGCCGAGGTATCCCTTTGGAGTCCATTACTAACCAAGGTGTTTAATGCAGTAGCAATGACCTCGGCCCCACAGGTCTGGGGGGAGTCCATATTCATCCCTATCTATAAAAAAGGAGAGAGAGGAGAGGCAAAAAATTATCACCCTATCTCACTCCTTACTTCCTCCCTTAAAATTATGAGTAGGGTGTTATTGAGCCGGTTGGAGGACTGGGTCGAAGAAAAGGGTATCCTTGCGGACTCCCAGTTTGGATTCCGCAAGGGACTAGGCACAATAGAACAGTCCATAAACCTGGACCTCATAATTGGCAAATATACTCGTGCTAAGCAAGGCTCACTGTTTCTTTGTTTCGCGGACCTTTCCAGCGCCTTTGATCTGGTCGACCATGGTCTTCTGTGGTCAACTTTGCTAGATATGGGTGCCCTACGGGAAATCATTTATTTCCTGGCACAATTGTATAGAAAGTTATCAGCAAAGATACGTTATGGGCAACTGGGCGAGTGTTCCTCTAAAATCCCTGTAGGCTCTGGTATCAGGCAGGGATGTGTCCTTGCCCCTCTTCTTTTTTCCCTTTTTATCAACTCCATTGAGTCTGAACTACGTGATATTAGTGCTGATGCACCGACTGTTGAAGGCATACCTATCCCAGTATTGCTTTATGCTGATGACACGGTCCTGCTTTCGAGAACCCCTGTCGGGTTGCAGAGACTCATGGACAAATTTGTGGATTTTATTAATGGGAGAAAATTAAAGATCAACAATTCAAAAACTTTTATTATGGCCTGTGGCAAGAAAGTCAAAAGTTTAAGACCCTTTACAGTTATGGATCAAATAATACAAGTGGTGGACAAATTTTGGTATCTAGGTATTACTTTTAATAGTAGGGGCATATGGGCGTCTGAAGTGACCAATGTAAGAGCTAAAATGGGCAAGTGTGCTTTTGCCATTTTTAAGTTTGCTTCCAAGCTAGGCTCCAGGCGTATACCCGACATGTTGTATTTATATCGTCATAAATGTGTAGCCTTGGCGCTCTATGGTTCAGGGGTATGGGTCCACTGTAATCACAATATGCTTCAGGTGGAGGAAAATAAATTTGTGAAAAAACTCCTCTGCTTACCATCCTCCGCCTCAACCAACCTGATCCACCAGAAGGTCGGCCTGGAATATCTTTCCGATCTAATAGGCCTAAAACCACTTTTGGTGTGGAGATCCATTTGGTTTAAGGAGCAGACAGGGTTCACAAGAAAAATTATTTTAGACTGTCTCCATATGGACAAGTGTTCCCGTATCCCCTGGCTTAATTACATTATACGCGTATTTAAGGATGTCTTCAAACTGCATGTTTGCGATAATCCCTCTAGAGTCATAGACATCCCTAAGAAAGAACTTAAACAAGTCTTTATGAGGGCCAGGATTTTAAAGCGTAATGTTGCCATTTCTCTGTACCCTACACATATTTTTTATGAAAAGTATATAACATGTTGGAACCGGGTTTTGCTGGATACCTTAAAGCGGTCACCATTCGCTCCCACCAATATGTATTGACAAGACTGAGGATGGGGACCGTTTATACGCTTGTGGCCCGCACATCAAGACTCATACTATTGCCCCATGCCCATGCAAAGCCCAGAACATTTTTTATTGATATGCCCGTTTTATCTTCACCTTCGTAAAACCTATTTGAAACCACTTTTTAAAAGATATAATGTATCCACTATTAAATCTGCCATGAGTCTTCTATTTGCGCTTGATTCACAGGATATTTGTTTCTTCACCGCTGTATTTATTTTAAAGTCGGTTCAGTTGAGGAAAAATATGTCCTTTGTTACATGAGTATTTTTAATTCAATTGAATTTTAAAAGGTATTTTATTGTATCATGTTCATATGTACTTTTATGATTATTGTTGACAAATGATCGAATAAAGTTTTTGAATTGAATTGAATTGGATAAATGCATTCAAGGAAGCTGTAAGAAAAAAAGCTGTGAACAATGAAGCGAAGTAACCTTGTGAAGAAGAGAGAAATAGAAATAAAAATAGATGGAAGAAAGATGGGAAAGGGTGGTTATAAACCCACGTGCAAATATAAAACGAAGTTGGCTAAAAGAAGACCCATGTACAGACTACTGCATGGCAACAAAAGCACTGTAGACGAGCCACAGCAACTTTTGACTCTCATGCTTTCTCAAGCCCAACCCCTTTCTCCCTGGAAGTTGCAGCATTGCAGTGTCTCGTCCTGTAAACCGAGGGCGAGTCTCAGGAGGATTCGGTAACTACCATTGTCGCCCGATTTGAACCAAATGGGATTGAGGTAGGTGGCGTGTGACACTAAATGTATTTAACAGTTTAACCCCTGCCCTAAATTCTGAGCCACTCTCCATTTTAACAGGAGTGCCAATAGGTAGGGTTACTCCGGTGAGTCAAATGCCTTCTCAGCATCAAAGGCGAGCACTATTGCTGGCTTTTGAATAGCTTATTCCCATTCCATGACTCTATAGAGGCAGCAATGTTTCTGATTATTCAATCTATGGGGCATTTGTCTGAGTTTATGAGCCTATAAATTACTTGTGTTTATAAACTAATCAGTTACTTGGTTTAGGGAACACTTTGGCGGCCCTAAGGATCCAGTCTGTCCACCATTATCAGTTTGCTGACAATTTGTGCCACAATACTGCTCGTCGCTGCAGATCACTTACGCATTAGGGTAGGAAGCTTTTCCTCGTATGAAATCAAATTGTGTGGAAATGAAATTACACTAGGCTGAAAAAGGTACATCGACGATATTTTGGTGGTATGGCGAGGCTCATCAGATGAGGTACAACTGTTTCACCAATGGTTGAATGTTCAAAACACATACCTAAATTTCACTGTTGAATTCAGCCATGAGAGACTCTCATTCCTGGATCTGTCCATCTTTCCAGTGGCAGGTAAATTGGAAAGCAAGCTCTACACTAAACCTATGGCTAGGAACTCCCTTTTATCATTCAACAGTCATCATCCTCGCTCATTACGAGCCAACTTGCCAGTAGGCCAGTTTCTCCGCCTTAGAAGGAACTGCTCTTCCAAAGTTCTGTTTGATAAGCATGCTAATCAACTGTCTCAACAATTACAAGCGAGACACTATCCTAAAAATCTGGTTAAGAGAGCATGGAAACGCGCCTCGAATAACCATTGAGACACCTTGTTGGAGAAACGACAACAGAAACCCCCTTTGGATCGACTCACATTCGTTAGTACCTTTAGTGTGCTTTCCAACAGCATCCAAAAGACTATACGTAAACACTGGAATATTTTAAATATCACCAATGAGAATATTCCTTTACCTCTGTTCTCTTTTAAAAGAGCACCCAGTCTGCGTGATAGTCTAGTACACACGAGACCAAGATCCCAGGAGACGTCTAGACCATCTACACTCTGGGATCTACCACCAGTACAGGGTCACTACCCATGCGGCTCATGTACTGTCTGTCCGCAAACCTCTAAAACTGAGCAATTAGATCTGGGTACAGGTAAAATGTGGTTGCTCAAGAAACACACTAATTGCAACACAGAAAAAGTCATATACATGATTAGCTGTCCCTGCTCTTTGAGGTACATAGGGTTCACAACCAGGATGATAAAACTGAGGATCGGAGAACACAAAAGCCCCATCCGCTGCCGCAAACAGTCGACCAGGCTTACAGGTCACTTTCTAAATCAGAAACATTCTGCAGAAGACCTCAGGTGGGTTGTTTTGGAACAGCCCTACATCCCACCTCACATCAGCGATATATCCAGATTTCTCTTCATCAAAGAACAGAAATGGATTTTTTAGCTCAAAAGTGACAGTAGGGGTCTCAATGATGATATCACATGGACAGCACTCTAAGTATCTTCACATATTGACATTTCTGTGCAATACTCTAAAACGAATGATGTCACTTCTATAAACACTCTAATATGTATGAGATTACTCCTTTATGATTTGATTTGAGTATAGACAGAATCATACATTTTCCATCTTTTTGTAAGTAGGTCAGATCATTCATCGCCTGCACTTTGTTTTAAGGTATACAGCGCACATAGTTTGATATTTCACTTACAGGTGGTAGGTGGCAGAACTGTGCGTCGCCTGTCCACTTACTTATGCGACACAGATCTAAACCATAATATAAGAGACCTGGTTTCGGGGCTTCTTTAGTAAAAATAGCGCTGTTTCCCCTCCACGCGTCATCCATTTTACAGCGCATGCGCGAGTATAATACTCTATCTGCGCTTAGCTCTGCGCATGCGTGTGGAATTAGTTCACTGTTTGCATCTGCGCATGCGTCGGAAACGTTACGAGTTCCGAGCATGCGCTTTGCAAACATAACACGGGGTTGATTCACGAGCTGATTGCTCGTTAAACACGCGAATTAGCGCAATTGGCCAATCAGCACATGTATAAAAAGGCGAGCTCCCTACCTGTCCGCTACCTCCACTCCCACTCGGACGCTGGCCAGAGGTACCGACGGACAGGTAGGTTTGCTCTTCCCCCTACTCTTCGCTACTCTTTATACTGCCTCTGTACTTTGCTCTTAAGGCTATCTGAGTTTTAAAGACAACATCATCACAAGGCTATAGCTTAGAGCTTTAAGATTATACTACTTCTTATTGACCAACTCAGTCCTGGCTATGTTTTGGTAAAGGGTGAGCCATTTTTCTTTTTTGAGACAACTGAGTTATGTTTAACAAAGGAAATAATTCTAATATAGCTAGACTTTACTTTGGAGTTTATTCACATGGTAAATTCACACACTATAGATATGTTTCCTATTTTAACAGAGCGGGGCCTCATTTTTCCCGAGCGGGTGCCGGGTGAGGTGAGGTTACTTCCCACATAATGCTGGGTGAGTACATTTCAAATAATTCCAAAATTAAGTATTTTGTTATTTCTTGATTCAGGAGGACATTTGGTCTCTTGAAACAGTAAGGAGACCTTTTTCTCCCTACTATAAGTGTGTTGGCTGTTTTGCTTGTTCTGTTATTTGTGGATTATTAAGGATATTAGTTCTGACACTACACTTGTTGTCTGCACTATTCTTTCCTTAGGAAAAGGACGATTCATCTAAAGTTTCCTCCAGTTAATATTGGGGCTCCAAGTTCCTGGTAGGATTACTGTTTGTTATCTGAATTGCCATTCTATATTCTTGCAGTTGCCTTTTTGTTACCACGGTCCTGACGAAAGCTGGATAATATTCTTGACAGCTGAAACATGTTGACCACACTGCACTGCGCCACATTATAGTTATATTTTCAGACTATACAGCGCATGTTTTAATCATAACACTAGAACAGTGCCTAATAAACATATTTTCTGTTCTGGTAGTTATTTTTAATACTCTCTTTCACATATTTTTCCACTGAGCACTGCACATTCATCAGCACCACTCTGAAATACACTGTGGCTTGAAGGTTATCATGTTCTTCCTGTCTCCGCACCATCAATAGATGGGTTGGGTGAGATTTGGAATATACCATCCGTATCCCACATGACGATTTATCCGCCACAATGGTGGGCTGATGGGAATGTTTCAGCCTAGTGTAATTTCATTTCCACACAATTTGATTTCATAACAGCACACACCTTTTTCTGACTATGTGCCTCCTTATGTATTTATTGATATGCCTAGGGTTGTGAGGTACTATGGTCAATAAACTAACCCACTCAGACCCCCCTACAGTTTTGTATTTAGCTTTTCCTCGTACCCTCCGACTCAAGCAGGTTCATTGGCTGCGGATACTCTGTGCCCGATTAACAAAGCTTAACTTAGATTAGGTCTAATGGGAAAATGTATCAATTGTTCAAGCAGCGCAACACAGCAAACCACATTGCTGTGCTGCACTGCATGAAGGCGAAAGGGCAGGACTGCCTCATATTTAACATTATACAGCACATTCCTGTCCTTTCTTAGCACTGCTGCACTTTTGGCTGTCTTGTGTCAATACAGGCACCCTTGCGTCATGTTGCAAAGGATTCCTGCATTACAGGCAGGATTGTTTTGTGTAGAATGAGCCATTTCCCTGAAAAAAACACATCTGAAAGGCCTTTTTCTTTTGCTATGTGTGCTTCAGATGTAAAACGAGGAAAATACAGGGAGAAATAAAGATATTTCCCTTCTTACGCCTTACCTGGGGAGGGAGAGCATGTTGATGAAATTCCCAGGTCTACCACTAATGGCAAATATGTGAATGCAGCAAACTCCACAGGTGGAAGTGTGGAACGCCTCCCAGTGTCAAAGCAATGAAGGGCGGTGATTTGTGCTGCTTTGGGGAACTCTAGATTTATCAATCCATGTGGCCTAGAATGGCTTGATAAACTCACTTGATAATACAATGATAATTATAATACTAATAATCCATATTGTAAAGCACAAACATATCAACCATTAAGGTTTCAAGGCACATGATGCTGAGCTGTGATGCCGCCAGCCCTGGGGATCAAAACGTGAGCCCCACACTCCAGAGTTAGCTGCTCTGGACACTGCACCACACCTCTTGTTAGACTTCTAAACCTTAGGTCTTGTATCACCCTTGTGCCCCCTTGCGAGGCCCAAGGGCGATGAAAACACCTTGATATAAGTTTATAGATGAAGTCTTAAGACCTGAAGTCTAAGTTTACCTTTGTTAATTGGACCCTTCTAAACTCAGGGCCTGATTCACAAAGTTAAACATTTTGAAACATTTACACCCGTGTAAGATCAATTGTAGCAGATTTGTTCTAATGAAAATGAGCTATTTCAAAATTTTAAATAACTAAATTTAAGCTACTAGATAGAACTTGCGACCATCGTTTGCATATCCAATGTCTAATTGTGTGTAAACAAGAAAATCCCTTGGAGGCATATTTACCTGCTAATTCTTTTAGAAAGCTGGCATTTTCCTGCCTTTAGCCTTTTCTTGCTTTCAGCCTGATTCAGGTCACTTACTGGGTTTAGCTGAAAGACTTTGTGACTTTCTCCCAGGCAGTCAAACAATAGTGGGATTAGGTATGCCTCAACTGACCATCAACTGGCAGGATCACCAGAATAAGATGTCTCCTGTCTCCTGACCCTATATTGTCATTGCAGCCAGATCAGAGACAAGCCTTTCAGTTGTACAGCTTTGATTTCATCAAGACAGCATTCAGGTGTGCCACGCCTGTGTCATGAATCTTGAATGTTAGTGTCCTAGTAGCTCATTAAAACTCTGTTAAACTGAAGTCGATTCGTAGGGAGTAAACTTGCAGCATGCTGCTGATATTGAACATACATGTTCCACGCTTCATGTCAGAATGATGTATTGAAATGAACGAGAAGAAATTTGAAAACTCATTGAAAATGAGTCCTCACTTTAGCTTTTGAGAGCCCTAACTGTAATTTTCCTTACATTACAACCCTTCATTTTTTCTGCTTTCTAAAGTAAATGCTGAGGTTTTTCTGCTTTGATTACATCAAGATGGCTCCAGGTATGACACTCTATTATTAGAAATACAGCATGTTAGTGCACTACTTCTCCATTAGAACACCATAAAAGGCATGTAATCCGCTCATAATGTTCTCTTTTTGGATTACCTCATTTCAGACCTTTTACTGTGGGTTAGTCTCACAAGTGGTGTTTCACCCACTGCAAACAGAGAAGGGATTAGGGACACCTGTCTGGTTACAAGTGTTGATGTGTGCACATGTGTGGGAACTGTGGTTCTCAAAGCTCTATAGATGGAATGTAAAGTGGTATGAATTCACTAATAGAAAAACCTCTGAGAGTTGCTCAAAAGAATAGTGCTTCTCTGGAAGTGATGAACAAATATTGAGTAGTAATTGAGCATTTATAATTGAATGTTTTCCAGGGAGCGGGGAATTGGTCTAAAATTATGGGGCAAATTTACAAGAGCTTATCGCCACCAGAACATTCCTTTTTCCGAAGTCATTGCGGCGATAAGCCCTTCTCCTTATTTACAAGTCAGACGTAAGCCACCTAATGTGGCTTAATGTTGCCTTGTGGTTAAGGTCCCCTTTCACACAGCACGTAACTTGGAAAGGGCGGGCATTGGGTGTTGCCGTGGGCGTTTCGCCGCAACACTGATTGCTTTTTTACACTGCCCTTTCTTTACAAGGGCAGCGTAAATATGGAGCAGTGCCCAAAATAAGAGAGTGCAATGAGGAAAAATGATTAATTTCTCTAAATTCTGGCTATTTCTACGTGGGCTGCAAAATGCAAATCACCACTAATGATTGTTTATGTGCACGAAGGTGTCCGTTTCCTGCACATAAACGATCTTTAAAAAAGTGACGAGTCGCAACTTCTGTGTGTACTTCTCTCCGGGGAGGTGCATTAGATCTACATCAGACACCACATGCATCCCCGGGTCACAACAGCTTTTCCAAAGCTCCAGAACAGCACGTGACATCTGACGTCCTAATTTCCACTCATCGCATGGTTAGGTTTTTTGCTAATTCTAATCTGAATATAAATATTGTAACAGGATAGGGCATTGGAAGCTCACGAGTAGACTGAATCCTAACAGAGTTCACAATGATGCTCAGATAAAGTCTCAATTTCAGAACATAAATGTGATGCTTAAGAATGTGGTGATGCAGTTAGGCACCCACAGCTCCACTGGACCCCGTGCAAAACTTGCATAATCACAGACCATATAATGCAAAATTGCCACAAATCCCAATGTTGTAACAAAATATTCAAAGTAAAGAATCAAGGGTAGATGTACAAATGCTATTTTGCGAATCCCTGACATGCAAAATACCATTTGCGACTCTTGCTATTAGGAAGGATTGTCCCTTCCTAACAGTGAGTCAACATGCTATGTACTAGTGTTTTGCGGCCGCATTTGCGGCTGCAAAACACTCAAAGTTTACCACCTACTTCAAGTGGGTGGAAAAACACTCTCAAAGGGGAAGGGCTCCGCAGGAGACGCCTTTCCGTTTGTGAGCACGTTGGAAAATATTTTTTAAGAACAGGAAGTGGTCCCAGAGACTACTGCCTGCCCCTAAAAAAAATGAAACTGAAAAGTTTAATTTTCCTTTTTAAATACATCCCATTTTCCTTTGAGGAAAACTTGCAGCATATAAAAAAAAGGTGCTTTATTAAAAAGCTGTCCAAGACATAGTAGTCTGCTGGGCCCAGCAGGCCACCATCCCTGGGAGGATTGGAATTCCCAATGGGCTCGCAAATTGCGAGAAGTTCATTAATATTAATGAGCCTCTTAATTTGCGACCCCAATCGGAGTCACAAACAGTGTGAAATACACTGTTATACATCGGAAATTGCACCTCTCAAATTGCGACTCGCAAAAGAGTCGCAATGTGCGATGCAGTTTTCTTGGTCGTACATCTGGCCCCTAGATTCAACAAATTCATACATTTCAAAGGAGCCATTTCAAAATTGTTGAAGGGTTCCTTAAATTTATAGCACCTTCTGAGGGTCCCACTGGACTTGAACCAAATTAATCTCAATTTCAGTGCTGGGGGCCATTGTATGCTTAGCGCAGGCCTACAAGTAGACTATAGTGGCCCATACGTGAATGGCTACCCAGTATTATTTTTGAGTGATGGAGGTATTCCACAGATTGGCTAATGGAAGCCCTAACCTTACACCACTTGAGAAAATAAATCCAGGTTGTTCGCATTTCCAATAAGCACTCAACTAGACATTTTTCAGCAAATGTCCCTGTAAAGACTGGACCAATTGAAAATAAACATGAACTACGAATAAGTGACCTTTTTTGCACGATGAATTAGGTAGTTTTTCTATACACCAGAAGGAGTGGCAATTACCTAACAACACAATTCTTAATGTGTACTCTGTTTCAAAAACATCCCAATTTAAAATGTACAGCAAGAGAGGAAGTTTGGGATATTATGCATCAATAAATTGGATTGATAAAAGGTGTTGAGTCCGGGAAATTAAAAGTGAAACCAGATGCAGGTTATCACCAATGGCCCACTATAGTCTGACTCCAGAGGCAGTGTCATATATTACATCAGTGATTTAACAAGTGAGAAACTTGGGCATTTTAGAAGAGGTATTTGTAAGGCTCTACAATTCCCCAAATATGGGATTACAAAATGCAAATAAAAAAATGGAGAGTATTACAGGATCTTAGAACAATTAACAAAACCACAATCCCATGTTGTCGTGTGGTACTAAATCCTGCCGTCATCCTTTTCCAAATTCCATAAGATGCAATCTCTTTCAGGGTGAGCCACGAAAAGTTACTAAATTAACGTCAGATTAACCTTGGGTAGCTTGGCACAAAAACTTGTAAAGTATTTATGCAGGACACAAACAGCAATAAAGTGAAACCCACCACAAAAGAAATCTCTAATTGATTTACTAAAGTAGAACACATTTTAATCAATGTTTTGACAGCAAAACAACAGTAAGACATTTAGTAGAACTGGAGTTCTGAGTGTTTAAAGTTTAAGGTTCATAATGGAATTAAAAAAATAAATGCGCTAACCACGAACATCTGGTCACGTGAGACCAGGTCAAAGTCAAGAGTTAAGGCTGACCGTGATGGAGCGCAGTTTGGATACTAGACGTGAATTGGGCCTGGTTAGAGCTTACCTGCGGACCAAGAACATTTTTGAAGAGAAAAAGTCTGAGCAGGTAGAAGTTCAGCGGATTGAGTCTGCATGACTGTCTGAGCGTCGTCATTACTTAGCCATGAAGTGAAGTTGCAATGAAGATTTTTACATTCAGACTTAGTCTCTGAAATTGAAGTAAACATTCTCCAACAGAAGGTTGTAGTCAAAGACAGTTCCATGGGGTCTGATACCTCTTTGGTGAAGGACGGATGAAACAGGTTTGCTGCTGTGGAGAAGAATGTAGAGAGAAAAGCTGCAACGTCAATCTGACTGGTGATGCACCTCAGGCTGAAAGGCCAGTAGATTGGTCCTGGTCTCCTCCAGGTTCTCTGAGCAATTTTTGGACACATTTTGACTAAATCATCAGTTTTGGAAATTGGCCATCTGGGCACCTTTAGAGCCACAACCAAGTGTCCAGGAGTGGATAGAAACCTCTTGGGGGCTCAGCACTCAGGCTAGTCCAGGGTCGTTAAGCCTATTGTGAAGGGACAGGACACAGCCTATTCAGGTCAAATTAGGGCTGTGTTCAGTTGTGCCCCCATCTTACCAGTTAATCGGCCATTCTGTCTCTGCTAATCCCACTATTGTGTGACTGTCTGGGAGCAATTCCCAAAGGGCTTTGGGCAGGAAAATGCCAACTTTCTAATGGTCTCATTTTCAAATTTGTAATGATATATTAAACCTTACCATTCAAGAGGGTTTTCTTTACCAAGCCATATGTTCCAAACATGGCATATGTTATGTTATGTTATAGTAAGCTTGTATAGCGCATGGCTACCCCAACAACGAGGCGTCCCAGCGCTTGCAGACGAGCCCAAATACACAACAGCTGGAGTGATGCGGCAGAATATCTGCTCACAAGAGACCCTAAATAGAGGAAAACAACCAGGTTTTAACGTGTTTTCGAAAGTGTAGATGGTTGGTAATGGCAATTGTGAGTAAAGTACCCAGGCAAATATGTAAACCAACTACCACATGAAATTTACCTCAAAACATATTAGAAAACGAAAAAACACTATGACATGTATATATCCGGATATAAATTTAATAACATACTATTCATTAAAATTGATACATAGTTTTACACAACAGATAAAAAAGCATTTGTGGCATACAATGTATGCAAATTTTCAATCATATAGATAGTTCATTGAAATAAAAGATTTAGATGGTTCCTTGTTTTTTTTGTCTTGTATTTTTGTCTACGCGTTTCGACACTGTGTGTCTTCCTCAGGACTGTACCATCACACTATTTATACGCAAAGAACTGGACTGATACGGGAGAGTATAAGATCAGTATGTCATCTAGGTCCGCTAGAACATTGGTGAACGTCGTGCCTGTTAGTAGTCTGATGTTTCAAATGATTAAATTATCTCCTAAATAGTCTGCTTGACATAGTTGGCTACTTCGTTTCCAAAACCACGGTCACTGTAGCTCTGTTTAAAAAGGAACCGCTTTTATGGAAACCGCTGCTATCCACGCATTCTTTTCCCAGATATATTCAGTTATTTTCGATACCAAAAGCGGTTCTTGCAGTCTGAATTATCTTTCGTGCTGCAGAGAATTACTTCTGCAGTGACTGCATGCAGGTACAACGGTCATGCGGTTCCTGGTTAGTCTCTTGTACTGCAGAGAAATGTCTCTAGGGTGTCTGCAGGCAGGTACAGCGGTATAGCGGTTACTATGTTAGTTAAAATCCGGACGGACCGTGCAGCAACAGCGTTTTCCTGATCTTGATTTCCGGCAGTTTGACAAAGAATTGCTGATGGTTGGTAATGGAACGTACACCTAAAGGGATAGAGTTCCGGAGTTTTGGGGCCAGGTACTTAAATGATCGGCCTCCAGCTCTGCACCTCCGGATCTTAATAGTACAGGCAAGAGAAAGATCCGCAGAGCGGAGAGCACGCGACGGGACATAAAATGAACAGATTCCTTGCAAGATTTGGGGGCCTGAACAATGCAGCATTCTATGGAGAACACATAAGGTTTTAAATTGAATGCGCTGTTTCACAGGCAGCCAGTGGAGCCTACGTAGAACCTGAGAGGTGTGACAGCGTTTCGGCAGACCGTTCTGAGCTCTTTGTAGTCTATTTACGACTGTCAAGTTAGACCCAAGCATAAGAACATTGCAGTAGTCTAGATGGGATAAGACCATGGCTTGGACAACTGTCTGTCGGATGGAAGGTTCGAAAAAGCCGAGAATAGGTTTTAAAGAGCGTAGGCGACCGTAACAGATACCAGCTACTCTTTTCGCATGCAAATCCAGGGTGAGTGCATCGTCAAGAATCACACCCAGATTTTTAACTTCCCTCTTAGGCGTAGGAGAGGGGCCCAATGTGGGGGGCCACCACCGCTCATCCCACTTCTGAGTATCAGTGCCAATAAGGAGGATTTCAGTTTTGGATGAATTCAACTGAAGGCAGTTCTCAGTAAGCCAGCTGGAAATAGCCAAAATGTCCTCTTGAAATTTAACTTGGTCTCCCACGGTGTCATTGGAAAAGGTGAAAATCAGTTGCGTATCATCCGCATAGGAAATTAATTTGATGTTGCGTTCCCTGGCCAATATGGCCAAGGGGCGGACATACACATTAAACAACGTGGGGCTGAGGGCAGAGCCCTGTGGGACACCACAGCCTAATGGGAAACTGCTGGATGAGTACGGGGCAGCATGAACCTGGAAGGAACGGTCAGATAGAAATGACACGAACCAATCCAGGGCTCCGTTTCCGACACCTATCTCCCACTGTCTCCTTAACAGGATCCCATGGGAGACCGTGTCGAACACCGCACTCAAATCCAGCAGCACCACAGCCGAGGTGCTACCCATATCCTGCGCTGCCCTTAGATGTTCCGTAACGGCCAATAAGGCCGATTCCGTGCTATGTTTGGCACGGAATCCATTCTGGGACTCCTCCAAGATCCCATTAGTCTCCAGAAAACCCGTCAGAATGGAATTTACATGTGCCTCCGCCACTTTAGCCAAGTACGGAAGCAGGGAGATAGGTCGGAAACTTTCTGGCTTGGAAGAGTCCAGGGTGGGTTTTTTTAACAAGGGGACCACCTTGGCATGTTTCCAAGATTTCGGGATAGTAGCTGAAAGCAGAGACTTGTTAATCAGTTCCCGCCCCTCCACCATGATGGAATCCTGAAACAGTCTAAACATCTCTGGTTTGACAGGATCTTCCGGGAAACCAGACTTGATTCTTAAAGTCAGGAGATCCATATCCGTCTGAGAGATGGGTGGAAGGGTTAAAATGGAATAGGGAGGATCCGGTGGGTCTGTGACATTTAAGAATGACAGCTTATTAAATGTAATAAGGAATCTCCAATGTTATTCTAAGGGAGGGCTATGCCTCACAGTAGTTTAAAATTAATTTGGGAGTTTTTCACTGCTAGCACATGTAAGACTTAAAAGTGCATGTCCTACATTTCAATTGTACAGCATTGTGCCATATGGGCCACCTAGACCCTGCCTAGAGGTGACTTATATGTAATAACAGCAGAGCATATGGCTTTGCAAGGAGTTTTAAATGACAAGTTGACATGGCAGTGAGACATTGCATGCAGGAGCCGCAATCCTTCTCAGGGTGAAGTCAAAAGCAAATCCCAAATGTACCTGTGCTCAACTTCCCGGTTGCACGGCATAGAGCAGTCAGGCCTAACGTACAACCAATGTGTTTGTGCAACGCTTCAAAGAATAATTCAGTTAAAACACTTCAATAAACAAAACAAGACCAACATGACTAATATCCAATAACTAGAACCGGAAACATGTAATTTTGGCTACAGGGACCCATTTTGGCCAGATGATCAAAAGTACCTTACATTCTGGTTGCATCTCACACCGAGGTGATGCTTGAGTTTGAGGAGCACTAAAGCTACAATGCAAGAGCCTGCAGCTTCAAGGATCCAGTCGATGAGGGCATATGATGGGAAGTCTGGCGTTAAGTATGTGTCGAACAGTCAAGGCAATGCATCAGTTCACGGAGGACCTGAGTCGTTGTTGAGGCTGCTGTCATCAGGGATATTGTTGATGGGAGATTTGCAATCTGAGGGACTATGTTGAGGAAGCTTCACACAGCAGTGACTCTGATGTGGGCTGCAAGGTTGATGCAGAGTCCTTGCACTGAGAGAATCCTCACAGTAGAGGCAATATTTCAGTTCCGGTCGGGATTGCACCACACAGCAGAGGAGATGTGTTGGTTCTGCTGGATCCAAGATGGGCTGGCAGAGCACCTGTAGGGCTACTTCCAGTTGCCCAGGACTGGGGTGGCAGCACTTGGCAGGATATGACTCAATCAATATTAACTTTATTTAGTTTGAATAAAAGACATCATAAACATACATAAAAAGTGCAATAGAAATGTAACAAAGGGGTGGTTCACCCAGATGAGCAAATGGTACCTCATAACACCTCATGCATGGGAGTGAAATACCCATGGAAAAGACCAGGAGGCACAAAAATAGACAGTGGATGAGTCTAAAAAATAAACGTACCATAAGTTGGGACTATCTTGTATAAAATTAATTGCCAAAAATAATGGGCAATTATTCTTAAAAAGTAATCTAGAGAGTCTAGGGCATTTAAACACAATGTGCAAGGCATCACAAATAGCAGTGAGGTCTCAAGTGCAAGAGGCTCAGAGGGTTTGCAACAGCCCACTAGTAGCTGGGGAAACAAGTTCAAATGAAAATAGGTAAAAAGTCATCATCAGTGAGCTGGCAAGCCAAGCAGAAAGTATAATTCAGTGAGGTACAGAGTTGTAATCATAAAATAGTGAACAGGGAACTTTTAAACATCACACTCATCCCCCTTTTTCCTGAGCTTTGCATCAGAAGCCTTCATTGACCCAAAGGATGTCTGCCTTGGCACTAGTTTTTGGATCTGAGAGCAACTTGGGTTTACCAAAGATACTCAAGGTGCATTTAATGTAGTTTAACCAAGGAATGTGGAATCCAAGGCCCAAGGAAAGGCAGTCTCTTAAGATCCTTCTATTAAATTCTAGTTCCTTCCTGATCCAAAGTAACAGCCATAACATTACCGGGCGGGCTTCAATATAATCAGCAATATATCCACCCCCAGATCGTTGTGCACAATCTCCACAGGGACACTTTGGGGCAAACTCTGGATCTTTCTCAGAAATGTATTTTCCACCGCCTGAATTAGGTTGCATTCCTTGTATCCCCACGTATTGCAGCCAAAGCTCATTGTCGGAATACATTTAGTTTTGTGGAGATCAATAATTGATCTCATGTGGGGCCAGCAAACCCGCCTCGAGAGCTTTTCAATGCTCTGTGATAATCTGTTATGGGACTGCACCTGGACATTGAGCAGACATTGCCATTCCAAATTAGTATCCAGTAATGAACGCTGATAACAGAATTGATCAACTATGCCAATTTGATGTCCTTTGATCAAATAGGTTTTAGATTTTGTTTTAGCTGGGCTGAGGACCATAGTATATAATTTAGAAAAATTGATTTTCAGACCGGGGGCTATCCATAACTAGAATGTTATAGCAAATGCTGAAGGCCATTAGCTGTGCGCTCTATACGGACAGTATTGATAGCAAGGTCGGCTGTACATGTCTGTGATCCAAATATAATTATTTCTAACAAAGGAGGGAGGGAGAGAAAAAGTGATTCAGTCTCCCCGGGTATAGTACAAAAACAAAGTGGAATCCACTTAGGCAGTTTGAGTAGATCCCTACAGTGGTGGGGAACACTCTGTGTTGTTTGAATACCCCTCACATACCAACATGCCCCTTAGTGTCATGCTTCATTATCGGGGTATTCGCACCCCTCTACGGGATGCGGCGTGCTACGACCGACAACTACGTGGGAGCACTTTGAAATGGACTATGTGTGAATGTGTGTGGGGTAAGAGGACATATGTGAGTGGTGAGTTTAAAGTGAGTGAGAGTTAAAAAAATACCTGGCACATGGGGTGGAGAAACAAAAACTTGTTATCAAGCCCCCGGCTGGTATTGTTAAAAAGGGTGCAAAGTGAGGTTGTAAGTGTAAGTTGAGTACAGCAACCTCGTTGGTGCGTATACATGGACATGTTTCGGAGTTCAAAGCCTCCTTCTTCAGGACGGGAATTTGCACAAAGACCCACCTTACTCACATGTATATATGTATCAAAGTGTATTATACAAAAATTAAGAAAAAGTGAACTATAGGTGTAATGTACCTAGTTATTAGATAATTCTCATCGTCCTTCTTCGCCCCATCGGCGTGTAGTGAAGACCTAGAGGGAGAAAAACACCATTTAATTATTTTTCTCACTATTTATTGCTACTCTCCTCCAGGTAGTGGTGACCTTAAGGAAAAAGTGGGGGGTTGCTATGTATCTCATATAGGTTATGTGTTCAATAACCATGCAACCTGTAAAAAAGTAACAGACTTGACGAAGACACACATAAAACATATAGTGCACAGATGTTGGTAAAATGTTCATTCCTACTGCTCGTGCAGGAGAGATAAAGAGAAAGATCTTACTCAATGTACAAGGGTAAATTGCCTCATGAGCCTTTATACGTTTTAGAGGGTTCCATCAGGCATAATAGAATGATCTGAAATAATGAGAAGGACTCATTATAATCCATACTGTATCTGGAAATTCTATTGCTCACCGCCTATTTATGGTATCTCAGGTATCCAACTCACGGTTACTAAGACGAATTTCGACCTCCTCCCCTCAAGGTGGCTCCGATGATACTGCCCTTGAGAGTCGGCTGGTCTTTTAAAGTCCTAGTAATTGGCGAGAGACCGGTAATTGGGCCCATATTTGGTCTTCTCGTTAAACACCAGTGTCCGGTAGTGAGCGATTGAAGAGATGCTGTATTATCGCGCATGCGCAGTACTTCCCGATTACGAAAGCACTGGTTCCCATGTGATCATGTGCGGTGATGTTCAAACCCCGTATGGGTGTTCTGCGCATGTGCGGGACCTAAAGCGCTATCAGTGTCTAATTAGACGATAGTTATAGACTTTCCATCATGACTCAGGTCAATTGCGCGTTTTTCAAGTAAAGTTGCCGTTCCGTTTCGGCATTTGTGGAGATATGCCGGGTATTGAGTTTTGACTTTGGTAATAAGGTGCATGCGCGAGATCGGCCATTATCAGGCAGATACCGAGGCACATTGGCAGGCACTCTGCACATAGGGCTATATTCATAATTATGGTCAATGTGGTGATCTGCTCTCATTAGGCAGAAATTGCGCATGGGCCGGTACTCAAGTAATTTTAAAGACAAATAATTAAAAAGGTCCCACCAGCTGGTTTATGTGTATGATCATAGTTAATGAGATTATTCCGGTTTCATCAAATAGATCTCTGTTAAGTTAGCCATGAGTGTCATCGTAATTGTCCCCAGGGAATGTCATCATTCAGGCCCACTTTGTCGGTATCCAAGCGAAATATCCATCTCTGCTCTTTTTCAAAAAAGGCCTGTCTCAGTAGGTAGCTGTTCAATAACAGTCCATAGGAGATCATTTACGCAATGTTGTCCGGAGAGAAAATGGGTGGCCATCTTAGTTGTGGACTTTTTACACCTGACATTATTTTTATGCTCATTCATCCTGGTTTTTACTGCCCTGGTGGTCGTGCCCACATATTCCAGGCCGCAAGGGCATGTGATCATATAAACAACGTTTTTGCTATTGCAATTGGTGAAGGTTCGTTGTTCCCATTGGCTCCCATTTTGGAATGTGAGACTGTGACTTTTCTTTGTTAGGTGGCGGCTCCCACAGTTCCCACAGGGATAATGTCCTTGCAACCCTTGTAGCCTAGTCTGTTGATTTGGTGTTGTTTTGGGTCTAGTATGGACCAAAACGTCTTTCAAATTCCTCCCACGTCTGTGGGCAAAGACAGGTTTTTCTAGGTCCAGGGTGCCACTTGTTAGGATCCTCCAGTGCTTGTTGATCATCTTTGATACCTGGTTCGAATGTGAGCTGTACGTAGTAACACATAGTCGTCGCTCTTGGTTACTCACTGAGGGTATCTTGTCCTCCAGGAGGGCATCGCGGTTATTATTCCGTGCCCTTTTCATTGCCGAGTTAATCACTCTGTCAGGGTAGTGTCTCTGTTTTAGTTTGTTTTTAAGGTCCAGGGCCTGAGCCTTATATTTATCAATGTCACTGCAGTTACGTCATAGACTTAAGCACTGCCCATAGGGTAGGTTCTCTCTCAGGTGGCGGGGATGAAAGCTATTAAATCTTAGTAGGCAGTTTCTGGCTGTTGGCTTGAAATGTGTTTCTGTTTTCAATGAACCTGCTTCGTGATATATATTCAGGTCCAGAAAAAACATGGAGCTGTTGGACATGGTAAGGGTGAACTTGAGATAATGGTTCTGATTGTTGAGCCAGGTCAGAAAATCTGTGACTGATTGGCTGTCTCCGTTCCAGATGACCAGTACGTCATCTATATACCGTTTCCATGACTGGATGTTCTCTCTGTAGGGGTTATCTAGATGAAGAATTTTTGTTGCCTCTAGATGGTGGACATATAACCCCGCCAAGCTTGGCACAAAAGTGCTGCCCATACTTGTGCCATGGCATTGTAGGTAGAGTGTGCCCTCATATTCAAAAAAGTTCCTGGTTAATGCGGTGGATATACATTCCATCACCACATTACGAGGAGTTTTGTACTGCCAAGTGGTTGAGTGTAGCACCTCCTCGATGATGAGGAGAGTCTCATCATGCGGTAAGCTAGTATAAAGACTCTCCACATCTAGGCTCAGCAGCATCTGAGTGTCTGGATTGAAGGGAACATCCTTCAACAGCTGCAGTACTGCCTTTGTATCTTTCAGATAAGTATCTGCTGCCTGAACCAGAGGTCGGAGAAAGGCATCTGCGAACCTGGACAAGGGTTCCAAGATCGAGGTGATGCCCGAGACGATCGGTCTTCCTGGTGGACTTGACAGATCTTTGTGTACCTTGGGTAGGCAGTAAAAACAGGGTGTTCGAGGATTCTTTTGAGCTAGGAATTCTGCCTCTTTTTTAGTCAGCCAGTCATTTGTTAAGGCCTCTTCCACCATCGCCCCTATAGAGATACGTATTGAATCTGTGGGGTCATCTGTTAGTAACTGGTAGTTCCTCCTATCTGATAGGAGTCTCCTGCATTCCTGATCATATGCAGTGGTGGTCTGAATCACCACTGCTCCGCCCTTGTCGGCAGGTTTTATTGTGAGGTCCTTGTTCTGGCAGAGTTCTTTTATTGCCTCATTCTCTTTCCTGCTCATATTCACAAAGGTGTTGTTAGGAGTGGAGTCTAGTTTACCCAGTTCGGTGTCTGTGATCCACCTTAAAAACATACTTACACTGTTCTCTCCCCTTCCCAACAATACCTTTACACATTTTGCACTGCTTGGGAAAGCTTGAAAGGCCCCTGGCAGCTCAAAACTATCAATCAAAAAGGCAGCTGATTTGCAAAATTGTCAACCATGCCCAGGACACCCACTGCCTCTCGTTAAAAGTAGAATCCCTGGTGCTTGGTGGATCACTGCTCATGGATCTTGGTACATCCATGATGTGTGAGCAGAGATGTGTCTGAGAAAGGCATCAATGAAAGAAGATACTCTACGTTCCAGCAATTTCTCTCTCAAACACTGAGATGGTGGCTGGGAGGAGAGTGGACTTGCACTGCGCTGACCTTATCTACGCTATCTCGTGCACTGTGTAGTGCACCAGCATCACTAATGGACGGGAGAAGGAATCAAGATTGATGCAGAAATACTTAATGTGAGGAAGCCTCAGGTGGGAGTACTAACACTACCCCTTCAGCCCTCCCAAGGTAACCAACTCCTTGACATCCTCCACACTGCAGAAAGTACAGAGAACATCAACAACAAATGAGTTAAATATAACATGTGCAGTCAAAACAACATTTTGCTCAGGGTCTTTTTTTATTATTTCAAGAAACATAATGAATCCATGAGATCCAACACACAGGATCCCTGCAATCCTGAACTAAAGAACAAACAATCCAGCTCTAGGAAAGCCCAGAAGCACCATAAACATTTCCTGAGATCATGTTGTATAAATATCAGGAAACATAGGGTTACTTTTAATAATATCATTAATGGGGGGCGGCGGCACCCCCTATTGTCCCACACAACACTTTTGTAACATGTTGGTAGAGCTCCTGCACATATTTGGTGTACCACAGAGCATGAGATATGCTGATGATCCTAGGATGGGCATTATAAGGCAGGTCTTGCGGGGAGCAGAGAATAATAAATGAGTGGGTCTGGCTACTCATTTAATACTACCTTTGCGGCATAACAAAAAACAACGACAACAAGATGGCAGCAGTATTCTAAAAGGGCATGCTAGCTATCAGTAATTGGATGGCCAGCAATTGCCTTAAGCTGAATTCGAAAAAAACAGAGGTCATGGTTTGGTGGCCCGTTACTCTAGGTCCTCCCCCGACGCCAGTGTCTAAGGTCAGAAATTTGGGCGTCATATTTGACAATAAATTGACTTTTGCACAACACGCCAACTCAGTAGTATCAGCCTCATTTTATAAATTATGAATCATAAAGAGAATATTACAATTTCTCCCCTTGAATGTTGGTAAAATTCTGGTCAGCACTCTAGTTTTGTCTTCCATAGACTATTCCAATGGGCTATTTGTAAATGCACAAAATAAGGTTGTTCAAAATTACAAACCGTCCAGAATGCCACAGCTAGGATGTTATCTAAAACTCCGAAGTTCAAACCAATTTCTCATGTTCTCAAACAGTATCCCTGGCTGCCGGTAAAGAACCAAATCAAGTTCAAGACATTCTGCATTGCCTTCAAGGCCACGTGTAACTCTGGGCCTCAATTTCTTTTAAAAGAGCTAGCCATTTACACTCCTAATAGAGCTCTTCGTTCAGCCAATGCGTTACTAATGAAGGTCCCTTGCACCAAGATGGCCACATGGGTTGACAAGCACTTTGTTGCTACGGCCACTAGACTGTGGAACTCCCTCCCACTGCATATAAGATCCTGTGACTCATTACAAAATTTTAGAAAAAATGACCAAAACTTGGCTATATAGCTAATAACCTTGCTCACCAGCAGATGTCGTTGTCCACAGCGCCGAGACACCCTTGGGCATGTGAGCGCTCTATAAATCTCAAAAATAAAATATATAAAATAAATGTATGCCCCTCTGGCCCATGAGCATTGGGGTGAAACGAGGATTTCCCCGATAGAGTTGGGTGAATTAATCATGCCATGTTTCTGGAAGCTTCAGTTTTGGGATGCTTTTGGACTGCTTTCTGATTTGATTTGATTTTGATTTGATTTAATATCTCTAAAGTGCAAATTATTGCCCAAAGGCTTCTTGATAGTCTCCTGTAGGTCATTGGGCCTCCTAATGTCTCATGTACTGTTGGTTTTATTGTGGCTTACCAGTGGGGGTTCAAAAGCTGATCTGCGGCTCTGTGTCATTTGGATGTGGCAATGACTGGGATCAGGCCCATTGCTTCCATCAACGAGGTCCATGTGGCCCTGTGTTAGCTTCTTCGACAAGCAGGTTGCAGTCATGAGTGTATCCGTGCACCTTGAGCCGTGGCTGCACTGGTCAGACACAGAATCCATTTCCCTCCAGGTGCCTCATTCTCTCTCTCCCTCTGATCCAGGATGGTTTGGGTCTGCCACCCTCAGTGGGGATCAGGGATCTAACCCGATGACACACTACTCTTGCTGATTCGGAAGGGGCATGATCCCATGAGCAGACTTTGGATGATTGGAAGCATTGGAGGAGAGGAGGAGGCCCAATATCTTGCTTATGACAGGCGTCAGGTGAGAAACGGCCACTACAACGTGGCCGTTTTCATGCATAACCTTAACCACGCATGCATTACAACGAGATACGTAGTAAAGGCATATGAGTTAAAGGCTACAATTAAAAAAGAGGGTTTGGGGGGTCTCCCCCTCCTCAAATAAATGCATGCGATAAAAAAGGGGGCTTGGGGGGTCTCCCCCAAACAAAACACACCTGTTTCCGATGCAATGTGGAGGCATTCAGCGTCGTTAGAGGAAACAGAAAGACACTTCTGCTTCCTCTTTACGACTTTCAATGTCACCTCAGAAGATCTTGAAGAGGAGATGATGTGGAGAGGCAAGGGGAATTTTAGATTAAAAAAAAATATGTATATAGGGATTGAGAGGGTTGTGTTACGCAGGGTCCGATTTTAGAGTTAAGGGCAAGGGAGGGGATTTTGTTAGAAGGGTTTAAGTGTGGGGGAATCGCAAAGGGAAACATTTTAAGGGTTCCGGGCAGGGGTAATTCTAGGAAGGATTGGGGGCTGGGGGTCGGTGGATTGAGCAGGGGAGGGTATTTAAAAAAATAATTAGAGAACTAGAGAGGGGAGGGGCAAGGGAGCACTAATAGGAAAGAGGAAAGGGGTCTGAGATAACCTTTACCAAGAGTATGCCCTTACCATGCATGAACTTACAATGAACATTGTTGTAAAGGTATGCGTGGTAAAGGAATATTCATGGTAAAGGTTATGCATGGTAATGGCATTTGTGTTGTAACGCATGCGTGGTAAAGGCATGCGTTGCAACAGAATGCATTGTAACGTCACACAACCGAGTCAGGTACATGGATGAGACTTGTCGTATTGCGAATAACAAACTGAGATGCCTGATTGACCTGGTGAATCCTCCTACTGTCTTTGTGTCAAATTGTTGTTTATTCCTGCGTGGACAATTGGGTTCTATGTGGGACACCATCGTCCCAATTGCAGGGAAACGTGGCATCCTGACACGGAGCATCACCTTGTTTTGGAACTGAAAGGGGGCTACACTAGCTGGATGCCTACGTGGGGTCCTTATGATCTTGTGATAGACGCCCGTCCCTATTGGACTCAGATGTGAGGACCTGATTGCTTGCTATTATGCACTGAGGATGCATGCCCACCCCCTCATCAGACTGCCTTCCCCCCAGGGTATGTCCAGCAAACCCCGCCCGGCGGGCCTAGGCCCCTGCGGGCACACAAATGTCAGATTCCCAATCGACCGAATATACAACAACCCTGAGTTTTTCCTGAATGCAAGTAAAGGCTTGAGTTTTTCTTCTAATGCTATGTCACTAGTCTTTTAGTATTGTGGTGAGTTTCCTAAAATTGGTGTGAAGTGGATGGGCCATATTGGGGGTTGGAATTTACTGCGTATTTGGTTTGGGAAATTTTGTGAAGGCATTGCCTTCCCAGACAGTCACCTCTCCCTGCTGTGGCTGTAGCCCGTTGCTTTCTGGGTTTGGTTTCCTACCGGATGCCATGTGTTTGGCCAATCACCTGATCCTTGTTGCAATAGCGTGTTTGCTGACTGATTTCCTTGTGGCTGATTGTGCTGTGCACTCAGGTTGATCTGAGCTTGGCTTTTTGGGTGGTGATTTTGTGGGGACTGGCCCAGGCCTGTTAATCTTTAGTTATGGTATGCCTTTGGGTGGCAATAGTCGGTCTGGTGGCACATCTTGTTCCAGTAGAAACATGATCCAGGGGCTGGCTGCTGCCAGCCTTGCTGATCTCTGGTGCTATAACTGAATCGGAATGGTCTGGGCTTCACGGTGTATTCCCATTCAAGACTGGTGCCATTTGTACACTTGTGGACAATGTGGCCCGTTTCAGGCAGATCTTACTCAGTCTGTGGAGGCCCAGCTTAGTTAAGTTTTTTTTAGCTTGCTCCTGGTATTGCCCCTTTCTAGTGGGCCATTGCATGGGGCGTGCGCATGGTGGCCAGCCCCCCTCTGGCTCTCGAGCCATGTGGCCGTTGGGGTACTTCCTTGGGGTGGTATATCATCTTCTGGGTGTGCAAAGTTTCCTCCAATGGTCACTCACTTGGGCAACACATTCAGCAGCAGGTAGGGTGCTTTCGGCACAGGGGATGAACCATAATATGCTGGGAAACCTGGTTGGTGCCATTCCTTCACTCGGTGAGGTGACAGAGTAGCATCAGGGGCGGAGCTAGCTAATCCCAAGGGTATTTGTAGTCTATTTGTCATACCCATTGACCCTACGTGCCTTAGGCCAGCACCCCACCTAGTCTAGGGGGACTCAGCAGGCATGTACACGCAGATATCCCAGATCTACTAATCCTTGCGTACCTTACTGGCTAATAACGTTTTCATACTTTTGTAGTTTCCACTAATATGTGTGTGTGGCATGCCCACAGCTGTGCTATTTCACATAGCTCGAGTATTTTTCCTGTATACTCCAGGACCACCCCCTGGAACATGTGGAGTGAGAGTGTATTGCTGGTTGGTGCACTGTGAGAGGACCTCCTGGAGAGAGGCAGGATATAGCCCCATTCTCAGCAAACTCTGCTTGGGACGGGCCTTTGCTGTGGCTGAGACCGGTTATGATTACAGGTGGCCTGGAAGTCACTGACAAAGTAGGCCTAGTGGGTGAGGCTGGAAGGGCCCTAATAGATACTCACATGTTCTTCCCCAACCACCAAGGAACTGAGCTATATTGGGAAGTTCCACTGCAGGGAAGTGGACAGTCAGAACTCACAGACAGCATGGAGGCTTGGTTCCCTCCATGGCCAGGCTACAGTTCTGATTGGCCAGCGTGCATGGGTGAGGGGCACTGATGTGTGGAAGTTAGGCAGCACATGGGGGCCACATCCCTAACACCAGATGGTACCTGATTAATGAGGACAGCCTGTTGAGCATCCCATTTGATATAGAGGCTGAGTTACTGTGGATTATTAGGCACATTCGGATGAATTTAGAGAGAACATGCCAGTCCAAGTAGCCCCTAGTGATAGTGACTGCAGACACAAGACAATAATTAGAAGGTCTTTTTAGCGAGACGGTAAGGCTGCCTACATCACAAACATGCCCTAAAGGCACCTCCCGGCAGATGCAGGCAGCGGCTGTCCAGGCGAGCCTACACACAGGGGGGACTACTACAAACACAGTCGTTCCTGGGAGTGTGGAATCGACCTAGGGACAAAGATGGTCAGAACGGAGGCAAAGCAGGCCAAACTCCTGTTTGAGCAACGGAAAGTGCTCGCACTCAGGGACATAGTGATCATCAGATTGTTGACCAGTCTTCCGATGCCCCGCAGACCCCAGATGAGATCTTGAAATCATCTTGAAAACCGTGAAGCAAAGACTTACCTCAATAGAAACCAAGATGTATTCCATGAGCAGCTGCATAGAATTTATGACTCAGAAGTTAGAGAAACATGACGGATGCATTGGGGAAGCGGAACTGAGAATATCTGACTTAGAAGATACTTCAACAGCCAGAACAATGCAATTAACCCAAATTGACCATCTATTAAATATTAATGGTAATACCTGCCAAAAATGAATGGATAGAGGTGCTCTCCATAAGTAACAATATCCGTATCCTTGGATTGTCGGATAGTACCAACATAGGGAGAATCGAGGACTATACTTATTTATTTAAACATTTGTAATTTATTTATTTAAACATTTGTAAAGCGCTACAAAGGCCCTTGGGCATCTCGGCGCTGATATCTGCTAAATTCAGCCCTAGAGGAAGATCTAATTATTGGTCAAATAACCAAGTTTTGAGTTGCCCTCCTGCTGGCCAGAGCAAAACAACAACCATTGTTTGATGGTCACTGCCTTGTAGTATACCCTCACCTTACCATGACAGTTCATGAGGCCAGGAGAAAATGTGTCCCGGTGAAAAAGAAGCTTCAATAAGTGCAAATCAACTATGTGATAATGTATCCAGCACACCTCCATGTCAGCAATCACTGGAAAAATTTCTTCACGAAGCTACAGAAATTTTTGGGGACTTCCTAAAATGAACCAAGAAAAGCTCAGCCAGTCTGGAGAGAAGCAGCCAGGATGGCCGTTCGCCATCATCAATGTCAGGGACTGAATGACTGAACTCATGGGGGGTTAGTTGAAAGCATCTTGGAGTTAAGTGCGAGTGACATTGCCACTGCATCACCATGGCCAGACTATCACTTGAAGAGCATAAAGTTGCAAATGTTAAAGTGTTAAGTATTGCTACTCTATTTCTGCTCTTTCCTTCATCGCTTATCGAGCATTCAATTTCACACTTCTCGGGAACCCCCCCCCCTCTACTCTCATCTTCAGGAGGGGAGGGGATGGGTTGTGTTGCCAGGAGATGCTTCACCACCTTTTCTTCTATTTCCCTTGTATTGGGTTAAATCCCAGTGTCTTCCTCTCTCTCCCTCTCCTAGGGTGTTTCTAGCAGTAACATTACCTGTCACTTATGACTGGGGAGGGTGAGTTGAGGTTGTTGCTTAGCCTGTTGCTGGTTGATACATCTGTGGGGGGGTGGGAACAATGACTTTGGCAAGTTTGGGTTTCGAGTGTGGGAGGCATGAGTTTGTGTTTGTTAGAACACATAGTGTTAAACGTGGCCAGGAATAGATAGCTTCAACTGGAGCATGGACATGTTACGATGGTTCATTGTTGTCAACGCTTAGATGTATACTCTCTCTTAATACCGTAATGATGGAACTAAAGACACTAGAAATATGTTTTATGACTGTGCAGGGTTTGGGAAATCCACGCAAATGCAGGCTGGTCCTAGCATATCTAGACAGGCATCACATTCGTATAGCTGTGTTACAGGAGACACATCTCAACCCAAAGGTACCTCCCACATTCACTGGTGTTTCACGTCTTGCTATTCCTACTCTAGAGGAACGGTGATCTTGGTCAAAAAGCATGTGCCATACATACCTATGGGCTCTCTTCAAGATCCTTCAGGGCCGTTACAGCATTATGTGGGGCAAGCTGGCTACCTTTTCAGTTACACTAGTTATTTTTACTAATCTATGGGGCAAGATAATGGCCCTTGGGTCCATATATATGATTTGATGAGGAGACTTCAACACAGTGCTAACACCTGCACTTGATAGATCGAACCCCAAACCACATCATTACACTTGCACCCGGCGTCAAGTACAAGATATCATTACAGCGAACAGCCTTTTAGATAACTGGAGGCAAGTACACCAGGGGCAAAGAGAAGGGACTCATTACTCGACAGTGCATTCTACATGGTCACACCTAGGCTACTGGGTGGTGTCTAAGGGGTTGAGCCCCAGGCTGTTCCGTGTTGAACATCTCGCTTGCACATACTCAGACCATTCCACAGTGGAAATCAGACTAACCTCCCCAGATTACATGGGCCCCCTATCTGGCCTAGTGACTAAACTTGACTATACTACTAGACATAATCTTCAGTACAGAGACATCACAAGAAATACAAGAATTCTTTCAACATAACATAGACTCAGTTGAACACCTGATAACAGTATGGGAGGCTTTTAAGGTCACAATCCGAGGGAGCTGCATTGCAAAGGGAGGTGGGATCTTGAAAGACCAGTGATCCACACTGAATCGGCTAGAAGAAGAAATTAAGTGGATGGAGCAGGACCTTGTTCATTACCCTTCCACAGCAACACAACTTGGAGATAAAATGACCAGGTAGATGGATACTGCGGAGCATGAATGCCTATTATGTGGGAAATACTTCACACCCTGCCATTATGGCGAGGGGGAAAGGCCGGGAAGAGCATTATCTGACCAGATTCGCAAACTCAATTCTCTAATTATGTATTGGAAATTCAGGGACCGGTGGACGTGACCGATCAAGACATTTCTGATATACTCCAAACATACACAAATTATTACTCTTTTCTCCACTCCCCAAACAGACAGCAATGAGTCGCACTGTTGCCATATCTGGAGCAAGTAGCCTTGGGTTGATTGGGAGAGGCGCAAAGAGCTTCGTCTCTGATGAGATGGAGAAGGATGAGATCTGGGTAGCTATCATGCAGCTCAGGTCGAGCTGAACCTCAGGACTGGATGGCCTAAAGGCTGAATTCTACAAAACGTATGTTGAATACCTAGTCTCCATATTGAAGAAAGTATATGAGGAGGCCATGGATGTAGAAACTCTCCCCAACCATGCAAGAAGCGGCCATCATTTCGCTACTAAAGCCGGGGAAGCCCGCTAATAAATGTAAGTCATATAGACCGCTCTATGATTAATTGTGACATAAAAATCTTAGCTAAAGTATTATCCAACAGGTTTCATAAACTTGCTTGTGATCTCAGACCAGGCTGGCTTTTTATTCCTGGGCCCGCTGCCTCGCAAAAACTACGCACTCTCTTTGCAATAATGCGGTACATTGACCCAGAGATTGTGGCTGTTGCAGTATTTTTGAATGCATCAAAAGCATTCAACTCAGTGGAGTAGGACTATCTCTTTGGAATACTCCAAGGAATTGGAATACCACATGAGCTCTTATCATGGATATGACTACAGTATCAACAATCAACAGCGAGAGTCCTCATAAACGAAGTATGCACCCCCATTTCTTTTTACGCGGGGCAAACATGTGGCAAACAACAGGAGTGTCTGCTTTCACCCCTGTTGTTTGCACTGGCCATTGAGCCACTGGTGGCTAAATTACGTCAACATCATTGCAAATGGTCTCTCCGCTACTCCACCAGACACATTCTGGTATCCCTCTATGCAGACGATTCCATCTTATACGTATGGGAACCACAGATCAGTCTTAACCCCATACTACGCAAATTCAAAGACTTTGGTGCACTGTCAGGGATCAATATTAACTGGGAGAAATCTCAAATATTTCCATTCATGGATTCCACCCTTTGTTATGCACTGGACTATCCGAATATATGGTGTCCCTCTGAGGTGAAGTATCTGGGGAAAGTCGCCTCTAGAGACCGGGCAGAATTCATCAGATCTAATTATGGGAGGCCTCCGGAGGACCTGATGGCAGCCATCATGAGATGGATTGCCTTTCCTCTGTCTACGGCGGGACAAATCTCCCTGATGAAGATGGTGATTCTTGCTAAGTTACTATACTTATTCATCCTTATACCGTACAATCCAGGCTGACATTTCTTTAAAACTCTGAAATCTCAACTAATAGAATTAGCTTGCGGCGGTAAGCAGCTCAGATTGTACAGGAAACACTTACAATCCCCTTCTGGGCGGAATGGGTTTGAAGCTCCTGACCTGGAGCTGTATTATCTCTGTGCTCAGGCCCGCTTTGCGTCATACTGGTTCACACCCCAGAAACCTGCCACATCTTGCAGTTGAATCATGTTATATGACACCGACATCGCTGTTAGGATTTATAGCAATGCAAAACCAGGAGAGAGATGCCAACCCACTACTGTGAGGGCCTGGCAGACAATTGCAATGTGACTAGACTCACCAATGGTGTACTCACCCCTTCATCCACTTTCTCGTCATACTGATTTGAAGGTGACCCAGGAACAATGGGCCCGATTCACAGAACTAAACTTACTACCATTTTCCTATTCACAGAAGGCACTTACTCAATTTCATATTCACAGAAGGCCCTTCCTTTTTTTGGTATTCACAGAAGGCACTTCTGTGAATACCAAAATGAGTAAGTGCACTTACTTGTGTATTTGTGACCGGTATATTTGCGAACGGTGTAGTATGTTGCGAACCAGCCTATGAACTATCAGATTGGTTCACAAAATGCTGAATCATAGTGGGTTGCAATTCAACCTACCTCATGAACATTAACCAGAAAGGTCGCAAATTGTTACCCTCTTTGCTCTGCAGTCATCATAGGGATGGTGGACCGCTGGGTCACTGTATGTGCATGTTGATGTCAATGCAGGTATCTGTGCATCATGTTTCAAGGGTGCCTGCATTATAAGCAGGATGGTTTTTGTACAGGAAGGGACACTGGAGGCGTTTTCCTTCCAGAACAAAGCACACATACAAAGAGGAAAAATCAAAGAGAAACAACGATATGTCTTCACTATAAGCCTCACCTGGAGAGGTGTCGCATTTTTACGCATTCCTAGGTTTACCGCTAACAGTAAATCTGGGAATGTACCAAAATCCACCCATGGAACGCCATCTTGCTGCAGAGTAACACAAAAACAGCAAAGGTGATGGATGGAATGGTGAATTAATCTCATCCACTGGTAATCACTTGAGTCGCATCTCAGGCCATGGAACCAAGCTATGCCTGGCTGAAGTGTTGTAACTGGGGAAAAACTAGGTCCGGGGTTGCATGTGTCCTGCTTCAGGGAGGGCCTGGCAGTTCATACTTGACTGTTCCCGTAAGGAGCAGGGTCAAGACTGATGTGCATATGTCTGGGTCCAAACTAAGGCGGCATGTTGGGCAAATAATGATGGATTGAGATGCAGCATGGTGTTATTGGCAGTAGCTGAGGTTTATTCAATCATTCCATCCATCAGTTTGTTGTTTTTGCAGAGTAATGCAAGGCCGCAATATGGGTTGCATCGCACTCCTCTAGATTTATCAAGCCATGCAGGCCACACAAGGTGGCTTTTCGTGGTTTGAATCACCCTTTAACCCCCTTGCAAGGTGCAAGGGTCATTCAAAACTTGGAAATATGCCAGATGATGTTCTGTGACTGGATTTCTTTAATAAAACACAAATAAATAAAATTCGGAGTATTTGGAAGGGACTCCCTGAACACACCACATTTAAAATGTTTGAATATTCCTATCTTGTTATGTGTAGAGTCCTTTTCCCTGACCTCAGAGTGTCTGCCATCGTAAACTTACTTTGTGAATAGCAAAACAAATGTAAACTTTGTGAATCAGGCCCTTGGAGTGTAAACAGATTTTGCTTGTCCTACAAAACCTCAGCTGGCAACTTGTGTATTTAACATATTCCGAGTGACAGAAAGAATGTCCTATGCTTTTCTCTGTATAATGTGGATTACTACAGAGGTGCTGCACTCCGGTGAAGGGGAAAAACGCTGATGTCAGCAACAAATTCTTTTTCCCGAAAGTAATTTGTTTGGAAACACCATTCAGTGAAAGTAATTTTAGGTGATTTTTAGGTCTCGCCTGAGCCAGGGTGCATGCGCCGCTCTGCGAGACTTTTAGTAATGGCTTTAAACTCTAAACACACACTTGTGCCTGTGCTTTTTTTTATCACCCGCTATTGGCCTTTTTAAAAAAGACAGCACGCAACTGTGCAACGGTGGGTGCATGTCCCGCCTTCTCTTTCCCCAGGCCTAGGGAGCTCGGGAGCGAGCAGCAGCGCCATCTGTTTCCAATTATCGGGCCCGAGTCTCGCGGTTGTGTTAATTGGAAACAGATGGCGGTTGCACTGGCCCTGGTGCACCTTTGCTAGTGGGGAATAGCAGGTGTAAAGAAAGCCCTAAGTAGAATAGAGAGGACATTGCAGGAGGGTGAGTGCTTCATGTTTTGGTTAGGGATACGTAGAGGGCAAAAACTGTCTCTAGTAGGCGTTTAACTTTGAATCGTGCTGCCGCTTGCCTACTCACACAACTGTATCAATATGTACGCTGATGCTGCCTAGCATCAGCGTACATGATCAACACAGCCAAAGCTGTCATTCCTCAATCTCAGTGTGCAAGCCTTTGCTCGTCCATAGGAATCTCGCCAAGCAAACGTTTGTGGCGTTTCATATCAGAACATGCTGCTTCAGTACGTCCATGCACAAGGACGTCACAAGCAACTGTAACCACTCCAGTCAGGTTTGCACTAGTAAATAACTGACCCTGACTTCATGCAGCTGAGAGGAATAACGGCCACACGTCACCATCATGCAGTGTTGCAAGCTCTGCCAGTGCTCAGATGACCTTAGGGGGTGAGTTCAATGTCACATCTGAGCAGCCTATCCTGGGGGTCGATGAATGAGAAGCAAATATCCCTGTGCAGGA
Source organism: Lissotriton helveticus (assembly GCF_964261635.1). Lineage (NCBI taxonomy): Eukaryota > Metazoa > Chordata > Amphibia > Caudata > Salamandridae > Lissotriton > Lissotriton helveticus. Next base: position 139,660,006 of record NC_136064.1, read on the forward strand.
GAGGAGAAAGGTGTCGTTTTGTTGCTTGCTGCATTTCTCACTTCAGCCTTCCTGTGTTTGGAATTTTCGCTGGTGTTTCCTTTTTTAAGATCCGGCCAAGACGTAAACATGTGTGTTCGAGCAGACCAGGGAGTCATAAATAAGGACCAGTTGTCATTAATGGGATGCAGAATGTGGAGGCCCCAGCACGTCTTCTGTCAATTAGAGTAAACAATTCATTTTTTAGTATCGCCATAGACGTTTTAAGGAGTGGGCACATTGGTCAATTGCGCCCCTCTCTTTCCAGGGGTTTCCCTGAGAGAGTGAATTTGTATTCACTTCTGTCTATTTCTCTACTTTCCTTTCCCCCTGCCTTCTTCTAATCCGGTGCTCTATAACACCTACCGTCTTGAGGATATTTTGGGCCTCAGTAAATACACATTTCATTTGTTTATGAATGACCCCATTTTTGGAAGTTTAGCGTATAATTCAATTTTGTTTAGTTCCAAACCAAGGGCTTCAAAATATGTATTGCCCTGACTCTCAAAATCCTTAAGTTGGCACTGAACCTGGTAATACCAACAAGTAGAATCTTAAAAATGGACCAGGTATAGGTTTCTTATGGCAGTTCCACTATTATTATTATTTTTTAACATTCTTATGCTTTTGCTCTCATTAAAATAATCCTCGCAAACAAGGGCCCTAGCTCTTTTCCTCCTTAAAGTTCCTAACATGACGTCTGTGAATCAGGAAGCCCCCCTCTCTGAAGTGTGATTGTGATATGATGAGAACATGGGATTTGTCCATTGCACTGTAAACAATATGCGTGAATGTCCATTTATTAAAATACTTATTCCAAATGCCGTTCTCCTGGTTTCTTATTATGTCAGGGTCTATGGGATTGTGGGACCGTAGCACACGCTCACACACAGATATCAATGGTGGCCGCAACAGTGTGTCGAGGGATACCAGGTTTGAGTAGAAAATGTCTGTTTGCGGAACATGTTCCTTATGAACCAGGCTCCCGCTAGTATCTTACAAGGCTTTCTCAGTTAAACAAGTAATGCAAGAGGCAGGCTTTTTACATTTCAGTTTGAAAGTCACATCTAGTGACATTTTCATGGAATTAAAAAAAAAATATATATGGTTAATCAATACAATAGTTTGCCGAATAGCGTAAAGTGACATTTTGTTGGGAATGGATGAGTTGTGCCTGTTTTATTAGCACTATACCTACTGCTCCTTCTGCCGCCCCCCTTTCCCTGGTTTCCATTTACTCATCCTGTCAGCTGCTGTCTGTGCCATGAGGGGTGCACACATGTCTGAGTGTTTGAAAGAGTCCATGCCGCCACATCTCTGCTTCACGTAGGCGAGCCCGTGGCAGATTTACTGCCTGTACAGATGCCAAGAGGAAGGGGCCAAGACAGACTTCGCCTCTGCACACCAGCAGCTCTTTGAAACTCTACTTTAACTTTCTGTGTGGTATATTATGACTAGTAGACTTCTGTCTGTGGTTTTTTGGAGGGGGCTGTAACATACAATGGAGAAAGTAGACACAACGTGGCTCTTTAGTGAGTAGATTACTGAGCGGAATGTAGCCTTTTCGCTGCCTTCAAACTTTGCGCAATAGCCACTCCACGCTGTATGTTAGCGTAAAAGGCCATTTTATTAGGACATGGTTCTCAACAATATTTAAGAGAACATCAATGAACTTATAAACAATCCCAAACCTCAGGTCTTTCATCCATCATCCATTCCCACACTCCTGTTACTCTCTCCCATTTCACTCAGCGACCTCCTCCCTTATTCCATTTGATTCCTCACTTTTCTTTCAACCTCCTCCAGCATCTCCAGCCATCGCACTATTCCATCCTGTGCCCCCATCATGCACCTGTATCCCTCTCCCAGAGGGGTGAGTATGCCCCTCATAGACTCACCACCCCTCCAAAGTTCTGCCAACCATTTAACCCCCATGGGGCGGTTACCTACCCCGCCCAGCTTCCAGTGCACCTTTCAATTCAAACCCATTGACACCAAATGGACTTGTTCCACAGTTTACTAATGACGTCCCTCATTTCCATCATGTAGAATGCATTATCCATGTGCAAAAGGTGCACCCCATCATCACGAAACAGCAATGGCTATTCCAGCCACAAACCCACATGAGCAATCACCTTGATACCTTTTTTCCCACAAAAAACTCTCATTGCACGGTTCAATTTCCTTTGCTTTTTCTCCACTGCAGCTGGCTTCAGAGCCACCTTCCAAATTCTCTGTGGTACAAACTCAGTCCAAACAATACATGTGCCTGAAAGATTGCTATTCATGGCCTCAAAATCACGTTGCATTCAAATGTAACAGGGACACACCTGACTGCTTTATTAAGTCATATTCTCCTAGATGTATAACCAACATGTCCGGGCAGGCACTTTGAGACAACTTTTTTGTCAGCCAGGGCAACAACGCTCCCCAGCGCATCCCAGTCTTCCCCCACCAATGCACCTCATGGTCACTGCTGTGCAGGCCAGGCTACAGCCATTAACCTGCCTGTCCACATACTTTACTGCCCAATGCACAAACAAGTGTTCGACAATCCAGGTAACTGTCTGGGCTCCCGGGCTCCCAATGTAACCAACAAAGAGAAACAAATGTTAATACAACTGAACAAAACCCCCCAACTGTCCCTCCCGCACCCCTGCTGCCTACCCCACAGCCTTCTCCTAACTCATTTACGCACATAGCATTCACAGCAGCGGGACCTCCACCACCCAATCCGTCCTATCTTATCCCAGGACCAGCCCAAGCGCACCGCCGCCATCGCAGCACCAATGCAAAAGGAATGCATACCACACCTAGAGGGGTCCCTGCCCAAATGCCTCAATGCCATTTGCGATACAAAAGGGGATGATAGACTGGGTGCGAGTGTTTGATTGATTCAGATGCTCCGTCCATCACCTCCCCCCTTTTGTACCGCTTTTGTCCGCCATAATATGCTCAGACGTGAGTCCCTTGCTCACTTTGCCACTGGATTCAAGCAAGCCGGGCTGAAGACGGCTGGAATGCCAGAAACAGGTCCTCGGAAGCTTGTTTCCGGTCCAGGGAAGACATGGCTTGGCAGTTTGGGCTGGACTGTTCCCATGAGGCACAGGGTCAGACTGATTTGCATATAGCCATGTCTGAACTGGGGTGGCAGAGTGGGGTAAAGAACGGTGATGGATTAAACCCAGATCGTTTGATTGGGTGTGAGTGTTTGATTGATTCAGATGCTCCGTCCATCACCACCCCCTTTTGTACCGCTTTCAATGCCATTCGCAACACCACCAGTAACCGAAAAGCCTTCATTCGTTTCTGAGTTTCAGCGCAGAACATTTCACCTGCTACCCTCTGTGTCTTCTGTCAAAAACCTTGCCACTCTTGCACTGGACATGCCCCCATGCAGCCACTTTCACCAAGCCACACCCACTTGCCCCTGCCAACCTGGTCCTTCTCAGAACGACCCAACCAAATGTTCAACCGCTTCCCCTCATACACTCTACCTGCCCTGCCCCTCGTACCCACCAACTCTGAAAACCCGAAAAGCCCCAAAGAACATCCATATCATGCACAACGTAAAAAATCATCCTCATCGTAAAAACAATTGGACTCGGCCAACAAACATTGCAACAGGTCAAAAGTAATTGCCTCCCTAGGCTCCTCCCCCCCTCACCCCGCTCACGCACCTAATCCTCCAACATCCTGATCAACAATTCACTCTTGGCTGGATCAAAACCCATGTAGAGCATGCTGTAAAAAGGAACCCCGCAATCGTAGTTTGAGACAAACCCCTGTCAATGCAGCCCAAAACAAAACAAATGACTCCCTGTTCACTTTCTTGTTGTGACTTGCGCAATGTCTCACTTGTCCATCCCAGAAACACACCAAATTCAGACCACGCCAACTGTAACTGTGCCTCGTATGGATTGCTCTACCAGGCCCACTACTCTCACTCCCCCCAGGCCCAGATACTGTCCGGCACCTTGATCTTGCAAGCATCCGCTCCCAGCACCAGATGTCTGAAACGCTGCCACTGCGAATGAGACATTGCATCTGCAATGTCATTACTTGCACCTGGGACGTGTTGCGCGCGAAACAGCACATTTAAATGCAGGCATTGCAACATAAAACTTTGCAACTAGCGCAACACATGCAGATCTCTCGCCTTCTACCTGTTCACTAAGTCCACTACTGTCATTTTGTCCACGTGGAACAGTACTGACCTGTTTTGAAATTCAGAGCCCCACACTGCTAGCTCTCCCAGAAATGGGAAAAGCTCCAAGAATGCAACAGTTCTGCCCTGACTCAACCAATTCCCCGACCATTGTTCCGTGCACCACCTCTCATTCCAGAGGACCCCAAAACCGGAAGCCCCTGCGGCGTCAGAGAAAAGTTGCACCTGCCAAATCATCCTGTCATCCACAAAATCCAATGAATCACTATTAAAGTCTGACAGAAACTTCTGCCATACCCGTAGGTCTGCCCTGACCCGCATAGAGATCCAGACTCTATGATATGGCAGCACCGCACCCGATATAGCCATGCTGAGGGGACTGAAAAAGATCCTCCCCGCAAGCACCACACGGCATGCAGGGTTCAGAAACCCTGATCACTTGCAGCAGGAAAGCCTGCATGTCTGCTACCTTCTGTTCAGGTAACCTGGCCACCACGCAACTGAATCCAACTCAATGCGCAGGAAAGTCATCCTGCAGCCGGGTCCAGCTGTTTGTTTTGGTGCCAAAGGAACCCCAAAGTCTTGCGAAAAAACTTGAAACTGACTAAGCGCCCTCCCGCACGCACCAGACTGAGGATACCCGATGAACAGAAAATCATCCAGATAGTGAGACACCTCATGAGGCCCGATCCGTCATGTAAAGGCCCACTGCAGAAAGGAGCTGAATGCCTCAAACAATGCACAGGAAATTGCGCAGCCCATGGGAAAGACCTTGTTGACAAACATGGCCCCTTTGAACTGTATCCCCAGCAGCGAAAATCCACGGGATGTATGGGGAGGAGGCAAAAAGTGACTTTATGTCACACTTTGCCAATTCCATACCATGCCCACACACCCGCACCAAACTGATCACATTGTCAACAGAAGCATACCGCACTCTGGGATCCTCCTCAGCAATGAAGTCATTAACACACCTCCTCTTAGGCCAGGACAGATGATAATTCAGCCTCTACTCCCCGGGCTCAATCTTTGGCACCACCCCCAGGGGCGATATAATATGTCTGTAATAAGCCAGTGATCGAATGGACACACTATCCTGCCTTCTGCCACCTCCTTCTGCAACTTAGCTGCAACAACTCCCGGCAATTCCTCAAATTCTCTTCCCACCTCTGCTCGCAGGGGCCATCGGTAACCCACCCAAAATCCCTCTGTAAATCCCCAGAGGCTGCATATATTAAGCTGTGGGCAGTGAAGTGCCTAATTTTTATAAATGAATAAAAAGCACTGGGGGTGCAGGGTGAGTGGGCCAGAGACATTGCAAAACAAGCATTTGCAATGTAATAGGTCTCGCATTTACGCAAGTTTAAGCTATTGACATTGTAAATGACAATGCCTTTTATTTATGTTTTAAAAACAAAAACAAAATTAAAAAGCATTGTTATGTGCAATGTTAAGTATAATGCTTCACGTTCACATTTACGTCGTATTTATGGTGCAGTAAATGTAAATGTGAAGTCTCCACTTCAGTCTTTTTTTTACTTACAAGGTCCCAAAGGCGTGACCTATTGGCTATGCCAAGGCTTGTTTAATTTAATCTGTTAATTACTCATTTTGACCTTCCTGACAGAGCACGTGATCACCCCTTTGTTGAGGCGTAAAATATTGTATATCAATAATTTCAATGCTTGCAAATATGTCAACGTAAAGGAGGGGGATATCAGCTATTAAAGGAAGCTTTTGAGACACCTTCAGAGGATGATCACTTGCCCTGAGCAGCAGGATACATCACAGTAGCCAGATCACTCTCCTGAGCCCCAGACACAAATATCCTGAGACCACGAGAAAAACATGATGACATTGTGATTATGATATCACAGAGAAAGTATTTGAAAGTTAGTGGGAATATCTGTGGTTTACAGTTTAAACCTAATAAAGTAGATTTAAGTCCAGAGGGTTTCTATCATTTGAAATTGGTTGAAACCGGTAACCGAACACAACTTTTATTGTTAGGGGTGTGTGGCACTCGCAGAGTTTTACTCCACAGAATTCAGCAGTGTAACCTAAAAACTCTGCAAGATTCTGTGGAGTTCCGTGAGTGGTGGAAACAGTTGTTATTAATGGTATGTATTTTATACGTAGCACCGCCCTCATGAAATATCATATTGTAGAAGATGTGCTAGTTACCATCACACACTGACCTAAAAAAACCATTGACATAAGGGAAGCTCATCACAAGAGAACAAGCTTAAAGAGTGAGCCGACCTATTTGGGTGCCTGTGTCGGTGTTTACAAAGTATGCCCAGAGGTGTTGGGTACCATGACCATGTGCATTGCAATAAGGGGACATAGGCCCTGTGCCAGGAGAGAGAACAAAATACACTCTAATAATATGTGAATTCTGGCTGCACTTTGCTGACACACAGGCTCACTGTGCTACCTGAGTCCTTAACATGCAAATGCACAACTGCCTTTTTCTGGTGGCTGAAGAACACATGCTCAGCACAGATGAACAACACACGTGTCTAGCTTCATAACACAAATGAACATTCCTCGATGGCGAGCCCATTGTGGCATTGGTGAATGTGTTTTATGTCTTATTGCACCTGTGTACCTGGAGTTATCTGGGTGCGTGGATGAATGTTCCCTCTCTGGGAGAGCACTGGACGGTCATTGCAGAGAAAGGCATCTGGAGAAAACAAAGAAACAATAAGGTTTGTGAAGTGCTCTGGAATTGAAGGCTTGGCTTTGCTTTATCGATGCTGTAGCAGCGCCGAGCAGGTGATGCCACTAACAGGGACGTAGGAGCTGGAGTTTTAAGATCACAGCATACCTGGGACTACCTGGGACCACATCCCTCATGCATCAGCCTTGTATCTAAGCCATGACAACAATAATTGAGTGTTCTGTTAACTCAGGATCCACAAGGCGTCAGAGCAGAGCTATCTGAAAACTGCTTGACTTTAATTTCCCGACACCTGTGGCAGGGGTTGATTGGTAAATCGTTCTTCTTAATTGTCCGCTGACTGGTGTGAAGCATGTCTCTAACAAGTCCTGGACATTTGTGGGTACAGGTCTCATGACACATTTGGGACCACATCTCGTACAATGCTGGTTGATGCTGATGGATAAACCAGGTGTGATTTAGGAGGTCACCAGTGCTGCTTTGCGGGCAGTCGACACAGTCACAGAAGAGATGCTCTGAGCTGCACACGGAAGCGTTGCTTTGTGTTACTCTGCTTGAGAGATACATTCCTTGAGTGATGTGTGGGTGTTCTCATGCAGCATCCATGGATTTTGATGTATTCCCAGATTTACCGGTAGTGGTAGCCACGGAATGTGCCAGATTGCTACACTTTCCCAGGAGAGGTGTTACAAGGAGAATATATTTATTTCTCCCCATTTTTACCACTTTTAGTTTTTGCTGCATTCAGGGGATTGTTTTGTGTGGAAGAAGGTGCCACTTCATGCACCAAAATAATCCTCCTCACAAATTTGAGCACCCTTGCCCCATGGTGGAAGGGTACCTCCGTTGGCACTTGGTACCTGAAACGGCACCAGCGCAGGGAAAAAGACTGGAATGCACCGTATTCTTTAAAATACAGTGCAATCCTGTCCTTTCCCTGTCACACAGCACACAGCAGCACGGTGGCAATAAATATAGCCCTTGAAGGAGATGCTGGTGCATGGGTGAGGAGATATTGACGTCATAGTAATAATCAATTTAGCAAAAGCACTATTTCACCAAAGTGCAAGCAGCATGAAAGGTAAGTATCAGTTCATTACTATTGGCCATTCATTTTATGTATCTACGTGAACTTCATGGATTTTTCTCTACATTCAGCCGAGTTTGGGCTGCTCTGGTCTGCGCTCCTCAGAGATTGAACTTCTAGGGCCACAGGTGAGAGACACCATTTCTGGAAAGTATAAGTGAGTGTTACTTCCTATTGAGGGAGTTTTGGTCACACCTCTGTAATAACTGTGTTAGCCTCTCAGGGAAATAGGGGCTTCCACTGTGTCATTAGGCGCACTGAAACCTGTCATTATTTTGCCTTCATAAGATGCTTGTACTGGTACCTGGGAGTGGTGTTATTTCAGCCTTATTCTGAGGCTGAAGTGGACCGGTCCAGCCGGTGATAAGATTGGGCACATCTTGGAAGTCAGGCTGTAACTCAGAGACAGGTTTGGGCATCAGTGCAGGCTTTCTTGGAGGTTTCAGTCATTCTGACACTACTGCCTTACTCACATCCTACATCCTCCTTAGAGAGGATTCTCATTGACGTGCAGCTCTGAGGCACCCCATCAGATGGAGCTCTATAGGTATCTGATCATCACATCAAGCTTTTTCACTTTGAAGTCACTGGTGAGATCTGCCTGCACTCTGCAGTCCTGGGAGCTAGAAACCCTCTCCACACCTGGCCAGCTTCATATCGGAGGCATCGTTGATGTTTACTATGGAGTGACACAGAGTGAGATCAGCTACAGGAAGAGTCCAGACCAAGCTGCCTGTCATAGGTAAGGAGAGAGTGGTGAGACCCTGTGTCTCTGAGTGGCGGTGCGTATGTTTAAACTCTTGCTGGGTTAAGACCAGGATCCATCCATGTGAGTAGAGATGTATGTCTATTTTTCAGGCCAGTCCCCGGTCAGGGGTAAGAACAGGATGTGCATATAGGAGTCTAGGTGTATATGTATCCTCTCAGTTGGGGGTGAGAATAGGATCTGCCCTTTGAGTTGTGGTGCTTGTCTCTCCTCTCACTGCAGTCTCCTCTGGGTTAAGAGTAGGATCTTCCCTCACTGTCCATCATAAACTCACCGGGATGGGGTTTGGCCATTAATATTCACAAGTCATCAGATTAACAAAAGTGTCTAATTACAGCTTGTTGTGAATATGTATCTTGATCCCAGTCTGGCCCCTGATATTTCCTCCTACCACCAAGTAAACTACACAAGGAGAAGGCAGATCAACCATAAGATGCAGGACTGCAAGAGAAAATGTGTGTAATAATCAGTGAATCTCTTCTCAGCTCTCAAGACATTGTGGGTCACATATAGCAATATTTCATGCAATGCCAGGTAACAACACACCTGGCTGCACTGAGCAGAGTGAAATTGATAGAGCAGGAATGCACCTTATCTATCAAGATATGGCATATTCCTGCTCTCTCCTTGCACTGTAGCACAAACTGCTGCTTAGCTCCAGTACAGGCACCCATGCACCACCGTACAAGTGTTCCTGCATTACAGGCAGGGTTGTTCATGAGCAGGAAGAGACACCTTCCTGCACCAAAACAACCCTTCAAGGCTTTTTCCTCTTTCTACGTGTGCTGAAATAGAGGTACTGTCCTTGTTATGCCTCCCCTTAGAAGTCGTAACACTCTGACACATTCCCAGGTCTTCCACTGATGGTAAATCTGGGAATGCTTCAGAATACACGGGTGGGTGCATCGGTACGCCCACACCCCACCCATGGAATGCCTCTCTGGAGCAGAGTAATGCAAGGCAGTGACTTGGGACACCTTTAGTTATTCCAGATGTATCAAGCCACGCAGGGCCACACACGGTAACGTTGCATATCGTGGTACATCTCATTCTCTGTCTCATGTGACCCTGTGAGCCTTTGCATGGTACAAGGGTGACGCAAAACCCTTGATAAATGTGCCCCACAGTCTATTTTACTTCACTCTTCTTGATGAGCAAGCTCATATCAAATGAATTGGAATCGTTATCCTTATACAACATACACAACAAGTAAAGCAGACACTTCTGGTTCAACGTTTTTATGCATTTAAGTGCATTGCATTTACCTCTGCCTACAAGAGGAATCAACAGAGACAAGATGGAATAAGAAATAGGAATAAAACCAGTGAGGGCTGTGAAACATCCCTTTAACTTAAAATCCCATCAGTTAATGTTAGTGAATGTTATAAAACAAATTCTGATTGGCCGAGGTATGCTCCCTGGCCAAGCATGAACTACAATCCAAATTAGGGTAAGTCACAGACACATCCTAGACTAACTTGTGCTCGCCCTCCGGTAGCATGGCAAACAGCAGTCAGACTTAACTTAAGAGGCAATCTGTAAGGTATTTGTGCAACACTTCAAACAATAAAATAGTGAAACCACCACAGAAAAATATACCACGTCTGGTTAGAAAATAGAGCTTAATGTAATAAATAATTCAATTGTTAGAAGTCAAGTTATAATTTTTAAAGAATAAATGCAAAAATAGCATCTAGAAGCAATTTTTGCTTAAATGGGAAATCTGGTCACTCTGAACGGGGACAAAGTCAAAAAGATCAGGCCTACTGTGATCGAGCATCGCCTAATACAGTGCCCACTTGGGTCTGCAGAACTAAAGTACCTTGATCCGGTATACACCATCAACAAGGAAGATGTGAGGTGCAGCCAAATCAATGCCCTCTCTGCCGAGCCCTGCTGTGGATGAGATGCGTTGATTTTCACCATGCCACTGTGGCGATGCATTGGTTCCGAGTGCGATGCACTGGTTCTGATTGATATGTGCGGGTGCTGCTCCTGCAGTATGCAATGCAATGACTCTGAAGGCGCTGCTCTAGTTCTGAAAGTGATGCCCTGAGTCCGCTTCACGCAGCAACAAGGATGTGCTAGTTCCAACTCATGCAAAGATGAAGATGCAGGGGTTTTGATGAGGATGAATGGATTCTGGTTGATGCATCAATTTATAACTACTTCCAAGAGCCCACAAATGGGTTGGCAGCCCTTGGAAGGGCAGGACTTACAGCAAGCATAGTTCAGGTGCTGTAGCAGGGTGAGTTGAAGAATTCAGTGTCCCTAAAACTTGAAAAAAAGGAGACCAATCAGCTGGCCCATGGAGTTACTCTGTGGGTAGTTTAGATGAAGGTAACACTACTTCTCACTCTCAAGGCAAGAGGGAAGCATCCAGCAGGTCAACACAGCTCAGCAGGAGACCAGCAGGGTAGTAGCTCAGAAGAGTGGTAGTCTGTGCGGCAGCACAGCAGCCCTTCTTCCTCGCAGAGTATCCACAGGTCAGGAATGTGTACTAAATTGGTGGTGTCAGAGGTCAGTACTTATACCCAGTAGTGCCTTTGAACTCGGAGAGAAATTAAAGGAAGGTCTTTAAAGTGGACAGAGGCCCTCCAGTCCCTCCCTAGCTCCAGACTCACTAATGGGGGTTAATCAGCGCTTTTTGTGGGGACAGCCCCTCCCATCCATCATGCCCTGTAAGACTAATCAGGATGTGGATGGCCCATCAGTCACACATCTGCTCCCTATATGTGTGACTATTTAGAGGGAATGCAACAGCCCAGCTTTCACCCCTCCACAGACATGTATTGGAGATAGGCAGAAGGAATCAAGTGGCTAAAGTAAGAAAGTTACAACTTTCTAAAAGTGGTATTTTTGGTACTACAATTTTAAATCAGACTTCACCATAATTGTGAGTTCAGAGACGCTAAACATGACAAACGTATCTCTTCCAGACTGAGAATTACACTTAGAAGATGTAGTAAGGTTCTCCCAAAGTCATCATAAGGCCTTGCTGAACGAAAAACAACTTTGGGAGTTTTTCACTACGAGGGCATGTAACATTTTAAAGTACATGGTTGACCAGGGCCTATGTTAGGGGAGACTTATACGTATCCTCCAGTGAGGTTTGGGCCTGGCAAAAGGATTTTGCCAGGTCAAAATGGCAATTTAAAACTGCAATTAAAAAGAGAGAGGGGCACATGGAGCTGAATGTAAGTCCAGTGGCTCGTGCTCCCGAATGATAAGTAATTTACAAAAGAGAGAGTTGCTGCTCCTGAGAGTAAACTGCAGGAGAAGTCATTTTAGAAAGGGAGGGAGTCAGAGAGACTTTTACTTGATGCGCTCACACACCCCTCACAAATGTCTTCATTTTGTTATTAATAACACTACTAACATCTACTTGTTCCGAGGGGACAAATAACCACTTGTCTTTTCATCTCAAGTTGCAACTTGCTGTCTTTCATGCTGTGCTAAGGATGTTCTTGCACATATTTCACCAAATTGCCTGTGGAAAATAAAAAAATATATGATTGATACTTTGGGTCAAGGTACATACATTCGTTTTTTTATTTGAAATGCTTACTGATTAAAAGTCAATGGTTGATTCTACTGAACTTTGTACAGTTTTTGTTCCGTTTTCAATAGTAAAACATTCTGTGTAAGTGTAAGACTGCTTTCCTGGTAGAATGGATATAGTGCCGGCAATTAAAAAATGGATTATGTACATTTGAAAGACTGGATGGGATTTTAAATGTCTGATCCCTCATCTAATACACCCCATTTCCCACCAGTACTGTGTTATGTTATTACCAAAAAGTATTAACCTTCTTTGAGGGTTTTTGTTGTCATAAAATAGGAAAAGAAATGTTTACATCCTTTGGGTATGTTAATTTCACCAAATCTTTTGAATTGGGGAAGGACTGCATTAATACCTATATTTCCCTGCTAATAATCCTTTTTAAATGTGCAATAGCAGGCATTTGTCTTTTAAAGTGCACTGGAATAGCCCTGAACACTTTGCTTAGGACTGCACTCAAGTGATCCTTGGACGTGGAACTTAGTTTTCTCCTTTTTCTACGTGCACTGCAATTACAGAGCGGCACTGCTCGGAGGTCCTTTCAGTAGACCCCAAGAGTAAGCGCTCCTCCTCTGAAGTGTGTCGAGTGATAACTTAAACAATGAGTCCTGGGGTCAGTCTTGCTGGCTTTATGTGAAACAGATGGAGAGGTCACATCTGTCAATAACTGGCATCCCAGCTCTACAGTAAGTAGGCGGAGGAACTACGAGAGTGTCCGAGCCTTAATTTAGCAGCTCTACAGAGCCAGGAGTTCAATTGTTTTTGGAAGCAAATCTCAATGTCAATGTAACTAAAAACTTCAAACACAGACTTCTAAGATCACACCCTGAAACCCTTGTCTCCAATCCCTATTTCTGCCTGAGAAACGGTGAGACTGTAGCTGATCTGATCTTCTTTACAAAAAGACGCACTAAATAGAAGTTGGCATTTTACTCACTGCTTCAAATCACCACATCCAAGAAAACCCCTCATGGCGTTAGACTGTCGGTGATCCCCTCTCATTCTTTCAACATTGAAGCAACCAACTCACTGTATAACAATGGCACCATCCTTATTCAATCATATGCCCACAACCTGCCTATCTTTGACTCCATCTTCCCCATCATCAAGAATTCATTGACTAGCAACAACACTTCACCCTCTGAGGATCTCCCTACTTCCTCTAGCAACACAAAACATCCAATAATGTGGCCTCTCATGGCCTCAGTATATCAAACGATCCTTCCACTTCCCTTCCGAGCTCCACTAGTGGGACAGGTGTCTGAATAGCAATGCTGTGATCTTATCTTTCGGACCAGAATCTCTCTCCGCTCATTACCCTGCGAGTCAACATGCTCACCACTCTCTTAGAGCAACTATCTCTGAGAATCACAACCCATTAGACCATAGCTTCAGCCCTTCTGCTTCCCTAACCCCATGCTCATTAGGGTGGACATGCCTTTGATGCCCAGGTCTCTCCTCAGAGCCACTCCAGTGTCACGCCCTTACCCTGTTCCCCCAAACCAGGCCAGCAATGCAAATGACAGGGCCCTTGCACCTCTGCTAAACCAGGCGATCATCTTCCCACTTAATATTTCACCTCACATCCCCATATTGACCACTCAGCTCTCTATCTGCTCCTCACCTAGCCCACCACCAGCATAGCTCCCTTTACCAAGTATCATACTTCCAATCACACTCAGTTTTTTAATCTAGACTGGATGAGCTCACGCTTACCCTCCACCAGCTCAAGGTGGATGTTCTAAGCCTTTTACACCTCACTGCTGAGCTATCTGAGAATTAGAAATTGAGTGGACTCCTAAAGTCTGGGTTCATCAGCTACACTCTTTCCTGCATTCATGCTGGCTCATGATCCAGCCATTCTGGTATTTACTGAAACCTGGCCCAACAACTCCTCTGTATCCATTATTGACTTACTAGTGTCCCCTAACTTTGACATCATCAGGTTTGACAGATCCAGTGGACAAGGGGAGGCATTGCTTGTATACATCTTAAAAATATATCAGTTAGACAACTGCATGCTGACCCCATGCCATTATGAGAATGCCTTTGCTTTGAAGAATTATGCAACAACAGGCAAGCCTGTAATTTCCACATGGTCTACCACCCTTCACGAGACAATCTGCCCTTCCTAGAGCAAGTCATTGAAATTATTTCATCAACAGTGCCCTACCATGGCACCCAGATCTTCCTTGGTGACTTTAGCCTACATTGGAATGATAAGAATGACTCGCCAGTCAACACCCTCAAATGTTTCCTATCAGACTTCACTCAAATATGCGATATCCCTACCCACAGCAAGGGAGTGATCTTAGATTTGGTCATTGGTAAGAGAGGTACTATCCATCTCAAACCTATCACCCCATGTGACTTGAAAGACCACCACTGCATCTCATTCCTCATCTCAGAATCAATGAGACTTAATAAATATCATCTAAATAAACCTAGACCCTGGCAAAGAAGTCTTAGAAACATTAAACTCTATGATCTGACTCCAAGCATTGAAAATAGCCTGCCCCCACCCTTGGATATGTCCGATGTCAAAGAACTCACAGATCACTATTATAGCTCCATGGCTAACATTGTAGACTCAATAGCACCTCCACAGTTAAAAGGAATTCCTACCAAAATCTCCAAACACTGGTATGATGGATGCTTAAATACTGAAAGAAGAAATCCTAGACTGGCGGAACGTTTTTGAGATCCTCTCCCTCTCCGACCACCTCACTAAGCTGAGATCACTGAGAAATCAATACAATTAAAGCATCAGATGCTCTAAAGCCAGTTATTTCAGAAAGCAACAGGAGCAAGCAAAGAAACGACCACGGAAATTGTTTGAACTCATCAAGCTTCAATCTAACAGCCAACACAATCCACAAACAATGGATCGATGTGCGCAGCCAAACTGTGAGGAATTTGCTGCCTTTTTCCAGGAAAATATCACAAAGATTGAACTGAGACTAAGTGTAGCATTGGAAAACCTTCCTGTCCCCTATCCTACCTCTGGATTTGTGATTCTCCCCACCCTATAGTGGTGTCAATTTATGAATTGTAATTTCCATTAATGGGATTGTTTGATGACAAAAATTGTTTTTATTTTTGGTAACATTGGACACTGTATTTTATTGCAATTAGCTTTTATGATTGATATAATTAACATAAAGCTTGAATTGAATTGATTCCCCCACCACTCGGGTTTCCTCCCCCAAAAAGAACAATGCTGCTTGGAGCAGTTTCCAAACCAAAGCAAAACCAAAACCAGAAGTCAGCCTGGGACCAGGGTTCAATTCCCGACGCGGCAGGGTCGTGGATCTTGGTCAGCGGACTCGATAATTCTCGCTTCGGTGCTTACTCTAATCAGGGGTTCCACTCGGCAACTCTGGGCATTAGCTTGCCTAATCTCCACAACGGCCCCACCAATTCCGGGGATGCCTGGCTCCACCTTGGGGACTCCCAGCAAGGGACCATCCCACAGGGAAAGCCAGGACGGGTTCCCCAGAGTTATACAGCGCCGGGACGCCCCGTTGCTGGGGCAGCTGTGCGCTTTACAAGTATACTACATTTAAACCTTGAATGAAAGCACTTTTTGCAAAACTCTGGCCTCTCTGAACCCATCCAACCATTTTAGAGATCCTTTGCCATCAAACCTCATCAAGGAAATCAGTTAGTCCATACTCCCTCTTTGGATGAGGATAATGAATGCCGCTCTTCTTCAAGGTAGGATTCCTGATTGCCTTAAATTTAGGGAAGGTAATTTCCATCCTTAAAAAACCGACAGCAGACTACACTAACCCTCACATTTTCTGCCCAATTTCTAACATTCATACTCAGGCTCTTAGAGAAACGTGTACACATCCAGCTATGTAGCCACTTTGAACAATTTAACATTTCCACTTGCTGGACCAATTCTATTTGGGCTTCCGTCAGGGGCATAGCATCTGATTTTACTCACAATACTGACGATGCTCTACAAATGCTAGATTCAAATGATTCATGCCTTCTGATTCTCCTTGCCCTATCATCAGCTTTTGATACAGTCAAACATGATACCCTTATTGAGCTACGATTGCACAGGATGGGGCTATCAGGGACTGTGAACAACTGGATAACCTCATTCCTTCTCAACAGAACACAAAGACGTAAGGGGAATCAGGCTCTGTCAAATCTTATTCCCCTCATTCTGGGGTTCCACAGGGGTCCACGCTCTCACCCACCCTCTTTAACTTGTTCGAGGAGCCTCTAATTGAACAGTCATTACCACATGTGTGATGATCACATCAGAATGTGCCTCAAAGTGTCCTCCTCGGAGGACATAAGGTCCCTCAACTCAAGTCAACTCTTCAGGAAACACCAGATGAAGATCTCAAAATCATCTTGAAAACCGTGAAACAAAGCCTTACCTCAATTGAAACCAAAATGGATTCCATGTGCAGCTGCTTAGACTTCATGACTCATAAGTTAGAGAAACAAGATGGATGCATTGGGGAAGCGGAACTGAGAATATCTGATTTAGAAGATACTTCAACAGCCAGAACAATGCAATTAACCCAAATTGACCATCTATTAAATATTAATGGTAATACCAGCCAAATATGAAGAGCTAGAGGTGCTCTCCATGTGTAACAATATCCGTATCCTTGGACTGCCGGATAGTGCCAACATAGGGAGAATTGAGGACTATGTTGAACAAATGTTGCAGGTTACTTTTGGAGCGGGTGCCTTCTCTGCACATTTCATGTTGGAAAAAGCACACCGATCACTGGGGCTGCGGCCACCCCTGAGAACAGGCCCTTGAAACATCATCACCAGGCTGCTCAGTTTTTGTGACCGCAATACTGCCCTCCCGCTGGCCAGAGCAAAACAACAACCAATGTTTGATGGTCACGGCCTTGTAGTATACCCTGACTTTACCTTGACAGTTCATGAGGCCAGGAGAAAATGTGTCCCGGTGAAAAAGAAGCTTCAATAAGTGCAAATCAACTATGTGATGATGTATCCAGCACACCTCCATGTCAGCAATCACTGGAAACATTTCTTCACAAACCCACAGACATTTTTTTGGACTTCCTAAAATGAACCAAGAAAAGCTCAGCCAGTCGGGAGAGAAGCAGCCAGGATGGCCGTTCACCATCATCAATGTCAGGGACTGAATGACTGAACTCATGGGGGGTTAGTTGAAAGCATCTTGGGGCACAGTGCGAGTGACATCGCCACTGCATCACCATGGCCAGACTGCTGCTTGAAAGCATACTGTTGGCGATGTTAAAGTGTTAAGTATTGCCACTCTATTTCTGCTCTTTCCTTCATAGCTTATCGAGCATTCAATTTCACACTTCTCGGGAACCACCCCCTCTATTCCTGTCTTCAGGAGGGCAGGGGATGGGGTGAGGTGCCCTCTGGTGTTGCTTCAGAAGGAGATGCTGCACCACCTTTTCTTCTATTTGCCTTCTATTGGGTTAAATCTCAGTCTCTCACTCCCTCTCCTAGGGTATTCCTAGCAGCAACATTACCTGTCACTTATGACTGGGGAGGGTGAGTTGAGGTTGTTGCTTAGCCTGTTGCTAGCGGACACTTCTGTGGGGGGGTGGGAACAATGACTTTGGCAAGTTTGTGTTGCTGGTGTCGGAGGGGAGAGGCGTGAGTTTGTGTTTGTTAGAACACATAGTGTTAAACGTGGCCAGGAATAGATAGCATCAACTGGAGCATGGACATGTTAAAATGGTTCATTGTTGTCAACACTTATATGTATACTCTCTCTTAATACGGTAATGATGGAACTAAAGACACTAGAAATATATTTTATAACTTGGAATGTGCGTGGTTTGGGAAATCCATGCAAATGCAGGCGGGTCCTAGCATATCTAGAAAGGCATCACATTCGTATAGCTATGCTACAAGAGACACATCTCAACCCAAAGGTACCTCCCACATTCACTGGTGTTTCACGTCTTGCTCTTCCTACTCTAGAGGAACGGTGATCTTGGTCAAAAAGCATATGCCATACATACCTATGGGCTCTCTTCAAGATCCTTCAGGCCGTTACAGCATTATGTGGAGCAAGCTGGCTACCTTTTCAGTTACACCAGTTCGTTTTGCTAACCTTTGGGGCAAGATAATGGCCATTGGGTCCACGTATATGATGTGATGAGGAGACTTCAACACAGTGCTAACACCTGCATTTGATAGATCGAACCACAAACCACATCATTACACTGGCACCCGGCGTCAAGTACAAGATATCATTACAGCGAACTGCCTTTTAGATAACTGGAGGCAAGTACACCAGGGGCAAAGAGTGCATTCTACATGGTCACACCTACACTAATGGGTGGTGTCTAAGGGGTTGAGCCCCAGGCTGTTCTGGGTTAAACATCTCGCTTGCACATACTAAGACCATTCCCCAGTGGAAATCAGACTAACCTCCCCCGATTACATGGCTCCCCTATCTGGCCTGGCGATTAAACCCAACTGCACTACTAGACTTAATCTTCTGTACAGAGACATCACAAGAAATACATTATTTTATTTCAACATAACATTGACTCAGTTGAACACCTGATAACAGTATGGGAGGCTTTTAAGGTCACAATCAGAGGGAGCTGCATTGCAAAGGGAGGTGGGATCTTGTAAGACCAGTGATCCACACCGAATCAGCTAGAAGAAGAAATAAAGTGGATGGAGCAGGACCTTGTTTATTACCCGACCACAGCAACACAACTTGGAGATAAAATGAGTAGGTAGATGGATATTGCGGAGCATGAATGCCTATTCTGTGGTAAATACTTCACAGCCTGCCAGTATGGCGAGGGGGAAAGGCCGGGAAGAGCATTTGCTGACGAGATTCGCAAACTCAATTCTCTAATTATGTAGTGGATATTAAGTGACCAGTGGACGTGACCCTTCAGGACATTTCCGATATACTCCAAACATTAACAAATTATTACTCTTTTCTCCACTCCCCAAACATACAGCAACCAGTCGCACTGTTGCCATATCTGGAGCAGGTAGCCTTGCGTTGATTGTGAGAGGCGCAAAGAGCTTCTCTCTGCGGAGATAGAAAAGGATGAGATCTGGGCAGCTATCATGCAGCTCAGATCAAGCTGAGCCTCGGGACTGGATGGCCTAAAGGCTGAATTCTACAAAACGTATGTCGAATACCTAGTCTCCATATTGAAGAAAGTATATGAGGAGGCCAAGTATGTAGAAACTCTCCCCAACCATGCAAGAAGCGGCCATCATTTTGCTACTAAAGTCGGGGAAGCCCGCTAATAAATGTGAGTCATATAGACCGCTCAATGATTAATTGTGACATAAAAATCTTAGCTAAAGTATTATCCAACAGGTTTCATAAACTTGCTTGTGCTCTCAGACCAGGCTGACTTTTTATTCCGGGGCCCGCTACCTTGCATAATCAACGCACTCTATTTGCAATAATGCGTTACATTGACCCAGAGATTGTGGCTGTTGCAGTATTTTTCTATGCATCAAAAGCATTCAACTCGGTGGAGTAGGACTATCTCTTTGGAATATTCCAAGGAATAGGAATACCACATGAGTTCTTACCATGGACATGACTACAGTATCAACAACCGACAGTGAGATTCCTCATAAACGAAGTACGCGCCCCCATTTCTTTTTACGCGTCACAAACATGTGGCAAACAACAGGGGTGTCTGCTTTCGCCCCTCTTGTTTGCACTGGTCATTGAGCCACTGGTGGCTAAATTACGTCAACATCATCGCAAATGTTCTCTCCGCTACTCCACTACACACATTCTGGTATCCCTCTATGCAGACGATGCCATCTTATATGTTCCGGAACCACAGATCAGTCTTAACCCCATACGATACAAATTGAAAGCCTTTGGCACACTGTCAGGGATCAATATTAACTGGGGGAAATCTCAAATATTTCCGTTCATGGATACCACCCTTCCTTATGCACTGAACTATCAGAATATATGGTGTCCCTCTGAGGTGAAGTATCTGGGGATAGTCACCTCTAGAGACCGGGCAGAATTCATCAGATCTAATTATGGGAGGCCTCCGGAGGACCTGATGGCAGCCATCATGAGATGGATTGCCTTTCCTCTGTCTACGGCGGGACAAATCTCCCTGATGACTATGGTGATTCTTCCTAAGTTACTATACTTATTCATCAATATACCTTACAATCCAGGCTGCAATTTATTTAAAACTCTGAAATCTCAAGTAATAGAATTAGCTTGGGGTGGTAAGCAGCTCAGATTGAACTGGAAACAATTACACTACCCTTCTAACGAGATGAGTTTGAAGCTCATGACCTGGAGCACTATTATCTCTGTGCTAAGGCCCACTTTGCGGCATACTGGTTCACATCCCCCATACATGCCAGATCTTGCAGTTGAATCATGTTATATGGAAAAACCAAAGGAAATGATGGATGGAGCGTTGACAATACAAGCACTCGACCCCAGTCAACTGATCTGGGATTAATCCATCACCGTTCTTTAGCTCACTCCGCCACCCCAGTTCAGACATGGCCATATGCAAATCAGTCTGACCCTGTGCCTCATGGGAACAGTCCAGCCCGAACTGCCAAGCCATGCCTTCCCTGGACCGGAAACAAGCTACCGTGGACCGGTTTCTGGCATTTCAGCCGTCTTCAGCCCGGCTTGCTTGAATCCAGTGGCTTGGCAGTTCGGGCTGGACTTTTCCCATTCCGCTGCCTACCCCCACAGCCTTCTCCTGACTTATTTACGCATATAGCATTCACAGCAGCGGGACCTCCACCGCCCAATCTATCGTATCTTATCCCAGGACTAGCCCAAGCACGCTACCGACATTGACTTGCCAATGCAAAAGGAATGCGTCCCACACTTAGAGGGGCCCATGCCGAGACGCCTCAATGCCATTCACAACACCACCAGTAACTGAAAAGCCGTCACTCACTTCTGGGAAACAACACAAACAATTTCACCTGCTACCCTTGTATCTCCTAACAAAAACCTTGCCACTCTTCCACCGGACACTCCCCAAGCAGCCACTTTAACCAAGCCACACCCACTTGCCCCTGCCAGCCTGGTCCATCTTAGAATGGCCCAACCAAATGCCCAACCAGGTCCCCTCCAGACGCACGTTCTCATACACTCTACCTGCCCTGCCCCTCGTACCCAACAATTCTGAAACCCGGAAATCCCCAAAGAAGATCCATATCATGCACCACCTAAACAATGCAACCTCATACTCATTGTCACAACAATTAGATAACTCAACCAACAAACCTTGCACCTGGTCAAAAGTAATTGCCTCCCTAGGCGCCCCCCTCACCCCGCTCACCCCCCCCCCACCTTTCAACATCCTGCTCAACAATTCTCTCTTGGCCGGATAAAAATCCACGTGCAGCGTGCTGTCAAAAGAAATCCCTGCCAGTTTTCCCACAATCGTAGTTTGAGACAAACCCCTCTCAATGCAGTCCAAAACAAAATGAATGACTCCCTGTTCACTTTCTTGTCATGACATGTGCAATGTCTCACTGGTTCATCCCAGAAACACGCTAAATCCAGAGCACGCCAACCTGTAACTGTGCCTCGTAGAGTCAGCTATGGATTTCTCTACCAGGCCCACTACTCTTACTCCCTCAGGCCCAGATACTGTCTGGCACCTCCGTCTTGCAAGCATCCGCTCCCAGCACCAGACGTCTGAAACGCTGCCACTGCGAATGAGACATTGCATCTGCAATGTCAATACTTGCACCTGGGACGTGTTGCGTGCGAAACAGCACATTTAAATGCAGGCTTTGGAACATTAAACTTTGCAACAAGCGCAACACATGCAGATCTCTCGCCTTCTGCCTGTTCACTAAGTCCACTACTGTCATTTTGTCCACGTGGAACAGTACTAACCTATTTTGAAATTCAGAGCCCCACACTGCTAGCTCTCCCAGAAATGGGAAAAGCTCCAAGAATGCAATACTTCTGCCCTGTCTCTACCAATTTACCAGCCATTGTTCTGTGCACCACCTCCCATCCCAGAAGACCCCAAAACCGGAAGCCCCTGGGGCGTCAGAGAAAAGTTGCAACTGCCAAATCGTCTTATCGTCCACAAAATCAAATGAAACACCATTAAAATCTGACAGAAACTTCTACCACACCCGAAGGTTTGCCCTGAGCCGCAGAGAGATCACCGCACTCGACATAGCCATGCTGAGGGGACTGAAAAAGGTCCTCCCCGCATGCACCACACGGCACTCAAAGTTCAGAAACCTCGATCACTTGCAGCAGGAAAGCCTGCATGTCTGCTACCTTCTGTTCAGGTAACCTGGCCACCCACGCAACCGAATCCAACTCAATGACCAGGAAAGTCTTCCTGCAGCTGGGTCCAGCTTTTTTTTCCGGTGCCAAGAGAACACCAATGTCTTGCCCCAGAACTTGAAACTGACTAAGCGCCCTCCCGCACTCACCAGACTGAGCTCTCCCGATGAACAGAAGATCATCCAGATAGTGAGACAATTAATGAGGCCCGATCCGTCACGTAAAGGCCCACTGCAGAAAGGAGCTGAATGCCTCAAACAAGGCACAGGAAATTGCGCAGCCCCTGGGAAAGACCTTGTCGACAAAGATGGCCCCTTTGAACTGTATCCCCAGCAGCGAAAATCCACGGGATGTATGGGGAGGAGGCAAAAAGCTGACTTTATGTCACACTTTGCCAATTCCGCACCCTGCCCACACACCCGCACCAAACTGATCGCATTGTCAACAGAAGCATACAGCAATCTGGGATCCTCCTCGGCAATGAAGTCATTAACACACCTCCCCTTAGGCCAGGACAGATGATGAATCAGCCTCTACTTCCCGGGCTCCTTCTTTGGCACCACCTCCGGGGGCGATATAATCAGGTCAGTAACAAGCCAGTGGTCAAATGGACCCACTTTCCTGCCTTCTGCCACCTCCTTCCGCAACTTAGCTGCAACAACTCCCCGGAAATTCCTCAAATTCTCTGCCCACCTCTGCTCCCAGGGGCCTTGGTAACATCCCGAAAATCCCTCTGTAAATCCCCAGAGGCTGCATATATTAAGCTGCGGGCAGTGAAGTGCCTATTTTTTATAAATGAATAAAAAGCACGGGGAGTGCAGGGTGAGTGAGACATTGCAAAACAAGCATTTTCAATGTAATAGGTCTCGCATTTATGTGAGTTTAAGCTATTGACATTGTAAATGACAATGACTTTATTTATGTTTTAAAAACAAAAACAAAATTAAAAAGCATTCACGTTTACATTTACTTCGTATTTACGGTGCAGTAAATGTAAATGTGAAGTCTCCACTTCAGTCTTTTTTTTACTTACAAGGTCCCAAAGGCGTGACCTATTGGCTATGCCAAGGCTTGTTTAATTTAATCTGTTAATTACTCATTTTGACCTTCCTGACAGAGCACGTGATCACCCCTTTGTTGAGGCGTAAAATATTGTATATCAATAATTTCAATGCTTGCAAATATGTCAACGTAAAGGAGGGGGATAGCAGCTATTAAAGGTTGCTTTCGAGACACTTTCAGAGGATGATCGCTTGCCCTAAGCAGCAGGATACATCACAGTAGCCAGATCACTCTCCTGAGCCCCAGACACAAATATCCTGAGACCACGAGAAAAACATGATGACATTGTGATTATGATATCACAGAGAAAGTATTTTAAAGTTAGTGGGAACATCTGTGGTTTACAGTTTGAACCCAATAAAGTAGTTTTCAGTCAAGAGGGTTTCTTTCATTTGAAATTGATTGAAACCGTTAACCAAACACAACTTTTATTGTAGGGGTGTGTGGCACTCGCAGAGTTTTACTCCACAGAATTCAGCGGTGTTACCTAAAAACTCCGCAAGATTCTGTGGAGTTTCGTGAGCGGTGGAAACAGCTGTTATAAATGTTATGTATTTTATACGTAGCACCGCCCTCATGAAATATCATATTGTAGATGTTCTAGTTAACATCACACACTGACCTAAAAAACCATTGGCATAAGGGAAGCTCATCACAAGAGAACAAGCTTAAAGAGTGAGCCGACCTATTTGGATGCATGTGTCGGTGTTTCCAAAGCATGCCCAGAGGTGTTGGGTACCATGACACTGTGCATAGCAATAAGGGGGCTTAGGCCCAATGCCAGGAGAAAGAACAAAGTACACTCCAATATTATGTGAATGATTCTGGCTGCACTTTGCTGACACACATTGTCACTGTTCTACCTGCCCTTTCCGGTGGCTGAAGAACACATGCTCAGCACGGATGAACAACACACGTGTCTAGCTTTATAACACAAATGAACATTCCTTGATGGCGAACCCGCCCTTCAAGGTTTCTACAGACTACTTGAGGCATCGTTGAATGTGTTTTATCTATTATTGCACCTGTGTACCTGGAATTATCTGGGTGCATGGATGAATTTTCCCTCTCTGAGAGAGCACTGGATGGTCATTGCAGAGAAAGGCATCTGGAGAAAACAAAGAGACAATAAGGTTTGTGAAGTACTTTGGAATTGAAGGCTTGGCTTTGCTTTATCGACGCAGTAGCAGTACCAAGCAGGTGATGCCACTAACAAGGAGTTATAAGATTACAACATCCATGAGACTCACTGTGACCACATCCCTCATTTATCAGCCTTGTATCTAAGCCATGAGAACAATAATTCCGCTCAGCCCTCCACAGGGCTTGGTTGCTCCACTCACTGCTGCCGCTCCTGCCTGCCTTGCCGCCTCCTGACTCCTGCCTGCAGATCCCCGCTCGCTGTCCGCTGGTCCTTTCCCACTGACCGCCGCTGGATTTCCCGCCGCTGCCTCCCTGCGGCCCTGCCCCCCCGTGATTCCATTTGCCGCCCGCTCCCGCCACCCAGCTGCTCCTCCCTCCCGGCTCCTTACTTATGACGCCCCCTAAGCGACCGCGCAGCGGAAGCGTGCAGCGGGAGCACCGAAGGAGCGCCGAAGGTGTGCCAAAGGTAAGCCCGTCTGCGCCCGTCCGCGCCTGGACCGCGCCCAGTGCCAGGACCCCTGGCCCCCGCCGATGCAAGACGACCCGACAGACCTACGACGCCGCTGCCCTCAACGCACTCAATGCCGGCCGGAACCGCACCTGCTGCTGGGCCGCCCCGAAACGCATTCACGGACCCTTCACCTGCAGAACCTGCAAGTTCACCTGCCTCCGAACCTGCACCGCGTCCGCCAAGCCTAGCTCCAGCAACAACCTCAAGTGCATCCTGCTCAACACCCG
Organism: Lissotriton helveticus; assembly: GCF_964261635.1. Taxonomy (NCBI): domain Eukaryota; kingdom Metazoa; phylum Chordata; class Amphibia; order Caudata; family Salamandridae; genus Lissotriton; species Lissotriton helveticus. Next base: position 139,685,524 of record NC_136064.1, read on the forward strand.
CTCCGTCCAGAGACACGCCGTGTAACTATGGAACCTCCTCGACACAGCATCACCTGACGTCGCCTTCCTCACGGAAACCTGGATGAACGTCACATCAGCCCCCAACATCGCCATCGCCATCCCGGACGGGTACAAGATCATCAGGAGGGACCGCGTCAACCAGACCGGAGGAGGCATCGTCATCATCCACAAGAACACCATCCGCATCACGACCGACTCCTACGACACCCTCGCCACCGCCGAGCACCTCCACTTCCAGATCCACACCGACCCAAAGACGACCCTCAGAGGCACCCTCATCTACAGACCCCCGGGACCACGCACACATTTCAGCGAAGACATCACGGACTTCCTCAGCCCGCACGCCCTCCGCTCCACTGACTACATCCTCCTAGGGGACCTCAACTTCCACCTAGAGAACAACAAGGATCGCAACACCGTCGCCCTGCTGGACAACCTCGCCAACCTCGGACTCAAGCAACTGGTCAACACCCCCACCCACTACGCCGGCCACACGCTTGATCCCGTCTTCTCATCCAGCTAGCACATCACCTTCAGCCACTCCACCGGACTCCACTGGACCGACCACAGCTGCGTCCTCTTCAGCTTCAGAAAAACCACAACCCACCACCACCCGCAACAGGCTCCTCACAGGAGCTGGAGCAAGATCACCGCCGACCAGCTCACCGCCTCCCTCAGCCAGAACCCACCTGCCAGCACAACGGACCCCAACGAAGCAGCCCACAACCTCACGAAGTGGCTGACTGCCTGCGCCGACGACCTCGCACCACTGAAGAACCCTCCCAGCAGACACAGAAGCAAGAAGGTCCCCTGGTTCACCGACAAACTCAAGGACTCCAAGAAGACCTGCCGCACCCTCGAGAAAGCCTGGTGCCTTGACCAGACCACTGACAACATGACCGCCCTCAAACACTCCACCCGCAAGCACCACCTGCTCATCCGCACCACCAAAAAGAAATCACTGAAGGAGCGACTGGACAACAATGCCCACGACAGCAAGGAACTCTTCAGCATCGTCAAGGAGTTCTCCAACCCCAGCACCGGCAACAACGTCATCACTCCTTCACAGGATCTCTGAGACTCCCTCGCCTCGTTCTTCCACCGCAAGATTGCCGACATCCACAACAGTTTCGGCACACCATCCACGCACCCTACCGTCGAACCAATGCACTCCACCGCCACCCGTCGCACCTGTACCACGGTGACCACCGAAGACACAGCCAGCACGATGAACACCATCAACTCCGGATCTCCAACCGACCCTTGCCCCCACCACGTCTTCAACAAGGCCGACTCCACCATCGCACCCCAACTCCAGAACATCATCAATGCCTCCTTCAACACCGCCACCTTCCCGGAGAGCTAAAAGCATGCCGAGCTCAGCGCCCTACTGAAGAAACCAACAGCGGACCCCACCGACCTCAAAAACTTCCGCCCCATCTCGCTCCTCCCTTTTCCTGCCAAAGTCATCGAGAAGATCGTCAACAGACAGCTTGCCACCTTCCTCGAGACGAACGGATACCTCGACCCCTCGCAATCCGGGTTCAGAGCCAACCACAGCACCGAGACCGCCCTCATCGCAGCCACCGACGACATCCGAGCCCTGCTCGACAACAGGGAAACAGCGGCACTCATCCTCCTGGACCTCTCTGCAGCGTTCGACACTGTCTGCCACCGCACCGTAGTCCAACGCCTCAGCAACACCGGCATCCAAGACAAGGCACTGGAGTGGATCATCTCGTTCCTCGCCGGAAGAAAACAGAGAGTCCGCCTCCCCCCGTTTCGCTCCTAGGCCACCGAAGTCATCTGCGGCGTCCTGCAAGGATCTTCACTCAGCCCCACTCTCTTCAACGTCTACATGAGACCCCTTGCTGCCATCACACGCCAACACAACCTCAACATCATCTCCTACGCCGACGACACCCAGCTGATCCTCTCCCTCACAAGAGACCCCGACACCGCCAGAACCAGCCTACACGAGGGGATGAAAGACGTCGCCGAGTGAATGAAGAACAGCTGCCTGAAACTGAACTCAGACAAAATGGAAGTCCTCATCCTGGGACCATCCCCATCCACCTGGGATGACTCCTGGTGTCCCCTGACTGGTGTGAAGCAGATCTATAACATGTCTCGGACTTTTATGGGTATAGGTCCCATGACACATTTGGGACCACATCTCGTAGAATGATGGTTGATGCTGATGAATAAACCAGGTGTGATTAAGGAGATTACCAGTGCTGCTTGGCTGCTACAGCTTTGCTGGCAGTCGGACACAGAAGAGATGCTCTGAGCTGCACACGGAAGCGTTGCTTTGTGATACTCTGCCCCAGAGATGCATTCCTTGAGTGATGTGTGGGTGTTCCCATGCAACATCCATGGATTAAACTTTCCAAGTAGAGGCGTAACAAGGAGAACTATCTTTATTTCTCCTCATTTTTACAACTTTTAGTTTTTGCTGCATTCTGCAGTATAACTACAAAGAGGAAAATGGCTCAGGGGATTGTTTGTGTGGAAGAAGGTGCCACTTCATGCACCAAAATAATCCTCCTCACAAATTTGAGCACCCTTGCAGCATGGTGGAAGAGTATCTCCATTGGCACGAGGTGCCCGAAATGGCACCAGCGCAGGTGAAAAGACTGGAATGCACCGTATTCTTTAAATACAGTGCAATCCTGTCCTATCCCTGTCACACAGCACACAGCCGCAAGGTCGCTTGCTGCACTGCATGATGTGGCCATAAATGTCATCCTTAATGTAGATGCTGGTGCCTGGGTGAGGCGATATTGACTTCATAGTAATAATCAATTCAGTAAAACCACTATTTCACCAAAGTGCAAGCAGCATGAAAGGTAAGTATCAGTTCATTACTATTGGCCATTCATTTTATCTATCTACCTTAACTTCATGATTTTTCTCTACATTCAGCTGAGATTGGGCTGCTCTGGTCTGCACTCCTCAGAGAATGAACTTCTAGGGCCCCAGGTGTGAGCCACAATTTCTGGAAATTACAGGTGAGTGTTACTTCTCATGAGGGAGGTTTGGTCACTCCTCTGTAATACCTGTGTTAGCCTCCCAGGGAACCAAGGAGCTCCAATGTGTCATTAGGCACCCTGAAACCTGTCATTATTTTGCCTTCATAAGATGCTTGCACTGGTACCTGGGAGAGGTGTCATTTCAGCCTTATTCTGAGGCTGAAGTGAACCGGTCCAGCCGGTGATGACATTGGGTACATCTTAGAAGTTAGGCTGTAACTCAGAGACAGGTTTGGGCATCAGTGCAGGCTCTCTTGGTGACACTACTGCCTAACTCACGTCCTATATCCTCCTTAGAGAGGCTTCTCATGGACGGGCAGCTCTGAGGCACCCCATCAAATGGAGCTCTATAGGTATATGATCATCACATTAAGCGTTTGCACTTTGAAGTCACTGGTGAGATCTGCCTGCACTCTGCAGTCCTGGGGGCTGGAAACCCTCTCCACACCTGGGCAGCTTCTTCTCGGGGGCATTGTTGATGTTTACACTGGAGTGACACAGAGTGAGATCAGCTACAGGGAGAGACCAGAGCAAGCCACCTGTCACAGGTAAGGAGAGAGTGGTGATATCTTGTCTCTGAGTGGCGGGGTGTGGGTTTAAACTCTTGCTGGGATAAGTTCAGGATCTATCCATGTGAGTAGAGATTTATGTCTATTTTCTCAGGCTGCACATATCGGAGTCTGGGGGTATATCTATCCTCTCAGGTCGACATTCTGTTGGGGGTAAGAATAGGATCTGCCCTTTGAGTGGTGGCGCTTCTCTCTCCTCTCACTGCAGTCTCCTCTGGGTTAAGAGTAGGATCTTCCCTCACTGTCTGTCATAAACCCACTGGGATGGGGTTTGGCCATTAATATTCACAAGCCATCAGATGAACAGAAATTTCTAATTGCAGCTTGTTGTAAATATGTATCTTGATCCGAGTCTGGCCCTGATATTTCCTCCTACCACCAAGTAAACAACAGATGGAGAAAGCAGATAAACCATAAGATGTAAGTGTGCAATAAAAAATGTGTGTAACAATCAGTGAATCTCTTCCCAGTTCTCAAGACATTGTGGGTCACATATAGCGATATTTCATGCAATGCAAGGTGACAACACAACTGGCTGCACTGAGCAGAGTGAAATTGATAGAGAAGCAGCACAACCTATCTATCAAGATATGGCATATTCCTGCTCCTCCTTGCACTGTACCACAAAGTGCTGCTTAGCTCCAGTACAGGCACCCTTGCACCACCGTCCAAGTGTTCCTGCATTACAGGCAGGTTGTTTATGAGCAAGAGGAGACACCTTCCTGCACCAAAACAATCCTTCAAGGCCTTTTCCTCTTTCTACGTGTGCTGAAATAGAGGTATTTCTCCTCGTTATGCCTCCCCTTGGAAGTCGTAACACTCTGACACATTCCGAGTTCTTCCACTGATGGTAAATCTGGGAATGCTTCTGAATACATGGGTGGGTGCTTAGGTACGTCCACACTCCACCCATGGAATGCCTCCCTGGAGCAGAGTAATGCACGGCAGTGACTTCGGACACCTCTAGTTATTCCAGATGTATCAAGCCACTCAGAGCCACACACGGTAACGTTGCATATCTTAGTTCATCTCATTATCTGTTTTATGTGACCCTGTGAGCCTTTGCATGATACAAGGGAGACGCAAAACCCTTGATAAATGTGCCCTACAGTCTTTTTTTCCTACACTGTTCTCTATGAGCAAGCTCATATCAAATGAATTGGAATCGTTGTCCATATACAACATACACAACAAGTAAAGAAGACACTTTCTGTTCATTGTTTTTATGCATTCAAGTGCATTGCATTTACCTCTGCCTAGAAGAGAAATAAACAGAGACAAGATGGGAAAAGAAATAGGAATAGAACAAGTGAGGGTTGTGAATCAGAACTTTAACTTAACATCCCATAAATTAATGTTAGTGAATGTTAGAAATTGTATTTCTGATTAGCCAAGGTATGCTCCCTGTCCAAGCAGGAACCAAAATCCAAACTAGGGTAAGTCACAGACACATTCTAGATTAAATTGTGATCACCCTCAGGTTGCTTGGCACCGAGCCGTGAGGTTATGACTAGGGACACTTTACCACTGCTGATTAGTGCTAAAGTACATATGCTCTCTATGTTAAATTGATGTATGGATTAGTGACTCCATGATTGGCCTGTTTTTTTACTTGTCAGACCCTAGTACAGTACACTACGTTTGCCCAGGGCTTGTAAATCAAATGCTGCTGGTGGGCTTGCAGCACTGGTTGTGCCACCCACAGAAGCAGCCTGTAACGTGTGTCTCAGGTCTACCATTGCAGAACCTGTGTGCAGTCTGGTACTGCCATGTTGACTGGGCACATGCACCCACTTGCCAGTCCCTAAACTTTCACTTTTTTTGAATATTAGTCACCCCTATGGTAGTGCCAAGGGAAGGATGCTTTGTATGTAAAAGGTGGGCATATCCTAATAGTGAATTACAGCCATTTTAGTTTTTCACTATTGCAAAGCAAACTGTTCCCCATGGGCCAGAATGGGCAGTTTGAGTATAACATCTTATAATCCTAACTGACTCAGGGAACCAGGTAGAAATTCGAGTTTAGTATGCCTGAACTCAGAATGATGAATTACATCATTTAGTGAATATGGTTTTAACATACTGTGTTTGAAAATACCACTTTTAGAAAGTAGGTATGTCTTGCCTAACTGTCCAAGCCTGCCTCTGCTAGGTTGTGTATTCCTTGTCTGGAGTTTGAGTGACAAGGGGCTAGGGGATTCCAGGAGACAGGGTGAGTTAACACAGGGCTGAATAGAGCTATTTATATGTAGATGGGTGGGAGGAGGACACCTGGGATCTGAATAGGGATGTGCCTGCCTTCCACAATGCTGGCTTGACCTGCTGTGGTGTGTATAATGTCCCTGGCCCACACTGTCAAAGGAAAGATGGAGTCTTGTCAATAAAGTGCTCCAGGACTCCACAGAACTGGTTTGGACTGGGTAACTGCCTTCAGAGGACAAAGGATTTGCTAGTATAAATATTGGCAATCAGACCCAAGAACTTTTGGGAAACAAGAAGAGCCTTTGCTGAGGAGGGGCACCCGAGAAACTTAGGAGGAGACTGTCCCTAAGATGAGTGCTGTTTGGAGGATTTGCTTACCTGGCTGCCAAAGAAAGACGAAAGGACTTTGTGCTACGTTTAATTCAACTTGTAAATGATCTCCAAGGGCTTGAGATAGAGCTTGCCTAAAGCTGTAGTCTCAGGAACAACAGACTTTACCAACCAGCTCCCCAAGAGTTCTTTGGAAGTGCCTGCTGAAAGAAGTCAGACAAGTGTACTCAAAGGTCTAAGGAGGAAGTAATGGCATGTTTACACACACTAGGATATAAGTAGGATTTAACAAACGTGAAGATGTCCTTACGGCCATTTGGTGACTCATTAATCTTCTGCATATAAAAAGTCAGCCTGTGGACTTCTTGACAAATTGATATTAACTTTTTCTCACAATATTGTAGATGGTTTTATAGAAAAGAAATCCTTCTCAATACCCTTTACAGAGCTTTGCTCTGGATCATTTGTTAAGACAAAGCCTGCTTCATAAGGAGCTTTGGGTGTTTAAATATTGTGATAACGAACTATTGTGTAAAGAATATCTGATGTAAAGATCCTATGGGAATTTAAATAGGAAATGTACCTTTTCTGACCCCTTTTTTCCCCTGTACCCTCTTGATGGATTACCCTGAAACTTTCCATGCACAATGAGATACGCCAAAGTGTTTTCTGAGTGTTGTAATAAGGGGTGTGGCCTGTGTCAACCTCTCATCAATCCTACCGTGTGGGGTTTACTGGAGGAAGCAAGTATGCTAGTTAGCCCCTAAGGACCCCCAGCAGTGAAGGGGACTTCAATACTCATCCGAGAGCATGACAGGGAGCATGTTTTCAGAGTGGTGGGCAAAGAGGGCATGCCCTGCTTTCAGAACTAAGCAATCCTGCTGTGTGGGACTTACTGGAGATAATAGGAGGGGTAGTTTATCCCTAAAGATGTTCTTGGGGGCCAATTACCACTGCTGTTACCTCCAGTATGTCCCATACAATGGGGTTGCTAAGTGGTCTTTGAAGGCTGAAGACTAATTTACTCCTGAAGGACTTAAGGTAGCAATAAGCCATCCTGGTACCCCCTGTAAGTGCTACACAGCAGAATTCCTAAATGCTGGTTGGAGGCCCAGCCCCCTTTCTCCAGTACTCTGCAAACATGACTACTAGTTGAACAAGTAATTGCAATGCAATAGGTCTCGCATTTACGAAACATAGAGCTAATGGGGTCGTAAACATAAAAGTGATTTACTCATGTTTTTGGAGTGGAGTGGATATAAGTTGTGTGTAGTGGTATGTGGTATGGCGTGCAGTGAAATTATGTGGATAGAAAGTATGTGGTATTTAGTGTACAGGAATTTTGTGGAGGTGGCTTCCTTCTGCACACCTCTTGCCTATTTCTGCACACCTCTTCCCTCTTTCTGCATCTGTCTTGCCTTTTTATGCACCTCTGTTTCCTCTGTTTGCACCTATTTTGCCTGTTTCTATATCTCTCTTGTCTCTATCTGCACCTCTGTTCACTTCTGTTGCCTCTTTCTGCACCTCACTTGCTTCTTTCTGTACTCATTTTGCCTCTTTCTGGACTTCTCTTGCCTATTTCTTAACCTTTATTGCCTGTTTCTGCACCCCTGTTTCCTGTTTCTCACATCACTCGTTTCTTTCTAACCCCTCTTACCTCTTTCTGCATCCCTCTTTCTGCACCTCTCTTGCCTTTTTCAGCATGCTATTTTCTATTTCGGCACCTCTCTCTTTACTGTTTCTGCACTTCTCTTGCATCTTTCTTCACCTTTGTTGCTTTTTCTGCACCCCTCTTACCACTATCTGTACTTCTCTTGCCTCTTTCTGCAACCTTCTTGCCACTTTCTACAGCCTCTGCCCTGTTTCTGCACCTTTCATGCCTTTTCAGCACCCTGTTCCCTCTTTCTGCACCTCTCTTGTCTCGGTTTCTGCACCAAGTTTGCTTCGTTCTACACTACTCTTGCCTCTTTCGGCACCCCTGTTGCCTCTTTCTGCACTTCTGTTGCCTCTTTCTGCAACACTGTTGCTTCTTTCAACATTTTTCTTGCTTCTTTCTTTACCACTCTTGCTTCTTTATTCACCCCTCTTGCCACTTTCTACCCCCCGCTTCCCTCTTTCTACACCCCTCTTCCTTCTTTCTGCACCTCTCTTGCCTTTTTCTGCACACTTATTCCCTCTTTTTGGACTTATCATGCCTGTTTCTGCACCTCTCCTGCCTCCTTTTGTACTTCTATTGCCTCTTTCTGCACCTATGTTACTTCTTTCGGCACTTCTCAAGCCTATTTCTGCATTCCTGTTCCTTGTCCCGGCACTTCTCTTTTTTCTATTTATATTTATGTTGCTTCTTTCTGCACTTCTCTTCTCTCTTTTTGTGTCTTTCTTTTCCTCTATCATCACCACTCTTGCCTCTTTCTGAACCTCTGTTGCTTCTTTCTGCACTTTTCTTGCTTCTTTCTGCACCTCTCTTCCTTCTATATGCAACCCTCTTGCCTCTTCTTTCACACTTCTTACCTCCTTCTGCACTCCTCTTGCCTCTTTCCGAACCTATCCTGCCTCTTTATGCAGTTCTATTGCCTCCTTCTGCACCTCTTTTGCTTTTTTCAACACTTCTCTTGCTCATTTCCGCACATCTCTTGCTTTTTCTGCACATTTCTTGCCTCTTTCTCTGCACTTCTCCTGCCTCTTTCTGCACTACCGTTGATTCTGTCTGCACTTCTCTAGCCTCTTTCTGCATTTCTGTTGCTTCTTTTTGCACTTCTCTTGCATATTTCTTCACAACTCCAAACTCTTTCTGCACTTCTCTTGCCTCTTCCTGTACCGCTCATGCCTCTTTCTGCACCTCCGTTTCTTCTTTCTTCACTTCTCTTACCTCTTTCTGCACATATGTTTCTTCATTTTGCACTTCTCTTGCCTCTATCTACATGTATTTTGCTTCTTTCTAGACCTCTCCTGCATCCTTTGGGAGTTCTCTTGCCTCCTCCTGCATCTCTGTTGCTAATTTCAGTACTTTTCTTGCCTACTTCTGCACCCCTCTTGCCTCTTTCTGCACCCTAAATGTTTCTTTCTGCACCCCTCTTACCTCTTTCTGCACCATACTTGCTTTTTTCTGGATCCCTGTCCCCTGTTTCTGCACCTCTCTTACACCTTTCTGCACTTCTTTTCCCTCTTTCTGCATCACTGTTGCTTCTTTCTGAACTTCTCTTACTTTTTCTGTACCATTTTGCCTCTTTCCGTACCCCTTTTGCCTCTTTCCGCACTACTCTTGCCTCTTTTTGCACCCCTCTTGCCTCTTTCTGCACTTTACATTCTTCTCTCTGCAAAACTCTTTCATCTTTCTGCACCCTCCATCCTTCTTTTTGCACCTCTCTTGCTTTGTCTGCACCCCATTCCCTTTTATGCACCTGTCATGCCTGTTTCTGTACCTCTCCAGCCTATTTTTGCACTTATATTGCCTATTTCTGCACCTCTGTTACTTCTTCTGCACTTCCCAAGCCTCTCTGCATTTCTGTTCCTTGTCTCTGCACTTCTCCTGCCTATATTTACATTTCTGTTGCTTTTTTATGCACCTCTCCTGCCTCCTTTGGAAGTTCTCTTGCCTCCTTCTGCATCTCTGTTTCTTCTTTCTGCACCCTACATGTTTCTTTCTGCACCGCTCTTGCCTCTTTTTGCACCATACTTGCCTTTTTTCCGGAACCCTGTTCCCTGTTTCTGCAACTCTCTATATCTTTCTGCACTTCTTTTGCCTCTTTCTTCACCTCTGTTGCTTCCTTCTGCACGTTCGTGCTTCCTTATGCACCTCTCCTGCTTTTTCTCCATCATTCTTGCCTATTTCTGCACCCTTCTTCCCTTTTCCTGCACCTCTCATGCCCATTTCTGCACCTCTCTTGCCTCTTTCTGCAGTTCCCTTGCCTTTTTCTGTACCTCTTTTGCTTTTTTAATGCACTTCTCTTACTTCTTTCTGCACCTCTCTCGCTTCTTTCTGAACCTCTCTTGCAAATGTCTACAGCCCTCTTGCCTCTTTCTGTATCCCTCTTTCCTCTTACTACAACTCTCTTGCCTTTCTCCGCAGCTCACATGCCTCTTTCCACACCTCATTTGCTTTTTCCTGTATGTCTCTTGTTTCTTTCTACATTCTCCGTACTCTTTCATCAATTCTCTTTCATCTTCTTGACACGTCTGTTGCTTATTCTCTTCCCTCTTTCTACACTTCAACGCTTGTGGAAGAGGTGTGGTGCAGCGGCCAGGCCAACTGACTCCGGAACACGGCGGCTCACGGTTCGATGCCCGGCACCGGTGTCAGTTGAGCCCAGCACCATGTGACTCTGGGCAATATCTTGCTTAATCTTCCCGGTGGCCCCAGTGCCTTGACACCTTCGGATAATTGTTTGCACTTTACAAATACTGAACATTTACAAGTACTGGACATTTACTACTCTTGCCTGTTTCTTCACCTCTGTTGCCTCTTTCTGCACCTCATTTGCTTCTTTCTGCACCACTCTTGCCTCTTCCTGTACCCTTCATCCTTCTTTCTGTACCCCTCTTATCTCTTCATATATCCCTGCTCCCTCTCTTGACTCTTTTTTGCAGCTCTGTTACCTCTTTTTGCTGTCCTATTGCCTCTTTCTGCACCCTCCTTGACTCTTTCTGCACCCTTATTCCCTTTTCCTGCACCTCTTTTGCCTCTTTCTTCACCTCGCTTGCTTCTTTCTGCAGTTCTCTTCCCTTTTCCGACATCTCTCTTGTTTCTTTCTGCAACTCTCTTGTCTCTTTCATCACATCAATTTCTTCTTTTTGCACCTCTGTTGCTTCTTTCAGCACTTCTCTTGCCTCTTTCTACACTTCCCTTACCTCTTCCTGCACCCCGTCTCCTCTTTCTGTACCTCACTTACTTCTTGTTGCACTACGCTTGCCTCTTTGTGCACTCTTATGTCCTCTTATTGTACCTCTCATAGCTCTTCCTATACCCCTTTTCCATTTTCCTGCAACTCTCCTGTCCTTTTCTGTACCTCTCCTGCCTGTTTCTGCAATCCTCTTACCTCTCTCTGTACCCCCTAATGCCTTGTTGTTCACCTCAGCTGCTTCTTTCTGTACTTCTAATTCTTCTTTCTGCACCTCACTTGCTTCTTTCTACACAAATGTTGTCTCTTTCTGAATTCGTCTTCCCTCTTTATGAACCTCTCCTGACAGTTTATCAACCCATCTTACATCTTCCTGCACCTCTGTTGCTTCTTTCTGCACTTCTATTGCTTCTTTTCCTCTTTATTCTAGTCTGTAGAAAGGTATAGTTGAATGATACCACATCATTTTAGATAGATGTGTGAAGATGGAGCACACATATCTGCTTTGAAATATGATCATGTAAGTTGTTATTAGACTTCTTTTTTTATTCTGTAGTTGAATGATGCCGCATAATTTTAGATAGAAAGGTGAAGATGCAGTATACAAGTGTGGTTTCATAGAAGCTCATATAAGGTGCCATTTATAGTTATCCATGTACTGGAGGTGTATGTTTAGACTCATGGAAATAGATTATCTGGGATCATGCATGGGCCATACTCCCAGGCCCATGCGTTTTTATACACTGGGTTCAATACACTCTAATTATTTTTATACACTGTGTGCGTGAGCATACTTATCACACATCATACATGATGTCTTAGACACCAACTAGTGTTGATTACACACTTGCCCTCCATTCAATCTTATGCACCAGCCAAGAAATATTCCTCGATGCGCGTAGGTTACATTCCTACTGGTGAACATACACTGATGCCGATGACACGCAGCTTGTTATCTCCCTCTCACGTGCGCCCGGCCTTGCTATGGACAGTTTCAGAGCTTGCAGGCAAGATCTTGCAACCTGGATATCCACTAATTGCCTCAAATTAAACGGCAACAAGACCGAGGTGCTCGTGGTGGGGAAGAACCCATCTGTTTGGTCATCGGCGTGGTGGCCCCCATGTCTGGGAGAGGTCCCAAAGCCCCGTCAGGAAGTCAAAAACCTAGGTGTCTGGCTCGATACTGACCTATCCTTTGGACCCCAGATAGACCGGGTGGCGGGTGTATGCTTCAGCGTCTTAAAAAGCCTATGGAAGGTCCTTGTTCTCCTTCCTACGTCTGCCCGTAGAACGCTGGTGCATGGACTCGTCACAACGCGGTTGGACTACGGTAACCTATTGTATCTGGGAGCAACCTGTAAGGCAACAAACCGCCTTCAGGTTATACAGAATGCGGCAGCACGCCTTATCCTAAATCTCCCTAAAAGATCGAACTCCAAAGCTGCTCTTCAGACCCTCCACTGGCTGCCAGTAAAAAGCAGAATTGAATTCAAAGCCCTCTGCACCTGCCATCTCATCCTTGCTGGGAAGGCACCAGCACCACTCCAGAACCTTGTCACTAGGCATGTACCATCTCGCACTCTGCGCTCCTCATACGGAGGCCTACTAAAGGTCCCCAGGGTAAGCAGGACCCGCATGGGAGGGAGGTCCTTCCGCTACTTGGTGGCGAAGAGTTGGAATGCCTTACCTCTTAACCTTCGCTTGGATCCCTCAGAACCGAGCTTCCGAAAGAAACTTAAAACACATCTATTTCTAGGATAATCGGGCTGTCTCTGAGCTTTCAGTTCCAGCGCGGGGACACGCTTCAGCGTAACCAGGCGCTATATAAATCTCCCTTATTACATGGCCCACAATGCACCACAGAGCTCATTTTATTAAACCTTCACTAGGTTTCTGCATATCCAGCGGTTTTGTAACAACAAATGAACTGAGCACAGCAGCCACTTGATCTCACTTGAGAATAAACGCATATATGGTATTAGTACTGATATTTCAGCTGTTTCATCACTGTATTTACCATGTAATGAATTTGCAAAGTCAAAGATGGTGCTCATTTGTGACAGATGCTAGAGTCCGCTTTTTATGCTGGTTAATGCACTAAGTTGGAAGTGTTTTTAAAGTACGAACTTTATCGACTAATGTTGGGTGAACAAGCGCTCTGTGGAGCTGGAAATGCGTCACAACTGGTTTATGCTGTCTATAAACCTCTTTATTTGGCTTAAAGAATTGGACCCTGTCATCTGTTTATGAACCTGAGTGCTCGTTGGAACCCCGTTCGCATCAATATATATATAAAACTTTTTTTTTTTTTTTAATTTTCACGGGGTAAGCGCTGGCTACGCTCGTCGGTGCGCTCTCCCGTACGTGCACCCGGGAGCGCACCACGGGGAAAAACAGTGTAAAAAAATAGAGTAAAAAAATAATGTAGAGTGTTTAATGGTAAGTGAGCTCTGAAAAGAGTTGTTGTGTTAAGTGGGTGTTTTTTGTACCTACAAGTAGGTACCAATGTAGAGTCTTATATTCAAGAGGAAAACTCTATTCCCCTCATCTGTAAAATGAACACCATCTCTCCTATAGATGTCTTGCATGTTGTAACGCAAGTTGTTGTGGTAAATGGAACCCATACCATAGTCTCTGAGGAAAGCAGAAACAGATGTATTCACATGTTTCCTTGCTTTCTCAATCTGTGGACAAAATTGGTTGGACGAGTTCCATTTTTGCCTTTAAATGCATTTCAAGACCTACCCCACTCAATGTGCCTAATTCATTTCCACCACAGTGCACAATTATAAGGTCAGGGTGTGGAAGATGCATAAAGGATTTTACCAATGGTATCAATTGGTGACTTCTCAATCCTCTTTGTCCAATCCATACAATGTCTACATTTGGTAAATCAAGGTTGTAAATACATCTGTTAGTTGCATATTTTTGAGCCCAGTGGACATAGCTTTGCCCCACAAACCAGACTTTTGTTATTTTGAAGATAGGTGTGTGAAGGTAGGCGTGCGAAGGTAGGCGTGCTTCTAGTCAGATGAGTTGTGGAAATGAAATGGCAGTTTGATTGTGAAAAAAAGTGTTTGAGAATCAGTGCAGATGAATAAGTAGATATGATTGGAGCTTTCTTAAAAATCTCCACTGAAAATTAGGCTGCATGTTTTTTTTGTAAGAAGTCATTTCAATGGTTGAGAAAAAGTCATTTGAAGAAACATTGCATTGTATTAGCTAGTAGATTGAGAGGTCAAGTAGGCTTGATGGATTTTTTTGCACCATAGTAAAATGAACTTGTGAACTCTGTGTTGATTTTAGAGGGAGTTACCATGGTTACTTGGTGAATGAGCACTGGGGGGATGGGTGAATGTTATGTGAGTTTCAAAGTCTTGAAATCTTCAACCAATTAAAATGTGCAGTTTGGTTTTGAATTTGGGGGGGGGACAATTTTCATTGGCTATGTGCAAGAATATGGCTCTGAAATCAGAAAGAATCTGTGCCATTATTGAAAGGCTCCAGTGAAAGAAGCATTGTTCAGAGATTCTGCTTAAGAATATCTGTTGACTGTGACTGACACTGTTTGACATCTTCCAAACCATTTTTAAAGGTGAGTAATGAATCTTTTAAAAAAGGTAGAGAGTTTAAAGATTTTTTACAAGTATCATAGTGTGTGTCTCTGTGATTTAAGGAATTATATTTTTACCTTTTTCTATAATGTTAGCTGTGTGTTTATAAGGTAGTCTTTTTTATAAATATTTTTTATGATTGGATTCAATGCTGGTTTAGAAATTGTGTGATGGTTTCATTGGAGTTGTAAATATGGTCACTGTTTTTTAGGCACATTGTGCAACCTGTAGCATGGGTGGAAGGAGTGAATGTATGGAGAGGGATAGGAATAGCAGATAGAAACCCATATGAAATAGTGGGGAGATGCATAAACACACAGCTATGTCAAAGATTGTGCATGCAGCTTGTAAATATGCGGGCAGACAAAGCAATCTTTGACATAGCTGTGTGTTTATAAGGTAGATTCTCACAGTTATAAGATCTCTCACGGCATTTCATATTCTTGTCTGGGTGTATATTTACAGATGTGTGCACAATCTTTGACATAGCTGTGTGTTTATAAGGTAGACTCTCACAATGTTAACATCTCTCACATTACATAAGGTAAGGTCATGGGATTGTTCCATGTGAAAGGATGCAGTGCTGGAAATGATTTTTTTCTACAATTTTTTACACTGTTTTTCCCTGTGGTGCGCTTGAGGCCCTCATTTATGAGGCCATGCGTCACTTTTATGCCGCCGGTGCGTCACTTTTTGTGACACAGCAGTGATGTACAAATTGCACCTTGTTGAGTTATATTTACAAAGTGACGTATTTAGGTAGATGCGTCACTTTTTAAAGCCCTGCGCCATATTATATGTGCGTCAGGTGTAGTGTATGGAAAGGGGGCGTATTGACGCAAAGAAGGGTTGTACAAATGATGCAGTGAAATCTTTTAGGACGTTTTTGTGTCAAATTTTTGCACCTGCCTCACAGCAGGTGTAAGACTGACACAGGCCCTTTCACATAGTGCTTGCCCGTGTGAAAGGATGGATTGCTGGAAATTATTTTTTTAAATGACATAAATTGAGATAGAATATACAAAAAAAGAGAGACATATTTACAAGCTGCGTGCGCAATCTTTGACATAGCTGTGTGTTTATGCATTTTCCCACCAATGCTGTGAGAGATGTTAACATTGTGAGAGTCTACCTTATATATAGTAATATTGTGGACATGTGCGTAAGATCACACTGATGGGTGAATTAAGCTTCACTCACAGTGTGATCTTAGGCAGATTAGCAGGATGTTACATGTAATGAGAAATTAATGTTATGTGTTGCTTATATATAGGTGGCCTGTTTTTCGTCTGTAGAGAAAGTGAAATAATATGAGCAGAGACACACATACTGCTTGCAGAGATAGACATGGTAGATTATATCTAACATTCTAATCATGTGCCTAAGATCACACTGTGAGTGAAGCTTTATTCACCCATCACTGTGATCTTAAGCAGCGTCACCCATACTGTTGGCAGAGACAGACATGGTACATTATATCTAACATTCTGATTATGTGCCTAAGATCACTCTGTGACTGAAGCTTGATTCACCTATTATTGTTAGGCAGAGTCACATATACTGTTGGCAGGGATAGACATGGTACATTATAAGTAAAATCTTATTAATCTGTCTAAAATCACACTGTGAGTGAAGCTTGATATAATGAGCAACTAGAGTGCTAACATCCAGAATATATGGCAAATGTGTGACACATCTTAATGCCTTCATGATGGAACTAAAGTAAACAAGCATTGAAAATACAATAGATTTGGTGTGATATTAGGCACATGTGCACCATATTACATGTAATCTACCATCTCTTTGTCTGCAAGCAGTATATATGTTTCTGCTGATATTATTTCAAATTATTTTCAGGCGAAAAACAGACAACCTATCTATAAACAAGACATAACAATAAAATATGAATTAATATTTAACATTGTGGAAGCGGTTTGTAAGTATGCCAATGAAACCTTTACACTATTTCTGGACCACCATTAATATCAAACATTGAAAATGTATGGCAAATGTGTGACACATCTGAATGTCTTGTTGATGGAACCTAAGTAAATAGATTTGGTGTGATTTTAGGCACATGTCTATGATATTACATGTAATGTACCATCTCTGTCTGTGGAAGCAGTATGTGTATCTCTGCACACATTATTTCTCTGTATCTACAGGTCAAAAACAGGCCACCTATATATTAAGAAGATATAACATAAATTAGTAAATTATATTTAACATTGTGCAAGTGGTTTGTAAATATCCCAATGAAACCTGTACACTATCTCTGGACCAGTATTAATGTTAAACATTCAGAATTTATGGCAAATGTGTGACACATCTGAATGCTTTCTTGATGGAATCAAACTAAACAAGCATTGAAAATGCAATAGATCTCGCCTTTGGTGTTACACATACTGTTGGCAGTGAGAGACATAGTACATTATATCTAAAAAACAATTAATCTGTCTAAGATTACACTGTGAGTGAAGCTTGAAATAATGAGCAACTAGAGTGCTAACATTCTAAATTTATGGCAAATGTGTGACACATATGACTGCTTTCTTGATGGAAGCAAGGTAAACAAGCATTGAAAATGCAATAGATTTGGTGTGATCTGAGGCACATGTGCGCTATATTACATGTAATCTACCATCTATGTCTGTGCAAGCACTATGTGTGTCTCTGCACTAATTATTTCTCTGTATCTACAGGCCAAAAACAGACCACCTATATATAAACAAGACATAAAAATTATTCACCTATTATTGTTAGGCAGAGTCACATATACTGTTGGCAGGGATAGACATGGTACATTATAAGTAAAATCTTATTAATCTGTCTAAAATCACACTGTGAGTGAAGCTTGATATAATGAGCAACTAGAGTGCTAACATCCAGAATATATGGCAAATGTGTGACACATCTGAATGCCTTCTTGATGGAACTAAAGTAAACAAGCATTGAAAATACAATAGATTTGGTGTGATATTAGGCACATGTGCACCATATTACATGTAATCTACCATCTCTTTGTCTGCAAGCAGTATATATGTTTCTGCGATATTATTTCAAATTATTTTCAGGCGAAAAACAGACAACCTATCTATAAACAAGACATAACAATAAAATATGAATTAATATTTAACATTGTGGAAGCGGTTTGTAAGTATGCCAATGAAACCTTTACACTATTTCTGGACCACCATTAATATCAAACATTGAAAATGTATGGCAAATGTGTGACACATCTGAATGTCTTGTTGATGGAACCTAAGTAAATAGATTTGGTGTGATTTTAGGCACATGTCTATGATATTACATGTAATGTACCATCTCTGTCTGTGGAAGCAGTATGTGTATCTCTGCACAAATTATTTCTCTGTATCTACAGGTCAAAAACAGGCCACCTATATATTAAGAAGATATAACATAAATTAGTAAATTATATTTAACATTGTGCAAGTGGTTTGTAAATATCCCAATGAAACCTGTACACTATCTCTGGACCAGTATTAATGTTAAACATTCAGAATTTATGGCAAATGTGTGACACATCTGAATGCTTTCTTGATGGAATCAAACTAAACAAGCATTGAAAATGCAATAGATCTCGCCTTTGGTGTTACACATACTGTTGGCAGTGAGAGACATAGTACATTATATCTAAAAAACAATTAATCTGTCTAAGATTACACTGTGAGTGAAGCTTGAAATAATGAGCAACTAGAGTGCTAACATTCTAAATTTATGGCACATGTGTGACACATATGACTGCTTTCTTGATGGAAGCAAGGTAAACAAGCATTGAAAATGCAATAGATTTGGTGTGATCTGAGGCACATGTGCGCTATATTACATGTAATCTACCATCTATGTCTGTGCAAGCACTATGTGTGTCTCTGCACTAATTATTTCTCTGTATCTACAGGCCAAAAACAGACCACCTATATATAAACAAGACATAACAATTATTCAGTTAATCGTTTTTGACAGAAAGCAAAGCACATGTAATGTAAATGAGTCTTTTGTTGTATACTAGTGTATATATTGTTTATTTATTGTAATTGCTACGTAATATGTTTGTAGTGGTCTATAATGTGTTATTTTTTGTTTTCTACAGACTACAATCATCTATAGAAACAAAGAGAAAGATGCCTTCGAAAACGAGGAGAGCAAATAATTATAAGAGAAAATTAAGGTCTAAGGAAAAAGAAAATCAAGAACCAACCAAAATAAAATCTTCAGAGAAAAAGAAAAATGCTCCTGGTAAGCAAAGTAAAAATTTTCTTGTGAAATTATTGAGATTTGTAGCAAAAAAAGTTTTTAAAATAAAAAGACTGAAACACGTGTAATTTCAAAAAAGACAGAATGTCCTTCTACAATTGTTAGACGTGTACAAGGAGACAATATTTTCAAAAGCAATAGAAGAAGCAAACAATTTTCTGACATTCGTAGACGAATGTTTTACAACAGGATTATATCGAATTTTATTAAAAAATATAAAAAGTTATAAACAAAAGACAGCGTTTTACAAGAAAAAAAAAACAAAGTTAAGATCGTGGATGAAGCATTTAAAGTGAAAAATAAATTGTTTTGTTTAGTAATGAATAGAATTCGTACACTTGATACGATAATTAATGTGTTTAAATCAAAATGTAAGTTGAGGAGAGTAATTAATCGAACTAATTTTTGTGATGTTTTTTCTGGAGAATGGAAGCATAGTTCAAGTTCTGAGCCATATTTTAATGAAGAAAGTTACTTTCAGGATAATGATTTGGTGCATGCAGTTGACACCAGTGGTCGAGCATATGAGGTGAAGGACGGTTGTCCGGTTGAAAAAGAAGAGATTGTGCCTAGAAATACAGAAGAGGTGTTAGCTGATGAAGTTTTAGGGAGATGTCCTAAGGCTCCAGTGTATACATGGAATTGTAGTTGTATTTGTAGTGTCCGACAGGAATCAACTGATTTGTTTTGCACTTTCTTACGGACATATACTAGGAAAACTGCGAAACAAAAAATGAAAATTTTACAAGAGTTAGATCCTTGTAGAGTGAGAGAAAAAACAGGTTTGCAAGGGGATTCACTGGCTTGTCTTTCAAGAAAAGTATGTCAGAGTGTTTTTCACCATTTTAGGATGTTAGCAGTGCATCATAATAAAGTGAGGAAATTAGTGAGAAGGTTGTACTATGCAAAAAGTCCAGCACTTAAACTAAAACAGTTAAACAGTGCTCTTTTGCATGGAACTGAATTAGATGTCAAAAACATTTGTGATGAATTTGAGTTTTGTTACTTTGATGAAAAAGAGGTTAGTGCAGAAATTGATACAGTAATGGAAGGTAATATAGAAGAGAATGTAGAGATTTTAAGTACAGAAAAATTTGAAAATGAAGTTATAAAGTTTAAGGTCAATTCAAGTGAAAGGCCTAATTTTTCTTGTGTTTGTTGTCGACGGACTCATTATAAGCATCAGACTAGATTAGTTGATTTGTATGTAAAAAGCGAAAAGATAAATAATAATGAGTGGAAGGATTTTGCAACTTATTTGTTGGTTGAAAATTGTTTTGATTTGGGCTCTGATCAATGTATTTGTACATATTGCTATAATAAATTAAATGAAAATAAAATGCCTGCTTGAGCTGTTCATAATAATCTGGAGTTGGTAGACATTCCTTCTGAATTGATGGATTTAAATACCTATGAGTCTATTCTGATTGAATGTGTGCATCCTTTTCAGGCTATTGTTCGCATGGAGCCTAAGACAGGGAAATTGCCTCCTTCAGATTTACAGAGAGGATTAAAGGGAAGAGTTGTTTATTTGCCTCTAGATTTTAAGGAAAATATTGATACCATTGGTGTTAAAAAAGTAGAAGAGGAACCTCTGGTTATTCTAGTTAATGGTGTTCCGACAAAAAGTAAGAAAATCTGGCAAGAATTAGTGGATATTAGGAAAGTCAAAAAGGCAACGTTGTATCTGGTAAAAAATAATCAGTACTATACAAATGTGTATATGGGAGATGAGGAAACAACTGTACAAGACGACACTGATGTCTCTGCTGAACAAATAGAAAAAGTTGATGTCTCTAGAAGTGAAGACATTTATGAACATTATAGTGTTCATCCATTGCATTCCAAAGAAGTAATGGGGAATGCTATTGACTTGTTTCAGATGAAAAAAGCCGAAGGAAGTCCCATTAGTGTATTGGAAGAAAGTTTAGAAGCTCGTTGCTTTCCACATTTATTTCCAACAGGTGAAGGTGGACGATATGACGACCGACCTGTTCAAATTCCTGCATCTGAATACCGGACTTCAAGATTATATGCAGAAGATCCAAGGTTTCGTCAATGCATTCCATATTTGTTCCATCTACTGTTTGAGAGTGACTTGTCTGGACTTTCCTATGCAGTAAACCATATATTGAAAAGTGGAGCACATCTGCAAAATGTTTCGGCGAGGGACTTTATGGAGAAAGTGAAACTGCAAGACAGTGTTTTGGAATCTCAGCTAATTAATCTCATGGCATGTCAGCGTGGTACTAACGAGTATTGGTACCGTCGTCATGGGGAATTTAAATGTATGCTAAGAAACTTAGGAACTCCTACATGGTTCCTCACTCTTAGCTGTACTGAGTATGCTTGGGAAGACTTACTTGAATTTCTACGAGAGGCAAATAAAAACATTGAAAATGTTGAATACAAGACACCTGGAGAACTGTGCTCTTTGGATCCAGTTAATGTATGCAGGTATTTCAATCATAGGTTTGAAGCTATGATGTTTTTTATTACAAACACAAAAAATCCTCCGCTTGGAGAGGTGTTGGATTTCTTTTGGAGAAAGGAGTATCAAGCAAGAGGTGCTTCTCATATACATATGCTGCTATGGATTAAAGATGCACCAAAATTTGGAACAGATTCAGTTGAGAAAGTGATGAGTTTCATTGAGCAGTATTCTACATGTGCTGTTCCGAAAAGTACAGAAGAAAACAATTTAAGACATCAAGTTTTACGCTTTCAAACCCATCGTTGTGGGAAATATTGTCGTCGAAAATACAAATCCAAGGACAAGTTCTACACGAAATGTCGTTTTGCATTTCCACGTCCAGTAACATCGAAAGGAAGAGTCAACAATTTTATGTCTCCTCTCCGACATACTGTGACAAGAAAATCACCCAAAAATACATACAACCTAAGAAGAAATGAGGAATTCAAATTCATAAATTACTACAACCCAGTCATTTTATCCATGTGGAATGCTAACATGGATATTCAATATGTGGCTGACAACTCTATTGCTGTGGCTCGATATCTGATGTCTTACATCACAAAATCAGAGAAAACGGAACTGAAGGAAATGTGGGAGGAAATTTCACATGAAAAGAGTCTAAGCAAGAAATTATACAGTTACAGTCTGAAGATGTTATCGCATTGAGAAATTGGAGCATATGAATGTTCTGATCGGTTGTCATCAGCAAGTCTGTATGCCAAATCTAGAACCGTCATTTGGGTGAGTCTAGGTCTTGCTGCAACACGAAACCGAGTTTTGAAATCTGTACAAGAAATTGAGTATTTGGCGGAGAAAGAACCATACAGTAGAGATATTTTGAAGACAAACATGTTGGATACATACTATCCAAATAGAAGTACTCACCTTGAGAACGCTTGTCTCTATGAAGTTCTGCAAACCTACACTTTTAAAAGGAACGTCACAGAAGACATCAATAAAGTTGTATATGCTGTAATTGGATGTGAAGGCTGTATAGTAAAACAATGAAAAGGCCATTTGATTAATCATCGAAAATTGAGTTGTGATTATCCAGACAAAAGAGAATTTTATTACTTAGCACTTTTACAACTCTTTAAACCTTGGCGTAGAGAAGAGGAACTACTTGGAGATTTTCTCTGTTACGAAGATTCTTTTAATGCAACCAAGGATACCATAGAATGTCCTGTTTTTTCAAATTATCTGCAAATGTTGAACGAGGAAATACAGCAAGAAGCTACAATTGCAGCAGAGATTGCTAGAGACAGTTCTCAAGACAGTCAGAGTTCTGCTTCATTGTGTCAGGATCCACTAGGAGGACCAACTATACAAAATGAAGCTGCCACTGCCATGGATGAAGTTGAAAGAGCCATGAAACAAGCTCAGGAGAATGGAGTTGACTTAGAAGATTTGGAAAAAGAGCTAAACGTTGAGCAGAGACAAATATATTATCAAGTCACAGAACAAATTGAGCATGGTTTGTCACATGAGAAAAAAGAGTGCTCATGTACATCATTTGTACCTGTCCGACTATATGTCAGTGGAGAAGCAGGAACTGGGAAAAGTTTCCTGATTAAAGTGATTGCAACATATTTGCAGAAAAAAACGGAGTCATCGCTCTCTTGTGTTGTTACTGCTGCAACTGGGTTGGCAGCACACAACATTAAAGGAATTGCTTTACATCGCTTATTGATGCTGCCAGTGGAGCATGATAACAAATTACAATACCACAAGCTATCTGGAGAAGTTTGGTGAAGTTTCAAGAGTCCTAAAGAAAATGAAACTTCTTATCATTGATGAAGTAAGCATGGTATCAAAAGTAAGGCTTGCTTTTGTGCATTTAAGAATGCAAGAAACTCTTAAAACAGACTATGATATGTTATTTGGAGGCAAACACATCATTGTTTTTGGAGATTTACTGCAACTAACTCCAGTGAAAGGACAGCCAGTGTTTAAAATGCTTACGCATGAAGATACCAGGAAGTGCTTAGGAAGCATTGGAAATGTTAACATATGGCTACATTTCAAATATGCAGAACTATTTCAAAATATGCGACAGGCAAAGGATGAAGATTATAAAAATATTCTACAAGATGTAAGAATTGGAAAACTAACTGAGCATGGCAAAGAAGCTTTACATGGACGATTAATTTCAAATTTGTTTCCAAAGGAAAACATTCTCCCAGAGAATATTTTTGAGAAAATTCCTGAAAACAAATCTGTCATATGCTTGATGCCAACTCTACAAGAATGTTCAATCTTCAACCCCAAAATGTTAAAGTTGGAAAATCAAACGATTGTGAAACTGGAAGCTATTGATAAAATAGAACATGAAGGAGCAACTATTATTTTGTCAGAAAAGTTGAAAACAAAATTGGATTCTTTAGATAAGACAATATGTAAAACTGCTGGTATGTGGAAAGAGGTTTAGTAAATGGAGCAATGGGTCATGTTGTGGATTTTGTGAATTAGCGAAATAGAGATGGAATTGAAATTATAAAAATTAAATTTGATGATATTGAAGAAGTACAACAAATCAGTCGTTGTTCTGCTCGCTTTTTGCTAGTGAAAGATTTATATGTCCGCAGAAAACAGTTTCTGTTTCTTTAGCATATGCAGTGACTATTCATAAATCTCAAGGTTTAAGTGTTGATAGTGCTTTGGTGAATATTGGAAATTCTGTGTTCAAGGAGGGCATGGCATATGTTGCTTTATCTCTAGTGAGAACTTTATCTGGATTGTACTTGATTGATTTTGATGAGACAAAGATTAATGCAGATGTAAATTGTGTAAAAGAATATAATAGGTTAAGAAGAGAGTATGCTCCAAATTTACCTCAATATCCTCTGTTTGAAAAGCGTGTGGTAGGCCGAAAAAGAAGAAATGAGAAAAATTGTAGTGAAGTTGTAGCAAAAAGAAAAAAAGTAGATGAACCAGTAATTGTAAGCAGAAAGGAAATGGATTCAGTTAAAGATGTTGTTGGATTTCAGTTTGAAAATAGTTCTGGTGTCAACTGCTATGCTAATGTAGTGGTTAATGTTGTTTTCTTTCTCCAAACTGTAAAAGAACAGATTGCTGAAAATCATGATCAAACACTTTGCCTTTTAGTAAATTCTGTGTTTGGGAAATGTAGCAGTGATAGAACAAAAATACAAAGTGTTTCTGAAATTCGAAAGGTTTTAGACATATGTTCTGGTCTAAATCAATTTTCACAGAATATTTAGCAAGATTGTCAGGAATTTCTAATGTATATGCTTGTTGTTTTGCAAGATGAAGGCATAGATGTAGAAAATCTTTTTGGCCTTTCTTATGAATGGCAACATGATTGTGACAATTGATCCTTTTCAAGTAGTACTACAGTAGACACTGAAAGATTTATATATTTGACTTACCAGACTGCAAATCAGTGTCTTTTAATAATCTAGTTAGAGCAGCAAATCAAAACATGGTGTGTAGTCAATGTAAATCTGAAATGTTATCAACTTTATTTTTAAGCAGATATGGACAGTATGTTATTTTAATGTTCCAACGATGTAGACTTGATGGGACTAAATTGACTACATTAATTAAACATTTTGTGGCTTCTCAATTATCAATTTCAGGAAGAACCTTTACAGCTGCAGCAATTATTTACCATGATGGTCCTTCAACAACATCAGGACATTACACATGTATTTAAAATGTCAAAAAGGTTGGCAGCTCTGTAATGATACTCAATTGACTTTCAAACAACGTTTGCCTTCTGACTTACTAAATTGTTACCTGGTGTTATTACAACCGAAATTTTAGGGAAGGTAATTGACCTATGAAGATTGCAGCAGTTAATATAACGTAGTTTACTCTTCAAAATTACTTTCTGAATGAGAGTGATGAAGGTAATAAAAAACATGTAGTTCTCATAGAGATAGTATATGTTTATTATATAAAGTGTGCTGTGAGTATTATAGGAATTATTTATTAAATGTAAACTAGAGATGGAAGTAAAACTCTTGTTTCATAACGTGAAAGATATTGGAGCTTTACTTTCAGAAAGTCGGGTAAATGAGACATTACGAAGAAAGTGGACTAATTTCCATAAAAACGGACTCTCCATATACTATTTGGCCTCGTGGAAAAGTGGATGGATCAAAAGTGAGTTTAGATATGGTTTTTAAAAAATTACATTATTTAAGTAATTAGTTAATGGGTTTTTTAAGCACAATCATTTTGATTGTGTTTTTTTTTTGCCCGCTGTTATATGATGAGTACTTTTGAAGTCACTGTTTTAAGTGAAATTCAATATATTCTGAGAACAGCAAAAATAAACCATTTAACATGTTGTTGAAATTATTTTGTATTTTGTATTATTAAATATATAATATTATCCCGTTCTCTTATACTCACTTACCTATTTCTACCCTCTATCACTTCCCTTAACTTACCCTCGCTTGCCTTTTTTGACTCTCCCTCACCTCCCTTCCTTTATTCCATTTTCCACACTTATTCTCATTAACCACTCCTTCACGGTTCATTACCTCTCTCCCATCCACCAATTTCTAGCTGTCAGTCACTCTACTTCACTCCCCTTCCCTTTGTTTCTTTTCTTTATTCCCTCAATAATGCTCCGTCTCTCATTAATCTTATTACACTTCACTCACTTCTTTTCTCACTTCCTATATCCACTCACATCCTCACTCCCATTCCATCACAGTCTGTCTCTTAGCTTCAGTCTCTGGATACTCTCAATCTATCACTCCTCTTTTGTCATGCTTACTCCCTAAAAATGACCCACACTACCTTACTTACCTTTCTTTGCTCTCTTACTCAGTTCCTTTCTGCCACTCTTTCCTTCAGTACCTCTATATTCTCACTCCTTCACTTCCTTTGTCTCAAGCTCAGTTACTTTTATCCTCTCTTTATTTTCCCTGTTTCATCAACCTCACTGCCCTTCACTCACCCTCCCTCACCCTTGTTAATCTCCTACTTTGTCTTTTGTATTGTAAAATATATATTATAAATATTGTAACTGAAAATATCAAACTAAATTGATATTACTTATAATGTAAGTTTGATGTAGAATATTTATTTTCTCTATACTATTTTCCTTAACCTCACTACTCTTCTCTGATGCTCCCACACCTCTGTTCCCTTATTGCGCTTCCCTCACTTATTCTTAATCCCCACGTTTACTCCCCCTTTCCTTACTCCTCTCTCACACTCATCTTCTTTCAGACCTTTTCCTTTACTTTCCGTTCTCTCTCTTCCTTTCCTTCATTCCTTTACTCTTTTCCCTTCCCTTACTCTCCTTACTCCACTTCACTAACTCCTTCTCTTACTCCCTCTGTCCTCTTACTTCTACACTCCCCTTACCTCATTTTCTCCGTCTCTTTAGTCTCTCACTCGTCTTCTGTAGAGATCACTCCCTATAACTTAGTTATAGTGACACACTCTCCTTTTTGATACCTTCTCTTTTACTTACCTTCCTCTCTTTTCCCATTCTTTGCTTTTTCATTCTTTTCCTTTCTCTTACTCTTCTTACTCCACTTCAATAACTCCTTTTCTCAAATCCTCTGTCTTCTAATTTATTCACTCCACTTTTCTTAGTCTTTTTCTATTACCCTCAAATAATTTCCAGCAATGCATCCTTTCACATTGGGGCAAGTCTCATGTGAAAGTACCTGCATCAGTCTTATGGCTGCTATGAGGCAGATGCAAGATTTTGACACAACAGCATCCTAAAAGTGACGCAGTGAAATCTTATAGATTTCACTGTGTTACTTCTATGAATTTTACTTGCGTCAAGATGCCCCCTTTGCATACATTACATCTGACGCAGGTATAATGTGGCGCAGGGGTTTACAAAGTGACGTATCTACCTAGATGCGTCACTTTGTAAATATAACTCAACTAGGTGCGATTTTTACACCACTGGTGCGTCACAAAAAGTGACGCACCGGCGGTGTAAAAGTTACATATGGCCTCATAAATGAGGCCCTGAAGTGCACCACAGGAAAAAACAGTGTAATAAATTGTAGAAAAAAAAATAATTTGAAGAAATGCATCCTTTCACATTGGGGCCAGCCCGATGTGAAAGGGCCTGCGTCAGTCTTAGGCCTGCTGTGAGGCAGGTGCAAGATTTTAACACAACAGCATCCTCAAAGTGATGCAGTGAAATCTCTTAGATGTTACTGCGTCACTTGTACGACCCATCTTTGTGTCAATACACCCTTTTTGCATATATTATACCTGGTGCAGGTATAATGTGGCGCAAGGGTTTACAAACTGACACATCTACCTAAATGCATTACTTTGTAAATATGACTCAACAAGGTGCTATTTTTATACCACTGGTGCGTCACAAAAAGTGACGCACTGGCGCCGTAAAAGTGACACATGTCCTCATAAATGAGGTACTGAAGCGCACCATAGGGAAAAACAGGTCTTCTCTGTTATTTTATTTCCTTTTTTTTGTTTTAATTCATTGTTTTATATGTTTCCCTTATTTTATTCTCCTGACTCCACTTCAATTACTACTTCTTTTTCTTTGTCTTTCTTCTTAGTTCTACGCTTCCCTTCCTTTAATGTCTTTCTGTTAGCCTAATTTTCTCCATCCTTTTAGTCTCTCACTTTTCTTCTGTCACGCTCACTGCCTATAACTCGTCCATACTCATACACTCACATTCTTTCACACGTTATACTTTACTTTCTTACCTCTCTTGTCCCATCCTTCACTCCTTCACTCTTTTCACTTTCTTTACTCCTTTTCTGCAGTTCAGTAACTGCTTCTGTCAATCCCTCTGTCCTCTAACTTACTCACTCCCCTTTTCTCACTCTCTCTGTGTTACCGCCAGTCTCTCCGTCCTCTTAGTCTCTCACTCCTCTTCTATCATGCTCACTCCCTATTAGTGAGCCATACTCTCACACTCATCTTCTTTCAGACCTTCTCTTTTACTTTCCTTCCTCTCTCTACACTCCCCCTTACCTCATTCTCTCTCTGTTAGTCTCATTCTGTCCGTCTCTTTAGTCTCTCGCTCCTCTTCTGTCAAGCTCACTCCCTATAACTTAGTTATACTTACACACTCACCTTCTTTCAATCCCCCTTCCCCTCTCGTCCCTTTTTTTCCTCCCTCACTCATTTTCTTTTCCTCTCGCACTAAAATTAGGACAGGGGATGACAACGGTGGTTCTCTAATGCTCAAACAATGATCATAATACTTTGTTCCCCGTAACAAAGTACGGCATCACAATTTTTGAATTTGATGGAGGCCTCATTAAAAACAGGTTGATTATTTGGGGTCAGCTGCTCTGATCGCCGCTTGACCAATGTAGTTATTCCTCTACTTGAAGTAGAGGCACTATTTCTTGGAGCCTCTCGTGCCAGAGCCCTGACACTCTTTCGGGCATAGTTCTGGGCGTGCCTCCTCTGCACGTGCCGAATCATAGTTTGATTACTAAAATTGTACTTCATTCTGGGGTCTTTTTTGCAAAATATAGTATGGCACATATTGAATTCCACGTTTGGAGTATTACAATTCTCTGTATTCTGAAAATACAAAAAATGGCGGCGATAGTGTACACTAGAGAGAAATAGTGAGAGAAAGAAGACATGAGATGAAAAAGACATGTGAAATGCACATTGAAGAAAATATATTGGGAGAAGGGAAGTAACTGTGAGTAAACTTACTATGTAATACAGAAATGTTGCACTCTATACTATAAGTCTCACTTTATACCACAATTATTTCAATACTATATCATAAATTTCAAGTACAAAAATAGCAAAATGTCTCAAACAATTTATAACTTATAAATATTATTTTATTGTTCAGAATTTTCATAATTTAGAAGTACTTCTAGCATTATTTGATGAGGAATCTCCTCATCGCAACTCTTCATAAATGACTCCTGGAACTCAACATCGTCCAAACATTCCAATAATTGAGCATCCAATGTTTTATCATTAAAATCCTCCATTCCATATTCTCTGAAAAGAAGGTCTTCTACATGGATAGTGTTATGAATAGGATCATTTGAGACCTCAATCAAACTCTCCTCAACAAAAGTTGCTGAAATTTCAAAATTAATATTAACGGTGTCCTCATTAATATTCATATTCTTTTCAAATTTCTTGCTGCAAATAGCACCAAAAAAATCACTTTAATTTATCGTTTTCAGTAATAGATAATATTAAACTAGCTTTATCAAGTATTAAATTCCTCTTATAAATTAATAACTCACCTTTTAGAAAGGAGTAGAACAGATAATACTGTGTAAATTTCACACCAGAAATAGAACACCAAATATTCCTCACAAATGTACCTCAAAGAGTACTATCACAAAATGGCTGTGTTTACCTCTCATTAGAGAATCATTTCATTAGTAGAAAACCAATGAAATTCATCACACACAAATTCAAAAACAAAGAAACATTTTAATTGGTTGTAAATTTCCAAAGCTAATTGGCTCTTGGGTGTCTTTAAACATTCTAAATGGTCTGCATAGTACGCCATCTTGTGACTCTGAAGAACAGAGACACAAGAGGTGAAAAATAAATGGGGAAATAATTAAAAAGGGGCAGAATAGACACCCTATGACCCCCTAGGTTTTCTGAGGGGGGCCTAGAAGGACCCTGACAGGCATAAAAAAGTTTTTTTTTAATAAATTTCACGGGGTGAGCGCTAGGTGCGTTCCCAGGTGCGCTCTCCGGTACGCGCACCCTGAGCGCACCACAGGGAAAAACAGTGTAAAAAATAGAGTAAAAAAAATAATGTAGAGTGTTTAGAGGAAAGTGATGCATTGCTGGAATGTGTCACAAAAATGATGCAACTCCAGCAATGCATTCTTTCACATAGGGCCAGTCTTATGTGAAAGGGCCTGCATCAGTCTTACGGCTGCTGTTAAGCAGGTGCAAGATTTGGACGCAAGAGCGTCATAAAAGTGACGCAGTGATATCTCTTTGATGTCACTGTGTCACTTCTACGACCCTTCCTTATGTCAATACACACCCTTTGCATACATTACAGCTGGTGTAGGTATAATGTGGCGCAGGGGTTTACAAAGTGACGCATCTACCTAGATGCGTCACTTTGTAAATATGACTCAACAAGGTGTATTTTTTACACTACTGGTGACGCATCGGTGGCGTAAAAGTGATGCAAAGCCTCATAAATGAGGCCTTCAGTCTTCTAGTCATGCGTGATATTTAATTTATGACGTGTTATGTTGCAAGTAGTTACAGATACGTCAGTATTTCTGGCATATCTGTAAACGCAAAAGTGATGCATTGCTGGAGTGTATCACAAAAGTGACACAACTGCAGCAATGCATCCTTTCACATGAGGCCAGGCCCATGTGGAAGGGCCTGCGTCAGTCTTACGCCTGCTATGAGGCAGGTGCAAGATTTTGACACAATGGCGTCCTAAAAGTGACGCAGTGAAATGTTATAGATTTCATTGCGTCACTTCTACTACCCTTTCTTGCGTCAATACGCCCATTTTGCATACATTAAACCTGACGCAGGTATAATGTGGCGCAGGGGTTTACAAAGTGACACATCTACCTAGATGCATCACTTTGTAAATATGACTCAACAAGGTGCATTTTTTACATCACTGCTGCGTCACAAAAAGTAACGCACCAGTGTCGTAAAAGTGACGCATGGCATCATAAATGAGACCTTCAGTCTTCTACTCATGCGTCATATTTAATGTATGACACATTATGTTGAAAGAAGTCACAGATACGTCAGTATTTCTGACGTATCTGTAAGTGCAAAAGTGATGCATTGCTGGAGTGTGTTACAAAAGTGACACAACTCCAGCAATGCATCCTTTCACATGTGGCCAGGCCCATGTTAAAGGACCTGCGTCAGTGTTACGCCTGCTGTGAGGCAGGTGCAAAAATGAGGCCTTCAGTCATCTACTCTTATTTTTTCTTTCACTTTCTCTGTTTCTTCATTGCCTTAATTACCTGGTCTGACACTTACTTGTCTTTATCCAGTCTGTATCTCTAGTCTTAACAAATCATCACTGCTCTTTTCTTACCCTTCCACACCCCCGTTCCTTTACTACATTTTCTTCGCATATCCACATTCCCCATGTTCACTCTCCTTCTCCTCACTCTCCTTCCCCACACTCACCTTCTTTCAGTCACCCTACTTCACTTCCCTTCTCCTCTCATCCCTTTCTGTGTTTTCTCACTCATTTTCTTCTCGTTTATCAATGCACTCCACTTCACTTACTATTTTTCATTTTTTTAAGAACACAGCTCTTTGATGAGAATTGGAGGTAGTTCTGAAAAGAACATTTTTTTTTCTTCTTTTTTCTTTTTTTTAGAACAAAAACATAAACAGGGAATGGGAAACTGTTCAACAGGA
Organism: Lissotriton helveticus; assembly: GCF_964261635.1. NCBI lineage: Eukaryota > Metazoa > Chordata > Amphibia > Caudata > Salamandridae > Lissotriton > Lissotriton helveticus. Next base: position 139,717,232 of record NC_136064.1, read on the forward strand.
GCAAAAAAACAAAACAAAATTAGGGCTGGGAACGGCAGTGATGGTTCTCCAATGCTCGAGCCATTAGCAGAACACTTTGTTCCCCATAGCAAATTAGCTGATCGCAATATCTGCATTTAATAACGCCTTTATTAAAAGCAGGCTGAATGTTAGGGATCAGCTCTTGTGATTGCTCCCTTCCTGATGCAGTTTGTCCTCCGGTTGAAGTAGAGGCCCCACCACTGGGAGCCTCTCGTGCCAGAGCCCTGACACTCTCCCAGGCAAAATTCTGGGGGTGCCTCCTCTCCACATGGCGAATCATTGTGGAGTTACCAAAATAATATTTCTTAGTGGGGTCACCCCGTGACAGGACAGTGTGACAAATCCTGCACTCCACTTTTGGAGCATTTACTTTCTTCTGGTCATGAGGAATAGAATTTTTTTTCCAAATAAAGTGTTCTTTTATTTTCGGCTTAGGAGGCTCTTCATCAAGAAATTCATTGGAGTCATCTTCACTGCTGGATGGTCTGGCAGCCATGATAATCCAAGATTTTATTCCCACAAAGATCCGACGGCAAAAAGGCAGGTCTTGCAGTCACAAAAGTGAAAGAAGAAGTGAAGGAAATGGGTGGGGATTTCATTCTTTGTAAAAAAAACTGTTAGGAACCAATGAAAAGAGTTATTTTAAAGTCACATGACTAGACGCGCTTACGCTGTGCGCAACGGAGCGCTTCCGGGGGCGCTTACGCGGCACGAATGTAGGTGCTTCCGGGGTCGCTTACGCAGCACGAACGTGGGCGCTTCCGGGGGCGCTTACGCGGTGCGCCTGAGTGACGTTGTGCTAGCTTTACGGAAATGCAAAATCATTTTCATTTCATAAATCTAAAATAATGCTTTTTTAAGTATGGTACTGAATGTCTTGCATTATTATTTAGTTTTCATACATTTTTTTTTACGGACGCAGAATTAGCGCTCTTGCTGCGCTCTCGGGAGAGCTTACCGGTGCGCGCACCCTGAGCACCCCAAGAAAAAATGATACGGGTAAGCTCACCGGTGCGCGCACCCTGAGCAGTAAGGTTATGTGTGTATAACTGTATACATGAGGAAATTGGAGTATGATTGATTCTTTGCATGACTGACTAGGTTTGTGAGTAACTCAATGGATGAGTGGCAGTGTGTGAGTGTCTGTAATGTTGTATTGATGAGTGACTTTATGTATGAGTGATTGTATGGGTGAATGAGTGGATGTGTGTGTAGACCTAGGAATCAGTGAGTGTGTATGTAGTAACTGGTATTGGTGCGTCAATGGTTTCAGGAATGGTAGTCTGTATTTAACACTGGGTGTATCAAAGGTTAGATTAGAGTGTGAGGAGGTGCATTGTATTATCACAAGGGTGATGTCATCAGTGATGTCATCAGTGATGTCATTTGAGATGTCATCAGTGATGTCATTTGAGATGTCATCAGTGATGTCATCAGTGATGTCACTGACCATGTCAATAATGATGTAATATGTGACATCATCAGCAGTGGATTGCGGGCGTGCGAGTTATAGTGAGTCCAACTAACTATAGCGTGGGAATTTCAATGGTTTTGTAAGAGGAAAATGTTCAGCTAACTATAACTGGTGTGAAACCTATGGTTTTTTCAGTGAATTTCAAAGGTTTTTTAAATGCTAATTCCTAACTATAACGAGTGTGAAACCTATGGTTTTTTCAGTGAATATATATATATAGTTCTGCTAACTATAACTTGCGCGCCCGCAATCCAATGCTGATGATGTCACATATCACACCATCACACCATTCATGACAATGTTTTTTTCTGTGAATTTCTAAGATTTTTTAAATGCTAATTCCTAACTATAACATGTCTGAAACCTATGGTTTTTTCGGTGAATTTCAAAGGTTTTTTAAATGATAGTTTTTAAATGTAATAATAATTATATGTATTTTTTTGATACTGATTTTCCACAGTTTTTTAACTGTTTATTTTTATACATTTCATTTTTTAAATTACATTATATATTTTTAATATAAATGGAAATACAAATGTTTTTTAAAATATTGAAACTGAAATATAGTTTTTTTGTTTTATATTTTTATTTTGATATATTTATATTATTTTCTTTATTGTTTATTTTTCAAAAATGTTTTGAGTCGCGCACCCAAAGCGTACCTTTCTCGATCAGTACGCGGAACCTAGCTGCCATTTTAGAAATGTTGTCCACGTAGGGTATGCGACTTGTGTGTATTTTCTGAGATGTGCGTGATTGCTATGCGACCGGTACGCAACTCCAGCTCCCGCGCATTCGTGACACATGCGCATTACTGTACGCATACCTCTGCATTCGCTGGCGAGTGGCTAAAAATACCCAGGGCTCCAATCTAAGTCCCTCCCTGCGCCGCCTTCAACAAAGAACTGTCTCGCTGCAAAGCGCCCTCCGAGCTCCAAAACCGAGAGCCTCCCGGGGAGCTGAGAAATAGAATGAATTTAAGATGAAAACAGACGCAGCGCTCGAACCTGGCATATCGCTCCCAGACGTCATTGCACAGCTTACAGGAAGACATGGGTATGAGGGCGTACGTATATATGTAGGATGGATACAAAATGGCAACTCTAAACTAGACATACTTTGAAAGCAGCCCAGCCCGAACGGCTCACTTTGGACAGTTTTTTAATCAACAGCACATACATATTGCGAGCATGCTACCAGACGCCCAGGGACTAGGCATGGATCAGGGCAGCAAGTGCACCCGCTACCCCAACTGGGCCGGCCCAGCCAACTGGCTGAGTTGCCAGTCAAGTGCACCATAGGGAACACCTATGCCCCAGCAGGTCTCGTGCCCAATGGTCTCCCCAAACGGACCCAAGCCTAGCCCCCGTTCGACCCTGTATGCTGCCCCAGCATTTTAAAATTGATGGCACAAAGCGCAAACCCAGCTCTGGCCGGGTGATATGGCCCAAACACTCTCCGACTTCGTGCCCGTGTCACCCGGGGGCCCGTCCCTTCTGGTTTAGAGGGGCACCTGCAGCGAGCCACGCTGGCCATGGACTAAGCCTAATGCAATCATCAGCAACGAGGGGCGTCTAGCGGGGCTAAAGACATGCAGAATGTATACCCTTCCTCAGCTCAACCCCTAGCTAAACCAGGCTGCCAGGCCCAGCCTCCCGATGGCCCGGGTCACTTGTGCAGGGGTAGACGGTGCACTGGAGGCAAGCACAGGTAAGATCCAGGCTACACAGGGGGTGGCCACTGCATTGAAGAGATGACCCTCCCTCCACTCAACCCAGACAGCGAGTGCCAGGCTCCTGAGGCCTGCCCATGAGTAAGGGCTGAGGGGGGCTCAGATTCTGACCCGGAAAGAGAGGCAGGGGCACACCAGGCCTCTACCCCTGATGCCACGTGGTGCCCCTAAGTACAGGCCCATAACCTAACTGCCTTGTGCCCGCGAGTGAGGTGGTTGTGCTCAAGGAGAAATCTCACCCACATAGGTGGCCATGCATACCAAATGTTGTGCAGGCAAGCACAACTGCTACGTTCAGGACCAACCCCCTACCGCCCAGGCCCCGGTCTCACTTTCTGGCCCCAGTCACCCGATATCATGGTCACGCTAACCTCCAGGGGCACAAATGCGAGGGACGAGTCTCTACTGGGCCTAGCTTGTTTTGTTAAACCCTGGGGCGGGGGACTTTAACTAACCTCGTGATCCTTGGTGGCAGAGGATGAGTTGCATGACCAAACAGTGAGACAGGCAGTGGTCAAGAGGCTGCGCAGTGGGTGGGGAAGGCATTTGTACCCTTGTCCCCCCCCATGGCTGGAAGTGAGCGGCCAGCTGACCACCTGATCCCTAGCCCAGGGAGCCTAGTCTGTAGTTTCCTACACCTTCCAGTGGCATTAAGGTGGCCGCCTTGTTGGAGGGTCCCCTACATGGCCCTCTGGGCAGCCTTGGCAAAGTCTTCATGGTCCTGAGGCTTGGCACTTAGTGTCTGCAGCCACAGAACAAAAGGTAGGTTGTTAAACTCTCTGCTCTGGGGAGGGATAACTACTCTTTTGGAGGGCTGTCTTCCGAGTGCACGACTAAGGTTGACCTAAAAGGTGAGAGAGGGGAAAAAACAGGCACCCAGAGAGAGAGCCTTGAAAGAGAGCGAGCCTGATGGAGAGAGAGGACTCCATACTTAGTGCAGCTTTAGGAAGCGGATTCTTTGTTCTCAGTCCAGCCAACATGGCCGGACACACCGCCTTTAGAAAACACTTGTGACTTATCGGATTTAGTAATTAACTTGTGGTGCGTGATTTTTTAACAAGATGACGTAGTGGCGAGCTTCCCGCTTAACTAGTTAGGATTAGTACCTTTCTGAATTGCAGAGTATTGCTTTTAAAAGTGCAGTTTGTTTTCCTCCTGGCTGCCTAGCTTTGACGCGTTTCGCACAGCTGCTAGGGTTGCTTGTTTGTCAGCTGTTTACTTTTATACCTGCGGGTTGTTCGTTGGACGTGTGCATGCTCTTGTGCTCATCCAGTGTGGTGAATGCTGCACCAGCTGTGTGTGCTGTGCGTGCTGTGCGTGCTGTGTGTGCTGTGCGTGCTGTGCGTGCTGTGCGTGCTGTGTGTGCTGTGTGTGCTGCTGTGCTTGTGTGTGTGCTGTGCATGCTGTGTGTGCTGTGCGTGCTGCTGTGCTTGTGTATGTGCTGTGCGTGCTGTGCGTGCTGTGTGTGCTGTGCGTGCTGTGCGTGCTGCTGTGCTTGTGTGTGTGCTGTGGGTGCTGTGTGTGCTGTGCGTTCTGCTGTGCTTGTGTGTGTGCTGTGCGTGCTGTGTGTGCTGTGTGTGCTGTGCGTGCTGTGTGTGCTGTGCATGCTGCTGTGCTTGTGTGTGTGCTGTGCGTGCTGTGTGTGCGTGCTGTGCGTGCTGCTGTGCTTGTGTATGTGCTGTGCGTGCTGTGCGTGCTGTGCGTGCTCTGCGTGCTGTGTGTGCTGTGCGTGCTGTGCGTGCTGTGCGTGCTGTGTGTGCTGTGCGTGCTGTGCGTGCTGTGTGTGCTGTCCGTGCTGTGTGTGCTGTGCGTGCTGTGCGTGCTGTGCGTGCTGTGTGTGCTGTGCGTGCTGTGCGTGCTGTGTGTGCTGTCCGTGCTGTGTGTGCTGTGCGAGCTGCTGTGCGTGCTGTGCGTGCTGTGTGTTCTGTGCGAGCTGCTGTGCTTGTGTGTGTGAAATGGGAGAGCGAGGAATGCTGACACATTTGGGTTGTGAGTGCAGCACTGCCTGGCAGACCAGCTGCTGGAGCCCAGAGTGTAGGGGGGTTGAACTCATAATTAATAAGTGGTAGGTGGGTATGGGGTGGAGCTGCATGAGGGCACATCCCGGGAGCCCGAGACAGAGCGTTTAATCTCTGAAAACAGTCTGAACATTACATGCACAATTGAATTCACTTCAGACCTCAGAGGAAGTGACGTGTTGCTGCAGCTCGTGGCAAGTGCTGGCTGTTCATAATGTCACATAGGCTTTCAAAGTGCAGTTTTACTTAATGTTAATCTTGCTGACAGCGTTATTGTGATGCTTGCTTAAGTGCCGTCAACTTTTTTGCAGGTTCCCGTGCACTGAGATTAAAAAACTATTTTGAGCCATACTGAAAGTTTATTCAACATTTTAAGTGGGCTTTTTATTTTCTTGTGGACATTTGGGTGCTGTTTTTTCCTCTCCTGACGCTTGTAGTTTCACTGGAAATGCTATCAATATGTGCGTGTGTGTTCCTTGAAGAAATGTAGCGGCTTGTGAATGCAATCTTATTTCAATGAATGTGTTTAGGTGTTTTGAAAAGCGCTGTCTAGTTTTGATAACTTCGCAGCGCTGCAATTACAGATCACAGGGGGAAGTATTCAGACACCGGTCCAGTTGAGAGTGATGGATGTCGAAGCCGACGTTCTTTAAACTGGGCCCCCTGGGGCTTTGTGAAAGGCCCACAAAGGCTTTCTTAAAGAGATAGGTCTTGAGGTTTTTATTTTTTATTTTGGTAGCTTGATTCAGCTCTGATTTGGGTCCAAGAGTTTTCGATCCAGCGCTTCAACTGCACCATTTGGGTATTTTAGGCCGGTGATGAACTCCAAAAGGGCACTGGGTTGGCAGATAACACGCATCTGTTTAAAGCAAGCGTCTGTTTAAAGCCTTCTCCATGCAAGTGTCGGTTTTCAAATCCATTCCCTGGAGTTGTGTGTCTGTTGGCGGGAGTCAGGCCCCAGACTGGTGGGTGGTGGGCTCCTCGTTACCACTGCACCCGCACATCATTAGCTGATGGCGTGCATGTGCCCTGGCTCTACCTCGAAAGGCACGTCATTTGCATACTACTTCAGATCTCGCCTTTAATGGATTCCTCCATGAATAAAACAAAAAGCCACTTTCTCTTAAAAGGCGAGGCCTCTGTTTTTCTAATGCACCTTTTCTGAGACACCTCTCCCACTCGAGCAAGAGTGCGGTGTGGAAGCAGGCCCGGTCTTTGTTTTTACAGACCGCATCCAGCCCTTCCCTGGGTTTAGAAGTGAGCGGCCAAGCCGGCAAGGCATGTAAGGGTCATTGTAAAATGGAGGACACAAGTCACGCCCCCCTGCCCTCATCCCATTGAGGGTTTGTTTCACACAGGCACCACAGACTGTGGTACACACGCTCTAAAGGTCGGCCACAGGACTACCTCTGCAGGCCAGGCAGAAAGGCCCATCCTGGCCCTTGGAAGGTAAAGAAGGCCCTAATTGGGGTACAGTGGGCTCTCCCCTGTACTTCTGCAGCTATGCACCAGCTATTCTGAGGAGAGTTACACCCCTAGCACTAGGGTGGTCAACTTGGCTCTGAGAAGAGTCCCTGCGCACCCTGCAGACATCACGTGTGAGCACTGGTTGAGGCAGGCAGATATTCTACTTTAAGTTTGTGTCACAGTGGCACTGAATCACAGCGGCCTCTTATTTGTAGTGAAAGGCCGCACAGCAGCGATAAGTGTTCGAGCCACCTGTGGAACCGCCATGTTGATATGATTAGATTAGAGGAAATTGAATTGCAGCTCCCCCTAATACTTTTTATGTCACCGGGTTAGCAAGATGCTGCAATCCTGAAGTGTGGTGCTAGAAAAAGTCTCACCTTTTATTTTCAAGAAGGAAGAGCCAAAAACAGCTTCTGGTTTAATGTGAGACCCTCTCCACCGACGGGGTGTAAGGGGACATGCAGCGAGCGTGCCCTTGCATGTTATTGGACATGTCCTCTGTATGTGGATGTGGTTTGTACAACTGACCCTGTCGGAAGGTTAGGTGGGAAGTGGGCGTCTGTGGAGACAGTGCCAGTGATGTGTGAATACAGACGCTCAGGTCCCACTGCTAGTGACTGCTGGAGACGAGACATTTTATCAGCCATATGTAAAGAGCACGCGTCACCATTACCAGAGGGTCTGACATCAACATATTTCAGAAAAGCCCCGTGGGGTGGTGGTGCCCAGGGCTGGGGGATGCCTCTGGCCCACAATTACATAAAACATATTACCCCAGGACTTGGCCCCCCTGGGGACTAATTACAAATGAAGTGCGGGAGTCCACGCTTCATTTTTTTCCACGGCGGGATGCGCGCATCCTAAACGCATCCCTTGCGGTCCTTATGGGACACCCTGAGCAGGCCTAGGGGGGCACGGTGTTTTTACCCTGCCCCCTTCGCGGGTTTTGCACATTTGTTTCACTGCTTTCTTGTGCCTTGGTTCTACTGAGGCACAAGATGGCTGCCAACACTTCATGCTTTGATGTGTTGACAGCTAATTAACATAAAGCTCGAGCTCATGAGGATCCACAGCCCTAGATATATATGTGTTTTTACTTTTGAATTTCTCAGCAAGTACTGAACGGATTTACACCATTTAACAAAAAGGTATCTTTCTGAACCAAGGGTTGCCTCTTTGCCAAATGTGGTGTAATTCCGTTCAGCAGTTCAGGCTGTAGCCGGGGCTAAAGTTTCCTATGGGAACTTGCATGGCAAAACACTTTTTGGGAACCCCCTTTATTCTCTGCCCCTGCTTGACAAATCACTGTGAAACTTTCAGGATAGGAGCGGACTGGAGCTGGCCATAAGTTTTGAAAATTTTGCGAAGATTCATCAATCTGTGCCAAAGTTATTGGGAATAGAATGTTGCGGATTTCCTATGGAAAATAGGTCCTAACTATAAGTACCTACTGGTGACCGCCAGGTAATATATATATATATATATATATATTCACTGAAAAAACCATAGGTTATAGACCATATATAGTTAGGAATTAGCATTTAAAAAACCTTATTTTACTCACACAAAACCATTGAAATTCCATATATAGTTAGTTGCACTAACTATATATCGCGCACCCGTAATCCACTGCTGATGATGTCACATATTACATCATTCATGACATGGTCAGTGACATCACTGATGACATCACTGATGACATCTCAAATGACATCACTGATGACAACATCCAGTGATTATGTGTTTCTGTAAAGTTTAAATATGTTTTACATATTGAAGAATGAGTGGATGTATAAGTGTCTCAATGAAGGTTTTAGTAGGTGCGTGATTGACTGTATGAGTGAGTGATTAAATGCGTCTTACTAAATGCACGGGTTAGTGACTAAACTGTCTGAAAGTGTGCATCAGCATGTCTGTTGTTGTGCAAGCTGCTGCATGTGTTGATCAGTAGCTATATAAGTAGCTATATGGGTTATTGATTGGTTGCACAAGTATTTGTATGGGAGACTGAGTGTGTGTATGACTGGCTGGGAGGTGTGTGACTCTGTGCAGATCAATGTGTACTTGTATCAGTGATTCTATAAGAGAGTAAGTATGTGTTAGTATATGTTTTAAAATGTAAGGTACTCTATGTTTAACTGTGTAGATTAGAAAATGGAACTGTGATTGATTCTTTACAGGACTGACTAGGTGTGTGAGTAACTCCATGGATGAGTGACAGAGTGTGAGTGTCTGTATAGGTGTATGAGTGCATATGATAGTGTTGTAAAGATGAGTGATTGTATGTATGAATGATTGTATGGGTGAATGAGTGAATGTGTGTGTAGACGTAGGAATCAGTGAGTGGGTATGTAGTAACTAGTATTGGTGTGTCAATGGTTTCAAAAATTATACTCTGTATTTAACACTGGGTGTAACAGAGGTTATATTAAAGTGTGAGGAGATGCATTGTATTGTCACATTAATGATATCATCATTGATGTGACCATTGATGTCAAATGAGATATCATCAGTGATGTCATTTGAGATGTCATCAGTGATGTCATCAGTGATGTCACTGACCATGTCATGAATGATGTAATATGTGACATCATCAGCAGTGGATTACGGGTGCGCGATATATAGTTAGTGCAACTAACTATATATGGAATTTCAATGGTTTTGTGTGAGTAAAATAAGGTTTTTTAAATGCTAATTCCTAACTATATATGGTCTATAACCTATGGTTTTTTCAGTGAATTTTCAAGGTTTTGTAAATGCTAATTCCTAACTATATATGGTCTATAACCTATGGTTTTTTCAGTGAATTTCATTGGTTTTTTAACAGCTAATATCTGTAGCTGTAAAATGTATTCTTCTTTAAATCCAAAAATATATTTTATATGTTTATGAATAATTTTTTTTTTTAAATATTTTTTTTTCTTCGTTCCCGCTTCGCGAATCGGGAAGCTTCCCGTTAGCTGACCTTGATGCCGCGAAATAGACCGCGAGCCGGTAAACGTTTCTTTACCGCAACTGCCGCGTTAGAAAACAACATCGTGACGCCTCCCGTCCGCATGACGTTTCGCGTTGTCGCGTGATACGTCATATGACGTGCTACGTTAGCGAACTCGTACGCTTACCGAGTCGCAAAGCACAGGTTTCTGGAAGCAAACCGGGAGGCCCTGCAAAGCGCGTAACGTAAACACAGCAGGTCATGTGACTTGGTAATAACACTTTTCATTGGTTCATTTCACTTTCGGTTTCCTAATGATGTAAGACTAGGTCATATGATCTAAAATGAACACTTTTCATTGGTTGAGAACTATTTTTTTCCCAAATGGTGAAAATCCCTCCTTCTTTCCTCACTCTGACTTTCATCATTGTGAGAGAAAGACCCTTTGTTACCAGTGAGCAATGGCTTCTTTACTAGCTTCAGCTGGTGCTTCCCCACCACCTCCACCACATCCAAGGAAGAGTGGACCACCTGCTAAAGTTATAATTCAGCAAGAAGAGGAAGAAGAGGAACAGGACGACCTAGATAATCTCCCTATTATGGCCAGAAGATCTGTTGTACCGGAAGTAACGGGACCAGAGGGCAGGGAGATGGTGCCAAATATACAAACGAGATTTCGTGAAGTAAAACAAGTCTGCGTACATTGCAGTGGAATCATTTGCTACGCAGAAAGTAGCATCACTCTGATCAACAGAGCTATTAACAATCATGCTCATGTTTGTCCGAAACTCACCAAACAATAAATTCTTTTTTTTGTTTTCTTCCTCCTGTTGAGCCCTTTACAATGAATCGTTTTCGTTGCCCCCTCCGAAAAAAAACCAAAAAAAATATAAAACTGTTCAGAAAAATTCAAAAAAAGTAAAAAAAATGTTCAGAAAAATAATAAAAAAAATATAAAACAACAAAAACAATTTAAAAAAAAGTTCTTTTCAGAACTACCTCCCCGTTATAAAAAAATTGGTACAATATTTGCAACTGTGCCAACCTCTATTTCTCTTAGTTCGCTTCCCAGTTCGCTCCCCGGTACGCGAACCGGAAGCGAACCAAAAAAATTTTTTTATAAAAAAGAACAGTAAGTATAAGGGAAGGAAACAGACAGTTATGTTAAAAGAAAGACAGCTATAGGGGAGTAAACTAGAGATACTATTACCCGTAATCCACTGCTGATGATGTCACATATTACATCATTCATGACATGCTCAGTGACATCATCAGCAGAGGATTGCGGGTAACAGTATCCCTAGTTTATTCCCTATAGCTGTGTTTCTTTTAACATAACTGTCTGTTTCCTTCCCTTATACTTACTGTTCTTTTAAAAAAATTTTTTTTAGATCTGTCAGAAACAGTGAAAGTAATGAAATATAAAAGACTACGTAGAATATGAGCACTGTATGCAACAACTTTGACACTGACAGAAGCCTCACCTTCTCCATGCCTCCTACACAGTTCTACATGTACATCATAAATGCAAACAGAACAGAATTAATTATACATGTTAAATGGTTTATTTTTGCTGTTCTCAGAATGTATCAAATTTCACTAAAACAGTGACTTGAAGGTATTCATCATATAACAGCGGGGAAAAAAAAACACAATCAAAATGATTGTGTTTAAAAAACCCATATATTACAAATCAGAATTCAGAACTCCTTAAAGTTAACTTACTTTCCATGACGGCCAAGGATGTCCTATGAACAGCTTACACTCTGTTGTGCTGTTATTACTTTCAACCCGCCACTTTCTGAAAGAAAACCTCCATCGTTTTCAAAAACATGTTACATACAATAAATGACTTCTCGCTCTCTACCACACGATTCCACAAGGCCAAATCGTGTCAGAGCCATGTATAACTCTTGGATTTCTTGTAAGCCAATCCCGTCTTTTCGCATTTCCGCAACTTTCAGAATTAAAATGTTGAAGATCATTTACACAATCCTGGACTAGTAATATCTTCCCCTTCTTGCTCAATCATGTTCTACATTTCCTATCACACTGATACTGCTTACTATGAAGCAGACTTACACTACCTTTATGACTAGTACAATTATTTAATTCTCTACATCACTTTTAATCACAAAGCAATGTAAAACAGTAGACAGCATTGCAGACTTACATTCCCTCTACTCCATGTTTTGATTCGCTGCTTCAATTAGCTTATAAAAAGAAATAGTTTTTCTGAACTCATTCAAATTGCAGTTATTTTTCCATGACGTCCAGTCTTATGGTTAGAAGTTATGTCTCTGTACTACACTTATCCTCAAGGCCAAATAGTGTAGGAGCCATAAGAACTTCTTGAAATTCCTCAGAGCACATCCCGAGATTCTTTCCCTAAAATTTTGGTTTTAAAAACACCAGGTAAGAGTTTTTAAGGTCAAAAGGCAATTTTTTTTTGAAAATTAAAACAGAATCATTGCAGAATGACCAGCCATTTCTACACTTTAAATAAGCTGTATAATGTCCTGATGTTATTGAAGGACCATCATGATATATAATTGCTACAGTTACAAAAGTCCTTCCTGATATTGACAACTGTGAAGCCACAAAATTTTTAATTAAAGTTGTCAATTTTGTTCCATCAGGCCTACATCGTTGGAACATTAAAATGACATACTGGCCATATGTTCGTATAAATAAAGTGGACATCATTTCAGATTTACATTGGCTACACTCCATGTTGTGATCAGCTGCTTTTACTAGCTTATTAAAAGAGACTGATTTACTGTCTGGCAAAGTTAAATATATAAATCTTTCTGAGTCTACACTAGTAGTAGCTGATACCCTACAGTTCTCGCAGTCATGCTGCCATTGATAAGAAAGCCCAAACAGGTGATCTACATCTACACCTTCATCATGCAATACATCAAGCATATACATTAAAAACTCCTGACAATCTTGCTGACTATTTTGAGAGAATTGTGTTTGGCCTGAACATCTGTCTAACAGATTTCGAATTTCAGACACACTTTCTATGTTTGTTCTATCAGTGCTACATTTCTCTAACACAGAATTTAACAAACTGCAAAATCTTTGATCCGAATTGACCACAATCTGTTCTTTTAAAGTTTCTAGAGAAAAGACAACATTAACCACTACATTAGCATAGCAGTTGACACCAGAACTGTTTTCAAATTGAAAACCAACAACATCTTCAACAGAATCCTTTTTGTTTCTGCTTATAATTTCAGGTTCATCAACTTTTCGTCTTTTTGCTACAACCTCCCCAGTATTGGTCACATTTCTTCGTTTCCGGCCTACCACACGTTTCTCAAACAAAGGATACTGAGGCAAATGTGGCGCATACTCTCTTCTCAACCTATTGTATTCCTTAACACAATCTAGATCCGCACAAATGTTTGTGACATCACACTCAATCAAATACAATCCCGATAAAGTCCTAACTCGTGACAATGCCACATATGCCATACCCTCCTTGAACACAGAACTGCCAATATTCACCAATGCACAGTCTACACTTAAACCTTGCGATTTATGGATTGTCACCGCATATGCCAAGCAAACAGGAAACTGCTTACGACGAACATATAAGTCTTTTACAAGCAAAAATCTAGCAGAACAACGAGCAATTAGCTGTACTTCCTCAATGCCATCAAATTTAATTTTTAAAAATTCAATTCCATCTCTATTTCTGTATTTCACAAAATCAACAACATTACCCATTGATCCATTTACCAGACCTCTTTCAACATGTAAATTCCTTCTTAAAATTATACGGCAGTTCAAGCACACATTCAGAGTCTTTTCAAAACCCGCAGTTTTAGATATACTCTTCTCTAATGAATCCAATTTTGTTTTCAGATTCTCAGACAAAATAATTGTTGATCCCATATGCTCTACTCTGTCAATAGCTTCCAATTTCACAATCTCTTGCTTTTCTAAATGCAACATTTTGTTGTTGAATTTGGCACATTCTGCAAGAGTTGGCATCAAACATATTCCAGATTTTTTCTCAGTAACTTTCTGAAAAATATTCTCAGGCACAACATCTTCGTCTGGATATAAATTTGTCAGTAATCGTGCATGTAAAGCTTCTTTCCCATGCTCGGTCACTTTTCCAATTCTAACATCTTGTAGAATAGTCTTGTAAACTTCATCCTTTGCCTGACGCATATTTTCATGCAGTTCAGCATAATTGAAGTTTAACCATATATTGACGTTGCCAATACTCCCTAAGCACTTCCTGGTATCTTCATGCGTGAGCATTTTGAACACAGGTTGCCCTTTCACTGGTGTCAGCTGCAGAAGATCTCCAAAAACAATGATGTGTTTGCCACCAAATAACACATCATACTCTGTTTTGAGAACTTCTTGCATTCTCAAATGCACAAAGGCAAGCATAACATTGGAAACCATGCTTACTTCGTCAATGATAAGAAGTTTCATTTTCCTCAAGACTCTTGAAACTTCAAAACAAGCATCTCCAGATAGCTTGTGATATTCTAATTTGTTGTCATGCTCCACTGGCAGCATCAGTAAACGATGTAAAGTAATCCCTTTAATGTTATGTGCTGCCAGTCCAGTTGGAGCGGTGACAACACAAGACAGCGATGACTCTGTCCTTTCCTGCAAATAACATGAAATTGCTTTAATAAGGAAACTTTTTCCAGTTCCCGCTTCTCCACTCACGTACAGTCGGACAGGCTTCAACGACGTACATGAGCACTCTTTCTTATCATGACTTAATCCATGATCAATTTGCATGGTAAGTTCGTCATATATTTTCCTCTGCTCAACGTTGAGTTGTCTTTCCAACTCTTCTAAGTTAACCGCATCCTCCTGAGCATGTGCCATGGCTCTTTCCACTTCATTCATAGCAGTGGCAGCTTCATTTTCGATAAGAGGTCCTCCTAGTGGATCCTGACTCAATGAAGCAGAACTCTGACTGTCCTGAGAACTGTCTCTGGCAATCTCGGCTGCAATCGTTGCTTCCTGCTCAATTTCCACATTCAACATTTCTACATATTTGGGAAAAGCAGGACATTCTATGGTCTCCTTGGCAGCATTGAAAGAGTCTTCGTAACAGAGGAAATCTCCAAGCAGTTCCTCTTCTGCACGCCAAGGCTTAAAAAGTTGCAAAAGTGCTAAATAGAAAAACTCCTTTTTTTCAGGAGATTCGCCACTCAATTTTCGATGGTTTATCAAGTGGCATTTTCTTTGCTTGACCAGACATCCCTCACTTCCTATTACAGCATACACTCCTTTCTCAGTATCTTCTTTGATGTTCCTCTTGAATATGTAATTTTGCAGAACCTCATACAGACAAACATTCTCGAGGTGACTGCTTCGATTTGGATAATATGTATCCAACATGTTGCTCTTCAAAATGTCGGTACTGTTTGGCTCCTTTTCCGCCAAATACTCAATTTCCCGCACAGGTTTCAGAACTCGATTACGCGTTGCAGCAAGACCAACACTCGCCCAAACGATACTCCTGGACTTGGCATAGAGACTTGCTGAAGACAACCGGTCAGAACATTCGTAAGCTCCGATTTCTCGATGCGACAACATCTTCAGACTGAAACTGTACAACTTCTTGCTGAGGCTCTTTTCATGGGAAATGTCCTCCCACATATCCTTCAATTCTGTCTTCTCTTTTTTGGTGATGTAAGATGTCACATACCTAGCCACAGCCATACAGTTATCAGCCACAAACTGTATATCCATGTTAGCATTCCACATGGACAAAATCACCGGGTTGTAGTCGTTGATGTACTTAGACTCTTCGTTCCTCTTCAAATTGTATGTGTTTTTAGGTGATTTCTTCATCACATTATGTCGCAGCGAAGACATCAAACTGTTCACTCTTCCTTTAGAAATCACCGATCGTGGAAAGCCGAAACGACATTTGGTGTAGAACTTGTCTTTGTTCCGGAATTTACGACGACAGTACTTTCCACATCGATGGCTTTGGAAACGTAGAACTTTTTCTCTTAGGCTTTTTTTCTCCTTTGCGTTTGGAACAGCACACGTAGAATACTGTTCTATGAAACTCATCACTGAGTCGTCTGCATCCGTTCCAAATTTAGGTGCATCCTTGATCCACAGCAACATATGTATATGAGGAGCACCTCTTGCTTGGTACTCCTTCCTCCAGAAGAAATCCAACACCTCTCCAAGAGGTGGATTCTTCTTATTCATGATGAAAGACATCATACCTTCAAATCTATGATTGAAGTACCTACATACATTGACTGGATCCAAAGAGCACAGTTCTCCGGGTGTCTTGAATTCGATGTTTTCTACGTTAGCATTTGCCTCTCGTAGAAATTCAAGTAAGTCTTCCCAGCCATACTCAGCACAGCTCAAAGTGAGGAACCATGTGGGAGTTCCTAAGTTCCTCAGCATACATTTTAAATCACCATGACGACGGTACCAGTACTCATTAGTACCACGCTGACACGCCATGAGATTAATCAGGTGAGAATCCAAAATGCTGTCTTGGACATTGACTTTATCCATAAAGTCACTTGCCGAGATGTTTTGCATGTGTATACCACTTTTCAAGATGTGGTTCACTGCATATGACAGTCCAGACAGATCGCTTTCAAACAGGAGATGAAACAAATAAGGAATGCATTGTCGAAACCTAGGATCTCCTGCATACAATCGCAAAGTCCGGTATTCAGAAGCAGGAATTTGATGAGGTCGCTCATCATATCTTCCTCCCTGACCTGTTGGAAAAAGCTGTGGGAAACACCGAGCTTCCAAACTTTCCTCCCAAACACTAATGGGACTCCCTTTCGCTTGTTTCATTTGAAACAACTCAATAGCATTCCCCATGACTTCCTTGGAATGCAAAGGATGAACACTATAATGTTCATATATTTCTTCACTAGTACAGGGTTCTACTTTCTCAATTTGACCAGCACACAAATCGCTATCCTCTTCCTCACTTACTTCCTCTTCTGCAACATATACATTTTTATAGTATTTATTATATTTTTTCAAATACAATGTTGCCCTTTTGACTTTCCTAACATCTACTAAATCTTGCCATATTTTCTTATTCTTTGTCGGAATCCCATTAACTAAGATAACCAGAGGTTCCTCTTCCACTTTTTCTACTCCAATTGTGTTAATGTTTTTCTTCAAATCTAGAGGCAAATAAACAACTCTTCCCTTTAATCCTCTCTGTAAATCTGATGGAGGCAATTTCCCTGTCTTTGGCTCCATTCTTACAATAGCCTGAAAGGGATGGATACTTTGAATCAAAATAGATTCATAAGTATTTAAATCCTTCAATTCAGAAGGAATTTCAACCAATTCCAGATTATTATGAACTGCTCTAGCAGGCATCTGGTTTTGATTTAATTTGTTACAACAGTAAGTACACACACGTTGATCCAATCCCAAATCAAAACAATTTTCTACCATCAAGTATGTTGTAAAATCCTTCCATTCACTATTATTTTCCCTTTCACTTTTTCCATATAAATCCACTAACTTAGTCTGATTCTTATAATAAGTGCGTCGACAACACACACAAGTGAAATTTGGCCTCTCACTTGATTTCACCTCAAACGTCGCAATTTCCCTCTGGAAATTATCTGTACTGGAAACCTGTACACTATCTTCCACATTACTCTCTTCTTCTTGGTCAATTTCAACATTCTCCTCTTTACTTCCAAAGTAACAAAACTCAATTTCTTCACATATATTTTTCACATCTATTTCAGAACCATGCAAAAGAGCAGCGCATAATTGTTTTAGCATAATTGCTGGACTCTTAGCATAATACAACATTCTAACTAATTTCCTCACTTTATTATGATGCACTGCTAGCATCCTGAAATGATGAAAAACACTCTGGCATACTCTCCTGGAAAGACAAGCCAGTGAATGACCATGCAAACCTATCACTTCTCTCACTCTGCAAGGATCTAATTCTTGCAACAACTTCATTTTCTGCTTCAAACTTTTCTTACTAAATGACCGTATAAAATCACAAAGCAAATTGATGGAATCCTGTCGTACACTGCAAATACTACTACACTTCCAGGTGTACACAGGACCCTTAGGACGTCTCCCTAAAACCTCATTACCTAACACCTCTTCTATCTCTGTTCTCACAAGTTTTTCTTTTTCAACTGGACAACCATCTTTCACTTCATAAGCTCGACCACTGGTGTCAACTGCATGCACCAAATCATTATCCTGGAAATAACTCTCCTCATTAAAAAATGCCTCAGAGCTTGAACTATGCATCCATTCTCCAGAAAAAACTTCACAAAAATTACTACGATTAACTATTCTCTTCCATCTACTATTTCTTTTGAAATCATAAATTACCTTGTTTAGCTTCCTAATTCTATTGATTGTCAAAATAAATAACTTACGTTTAAATTCAAATGCCTGATCAATAACTTTCTCAACTATTTTTTTTCTCTTATAAAAAACCACTTTCTGCTGACCTTTCTTAATATTTTTTAACAAATTCCCAATTATCCTGTTGCGGAACATTCGTTTACGAATATCCCTAAACTGTTGTTTCCTTCTACTTTCATGCATAGAGTTATCTCTTACTCTAGCAGTAACATTTCTCATTGGCCTTTCCTTACCATTTGAATTCGGTCTCCTTTTCTGGAGTGAAACATTTTCTGTAGTAATATTTTTTTTAGTACACATATTTCTTATGACTGTTTTTCGACTCTTACCCGGTGCTTTCTTGGTGACTTGACAAATCTTTTTGTTAGAGGACTGCTGCAATATTCCATGCTCCTGCTGTCTTTGACGTTTTCCAGCCTTTCTTACTCTTTCTTTGCTAGGCATCCTAAAATCTTGAAATAATGTGCAGTTGAATCTGTGGTAAAATATAATAAAAAATGTTATTAACCACTATTACCCAACAGTAAATTAATAACAGTCATCAAAAACTTAACACACTACTTAAGTATATAATATACTGAAGCCTATCTCCAATTTTTCACTGAACAGGACTCATCTCTTCTTAACCTTGGATAAACCTCACCTACTCTGTGTCCCCTGCACATAATTAAATGTAAAGGGACAGATTTATATTAACTAGCACATCCCCAGGGATGCACCAGTTAACGTGCACCGCTGCTCTGCCACCCACGGTGTGCCGCATTTACAATCAGATAGGACAAAGCTACATCAAAACCCTGCGCCTGCTTGAAGCAGGCATAGATCTTGACGCAGGTAGGCTGAAAGCTAAAGCAACAACTAAGTGTCGTGTGCAGAAGTTACAAAAAAGGAAAAATGGCGTTTAAACCAGTAATGAGACCATGCTAACGTAATACAGAGTAAAAATATCCAGGATCTACATCAGTTTGGGGTTCACGAACCTGGCAGGTACAAGGCACTGAGGCTTTCCACCGTGCATGTCTCATCCCAAAACATATGTTGTTTGTGAATGAAACAATTTCCCAGACCAAATGCTTTGGATTGGCTACTTCTAAAAAATTAAACACCCCTACTATCCCGGAGTTAGAGGAATACGATGGTTGGAGTAATTTTACTCGTTGTCTATTAAAGATTTACAGGCCCTACTCCGTAATTCTTCCTTTAACATTTGCAGTATAAATCCAAAAGGTTGACTGCTTTGGCAACGTGCCTTATCCACGGTTTAATAACGCTGCCTTTTGCTTTATATAAGTTTTCAAATTGTATGAAATATATACCAATAGGTCGTTATTAACCTTTAGGTAGTGGTTTTCTTCATCAAGTCTGGTCGCTTCCATACACATACAGATTTTCAAAGATGATCAAGAACTTTATCTGAATGGAGAGGAATGCACTGAGACGCCAGATCATTCACTAATGTGTAGGCACAGACAGTTACACGGTTCATGCAACAAACACCGACCAAATATGGCTTGCGTGTTGCAAGGCACGCCAGTTCCTGCTATCATCCCCACGTTCAAGTTCTTGGAAAATGGTAGTTATTTGATGCTCAATAATGAAGATTGTTCTGGGTTAATTAAAAGTATTCATTTTATCGTAACAGTAAATGAACGGGTTATTTGCTGCAGAAATGTTCTATTTCCTCCCACACATGAACATAGGGAGTTTTCAATCTGGCCACAAATACCAACCTTGGGAGCACATTTCAACAGCATGGCAAGAATAAGAGCTCTTTTGTCTCAGAGAGAGGTGGCCTTGAGTTCGGCCCGTGAAACTTTCGTGCTTCACATAGCGAACACCCGTACAGAGGTGCAGACCCTTTTAAATACAGATTCGACTTTGCATTTCAGCAAGATTACCCATTCATTTCCATGCAGCAGGAGGCCCATAGGAATGAAGGTGCAATTTGCGATTAGCAATTACCTCATCGCAAATTACGAATTTTTCCGACGGTGCAGGGGTATCTCAAGAACACCCTGCTGCACCCCTGAAAAAAAAATTTGGGGTCATATGGCGCACATAAATTTTGAAAACATTCCTTTACCTCAAAAACGATTTTCAACTCATAATTTGAAAACACTGCACATGGGGAAATGACTTAAAATGTCCTTAAGACACATAAAAGCATTTTTTGATTGCCTTTGCAGCATGTTTCAGTCACCTTTAACATGCCTATGTAACGGAAACATTCAAAATCTAAATTTGCCATGCACAGGTGGGAGCATATTTACAAGCAATTTGCTCCACAGACAAACTTCTTACATTGAAATGGGAAAGACTCTCAATTACTGTTAGACCTGGCACCTTGGCGTGGGTTTCCCTTCCACTTTTTGCTGTTGTGCCTCAAATGTTTTGATGGTGTCTGCTACTCAGGGCACTGCGCCACGGCCAACCCGTGCCGCAGTGCAAGTGCTCCCTACTGTAAAGTGTACATATGATTGATGTCCATGATTGGTTCATTGGATTTACTGTTAGTCCCTAGTAAAGTGCACCAGGAGTGCCAGGGCTTGTGAATGCCAATACTGCTAGTGGGCCTGCAGCGCTGGTTGCGCCACCCACAAAAGCAGCCTTAAAATGTGTCTAGGGTCTGCCATTGCAGAACCTGCGTGCAGTCTGGTACTGTCACCCTGGCTGGGCAAGTGCACACACTTGCCAGCCCCTGAACCTTCCCTTAAACTTCATATTAGTCACCCCTATGGTAGGCCTGAGGGCAGGGTGCATTGTAAGGATAAGGCAGAACATGCCCTGATGTGTGTGGCATGTTCTAATAGTGAATTACTGCCAAATTCGTTTTTCACTATTGTAAGGCTACCTGTTCCCTTCTAGGCCAGATGGGCTGCTGGAATTATTACACTCTATAATCCCAGCAGGCTCAGGGAACATGGTAGAAATTCATGTTTAGTATGCCTGGACTCAGAATAATAAAATACTTCTTTTAGTAAAGTTTATTTTAATATCCTGTGTTTGCAAATGCTACTTTTAGAAAGTTAGCATTTGCTTGCCTAACCATTTCAGCCCGCCTCTGCTTGGATGTGGATCTGACTGTCTGGTGTGTGTGAGTGACAGGGCTGGGAGTTGACAGGTAGTGATTAGCAGGAGGACCCCTTAATGGGTGGTGGGAGTTTCCCCTGAATGATGCATCAGGCTGTGCTCTGCCTCCACAATGCTGGCTCCGCCCTCCTGGGGAGCGACTGATGACTCAGCCTGCACCTGGCCCAGGAAGGACCGAAGCTTGTCAACAAAGTACTCAGGCCACTCCTGCCCTCTCAATGCCGGCTCCGCCCCCCTGGGGAGCGGCTGATGTGCCTGCCCTCACACTGAATGCAGAAGCAGAAGTACCCACCGCAAGTGCTCAGGAGCTGAGAGCAGTTATGCAGAGGCCCCCCTGGCCAGTGAGAACAAAAGAAACTGTGTATAAAAGTAGGAGCCCTGCTCCTTGTAAATTAGATCCAGTTTGCGCAAAGAAGAAGCTCTGCCTGAAGAGAAGGACCCTGGAAGCTGCAAGGAGAAGTACTGACTCTGACCCCAAGAGACTGGCCTGTGGTGGGTGCCTTGCTGCTGAAGGAGAGCAGGAGAAGAAAGACTGAAAGACTTTGCTTTTATCCACCTTGTGCTAAAACTTTTACCAAGATCTCCAAGGGCTTGCTGTGAACTTGCCCCCTGACCCGCGCCCCAGGAACAGTGGGCGCTACCCTGTCCCCCTGGAAGAAGGAGCTGCTGTGAGCCAGCAGCCTGATCGACACAGCTGCTGAAGGAAAGAGGAGCGCGCTGTGAACGAATCCCTGCGCCCCTCCCAAGAGGCCCTTGGCACCCCGTCCCGCCGAGCCCCGCATCCGCTAACTGGCCGGCACCAGGTGACACCGAAAGGCCCAGCCCCGCTGGCCTAATCACCGTCCCTACCGCCTGCCTAACTGCGAAGCACCGCAAGAACGGACTTGGCCAAGTATCTGCTGTGACCTGAGAGGCTTGTGTGCGCCTCACGCTGCTACCCGGGGCTCTGCCCCCCTTTTCCAGGACCTGAGGTGTGTCGCCGTCTACCCGACCCGCGCCGCAACGCCAACCTCCGAGCCAGAGCCGAGCCGCCGCTCGCTCCAACCCCGGGAGGAAGACACCGCGACGTGGACCGCCGAGCCGGCCTACACCCGACCCCTTCAAAAAGACAAAGGTACTGTTTCCCGTCCCGCGGTGCGAGCCCCTGTCCCACCTCGCTCGCACCGCCATCTGCCTCAGCCGAGTCCCCGGAGCCGCGCAGTGAGCACTCCCCGGGCCCCCGCTCTCTCCCCTGACAGCCGTGCAGCGCGCTCGTCAGGCTGACAGTGACTCCCCGGCCGCCGATCCCGCTAGAGGCGTGAGATTGGGCAGACCGGGTCCGATCGTTGGCACAGAGAGGCCCTGGCTGATTGAAATTCTTGCTGGAGGAACGTACCAGGACTAGGGAAGAGTCCGCAACCCTTTTTAAGCACCAGAACAATTCTTTTAACGCTGATACAAAGACCTGTGGCATAATCAGAGGGTAACTGGAACCATTTTCTTAAACTACGCAAAGACTGTATTTACAAGCCTGATCTAAAAAAATATATAAAGAAGATATTTTTACAGAAATACAGTCTAGTGTCATTGTGTGGTGGGTTGATGGTCATTGTGTGTGATGTTGCAAATGTTTAACCCTATGTACTCCAGAGTTTAGCCTAGACTGCTTGCGCCACACTACCTAAAGGGCGAGTAGGGGTTATTTCTGGGAGTAATCCTTTGCCCTGACTTAGAGGAGAGGGTCCCTGCTTGTCGCAAGTACAAACCTGCGCCAACCAGAGACCCCCAATTCTAACATTGGACGCAGCGGTGGGATCTCGAATTTACATTTGCAGTGTCCATACATTGACTAGTGACCATTGCACAGTGATTTCAATCCAGTAACTGAGCCACAGATTTCTTTTTAAGTGACTTTGCTCTGCTAGAAGAAGATCCCTTTTTGTCTAAAACCATGCCTGGCACCAACAGCGTAGAGAAAACCGCGTCTGTGACCTCTGAGGTGTTGGAGATAGAATGGGATGTGTCAAAACTGGACGAATACAAGAAAGATGAGCTAATCTTCTTTGCCAAGAGGTTCAAGGTTCCACGTGCAGGGTGCAAGAACAAGACGGATTACTACAAAGCCCTGAAAGCCTGGATTGAATCTAGGAATGCACCTGAGGATCAGGAGTTACCTGATGATACTGGTGTACCTGACAAGGAAGGCAGCATCCATAGCTTTGGCAGAGGCCTGTCGCCAGAGGAGCTGGCAGACAGAAAAGAAACCAGGAATCATGAAATGAAGCTGGCAGAATTAAACTTGAAGGGCCAACTGGAGCTGGAGAGCAAAAGGATGGCTCTGGAAGAGCGAAAACTCCAGTTGGAGTTTGATGTGAAAATGAGGGAGATGAGTCTAAAAGAGAAAGCCTTGGATCATCCTCCCTCTGGTGGCAGCACAACGCCGGTGCAGGTAGAGTCAAGAGTGCACATCCCCAAAGATGTAGTTAAAGAGTTCTTTAAGGGGGATGACATAGGACAGTGGTTTAGGGCATATGAGGTAGCCATGCTTTCCCACCGGGTCCCTGAGAGGGATTGGGGAGCGGGGTTATGGGGAAGGTTCCTTAGCGAAGGGCGGGACACCCTGCTAGATTTGCCCACTGAAGACCAGAGATCCTATCCCCCTATGAAAGAAGCTTTAATGACCAGGTATGGGCTTACCCCTGAAATGTATAGACAGAAGTTTAGGGGGTGTAATAAGCGGCCTGGGAATACGTATGTGGAGTTTGTGACTTTTTTTTGCAGAGCACTGGATGGTTGGGTGAAGGGTAACAAAGTGAATGATTTTCAAGGTCTCTTTGATTTAATTGCATGGGAGCACTTGTCTGATCAATGTTTTCCTGAGTTACGCCAGCACCTGATTGATAGCAAGTTGTCCAACCCGAGGAAACTTGCTGAGGAGGCGGACCGCTGGCTCAGCACCAGGGTCCACAAGGGTCCAGTGGGAGACTCCGCCAAGGGTGGGCAGGGTCCCCAGCAGAAGAGTGGGGGGGACAAGGGAAAACAGAAAGGGTTCCAAAAAGGCCCCCAAAGTCATCCCCAAGGGGACCAGCAGAAAGGTTCTCAGCCCCCCCCACCCCCTAAGCAGAATGGGGCCCCGACAGGTCGACCTGTTCCAAAGGGGCCCTTCAATTGTTACAAATGTGGTGACCCGGGGCACATAGCCAGTGACCCCAAGTGTCGCCTGTTTGGAAAACCAGCACCCACTGGTGCTCCGCCCCGACAAGTGACCAGTGTTCACTTAGGAGAAGAAGTGATGGTCCCGGGGGGTGGAGATCCTGTTCAGATGACCCTAGTCTCACTAGGAGACAGTGAGATGGTCCCTACAAGCTACCTGCCCTCTAACACTAAAAAATATGGGCAGGTGGTTACCATCAATGGTAAGAAAGCTGAGGCTCTTAGAGACACAGGAGCCAGTGTGACTGCAGTGAGGCATCACCTGGTGTCTCAAGAGCAGGTTGTACCCCATGCCTACTGTAGGGTTGTCAACGCTGACAATTCAGAGAGTCAGTGTCCGATGGCTCAAGTTCCCTTCGAGTGGGGGGGGGTCTCTGGTACTCTGCAGGTCTGTGTGAGGAAAGCCATGCCTGTTGACTGTTTGCTAGGGAATGACTTGGAGGACTCCCCTTGGGAAAAGGTGGAGAAAACGACTCACCTGAAGATGGTGGGTCTACCTGACTGGGCGTGCGTGACCACCCGGTCAATGGCAGCCAGTAGGGGTGATCAAGAGGTCCTGGGGCCTGACGGAGAGGCCCAGGAACCGGCCTTAGGGAGAAGGCGCAGGGTGCGCGGGAAACCGGCCCCTGAAGTTCCCACGGTCCAGGAGGAAGCAGACCTTGAGGGGGATGCCCTGGAGCCTACTGGGGAACAGATTGCCGAACTGGGGGACCTGCCTGAGCTGACCCATTGGCAGCAAGAAGGAGGCCCCTCCAGGGAGGAATTCTGCAGGGAGCAGAAAGAATGCCCTTCTCTCGTGGGTATGCGGCAGCAGGCTGCAGACCAGGCCAATGGTGTTCAGGCCAAAACACATTATGTGTACTGGGAGAATGACCTCCTGTACTCAGAGCCTAAGGCTGCTGAACCTGGGTCAGCCCGTGTGCTGGTGGTACCCCAGAAGTTCAGAGCCTTCCTACTGGGACTGGCTCATGATGTGCCTTTAGCAGGACATTTGGGGATGGACAAGACCTATGACAGGCTTGTCACCCACTTCTACTGGCCCCAAATGCACAAGAGCTCAGATGCTCATTGTAGGACCTGTCCAACTTGCCAGGCAAGTGGGAAGTGCGGAGGGAAGAACAAGGCTCCCCTCCAACCCTTCCCTGTGGTCAGTACGCCATTCCAACGAGTGGGTATTGATATTGTTGGGCCTCTGGACCCCAAGACAGCCATGGGCAACAGGTTCATCCTGGTCTTGGTGGATCATGCCACCCGGTACCCTGAAGCCATCCCTCTGAGGACAGTGACGGCCCCCGTGGTGGGGCGTGCACTAATGGGAATTTTCTCCAGAGTGGGGTTCCCTCTAGAGGTGGTGAGCGACAGAGGGACCAACTTCATATCCAAGTATATGAAGTCCCTTTGGCAAGAGTGTGGTGTGACCTACAAGTTCACCACACCTTACCATCCCCAAGGAAATGGGTTGGTTGAAAGATTCAACCGAACCCTGAAGGGCATGATCATGGGCCTGGAAGGTCCAATGAGGCGTAAGTGGGACGTCCTCTTACCATGCCTGCTCTTTGCATACCGCGAGGTGCCACAGAAGTCTCTAGGGTTCAGCCCCTTTGAGCTGCTGTATGGCCACCCCGTGAGAGGACCACTGAGTTTGGTAAAGGAAGGCTGGGAGCAATCTCCCAGGAAACCTCCCCAGAATGTATATAGCTACATGCTGGCCTTCAGAAACCAAACCAGGCGCTTCAGACAACTTGCTGAGGCAAATCTGGAAGCTAGCCAGGAGGAGATGAAGCGGTGGTACGACCAGAATGCCACTCTGGTAGAGCTTCAGCCTGGACAAGAGGTGTATGTCTTGGCCCCAGTGGAACCCTGTGCACTTCAGGATAAGTGGACAGGCCCATTTGAGGTTGTGGAGCG
Source organism: Lissotriton helveticus (assembly GCF_964261635.1). Taxonomy (NCBI): domain Eukaryota; kingdom Metazoa; phylum Chordata; class Amphibia; order Caudata; family Salamandridae; genus Lissotriton; species Lissotriton helveticus. Next base: position 139,743,475 of record NC_136064.1, read on the forward strand.
CAAGAGCTCAGTGACATACTTGGTGGACATGAAGACGCCCAGGAATCCTTTAAGGGTCTTGCATGTCAACCGCCTCAAGCCCCACTTGAAAAGGTCCGAAGTGGGCATGCTGTTGGCCACTGATGATGGAATGGAGGAGGAGTCTGAGCCTCTTCCTGACCTCTTAGTGGCCTGTGAGAAGGATGGGTCAGTGGATGGAGTTAACCTCTCACCCACCCTGACCCCTGAGCAACAGGAAGACTGCCGCCAGTTGCTGGGGCAGTTTCCAGACCTGTTCTCCCTGGTTCCTAGTGTCACAGATTGGTGCGTCCATGATGTGGACACAGGGGACAGCTTACCTGTGAAGCATAAGGCTTACAGGGTAACTGACAGGGTCCGGGCCTGCATCAAGGAGGAGGTCTCCAAGATGCTTGCTCTTAGGGTGGTTGAGTCTTCCAGCAGTCCTTGGTCCAGCCCCGTGGTCTTGGTCCCAAAGGCTGCTGCGCCGGGAGCCACGCCTGAACTCCGGTTCTGTGTGGACTACAGAGGACTCAATTCAGTCACCAAGACTGACGCGCACCCTATCCCCAGAGCTGATGAGCTCATTGATCGGCTAGGGGCTGCCCGGTTCCTCAGCACGTTTGATTTAACGTCTGGGTACTGGCAGATCGCCTTGACCGATGGGGCAAAGGAGAGGTCAGCATTCTCCACACCAGATGGGCATTTCCAGTTCCGGGTGATGCCATTTGGGATGAAGAATGCCCCTGCCACCTTTCAGAGGTTGGTCAACCAGGTGTTGGTTGGGCTGGATGAGTTCAGTGCCGCCTACCTGGATGACATCGCAGTGTTCAGTGGCACCTGGCCAGAACACCTGCAGCACCTCTGGGAAGTGTTGATGGCGCTGCGCAAGGCAGGCCTCACAATCAAGGCAAGCAAGTGTCAGATTGGGCAGGGCTCCGTGGTGTACTTGGGACACCAAGTGGGGAGTGGCAAGGTGGCACCCTTGCAACCCAAAATTGAGACCATCCTGGCTTGGGAACCCCCCAAGACCCAGACTGCAGTGAGAGCCTTCCTGGGGCTCACTGGGTATTACAGGAGGTTTGTCAAGGGCTATGGCACTATTGTGACCCCCTTGACAGAACTGACTTCTAAGAAGCAGCCCAGGAATGTGATTTGGACTGACACCTGTCAGAAGGCTTTTGACACCCTGAAGACTGCCATGTGCACGGCGCCCGTGCTCCTGGCTCCTGATTTCTCCAAGGAATTCATAGTGCAAACAGACGCTTCAGAGCATGGTGTAGGGGCTGTTCTCTCACAGATGACTGAGGAGGGCTGGGACCAACCCGTAGCCTTCATCAGTAGGAGGTTACTTCCACGGGAAAGTAGGTGGAGTGCAATAGAGCGAGAAGCATTTGCTGTGGTCTGGGCGCTGAAGAAGCTAAGACCCTACTTGTTTGGGTCTCACTTCCGGGTTCAGACGGACCACAGGCCCCTCAGATGGTTGATGCAAATGAGGGGTGAGAACCCAAAACTGTTGAGGTGGTCCATCTCCCTACAGGGTATGGACTTCACGGTGGAACACCGCCCTGGCACAGATCACGCCAACGCTGATGGTCTGTCCAGATTTTTCCGCCTTAGTGATGAGGAACTCCCTGGGGAAGGGTAGTTCTCCCCACATTTCAGCTGGAGGGGACACGTGTTAGACCTGGCACCTTGGCGTGGGTTTCCCTTCCACTTTTTGCTGTTGTGCCTCAAATGTTTTGATGGTGTCTGCTACTCAGGGCACTGCGCCACGGCCAACCCGTGCCGCAGTGCAAGTGCTCCCTACTGTAAAGTGTACATATGATTGATGTCCATGATTGGTTCATTGGATTTACTGTTAGTCCCTAGTAAAGTGCACCAGGAGTGCCAGGGCTTGTGAATGCCAATACTGCTAGTGGGCCTGCAGCGCTGGTTGCGCCACCCACAAAAGCAGCCTTAAAATGTGTCTAGGGTCTGCCATTGCAGAACCTGCGTGCAGTCTGGTACTGTCACCCTGGCTGGGCAAGTGCACACACTTGCCAGCCCCTGAACCTTCCCTTAAACTTCATATTAGTCACCCCTATGGTAGGCCTGAGGGCAGGGTGCATTGTAAGGATAAGGCAGAACATGCCCTGATGTGTGTGGCATGTTCTAATAGTGAATTACTGCCAAATTCGTTTTTCACTATTGTAAGGCTACCTGTTCCCTTCTAGGCCAGATGGGCTGCTGGAATTATTACACTCTATAATCCCAGCAGGCTCAGGGAACATGGTAGAAATTCATGTTTAGTATGCCTGGACTCAGAATAATAAAATACTTCTTTTAGTAAAGTTTATTTTAATATCCTGTGTTTGCAAATGCTACTTTTAGAAAGTTAGCATTTGCTTGCCTAACCATTTCAGCCCGCCTCTGCTTGGATGTGGATCTGACTGTCTGGTGTGTGTGAGTGACAGGGCTGGGAGTTGACAGGTAGTGATTAGCAGGAGGACCCCTTAATGGGTGGTGGGAGTTTCCCCTGAATGATGCATCAGGCTGTGCTCTGCCTCCACAATGCTGGCTCCGCCCTCCTGGGGAGCGACTGATGACTCAGCCTGCACCTGGCCCAGGAAGGACCGAAGCTTGTCAACAAAGTACTCAGGCCACTCCTGCCCTCTCAATGCCGGCTCCGCCCCCCTGGGGAGCGGCTGATGTGCCTGCCCTCACACTGAATGCAGAAGCAGAAGTACCCACCGCAAGTGCTCAGGAGCTGAGAGCAGTTATGCAGAGGCCCCCCTGGCCAGTGAGAACAAAAGAAACTGTGTATAAAAGTAGGAGCCCTGCTCCTTGTAAATTAGATCCAGTTTGCGCAAAGAAGAAGCTCTGCCTGAAGAGAAGGACCCTGGAAGCTGCAAGGAGAAGTACTGACTCTGACCCCAAGAGACTGGCCTGTGGTGGGTGCCTTGCTGCTGAAGGAGAGCAGGAGAAGAAAGACTGAAAGACTTTGCTTTTATCCACCTTGTGCTAAAACTTTTACCAAGATCTCCAAGGGCTTGCTGTGAACTTGCCCCCTGACCCGCGCCCCAGGAACAGTGGGCGCTACCCTGTCCCCCTGGAAGAAGGAGCTGCTGTGAGCCAGCAGCCTGATCGACACAGCTGCTGAAGGAAAGAGGAGCGCGCTGTGAACGAATCCCTGCGCCCCTCCCAAGAGGCCCTTGGCACCCCGTCCCGCCGAGCCCCGCATCCGCTAACTGGCCGGCACCAGGTGACACCGAAAGGCCCAGCCCCGCTGGCCTAATCACCGTCCCTACCGCCTGCCTAACTGCGAAGCACCGCAAGAACGGACTTGGCCAAGTATCTGCTGTGACCTGAGAGGCTTGTGTGCGCCTCACGCTGCTACCCGGGGCTCTGCCCCCCTTTTCCAGGACCTGAGGTGTGTCGCCGTCTACCCGACCCGCGCCGCAACGCCAACCTCCGAGCCAGAGCCGAGCCGCCGCTCGCTCCAACCCCGGGAGGAAGACACCGCGACGTGGACCGCCGAGCCGGCCTACACCCGACCCCTTCAAAAAGACAAAGGTACTGTTTCCCGTCCCGCGGTGCGAGCCCCTGTCCCACCTCGCTCGCACCGCCATCTGCCTCAGCCGAGTCCCCGGAGCCGCGCAGTGAGCACTCCCCGGGCCCCCGCTCTCTCCCCTGACAGCCGTGCAGCGCGCTCGTCAGGCTGACAGTGACTCCCCGGCCGCCGATCCCGCTAGAGGCGTGAGATTGGGCAGACCGGGTCCGATCGTTGGCACAGAGAGGCCCTGGCTGATTGAAATTCTTGCTGGAGGAACGTACCAGGACTAGGGAAGAGTCCGCAACCCTTTTTAAGCACCAGAACAATTCTTTTAACGCTGATACAAAGACCTGTGGCATAATCAGAGGGTAACTGGAACCATTTTCTTAAACTACGCAAAGACTGTATTTACAAGCCTGATCTAAAAAAATATATAAAGAAGATATTTTTACAGAAATACAGTCTAGTGTCATTGTGTGGTGGGTTGATGGTCATTGTGTGTGATGTTGCAAATGTTTAACCCTATGTACTCCAGAGTTTAGCCTAGACTGCTTGCGCCACACTACCTAAAGGGCGAGTAGGGGTTATTTCTGGGAGTAATCCTTTGCCCTGACTTAGAGGAGAGGGTCCCTGCTTGTCGCAAGTACAAACCTGCGCCAACCAGAGACCCCCAATTCTAACAATTACCTTATAAAGAAGCAGACACCATTATGTCCTTCTCATCAATATTAAAACCATTGCTTTTTCTCAAAAACGATTTACAAGTCATAATTTGAAAACACTCCACAGCTCCTATGCACATAAAAGCCCTGTCAGTACTAATACTTCACATTTTCTCCAATTACAATTTCTCAAACAAACAAAATCTATTTGTGAAACACTTGAGACAAAGCAACATTTGAAAAACACAACTTTCTTCATCATTTTCTCCTTAAAGCACACTATTTTCTATCTAAATTAAAGAAATTTTTTCTCACCTTAGCAAGTACTTTGAGTTTCAAAACAGTCTCAGAAACACACCAATTTGTCTTCAGCAGAGCAAAAGGTATGCACTCCAGAGTCTGCAGCTATCAAAAGCACAGAAATGCTGTAATTCCTCACACAGATCTCTCATGTCACCCAATCAAAACTCTTCCCTCACTTTTTTTCAAAGCAAAACCCTTCCCCCCTCTGCCCCCTCTCTGCTTTTTCTGCATAGCAACCACCTCTTGCAAGACCTCTCACACAACAATGTTGCAATTGAACTCTGAACTCTCAGTGCACCTGCATATCCAAAGCATTCTTTCATTTAATGATTTTTTCTTCGCCACTCAAAATACATCTTTCAACGAACTCATCCATGCACACTAACTTTCTGTTTTCAGCAATCAAAATCCACCAATCACTCTTACTGCTTCATTAACACAGAAACTCCTCAGTTTTTTTCATTTTACACTCTCATTTTTTCAACTGCCATTTCATTGCCACACTTCATCTGACTGCAGGAGAACCTTCTCTCGCCATGTTTTCTGTCTGGATTGTTGGACATAGCTACATCTATTGGGCTCAAAGGTACGCTGAAAACAGGAATTTACCTAACCTCAATTTACAAGATGTGGAAATTAAGTGGTTTGGCCACAGAGGATTAAAATGTCACCAATTGATACCATTGGTGAAAACCTTTATGCATTTGCCAAAACCTGACCTGTTAATTGTGCACTGTGGAGGTAATGATTTGGGCACTTTGACTGGGGTAGGTCTGGAAATGCTTTTAAAGGACACCTTTGAGCAATTGATGGCACTTTTTCCTCAGACTGCCTTGGTATATTCAAATATATGCCAAAGACAGAAATGGAGGTGGTCGAACCAATTTTGTCCACAAATTGAGAAATCGAGGAAGCATGTAAACAAATCTGTTTCAGCTTACATGAGAGACCATGGAATGGGCTCCCTGTACAACAATAACTTGCGTTACTACATGCAAGATATCTACAGAGGAGATGGAGTTCACTTCTCAGATGAGGGCAACAGAGTTTTCACTCTGAATTTAAGAATGTGCATTGGTACCTACTTATAAGTACCTAAATGTACCATAAACCCAAAAGCTCTTCTCAGAGCTACCCTACATCTGATCACTCACAATTATTATTGTACTCTAACTTTTTTCACTAATTTTCAAGAAAGTACGCTCCCCAGAACGCTTCCCGGTTCGCGAACCGAGCGCACTCCACGCAAAAAAACTAAAAAAACGGTATATATTTTTTTGCCCTGCGAGAACCTTTCAAAGCCTCCACATCAAACCTAGGGGGTCAGGGACGATCTACTATGCCCCCTTATGGTCATTTGCCCCTTCGCTTTGGCCTCCTCTTGTCTCTCGATCCTACCGAGAGACAAGATGGCGGCCGCTACGGACTGTTTGGAATGTTTACAGACGCCGAAAAACCAATCAACTTCGCAAACCTCCGTAACGCGAAAAGTACGCGAAGCGGAGCGCTGTTACAGATATATATCTTTTTTTGAACGTTAATTTCTCAAAATCCACTGGAGCACATATATTGAGACCTAGCAAAGGCACATCGGGCTACCAGTCCCTACAATTTTGCCAAGTTTCGTGCAAATCCATTCAGCCGTTCGATTATTATTATTATTTTTTTTTTTGCCCCGCGGGGCCCTTTTAAAACCTCCACATCAAACCTAGGGGGTCAGCGAGGATCTACTATTCCCCCTTATGGTCATTTGCCCCTTCGCTTTCGCCTCCTCTTGTCTCTCGATCCTACCGAGAGACAAGATGGCGGCCGCTACGGACTGTTTGGAATGTTGACAGACGCCGGAGAACCAATCAGCTTCGCTTCACAAAGCTCCGTTGCGCGAAAAGTCCGCGAACCAGACCGCTGCCTGGTCCGCGCTTACAGATATATATCTTTTTTTAAACGTTAATTTCTCAAAATCCACTGGAGCACATATATTGAGACCTACAAAAGGCACATCGGGCTACCAGTCCCTACAATTTTGCCAAGTTTCGTGCAAATCCATTCAGCCGTTCGGGCTAAAAGTGAGGCCAACCGCCCTATGGAAATTAACATGGGAAAAACGCGTTTTGGGACCCCCCTTTTTTCTCGGCCCCCCCTTGACGAACCCCCCCCAAATTTTCAAAGGCTGCTCAGAAACAAAATGTGCCATTTTCCTGAAAATTTCAGCCAATTCCGTCCACAAACGCCAAAGTTATTAGACATAGAATTTTCAAAAAACCCATAGAGAAAAAATCCTAACTATATATACCTACTGGCGACCGCCAGTAGGTAATATATATATATATATATTCACTGAAAAAACCATAGGTTATAGACCATATATAGTTAGGAATTAGCATTTAAAAAACCTTATTTTACTCACACAAAACCATTGAAATTCCATATATAGTTAGTTGCACTAACTATATATCGCGCACCCGCAATCCACTGCTGATCATGTCACATATTACATCATTCATGACATGGTCAGTGACATCACTGATGACATCACTGATGACATCTCAAATGACATCACTGATGACATCACTGATGACATCATCCAGTGACTGTGTGTTTCTGTAAAGTTTAAATGTGTCTTACATATTGAAGAATGAGTGGAAGTATAAGTGTCTGGATGAAGGATTTAGTAGGTGCGTGACTGAATGTATGAGTGAGTGATTAAATGTGTCTCACTGAGTGCATGGGTTAGTGACTAAACTGTCTTAATTTGTGCATCATTATGTCTGTTGTTCTGTAAACTGCTGCATGTGTTGATCAGTAGCTATATGATTAACTATATGGGTTATTGATTGATTGTCCAAGTATTTGTATGGGAGACTGAGTGTGTGTGTGGCTGGCTGGGAGATGTGTGACTCTCTGCAGATCAATGTGTACTTGTATCAATGATTGTATAAGAAAGTAAGTATGTGTTAGTATATGTTTGAAAATGTAAGGTGCTCTATGTTTAACTGTATAGACAAGAAAATGGAAGTGTGATTGATTCTTTACAGGACTGACTAGGTTTGTGAGTAACTCCATGGATGAGTGGCAGAGTGTGAGTGTCTGTATAGGTGTATGAGTGCATATGATAGTGTTGTAAAGATGAGTGATTGTATGTATGAATGATTGTATGGGTGAATGAGTGAATGTGTGTGTAGACGTAGGAATCAGTGAGTGCGTATGTAGTAACTAGTATTGGTGTGTCAATGGTTTCAAAAATTATACTCTGTATTTAACACTGGGTGAAACAGAGGTTATATTAAAATGTGAGGAGATGCATTGTATTGTCACATGAATGATATCATCAGTGATGTGGTCATTGATGTCAAATGAGATGTCATCAGTGATGTCATCAGTGATGTCATTTGAGATGTCATCAGTGATGTCATCAGTGATGTCACTGACCATGTCATGAATGATGTAATATGTGACATCATCAGCAGTGGATTGCGGGTGCGCGATATATAGTTAGTGCAACTAACTATATATGGAATTTCAATGGTTTTGTGTGAGTAAAATAAGGTTTTTTAAATGCTAATTCCTAACTATATATGGTCTATAACCTATGGTTTTTTCAGTGAATTTTCAAGGTTTTGTAAACGCTAATTCCTAACTATATATGGTCTATAACCTATGGTTTTTTCAGTGAATTTCAATGGTTTTTTAATAGCAAATATCATAAGCTGTCGAATGTCAAGTACGTGGTAAGTGAAAACATTTTCGTGTTTATGCACACTGATCTGCTTTGAATGGTGCCCCCCCCCCCTCATTTCTATTAGGAGTACTCTCTCTTTGCAGATAGTGAAAGGTAGTTAACGCAGGCCTTTGCCCCCGTTGTAATACGTCGTGCCTGCTTCTCTCTCCATTTGATTGATTGTTAACCAAGCATTTACTGTTTTAGAATTGGTTCTCTTTGGTTCATTCTCTATTTACAAACAGACACAGAGTCGCAATACTCTGTTTAGTCTTTGCAGATAACGAAAAATCGTGTAAAAAAAAGAAAAGGAATCGAGCAAAATCAGTAGGCCACTAATGGGATCTCTTTTTGACCTCGCTAAAATAGAAACATTAGGAACAACCCCTCATGACAAATACAAAACTAGTGAGATGAACTGAACTCCACACAATGATGGCTGCAAAACAGCTCGGCTCCGCCACCCACCCCGCCCAAAATAACGATAAAGAGCGGCTGCCATGATTGGTTGCGGAATGGCCACGACGGAGCTACGAAATGGTGGTGCTCTCATGCTAACCCCAGCTTCAGTCTGAAACATCCAGAAACACTGTAGACTACCAATTCGATCAGTTCCGGTAGCGCCCCAATGTAACCCGGTAGAGAAGAACTAGCCCTCCCCTCTTTGACTTATGGTTCTTGTTGCCTGTCCCTTCTGTTGTCATTTAACAGAACTATTTAGCCTGCTGAAAGGGGTTGTGTTCCGACCGCTGGTTGGTGGAGACATTTTGACTATATTCTGGACCTGCGTTGTCGCGTAATGCGTCATATGACGCGCCGCGTTAGCGCATCCGGAAGTCATCCGGGGCGCGACGCGCAGCGCGTAACGTAAGCATAACAAGTCATGTGACTTGTTAATAAAACTTTTCATTGGTTCATTTTACTTTTCTTATTCTAATGATGAAAGGCTTGGTCATATGACCTAAAAATTACGCTTTTTATTACTTCCGAACATTATTTTTTCTTAAATATATGTTATAATGTTCTAGGCTAATGTACTTTCCCGGAAAATTTACAACTGTCCTGCAAGTAAAATATATTCTTTTTTCGAGAAAAAGAGCGTTTCTTCGTCCCATGACGGAGCCGTTGAGCAAAAGAGGGTCGACCTGCTGTCTTAGTCGCCGATACGCCTGAATATGAGATTCTTATCGATCACTTTATGTTGCAGGAGTAGAAAACACAACAGCCCTTGACCATTTATCTTTACTGCGTTCCTGCGTATTATACCTTTTACCCTTCATGTAATTGGTCTGCTTTATTTCACTTGCCTTTTAATGATTCTAAAACAGTGACTATTATTAAAAACGTTACCAATGTATATACTACTACCATGTTTTCTTTTAAAACCTTTATTGTGAAAATTTCATTATACAAATACGAGCCTATAACCACGTGGGCCGGCCACGGAGCAAACTGTAATCGTATATGATGAGTAGACATTTACACTGTAGAGGAACGTAACGGGCGGGCCATTAGGTTGCAAGAACTAAGGTGTCTAACAGTTGCGGAATCGGTGGACGTACATTTTATAATTAAAATACGACAGGGCCAGTTACAATAAAATTATCTAGATATACATTTGCGGGCAAGTACCATGGGTGACGTTAATTCGAACTTTCAATAGTACAGTAATCAATAACACATCAGAACTTAATATCAATAGGGATGTCGAAATATTCAATCAATTCTCGTCCCCGCCCGCCATATGCTTCAAAACTGCATACGTATCTCGTGATTTCAAGGTTCTGCAACCAGTACACAACAAGGAGTTACGAGTCCCATTTATTCCGGCGCCATTTTGGGCGAGGACGGGCAGGTCCAGGATATAGTCAAAATGTCTCTACCAACCATCGACTATGATGATGTTCATATGCTGTATTTATTAGAGTAACACTCATCTGTCCACATGAAATTAATTTGCCACAATCTAAACATGTCATTTTAATCTTTCCAAAGTTCTAAATATTTGGGACCATTTCCCTTGCCTCTGATGCTGTCAGTGCCACTTCTTTGATGAATGTACTGGCAGGTCGGGGGTTCTCCTCCAAATCTCTCTTTTATGCAGCACTATAATTAATTGGTGCCACCTCTCCATATGACGATGCATGGTATAGTTACCATAACTATATTTTTTTTCGGTTCCTCTGGAGAGTACATCGTGGCAGATGAAGCGTGTAACGTACCGGGCATTTACATTTTTTTGCATGTACAGGAAAGGAAAAAAAAAAATCGAGCGTCCGAGTTCTAAAGTGTCCCAGGGCCATTTTAGTAGACCAGGCCCAAATCCAAAGAACAAGCCGCCATTTTGAGAGTCCTGTTGCAGCCGCCTGTCGCTGTAGCATCAAGAGCAGCCGAAACTCAGCTGAATGGCAACTGAAACGGTAAAGGGGCGCCCCACTACAGCAGACGAGCCTCCACCTAGGAAGGCCCGTTCACGCCGCCTCCCCCCCCCCCTTCGGGCACCCCACGCCGTTATTCGGAGCAGTATTGTAGGATGGCCACACCAGTGCGGCAACTTGCTAGACATCACCTCGGTGGTAACCGAATCTCAGCGCCTTTTGGTGTCTTCTCTTCAGAAAATATTGTTGCGCTGCCTTTGGCCCCATTCGCACATCGGTCCGCTACTGACGCCATCTCACAGGCTAATGGGGCGCCCCACGCCGAGTTTCAGCATTGTAGGATGACCACACCAGTACAGCAACTTGCTAGACATCACCTCGGTGCCATCCGGATCTTCGCATCTCAAGGCCTAGTGTTATCTTCCATACAGAAAATATTGTTGCGCTGCCTTTGGCCCCATTCGCACATCGGTCCGCTACTGACACCATCTCACAGGCCAACAGGGCGCCCCACGCCGACTTTTACCATTGTAGGATGGCCACACCAGTGCCACAACTTGCTAGACACCACCTCGGTGCCATCCGGATCTTGGCATCTCAGCGCCTTGTGGTGTCTTCTATTCAGAAAATATTGTTGCGCTGCCTTTGGCCCCATTCGCACATCGGTCCGCTACTGACGCCATCTCACAGGCCAACGGGGCGCCCCACGCCGACTTTCAACATTGTAGGATGGCCACACCAGTGCGGCAACTTGCTAGACACCACCTCGGTGCCATCCGGATCTTGGCATCTCAGCGCCTTGTGGTGTCTTCTAGTCAGAAAATATTGTTGCGCTGCCTTTGGCCCCATTCGCACATCGGTCCGCTACTGACGCCATCTCACAGGCCAACAGGGCGCCCCACACCGACTTTCACCATTGTAGGATGGCCACACCAGTGCCACAACTTGCTAGACACCACCTCGGTGCCATCCGGATCTTGGCATCTCAGCGCCTTGTGGTGTCTTCTATTCAGAAAACATTGTTGCGCTGCCTTTGGCCCCATTCGCACATCGGTCCGCTACTGACGCCATCTCACAGGCCAACGGGGCGCCCCACGCCGACTTTCAACATTGTAGGATGGCCACACCAGTGCACCTTACTAGACACCGCCTCGGTGCCATCCGGATCTTGGCGCGTTGTGCTGCCTTCGGCCTATTCGCACATCGGTCCGCTACTGACGCGAACTCACAGGCCAACAGGGCGCCCCACGCCGACTTTCAGCATTGTAGGATGGCCACACCAGTGCTGCAACTTGCTGGACACCACCTCGGTGCCATCCGGATCTTGGCGCGTTGTGTTGCCTTCGGCCTATTCGCACATCGGTCCGCTACTGACGCCGCCTCACGTGCCAACTTATTTTCTCCGCCATTTATACCCTATGCCGAATAACAGGTCATGTAACTTGTTTATAAAACTTTTCATTGGTTCATTTTACTTTTGGTTTCCTAATGATGGAAGGCTTGATCATATGACCTAAAAACAACACTTTTCATTGGATGAAAACTTTTTTTTTCCCCAAACGATGAAAGCCCCACCTTGTTTCTGGATGTTTCAGACTGAAGCTGGCGTCACCATGAAAGCACCACCATCTCGTGGCTCCGTCGTAGTCATTCCGCGAGCAATCATGGCAGCCGCTCCCCACCAGAAGCCTGCAGGAGTCGGGGGCCCCCAAAACTTTTGATGAATCCTCAAGGCGGAGGGGACGCTTTCGAGAATGGGGTCCAAGACCTAGCAGACAAGCGTCCGATTTCCAAGGTGTCCCAGGGCCATTTCAGTGGACCAGGCCCAAAAAGGAAACAGCCTGCCGCCATTTTGAGAATCCTGTGACAGCCGCCTATCGCTGCACCGCAAGAGTGGGCGCAACTCAGCTGAATTGCGGCTTTTGACACAGTGGACCAAAAGCGGACGGAATGGCAACTGAAACGGTAAAGGGGCGCCCCACTACAACAGACGAGACTCCACCTGGAGAGGCCCGTTCACGCCGCCTCCCCCGGGGCGCCCCACGCCGTTATTCGGAGCAGCATTGTAGGATACCAAAACCAGTGCGGCAACTTACTGGACATCACCTTGGTGCCATCGTTCTGCTGCCTTGGAACTATTCGCACAACAGTTTGCTACTGATGACCCACGCCCCGCGACGCCCCACGCCGGATTCCGAAATCAGTGAAATCTGGACGTTGTGCTGCGTTGGGACTATTCGCACAGCCGACCGCTACTTTGTTGTTTTTCCCTAAAAATGTTTATATGTTATTACTGTTTTTGTTTTCTTGTATATATTTATAAGTTATTAAAGTTTTATAATCTTACTACTTTGTTGGAGTGCTATATATTTTTAATGTGACACATAATTGTAAACACTTTGATGTACAAAGAGTCATCCCTGGAATCTTCCGCTTCAGGCTCGGTCCCCTCCCCAATCACAATACAGGATGGTTTTCAGATAATAGGAACGCGTCTGCTGTGACGGATCTCATCGAGTGTGGGCCTTGATCTACTATAACTCCTTTGAAGAGGGGTGATTCTTTACAGCTGGGGCCATAAACTACATCTGCAGGGCTAGCTGATACCCTAGGACCGGCCTGGACAATCGGCCACAGAGGAAAAGGAGTGTCAGAGGGTGCGGTAGTGAATAGGGCGAAAGGGAGGTGTCGGGCGGGCACAGGGTGTGATTCTCAGGGAAGAGCAGCGCAGATGGGGGGTGGTTTATTACCCATGCATAAGACAGAGAGCAGGGGTGACCACTGCCTGGGGGAGATGCTTGCGAGGGTGGGGAGCCATGCTAAGGATCGACAGCGTGCAGAGAGTGGGTCTGGTCAAGGCATCTAAAATGACTGCCGTGCATGATAATAGTGTGGCATTTGAAAAAAGGCAAGATGGCGCAGACAATGTTTTTCAACACTTCCTGATTTCCTTCGAATCGAACGTTAACAGACGTTGGGGCATATTACCAAAGTTAAGCGATATTTATCCCTAACGATGCTTAGCAACGAATTTTTTACCGCTAAGCATCTTCAGAAATTATCGCAGATAAACCTTGCTATTATCAAGGTTTATCGCAAATACGATAAAAAACGACCGCAATGCATTAATATCGCTGAAAACTCAGCGATATTCATGCATTACTGAGCTAATGCTCTTAGCCATGTTATCCACCTCCCATTGGATAACATGGCTAAGAACTGCTCAGGGCAGGTGGTAGCTTTTGGAGATATTCGCGCTTATCGCGAATATTTCCAAAAGTTGGTAATAGGAGATAGCGATGTTAGCGACTGTTTCCAGTCGCTAACATCTTGGCATGCCCACTTTGCATGTCATTAGTGATAAATATCACTCACATGCAAAGTGGGGCCCAAGATGGTCGCTATCTCCTACTAGCCGTCGCTAACTGGTGTTAGCAACAGCTAGGTAATACAGAGATAATTTTATCTCCGCGAAGCGGAGCGCTGTTACAGATATATATCTTGTTTTTGAACGTTAATTTCTCAAAATCCACTGAAGCACATATATTGAGACCTAGCAAAGGCACATCGAGCTACCAGTCCCTACAATTTTGCCAAGTTTCGTGCAAATCCATTCAGCCGTTCGATTATTATTATTATTATTTTTTTTGCCCCGCGGGGCCCTTTTAAAACCTCCACATCAAACCTAAGAGGTCAAGGAGGATCTACTATGCCCCCTTATGGTCATTTGCCCCTTCGCTTTGGCCTCCTCTTGTCTCTCGATCCTACCGAGAGACAAGATGGCGGCCGCTACGGACTGTTTGCAATGTTTACAGACGCCGGAGAACCAATCAGCTTCGCAAACCTCCGTTACGCGAAGCGGAGCGCTGTTACAGATATATATCTTTTTTTGAACGTTAATTTCTCAAAATCCACTGGAGCACATATATTGAGACCTAGCAAAGGCACATCGGGCTACCAGTCCCTAATATTTTACCAAGTTTCGTGCAAATCCATTCAGCCGTTCGATTATTATTATTATTTTTTTTTTTTGCCCCGCGGGGCCCTTTTAAAACCTCCACATCAAACCTAGGGGGTCAGCGAGGATCTACTATGCCCCCTTATGGTCATTTGCCCCTTCGCTTTGGCCTCCTCTTGTCTCTCGATCCTACCGAGAGACAAGATGGCGGCCGCTACGGACTGTTTGGAATGTTCACAGACGCCGGAGAACCAATCAGCTTCGCTTTACAAAGCTCCGTACCGCGAAAAGTCCGCAAACCGGAGCGCTGCCCGGTCCGCTGTTACAGATATATATCTTTTTTTGAACATTAATTTCTCAAAATCCACTGAAGCACATATATTGAGACCTAGCAAAGGCACATCGGGCTACCAGTCCCTACAATTTTGCCAAGTTTCGTGCAAATCCATTCAGCCGTTCGGGCTAAAAGTGAGGCCAACCGCCCTATGGAAAACTCAATGTTAAAAACACGTTTTGGGACCCCCCTTTTTTCTCGGCCCCGCCTTGACGAACCCCCCCCCAAATTTTCAAGGGCAGCTCAGAAACAAAATGTGCCATTTTCCTGAAAATTTCAGCCAATTCCGTCCACAAACGCCAAAGTTATTAGACATAGAATTTTCAAAAATCCCATAGAGAAAAAATCCTAACTATATATACCTACTGGCGACCGCCAGTAGGTAATATATTACCTACTGGCGGTGTGCCATTTTCCTGAAAATTTCAGCCAATTCCGTCCACAAACGCCAAAGTTATTAGACATAGAATTTTCAAAAATCCCATAGAGAAAAAATCCTAACTATATATACCTACTGGCGACCGCCAGTAGGTAATATATTACCTACTGGCGGTCGCCAGTAGGTATATATAGTTAGGATTTTTTCTCTATGGGTTTTTTGAAAATTCTATGTCTAATAACTTTGGCGTTTGTGGACGGAATTGGCTGAAATTTTCAGGAAAATGGCACATTTTGTTTCTGAGCAGCCCTTGAAAATTTGGGGGGGGTTCGTCCAGTGGGGGCCGAGAAAAAAGGGGGGTCCCAAAACGCGTTTTTCCCATGTTAATTTCCATAGGGCGGTTGGCCTCACTTTTAGCCCGAACGGCTGAATGGATTTGCACGAAACTTGGCAAAATTGTAGGGACTGGTAGCCCGATGTGCCTTTTGTAGGTCTCAATATATGTGCTCCAGTGGATTTTGAGAAATTAACGTTTAAAAAAAGATATATATCTGTAACAGCGGACTGGGCAGCGGCCCAGGACGCGTACTTTTCGCGCAACGGAGCTTTGCGAAGCGAAGCTGATTGGCTCTCCGGTGTCTGTAAACATTCCAAACAGTACGTAGCGGCCGCCATCTTGTCTCTCGGTAGGATCGAGAGACAAGAGGAGGCCAAAGCGAAGGGGCAAATTACCATAAGGGGGCATAGTAGATCCTCGCTGACCCCCTAGGTTTGATGTGGAGGTTTTAAAAGGGCCCCGCGGGGCAAAAAAAAAAAATAATAATAATAATCGAACGGCTGAATGGATTTGCACGAAACTTGGTAAAATATTAGGGACTGGTAGCCCGATGTGCCTTTGCTATGTCTCAATATATGTGCTTCAGTGCATTTTGAGAAATTAACGTTCAAAAACAAGATATATATCTGTAACAGCGCTCCGCTTCGCGGAGATAAAATTATATCTGTATTACCTAGCTGTTGCTAACACCAGTTAGCGACGGCTAGTAGGAGATAGCGACCATCTTGGGTCCCACTTTGCATGTGAGTGATATTTATCACTAATGACATGCAAAGTGGGCATGCCAAGATGTTAGCGACTGGAAACAGTCGCTAACATCGCTATCTCCTATTATCAACTTTTGGAAATATTCGAGATAAGCGCGAATATCTCCAAAAAGTAACAGCTGCCCTGAGCAGTTCTTAGCCATGTTATCCAATGGGAGGTGGATAACATGGCTAAGAGCATTAGCTCGGTAATGCATGAATATCGCTGAGTTTTCAGCGATATTAATGCATTGCGGTCGTTTTTTATCGTATTTGCGATAAACCTTGATAATAGCAAGGTTTATCTGCGATAATTTCTGACGGTAAAAAAATCTTTGCAATGCATCGTTAGGGATAAATATCGCTTAACTTTGGTAATATGCCCCAACGTCTGTTAACGTTCGATTCGAAGGAAATCAGGAATTGTTGAAAAACATTGTGTGCGCCATCTTGTCTTTTTTCAAATGCCACACTTTTGTCGTGCACGGCAGCCATTTTAGATGCCTTGACCAGACCCACTCTGTGCACGCTGTCGATCCTTAGCATGGCTCCCCACCCTCGCAAGCATCTCACCCAGGCAGTGGTCACCCCCGCTCTCTGTCTTATGCATGGGTAATAAACCTCCCCCCATCTGCGCTGCTCTTCCCTGAGAATCACACCCTGTGCCCGCCCGACACCTCCCTTTCGCCCTATTCACTACCGCACCCTCTGACACTCCTTTTCCTCTGTGTCCGATTGTCCAGGCCGGTCCTAGGCTATCAGCTAGCCCTGCAGATGTAGTTTATGGCCACAGCTGTAAAGAATCACCCCTCTTCAAAGGAGTTATAGTAGATCAAGGCCCACACTCGATGAGATCCGTCACAGCAGAAGCGTTGCTATTATCTGAAAACCATCCTGTATTGTGATTGGGGAGGGGACCGAGCGTGAAGCGGAAGATTCCAGGGATGACTCTTTGTACATCAAAGTTTTTACAATTATGTGTCACATTAAAAATATATAGCACTCCGACAAAGTAGTAAGATTATAAAACTTTAATAATTTATAAATATATACAAGAAAACAAAAATAGTAATAACATATAAACATTTTTAGGGAAAAACAACGAAGTAGCGGTCGGCTGTGCGAATAGTCCCAACGCAGCACAACGTCCAGATTTCCGGCGTGGGGCGTCGCGGGGGGTGGGTCATCAGTAGCAAACTGTTGTGCGAATAGTTCCAAGGCAGCAGAACGCGCTGAAATCTAGATGACACGAAAGTGATGTCTAGTAAGTTGCCACCCAGCAAATAACGGCGTGGGGCGTCGCGGGGGGTGGGTCATCAGTAGCAAACTGTTGTGCGAATAGTTCCAAGGCAGCAGAACGATGGCACCAAGGTGATGTCCAGTAAGTTGCCGCACTGGTTTTGGTATCCTACAATGCTGCTCCGAATAACGGCGTGGGGCGCCCCGGGGGAGGCGGCGTGAACGGGCCTCTCCAGGTGGAGTCTCATCTGTTTTAGTGGGGCGCCCCTTTACCGTTTCAGTTGCCATTCCGTCCGCTTTTGGTCCACTGTGTCAAAATCCGCCATTCAGCTGAGTTGCGCCCACTCTTGCGGTGCAGCGATAGGCGGCTGCCACAGGACTCTCAAAATGGCGGCAGGCTCTTTCCTTTTTGGGCGTGGTCCACTGAAATGGCCCTGGGACACCTTGGAAATCGGACGCTTGTCTGCTAGGTTTTGGACCCCATTCTCGAAAGCGTCCCCTTCGCCTTGAGAATTCATCAAAAGTTTTGGGGGCCCCGACTCCTGCAGGCTTCTGGTGGGGAGCGGCTGCCATGATTGCTCGCGGAATGACCACGACGGAGCTACGAGATGGTGGTGCTCTCATGCTGACGCCAGTTTAGTCTGAAACATCCAGAAACAAGGTGGGGCTTTCATCGTTTGGGGGAAAAAAAAAGTTTTCATCCAATGAAAAGTGTTGTTTTTAGGTCATATGATCAAGCCTTCCATCATTAGGAAACCAAAAGTAAAATGAACCAATGAAAAGTTTTATAAACAAGTCACATGACCTGTTATGCGGCATAGGGTATAAAATGCGGAGAAAATACGTTGGCACGTGAGGCGGCGTCAGTAGCGGACCGATGTGCGAATAGGCCGAAGGCAATACAACGCGCCAAGATCCGGATGGCACCGAGGTGGTGTCCAGCAAGTTGCAGCACTGGTGTGGCCATCCTACAATGCTGAAAGTCGGCGTGGGGCGCCCCGTTGGCCTGTGAGTTTGCGTCAGTAGCGGACCGATGTGCGAATAGGCCGAAGGCAGCACAACGCGCCAAGATCCGGATGGCACCGAGGTGGTGTCTAGTAAGTTGTCGCACTTCTGTGGCCATCCTACAATGTTGAAAGTCGGCGTGGGGCGCCCCGTTGGCCTGTGAGATGGCGTCAGTAGCGGACCGATGTGCGAATGGGGCCAAAGGCAGCGCAACAATATTTTCTGACTGACACCACAAGGCGCTGAGATGCCAAGATCCGGATGGCACCGAGGTGATGTCTAAGTTGCGGACTGATGTGCGAATGGGGCCAAAGGCAGCGTAACAATATTTTTTGTATGGAAGATACCACTAGGCGTTGAGATGCCAAGATTCGGATGGCACTGAGGTGATGTTTAGCAAGTTGGTGTGGTCATCCTACAATGCTGAAACTCGGCGTGGGTCGCCCCATTAGCCTGTGAGATGGCGTCAGTAGCGGACCGATGTGCGAATAGGCCGAAGGCAGCACAACGCGCCAAGATCCGGATGTCACCGTGGTGGTTTCATAGTTGAGAGGCACTTCATCTGCAGTGGGGCGCCGAGATCCGGATGGCACCGAGGTGATGTCTAGCAAGTTGCTGTACTGGTGTGGTCATCCTACAATGCTGAAACTCGGCGTGGGTCGCCCCATTAGCCTGTGAGATGGCGTCAGTAGCGGACCGATGTGCGAATAGGCCGAAGGCAGCACAACGCGCCAAGATCCGGATGTCACCGTGGTGGTTTCATAGTTGAGAGGCACTTCATCTGCAGTGGGGCGCCGAGATCCGGATGGCACCGAGGTGATGTCTAGCAAGTTGCTGTACTGGTGTGGTTATTCTACAATGCTGAAACTCGGCGTGGGGCGCCCCATTAGCCTGTGAGATGGCGTCAGTAGCGGACCGATGTGCGAATGGGGCCAAAGGCAGCGCAACAATATTTTCTGAAGAGAAGACACCAAAAGGTGCTGACATTCCAAGATCCGGATGGCACCGAGGTGGTGTCTAGCAAGCTATGCAGTTGAGTTGTGTGCGCACTTGCGGCGAATAGGTCGAAGGCAGCATAACAATGTTTTCTGAATAGGAGACACCACAAGGCGTTGAGATTCGGTTACCACCGAGGTGATGTCTAGCAAGTTGCCGCACTGGTGTGGCCATCCTACAATACTGCTCCGAATAACGGCGTGGGGTGCCCGAAGGGGGGGGGAGCCGGCGTGAATGGGCCTTCCTAGGTGGAGGCTCGTCTGCTGTAGTGGGGTGCCCCTTTACCGTTTCAGTTGCCATTCAGCTGAGTTTCGGCTGCTCTTGATGCTACAGCGACAGGCGGCTGCAAGAGGACTCTCAAAATGGCGGCCTGTTCTTTGGATTTGGGCCTGGTCCACTAAAATGGCCCTGGGACACCTTAGAACTCGGACGCTCGATTTTTTTTTCCTTTCCTGTACATGCAAAAAAAGGTAAATGCCCGGTACGTTACACGCTTCATCTGCCACGATGAACTCTCCAGAGGAACCGAAAAAAAATATAGTTGTGGTAACTATACCATGCATCGTCATATGGAGAGGTGGCACCAATTAATTATAGTGCTGCATAAAAGAGAGATTTGGAGGAGAACCCCTGACCTGCTAGTACATTCATCAAAGAAGTGGCACTGAGAGCTTCAGAGGCAAGGGAAACGGTCCCAAATATTTAGAAGAACTTTGGAAAGATTAAAATGACATGTTTAGATTGTGGCAAATTAATTTCATGTGGACAGAAGAGTGTTACTCTAATAAATACAGCATATGAACATCATCATAGTCGATGGTTGGTAGAGACATTTTGACTATATCCTGGACCTGCCCGTCCTCGCCCAAAATGGCGCCGGAATAAATGGGACTCGTAACTCCTTGTTGTGTACTGGTTGCAGAACCTTGAAATCACGAGATACGTATGCAGTTTTGAAGCACATGGCGGGCGGGGACGAGAATTGATTGAATATTTCGACATCCCTATTGATATTAAGTTCTGATGTGTTATTGATTACTGTACTGTTGAAAGTTCGAATTAACGTCACCCATGGTACTTGCCCGCAAATGTATATCTAGATAATTTTATTGTAACTGGCCCTGTCGTATTTTAATTATAAAATGTACGTCCACCGATTCCGTAACTGTTAGACACCTTAGTTCTTGCAACCTAATGGCCCGCCCGTTACGTTCCTCTACAGTGTAAATGTCTATTCATCATATACGATTACAGTTTGCTCTGTGGCAGGCCCACGTGGTTATAGGCTCGTATTTGTATAATGAAATTTTCACAATAAAGGTTTTTAAAAGAAAACATGGTAGTAGTATATACATTGGTAAAGTTTTTAATAATAGTGACTGTTTTAGAATCATTAAAAGGCAAGTGAAATAAAGCAGACCAATTACATGAAGGGTAAAAGGTATAATACGAAGGAACGCAGTAAAGATAAATGGTCAAGGGCTGTTGTGTTTTCTATTCCTGCAACATAAAGTGATCGATAAGAATCTCATATTCAGGCGTATCGGCGACTAAGACAGCAGGTCGACCCTCTTTTGCTCAACGGCTCCGTCATGGGACGAAGAAACGCTCTTTTTCTCGAAAAAAGAATATATTTTACTTGCAGGACAGTTGTAAAATTTCCGGGAAAGTACATTAGCCTGGAACATTATAACATATATTTAAGAAAAAATAATGTTCGGAAGTAATGAAAAGCGTAATTTTTAGTTCATATGACCAAGCCTTTCATCATTACAATAAGAAAAGTAAAATGAACCAATGAAAAGTTTTATTAACAAGTCACATGACTTGTTATGCTTACGTTACGCGCTGCGCGCCCCGGATGACTTCCGGATGCGCTAACGCGGCGCGTCATATGACGCATTACGCGACAACGCAGGTACAGAATATAGTCAAAATGTCTCCACCAACCAGCGGTCGGAACACAACCCCTTTCAGCAGGCTAAATAGTTCTGTTAAATGACAACAGAAGGGACAGGCAACAAGAACCATCAGTCAAAGAGGGGAGGGCTAGTTCTTCTCTACCGGGTTACATTGGGGCGCTACCGGAACTGATCGAATTGGTAGTCTACAGTGTTTCTGGATGTTTCAGACTGAAGCTGGGGTTAGCATGAGAGCAGCACAATTTCGTAGCTCCGTCGTGGTTATTCCGCAACCAATCATGGCAGCCGTTCTTTATCGTTATTTTGGGCGGGGTGGGTGGCGGAGCCGAGCTGTTTTGCAGCCATCATTGTGTGGAGTTCAGTTCATCTCACTAGTTTTGTATTTGTCATGAGGGGTTGTTCCTAATGTTTCTATTTTAGCGATGTCAAAAAGAGATCCCATTAGTGGCCTACTGATTTTGCTCGATTCCTTTTGTTTTTTTACACGATTTTTCGCTATCTGCAAAGACTAAACAGAGTATTGCGACTCTGTGTTTGTTTGTAAATAGAGAATGAACCAAAGAGAACTAATTCTAAAACAGTAAATACTTGGATAACAATCAATCAAATGGAGAGAGAAGCAGGCACGACGGATTACAATGGGGGCAAAGGCCTGCGTTAACTACCTTTCACTATCTGCAAAGAGAGAGTACTCCTAATAGAAATGAGGGGGGGGGGGCACCATTCAAAGCAGATCAGTGTGCATAAACACGAAAATGTTTTCACTTACCACGTACTTGACATTCGACAGCTTATGATATTTGCTATTAAAAAACCATTGAAATTCACTGAAAAAACCATAGGTTATAGACCATATATAGTTAGGAATTAGCATTTACAAAACCTTGAAAATTCACTGAAAAAACCATAGGTTATAGACCATATATAGTTAGGAATTAGCATTTAAAAAACCTTATTTTACTCACACAAAACCATTGAAATTCCATATATAGTTAGTTGCACTAACTATATATCGCGCACCCACAATCCACTGCTGATCATGTCACATATTACATCATTCATGACATGGTCAGTGACATCACTGATGACATCACTGATGACATCTCAAATGACATCACTGATGACATCACTGATGACATCTCATTTGACATCATTCTTGTGCTAATACGATAAACCTCTTCAGACTCTAATATAACCTTAGATACACTCAGTGTATACAGACACTCACACACTGCCACTCATCCATGGAGTTACTCACACACCCAGTCAGTCATGCAAAGAAACAATCTCACCTCCATTTCTTCAACTATACAGTTAAACACACCTTACTTATTGAAACATATACTAACACATATTTACTCTCTTATACAATCCCTGATACAAGTTCACAATGATCGATACAACTACTCACTCATTCAGTGGCTCTCATGCACAGTTATTTATATATGCCAACTCTCACATGTACTGTGTTTTACATATGTACTTACTATGACATGTAGCATTGAGATATCCATTCACTCATCAATACACTCATGCACACAGTCAACTGCCCATGTAGCTGTTTCCACATGCACTCTTGAACTCATACACCTAGTGAATAAACTGCTCACACATCTATGCATAGAGTCACACACCTTCCAGCCACCCCTACACAAACTCAATCTCCCATAGAAATACTTGGGCAACCAATTAATAACACATATAGCCTCTCGTATAGCTAATGATCAACACATGCAGCAGTTTACAGAACAACAGACATAATGATGCACAAATTAAGACAGTTTAGTCACTAACCCATGCATTCAGTGAGACACATTTAATCACTCACTCATACAGTCAGTCACGCACCTACTAAATCCTTCATCCAGACACTTATACATCCACTCATTCTTCAATATGTAAAACATATTTAAACTTTACAAAAACACACAGACACTAGATGATGTCATCAGTGATGTCATGTGAGATGTCATCAGTGATGTCATTTGAGATGTCATCAGTGATGTCATCAGTGATGTCACTGACCATGTCATGAATGATGTAATATGTGACATGATCAGCAGTGGATTGCGGGTGCGCGATATATAGTTAGTGCAACTAACTATATATGGAATTTCAATGGTTTTGTGTGAGTAAAATAAGGTTTTTTAAATGCTAATTCCTAACTATATATGGTCTATAACCTATGGTTTTTTCAGTGAATTTTCAAGGTTTTGTAAATGCTAATTCCTAACTATATATGGTCTATAACCTATGGTTTTTTCAGTGAATATATATATATATATATATATTTATATATATATATATATTCACTGAAAAAACCATAGGTTATAGACCATATATAGTTAGGAATTAGCATTTAAAAAACCTTATTTTACTCACACAAAACCATTGAAATTCCATATATAGTTAGTTGCACTAACTATATATTGCGCACCCGCAATCCACTGCTGATCATGTCACATATTACATCATTCATGACATGGTCAGTGACATCACTGATGACATCACTGATGACATCTCAAATGACATCACTGATGACATCACTGATGACAACATCCAGTGACTGTATTTTTCTGTAAAGTTAAAATATGTCTTGAGTGGATGTATAAGTGTCTGGATGAAGGATTTAGTAGGTGCATGACTGACTGTATGAGTGAGTGATTAAATGTGTCTCACTGAATGCATGGGTTAGTGACTAAACTGTCTTAATTTGTGCATCATTATGTCTGTTGTTCTGTAAACTGCTGCATGTGTTGATCATTAGCTATACGAGAGGCTATATGTGTTATTAATTGGTTGCCCAAGTATTTCTATGGGAGATTGAGTTTGTGTGGGGGTGGCTGGAAGGTGTGAGACTCTATGCATAGATGTGTGAGCAGTTTATTCACTAGGTGTATGAGTTCAAGAGTGCATGTGGAAACAGCTACATGGGCAGTTGACTGTGTGCATGAGTGTATTGATGAGTGAATGGATATCTCAATGCTACATGTCATAGTAAGTACATATGTAAAACACAGTACATGTGAGAGTTGGCATATATAAATAACTGTGCATGAGAGCCACTGAATGAGTGAGTGGTTGTATCGATCATTGTGAACTTGTATCAGGGATTGTATAAGAGAGTAAATATGTGTTAGTATATGTTTCAATAAGTAAGGTGTGTTTAACTGTATAGTTGAAGAAATGGAGGTGAGATTGTTTCTTTGCATGACTGACTGGGTGTGTGAGTAACTCCATGGATGAGTGGCAGTGTGTGAGTGTCTGTATACACTGAGTGTATCTAAGGTTATATTAGAGTCTGAAGAGGTTTATCGTATTAGCACAAGAATGATGTCAAATGAGATGTCATCAGTGATGTCATCAGTGATGTCATTTGAGATGTCATCAGTGATGTCATCAGTGATGTCACTGACCATGTCATGAATGATGTAATATGTGACATGATCAGCAGTGGATTGCGGGTGCGCAATATATAGTTAGTGCAACTAACTATATATGGAATTTCAATGGTTTTGTGTGAGTAAAATAAGGTTTTTTAAATGCTAATTCCTAACTATATATGGTCTATAACCTATGGTTTTTTCAGTGAATTTTCAAGGTTTTGTAAATGCTAATTCCTAACTATATATGGTCTATAACCTATGGTTTTTTCAGTGAATTTCAATGGTTTTTTAATAGCAAATATCATAAGCTGTCGAATGTCAAGTACGTGGTAAGTAAAAACATTTTCGTGTTTATGCACACTGATCTGCTTTGAATGCTGCCCCCCACCCCTCATTTCTATTAGGAGTACTCTCTCTTTGCAGATAGTGAAGGGTAGTTAACGCAGCCCTTTGCCCCCTTTGTAATCCGTCGTGCCTGCTTCTCTCTCCATTTGATTGATTGTTCTCTTTGGTTCATTCTCTATTTACAAACAAGCACAGAGTCGCAATACTCTGTTTAGTCTTTGCAGATAGCGAAAAATCGTGTAAAAAAACAAAAGGAATCGAGCAAAATCAGTAGGCCACTAATGGGATCTCTTTTTGACCTCGCTAAAATAGAAACATTAGGAACAACCTGTTGAAAATAGCAATGCGTATGTACATAAGCGGCGTTCATTTGTGTTCACAGTACCCCTTGTTGATTGTTTCAATCGAGCATTGAATTGTTCGATGTTAATTCTCTTAAGGATCTTCTCTACCTGCAAACGAGGAAGAATAGGAATATTCTCTCTCCCTTTGCAGATAGTGAAGGGTAGGTAACGCAAGCCTTTAACACGTCGTACCTATTTCATTCCTCATTGATTGATTGATTGTCCGAACATTGACTGTTTGGGAATTAGTTCTTTTTGGAGGTATTCCCTGTTTGCAAATAAACGTAAGAAAATCTTTGCAAGTAGTGAAAGGGTACGTAATGCGGACCTTTCTCCCCCGTTGTAATCTGTCATGCCTATCTACTCCCCACTGATTGATGCACCTGTTTCACCCGGACCATTTACTAGACATACGTCATCTGGCCCGACCAGAGAGCACCCCTAGTGAAAAGGACATATGCAATAATAACGAAGTGATCACTGTATCCTGTTAACAGAAACTTTAGCATGAAACAACCTGGAAAGAAAAGAATAGGAAAACGAAAATCAGTAGGCCACTGATGAACATGAACTTTTATTAAACAACGAACAAAGAAACGATAACATAACGTAATGATAAAACCTATTAATGTCCTAGAAACAAGAAAACGTTAAAATATGCCAGTGGTGAGAGACCAGAAAAACAGTAAGAGAAACCAAATCACCCCTCGCTGTCCCACCGCCTGCCACGCCAAAAAAATCGATAGACTAGGGAAAATGCAAGTCAGTAGAACATCCGCCCCCACTCTGGAAACTTCCAAGGTGGGGCAGGGTTCCGGCTACGCCCAGCCGGGAGCAGCCCATATAAGGCAGGTCCTGCTGCCACGCCTCGGCCAGGAGATCCTAACGTAGGGTGTAGCCGGAGGAGAGGCCGAGACCAACGGGACCCGGCCAGGGGATTGCCTTTACAACGCTGAACAGTTGCAGGGGGGGGGAATGTCTCCTCGACCCTCCCCTCTCTCTCCCAGTCCGGCCGCGGTGGCCCTTGAGAGTTGCAGGTAGTCCCGCCACATGCTCTTCCGGTCCGGCCACCAACGGTCGGGGGGCCGAGGCCGACGGAATCCGGCTGCAGCCGATAAACCAAGAAACCCGTTCATGGGGCCAGAGCCAGGGGCGTCCGGCCGACATCTACCGGAAGCCCGGCCCGAAGACGGACGGGACACTTCTTCTTTCTTGTATAATTGCTGCAACAACCCTGGGGGGGGATGTCTTGCACATGCCTCCGACCCCCCCCCCTCGTCCTCATCGCCTGGTCCGGCCATAACAAATCTCAAGCGAGACGCCGTGGGGTGCACTGGGAGGGAGAGACGGTGCGAACAGGCCTCTCCCGCCTCCCCAGTGGAGGCTTCCCAGCTGCACCCTCAGCGGTCCAGGCGCCCGGAAAAGAGTTCTTCCACTGTGGCCATGCTGCAACGTCTCGCCCGGCAGGGTGGAGCCCGTCCGCTCATTTTACCCCGCGATCGCCAGTAGCTACCGAACTCTCAAAATGGCGGTCGACCTGGCAAGAGCGGGCCCAGCATAAAGAAATGGCCCGGTCACTGGTTGACTCCACCACCGTAGTCCTCCACGACCTTGAAGATTCTAGAGGAGCCGCGGGAGTCTCCGACCCCCGATGGGGAATGACTGCCATGATCACCCGTGGAGTGACGAAACTGTATCCGCGGGACGTCGGCGCCAGCCTCACTTTGAATTACTAGAATCCTGCAGACCTCACTTCCGGTGAAAGCACAGTGTGACCCGGTAGGAAAAATTGTTGCACCCCCTCCCCTTTTTGACTGATAGTTCAAACCACCGATCCTTTCCTTTGCCCTTTTAACGGAACTTTGGACTGCCTCCCCCTCTTTTACATTTTCTAGAGAAAACAAAACATTAACCACTACATTAGCATAGCAGTTGACACCAGAACTGTTTTCAAATTGAAAACCAACAACATCTTCAACAGAATCCTTTTTGTTTCTGCTGTGACCCTGCTCCAGCACAGGCATTGTCCCCAGCAGTAATTCTGCAATGCCGGTAAGAATAGCTGTGGTGCCTACTGGACTCACTCACCCCCGCGGCGCCCCACGCCGTTATTTGCTGGGCGGCAACTTGCTAGACATCACCTTCGTGACATCCAGATTTCAGCGCGTTCTGCTGCCTTGGAACTATTCGCACAACAGACCGCTACTGACAAGAATATTTCATTATTGGTGCTGTCAATTTCAATAAATCTATTGGATAATTCAAAAGAAATTGCCACGGTCTCTTCGTTGTTTAAATGTTTTTACTGTTTTTGTTTTGTTGTATATATTTATATGTTATTAAAGTTTTATATTCCTACTACTTTGTTGGAGTGCTATATATTTTTTATGTGACACATAATTGTAAAAACTTTGATGTACAAAGAGTCATTCCTGGAATCTTCCGCTTCAGGCTCGGTCCCCTCCCCAATCACAATACAGGATAGTTTTCAGATAGTAGGAACACGTGTGGTGTGACGGATCTCATCGGGTGTGGGCCTTGATCTACTATAACTCCTTTGAAGAGGGGTGATTCTTTACAGCTGGGGCCATAAACTACATCTGCAGGGCTAGCTGATAGCCTGGACAATCGGACACAGAGGAAGAGGAGTGTCACAGGGTGCGGTAGTGAATAGGGCGAAAGGGAGGTGTCGGGCGGGCACAGTGTGATTCTCAGGGAAGAGCAGCGCAGATGGGGGGAGGTTTATTGCCCATGCATAAGACAGAGAGCGGGGGTGACCAGTGCCTGGGGAAGATGCTTGCGAGGGTGAGGAGCCATGCTACGAATCGACAGCGTGCAGAGAGTGGGTCTGGTCAAGACATCTAAAATGGCTGCCGTGCACGACAAAAGTGTGGCATTTCAAAAAAGGCAAGATGGCGCAGACAATGTTTTTCAACACTTCCTCATTTCCTTCGAATCGAACGTTAACAGACGTTGGGGCATATTACCAAAGTTAAGCGATATTTATCGCTAACGATGCTTACCAACCAATTTTTTACCACTAAGCATCGTCAGAAATTATCGAAGATAAACCTTACTATTATCAAGGTTTATCGCAAATGCGATAATAAACGGCCGCAATGCATGAATATCGCTAAAAACTCAGCGATATTCATGCATTACCGAGCTAATACTCTTAGCCATGTTATCCACCTCCCATTGGATAACATGGCTAAGAACTGCTCAGGGCAGGTGTTACTTTTTGGAGATATTCGCGCTTAGCGCGAATATCTCCAAAAGTTGGTAATAGGAGATAGATATCTTGCATGTTGTAATGCAAGTTATTGTGGTATATGGAACTCATACCATAATCTCTCAGGAAAGCAGAAACTGATCCTTTTGGGACCGCCTAAAAAGGCCTAGGGGGTGAGGAGTACTCTACTTTGCCCCCTTTTCACGTTCCGAACTATTTTATTTTACTCTCTTCTGTAATTACACAAAATACCAGCGATAAGATGCATCGGAGACACACAGTGAGAGAAAGGAGGCCGGAGATGAAGAAGACATGTCAAATACACATTGGAGATAATATAGTGGCAGAAGGGAAGTAAATATGAGTAAACTTACCATGTAACATAAAAATGTTGCACTCTATACTATAAGTCTCATTTTATACTACAATCACTTCGCTACAACCTCATAAATTAAAAATAAAAATAAATAATGTCTCAAACAATTTTTGATTTCTAAATATAAATTTATTCTTCAGAATTTTCTAAATTTGAAACAACTAGTAACATGTCCTCATCAGTAATTTCCTCTTCAATCATCTCATCTGGAATCTCCTCATTAAAAGTCTGCAATGATGATTCTTGTAACTCTATGGTCTCCAAACACTCGATAAATTCGCCATCAAGAGATTGATCAAAAAAATCATTCAAGTCATCTCCTCCTTCTGACAATATTTCATTATTGGTGCTGTCCATTTCAATCAATGTAGTGGAATCATTCAAGTCATCTCCTCGTGACAATATTTCATTATTGGTGCTCTCAATTTCAATCAATGTAGTGGAATCATTCAAGTCATCTCCTCCTTGTGACAATATTTCATTATTGGTGCTGTCCATTTCAATCAATCTAATGGAATCATACAAGCCATCTCCTCCTTGTGACAATATTTCATTATTGGTGCTCTCAATTTCAATCAATGTAGTGGAATCATTCAAGTCATCTCCTTGTGACAATATTTCATTCTTGGTGCTGTCCATTTCAATCAATCTAATGGAATCATACAAGTCATGTCCTCCTTGTGACAATATTTCATTATTGGTGCTCTCAATTTCAATCAATGTAGTGGACAATTCAAAAGAAATTGCCACGGTCTCTTCATTGTGAGCCATTTTATTTTGAAATTGCTTGCTGTAAATTGCAGAAAAAAATAATCACTTTCATTTATCGTTTTTAGTAATACATAATATAAAACTAACTTCATCAAGTATTTAGTATAACAGAAGGACTGCAAATAAATAACAGAAAACATTTTTCAAATTATCTTCAAGTGTACAACATAGTTCCCCTTACAAATTAACAACTCACCTTTTTAAAAGTAGCAGAAGTGTTAGTACTGTGTAAATCAAACACCAGAAATTCACCACCAAAAATTCCTCACAAATGTACCTCAGACAGTAGTATCACAAAATGGCTGTGGTTTCCTCTCATTTGACATATATACATAACCAATTAACTTTCATCACACACAAATACAAAACCAAAGTAACATTTTAATTGGTTCTAAATTTCAACACTTTCAAATGTGTTTTCCCCATGCAATTTTCCATAGGACATTTACATACGTCTACAGCCTGAATGGCTGAACGGAATTACACCAAACTTGGCAAAATGGTACATCAAACCTAAGAGGTCAGGAAGGATCTACTATGCCCCCTTATGGTCATTTCCCCCTTCGCTTTGGCCTCCTCTTGTCTCTCAATCCTACCGAGAGACAAGATGGCGGCCGCTACGGACTGTTTGGAATGTTGACAGACGCCGGAGAACCAATCAGCTTCGCAAAGCTCCGTAACGCGAAAAGTACGCGAAGCGGAGCGCTGTTACAGATATATATCTTTTTTTGAACGTTAATTTCTCAAAATCCACTGGAGCACATATATTGAGACCTAGCAAAGGCACATCGGGCTACCAGTCCCTAATATTTTACCAAGTTTCGTGCAAATCCATTCAGCCGTTCGATTATTATTATTATTATTTTTTTTTGCCCCGCGGGGCCCTTTTAAAACCTCCACATCAAACCTAGGGGGTCAGCGAGGATCTACTATTCCCCCTTATGGTCATTTGCCCCTTCGCTTTCGCCTCCTCTTGTCTCTCGATCCTACCGAGAGACAAGATGGCGGCCGCTACGGACTGTTTGGAATGTTGACAGACGCCGGAGAACCAATCAGCTTCGCTTCACAAAGCTCCGTTGCGCGAAAAGTACGCGTCCTGGGACGCTGCCCGGTCCGCTGTTACAGATATATATCTTTTTTTAAACGTTAATTTCTCAAAATCCACTGGAGCACATATATTGAGACCTACAAAAGGCACATCGGGCTACCAGTCCCTACAATTTTGCCAAGTTTCGTGCAAATCCATTCAGCCGTTCGGGCTAAAAGTGAGGCCAACCGCCCTATGGAAAACTCAATGTTAAAAACACGTTTTGGGACCCCCCTTTTTTCTCGGCCCCCCCTTGACGAACCCCCCCCAAATTTTCAAAGGCTGCTCAGAAACAAAATGTGCCATTTTCCTGAAAATTTCAGCCAATTCCGTCCACAAACGCCAAAGTTATTAGACATAGAATTTTCAAAAAACCCATAGAGAAAAAATCCTAACTATATATACCTACTGGCGACCGCCAGTAGGTAATATATATATATGAAAAAACCTTCTCCCTCCTGGACAGAAGAAAGGGACACAGCGGGGCTCGTCAGGGTAATTTATTCTGAAAATTCGGCATGACCGGTTTCGGCTAACAGCCTTTTTCAAATGCCTCAGTCCATGTTTCAGAGTCCTCGAAAATGTTCAAATGAGCTCCTCCCACCTCAAATAGCAAAGGGCCCAGCTGCAGCTCATTACTGTGTCGACGCCCAGTGGTCCCTTGCCACGAACCACTAGTCCCATCATACACCTGGCTGGAATTTCGTGAGCTGCAGTAGGAGTCTTGAATGGCAATACTGGAGGAATGAATCACCCTGGGTCCCCTACTTCCCACCTCTTCACGAAGCGGCACCAAGGCTGGAGACACAACGGAATGAATGCGCCTCTCCACGCAGTGTTGGACTGCAGTCCGCAGCAGCAAATAGGTAACCACAGGTGAGTAGGTGCGGTCGTGGGCTTCCGATACCTCGGACACAACAAGTTTCCACACGCAGTTTCAACACGCCAGTGTTCTACCACGACCAACTTGCAGGAAGGGTCCCTTTAAGCGCACCACAGGCTGTGCGCAAAATATGAAAAAACCTTCTCCCTCCTGGACAGAAGAAAGGGACACAGCGGGGCTCGTCAGGGTAATTTATTCTGAAAATTCGGCATGACCGGTTTCGGCTACCAGCCTTTTTCAAATGCCTCAGTCCATGTTTCAGAGTCCTCGAAAATGTTCAAATGAGCTCCTCCCACCTCAAATAGCAAAGGGCCCAGCTGCAGCTCATTACTGTGTCGACGCCCAGTGGTCCCTTGCCACGAACCACTAGTCCCATCATACACCTGGCTGGAATTTCGTAAGCTGCAGTAGGAGTCTTGAATGGCAATACTGGAGGAATGAATCACCCTGGGTCCCCTACTTCCCACCTCTTCACGAAGCGGCACCAAGGCTGGAGACACAACGGAATGAATGCGCCTCTCCACACAGTGTTGGACTGCAGTCCGCAGCAGCAAATAGGTAACCACAGGTGAGTAGGTGCGGTCGTGGGCTTCCGATACCTCGGACACAACAAGTTTCCACACGCAGTTTCAACACGCCAGTGTTCTACCACGACCAACTTGCAGGAAGGGTCCCTTTAAGCGCACCACAGGCTGTGCGCAAAATATGAAAAACCCTTCTCCCTCCTGGACAGAAGAAAGGGACACAGCGGGGCTCGTCAGGGTAATTTATTCAGAAAATTCGGCATGACCGGTTTCGGCTAACAGCCTTTTTCAAATGCCTCAGTCCATGTTTCAGAGTCCTCGAAAATGTTCAAATGAGCTCCTCCCACCTCAAATAGCAAAGGGCCCAGCTGCAGCTCATTACTGTGTCGACGCCCAGTGGTCCCTTGCCACGAACCACTAGTCCCATCATACACCTGGCTGGAATTTCGTGAGCTGCAGTAGGAGTCTTGAATGGCAATACTGGAGGAATGAATCACCCTGGGTCCCCTACTTCCCACCTCTTCACGAAGCGGCACCAAGGCTGGAGACACAACGGAATGAATGCGCCTCTCCACACAGTGTTGGACTGCAGTCCGCAGCAGCAAATAGGTAACCACAGGTGAGTAGGTGCGGTCGTGGGCTTCCGATACCTCGGACACAACAAGTTTCCACACGCAGTTTCAACACGCCAGTGTTCTACCACGACCAACTTGCAGGAAGGGTCCCTTTAAGCGCACCACAGGCTGTGCGCAAAATATGAAAAAACCTTCTCCCTCCTGGACAGAAGAAAGGGACACAGCGGGGCTCGTCAGGGTAATTTATTCTGAAAATTCGGCATGACCGGTTTCGGCTACCAGCCTTTTTCAAATGCCTCAGTCCATGTTTCAGAGTCCTCGAAAATGTTCAAATGAGCTCCTCCCACCTCAAATAGCAAAGGGCCCAGCTGCAGCTCATTACTGTGTCGACGCCCAGTGGTCCCTTGCCACGAACCACTAGTCCCATCATACACCTGGCTGGAATTTCGTGAGCTGCAGTAGGAGTCTTGAATGGCAATACTGGAGGAATGAATCACCCTGGGTCCCCTACTTCCCACCTCTTCACGAAGCGGCACCAAGGCTGGAGACACAACGGAATGAATGCGCCTCTCCACGCAGTGTTGGACTGCAGTCCGCAGCAGCAAATAGGTAACCACAGGTGAGTAGGTGCGGTCGTGGGCTTCCGATACCTCGGACACAACAAGTTTCCACACGCAGTTTCAACACGCCAGTGTTCTACCACGACCAACTGGCAGGAAGGGTCCCTTTAAGCGCACCACAGGCTGTGCGCAAAATATGAAAAAACCTTCTCCCTCCTGGACAGAAGAAAGGGACACAGCGGGGCTCGTCAGGGTAATTTATTCTGAAAATTCGGCATGACCGGTTTCGGCTAACAGCCTTTTTCAAATGCCTCAGTCCATGTTTCAGAGTCCTCGAAAATGTTCAAATGAGCTCCTCCCACCTCAAATAGCAAAGGGCCCAGCTGCAGCTCATTACTGTGTCGACGCCCAGTGGTCCCTTGCCACGAACCACTAGTCCCATCATACACCTGGCTGGAATTTCGTGAGCTGCAGTAGGAGTCTTGAATGGCAATACTGGAGGAATGAATCACCCTGGGTCCCCTACTTCCCACCTCTTCACGAAGCGGCACCAAGGCTGGAGACACAACGGAATGAATGCGCCTCTCCACGCAGTGTTGGACTGCAGTCCGCAGCAGCAAATAGGTAACCACAGGTGAGTAGGTGCGGTCGTGGGCTTCCGATACCTCGGACACAACAAGTTTCCACACGCAGTTTCAACACGCCAGTGTTCTACCACGACCAACTTGCAGGAAGGGTCCCTTTAAGCGCACCACAGGCTGTGCGCAAAATAGGAAAAAACCTTCTCCCTCCTGGACAGAAGAAAGGGACACAGCGGGGCTCGTCAGGGTAATTTATTCTGAAAATTCGGCATGACTGGTTTCGGCTAACAGCCTTTTTCAAATGCCTCAGTCCATGTTTCAGAGTCCTCGAAAATGTTCAAATGAGCTCCTCCCACCTCAAATAGCAAAGGGCCCAGCTGCAGCTCATTACTGTGTCGACGCCCAGTGGTCCCTTGCCACGAACCACTAGTCCCATCATACACCTGGCTGGAATTTCGTGAGCTGCAGTAGGAGTCTTGAATGGCAATACTGGAGGAATGAATCACCCTGGGTCCCCTACTTCCCACCTCTTCACGAAGCGGCACCAAGGCTGGAGACACAACGGAATGAATGCGCCTCTCCACGCAGTGTTGGACTGCAGTCCGCAGCAGCAAATAGGTAACCACAGGTGAGTAGGTGCGGTCGTGGGCTTCCGATACCTCGGACACAACAAGTTTCCACACGCAGTTTCAACACGCCAGTGTTCTACCACGACCAACTTGCAGGAAGGGTCCTATTATATATATATTAACTGAAAAACCATAGGTTTCACACATGTTATAGTTAGCTAGACATTTCACTCATACAAAACCATTGAAATTCCCCTGTTATAGTTAGTTCAGCTAACTATAACTTGTGCGCCCACAATGCACTGCTGATGACATCACATATTACATCACTCATGAATCGAAGCCCATGTTAGATGTGAAGGACATCTAACATGGGCTTCGATTGGAATTCCATAGAGCATATTATCAAGACCATTATCGACGCTTTATCGGCAGTTTTCTGCCGATAAAGCAACGATAATTTTATCGCCTGTCTTGATAATATGTTCCTATATTCGTACCTTGTTAAACGTTTTATAGTAGTAAATGTGTTTTGCTATAATGCATGCTGTTATGTTTTTTTGTTTAATATCACACCGTGCGTCTGTGTACATTAAGGAATTATGGGCCATATTATCAAAATAGGGCGATACATTATCGCCGCTTTTATCGGCAGGAAACTGCTGCTAAAGCGGCGATAATGGGCTTGATAATATCCCCTTGTGAATTCACATGGAAGCCAAGGTTATGGTGTTAACCTGGGCTTCAATGGGAATTCACAAGGTCATATTATCAAGCCCATTATCGCCACTTTAGCGGCAGTCACCTGCCGATAAAAGCGTCGATATTGTGTCGCCCTTTCTTCATTATATGGCCCTATATTTGTCCCTTTTTCTATAATTTCTAGCCTTTCTTTTTATACTTCCCTCTCTCTCCTCTTCCTCCTTGCTCTCTCTCTGTACTACTGTCTTTTTCTTATATTGTTCTCTGTGGTGATATTGCCCTTGTTTGTCTTTATATTTTCCTGTTTCTTCTCATATTCCCTCTGTCTCCTCATTTTCTTCCCTTTCTCTTCATATTTAATTTTTTTCTTGATACTCCCGGTTCTGTCCTCTTTCTTGTTTCTCTCCCTCTGTATATAGTCTGGGTCGATTTACAAGCCCCTTGTGCATCTTTGTTGTTTTATTGTGTTAGTTTTTTTGATGTAATAGTGGCAGAAATAATGTAGTAAATTGCATATATATTTGGAAAATGAGTCAGTGTTGTTCACTAAAATGTAGTAATTATATACATGAAATATGTATAGTCACTTAAACGTTTTTCAGTAGTAAATGGTAAAATGCATGGTCTCATTTTTTTGTCTAATATCACACTGTGCATGTATGTACATTAAGGAATTATGTTCACACATTTTTAAACGTTGTAAACGTTTTACAGTACTAAATGTGTTTTGGTAAAATGCATGGTCTTATAATTTTTTATTCTAATACTCTTCTCTCTGTTGTCCCATTTCTTCTCTCTTTTCTAATACCTTGCACTCTCTACTAATATTACCGTATTTTCTTATTGTCATATTCATCTCCTCATTTCCCCCCTGTCCTTATACTCCTCCCTGTTTTCATTTTCTCCTCTCTCTTCTCTTACTTGTGCATGTCTCCTCATAGTACTGAGTTTTTCTTATATTTAATTTTGTCCTATACTCCTCTCTGTGTTCATGTTTTCCTTTTTTTCTTCATATTTCTTTTCTCTTTTTATTTTCTGTTCTCTCTGTTTATACTTCTTAAATCTGGTCATATTGTTTGCTTTCTTCTCTTTCTCCAACTTGACTCCCTGCATTCACTCTGCAGCACTTTCCTCATATTCTCCGTGTTTTCATACTGATCTCTCTCTTAATATTTGTTTCTCTTGTCATACTTCTGCCTCTTTCGTCATACACTTTTCACTCTTCATAATCCTCCATCGGTTTATACTCCTTCTTTTCTCCTCAGACTGTATCCTCTGTTCTTGTACACCCCTTTTTTCCTTATGCTCTACTTTTCCCCACATTCTTCGTCCTGTCTTCTGGTACTGTTCTCTCTGTCCTTATACACACTGTTCTTTGCTAGTATTCCTTTTTTGTTCTTATAGTTGCGGGTCTTTTCACAATATTCCTTCTTTTTTCTTTAGAGTCTTTCTCTCTCTTCTTATAGTGCCCCCTCTGTCCTCTTACTTTCTTTTTTTCTTCTTTTACTAATTTTTCTCTCCTCATATTTTCATCTTTCTCTTCATACTCTCCCTTACCTATTAATACTTTCCAGTTTACTCATACTTCATTTATCCCGTTATATTGCAGTGTCTGTTTATACTCCCCTTTTTCGTTATATTTTCCCCTGTTTCATACTTCTTCCTCTCTTGTTGTAAGTACTTTTATTTTCATAGTCTCACGTTTCTCGTCATAATCCTCCCTCTGTTCTTATAAGTAATATTATAGAGTATTTCATATATTTATTTTTGTAATGTTATATATATATATATGTTTTTTAATAGATTCTGTTTATCAATACTGAAAAAACTGTATCATGCCTACCAAATGTCAAAAGAGGAAACAACATAAGAAAGGTGTTTATTTGAAGAGAAGTCATCGACAAGATTTACATGAAGATCCATGTGTTAAGAAAAGGAAAAAAGTCCTGGTAAGAGAAGGAACACTTTTCTGAGGAAAATATTAAAGACAAGAGTAGTGTGCACAAAGGGAAAAATTGTATTACTGTGCCTGCAACGAAAAAGAAAAAGAAGAATAAAGAGAACAATCATGGAAAGTCAACTGCAGAAAAAAAGTGTATAGTAAAAGGAAGAAAAAACAATTTATGGAAATTAGGAAAAAAATGTTTTATAATAGAGTTGTGTCAAATGTATTTAAAGAAATTAAGGGATGTAAAACAAATAAAAGCATTTTATAAGAAGAAGAATGGTAAAGAAAATGTAGTTGAGAAAGCTTTCGAATTGAAAACAAAATTGTTTGTTTTAGTAATCAATAGAATTCGATCACTAGATAAGCCAATCCATTTAATGAAGGCCAAAAGTAAGTGGAGAAGAGTAATTAACAGAAGTAATTTTTGTGAGTATTTTTTGGGTGAATGGAAACATAGTTCAAGTTCTGAGCCTTTTTTTAATGAAGATAGTTATCTTCAGAGTAATGAGTTGTTGCATGCAGTTGACACTAGTGGTCGTGCTTATGAGGTTAGAAATGGTTGTCCTATTGAGAAAGAGAAAATTGTTCCTAGAAATGCAGAAGAGGTGTTAGCTGATGAAGTTTTAGGGAGATGTCCTAAAGCTCCAGTGTACACTTGGAATTGTAGTAGTATTTGTAGTGTACTGCAAGAATCTATTGATTTTTTACGCATTTTCTTACATAACTATACTAAGAAAGGTATTAAACAAACGTTTAAGATGTTGCAAGGACTAGACCCTTGCAGAGTGAGAGAAAATACTGGTTTGCAAGGTCATTCTCTGGCTCGTCTTTCTAAAAAAGTATGTCAAAGTGTTTTTCATCATTTCAGATTAGTAGCAGTAGATCATTCTGAAATGAGGAAATGAGTCAGAAGATTGTATTATGCAAAAAGTCCAGCTCTACTGTTAAAAATGTTGAGCAGTGCTCTTTTGCATGGACCTGTATCAAATGTAAAGAAGGTTTGTGATGCAATTGAGGTTAGTTATTTTTGTCCTGAGGAAGACAGTGCAGAAATTGAGATATTAATAGAAGGAAATGTAGAAAAGAATGTACAACATTGTAGTACAGAACATTTTTAGCAAGAAATTACAAAGTTTAAGGTGATTTCAAGTGAAAGGCCAAATTATTGTTGTGTCTGTTGTCAACAAACTCATTATAAAAATCAGACCAGGACTGTTGATTTGTATTTAAAAAGTGAAAAGGAAAATAATAATGAGTGGAATGATTTTGCAACCTATTTGTTGGTAGAGAATTGTTTTAATTTGGGTGCTGAGCAGCATATTTGTAAATAGTGTTATAACAAATTAGATGAAAACAAAATGCCTGCTAGAGCTGTGCATAATAATTTTGAGTTGGTAAATATTCCTTCTGAACTGATGGATTTATATACCCATGAGTCTATTCTTATTCAATGTGTGCATCCATTTCAGTCTATTGTTCGTATGGAGCCTAAGACAGGAAAATTGCATCCTTCTGATTTACAGAGAGGATTAAAGGGAAGAGTTGTATATTTGCCTCTAGATTTTAAGAAAAATATTGAAACAATTTGTGTAGAAAATGTAGAGGATGAACCTTTAGTTATTCTTGTTAATGGTGTTCCTACCAAGAGTAAGAAAATCTGGCAAGAATTAGTGGATGTTAGGAAAGTGAAAAATGTAACGTCGAAGATAGTGACCTGCCATCTGGACAAAATAAAAAAGTTGATGTGTCAAGAACTGAAGAAATCTACGAAAATTACATAGTTCATCCACTGCATTCTAAAGAAGTGATGAGGAATACTATAGAGGTATTGCAAATGCAAGAAGCAAAAAGAAGTTCATTAGTGTATGGGAAAAAAACTTGGAAGCTAGTTGTTTCCCTCAATTGTCCCACAGGAAAAGGAGGACGATAAGATGACCGACCTGTGCAGATTCCTGCATCTGAATACCGGACATCAAGATTATATGCAGAAGATCCAAGATTTCGACAATGTATTCCGTATTTGTTTTATCTTTTGTTTTGAGAGTGATTTGTCTAGACTTTCTTATGCAGTAAACCATATATTGAAAACAGTTGTACATCTTCAAAATATTTCGGCAAAAGAATTTAAGGTACTGCAGAAAGATATTGTTTTGGAATCTCAGCTAATTAATCTCATGGCGTGTCAGCGTGGTACTAATGAGTACTGGTACCGTCGTCATGGAGAACTGAAATGTATGCTAAGGAACTTAGGAACTCCTACATGGGTTGCTTGGGATGATATACTTCAATTTCTTTGAGAGGCAAATCCAAACATACTAAATATGGAATACAAGACACCTGGAGAATTGTGCTCTTTGGATCCAGTTAATGTATGCAGATATTTCAATCATAGATTTGAAGCTATGATGTCTTTTATCACCAATAAAACAAAAACCTCCTCTTAGAGAGGTTCTGGACTTCTTTTAGAGAAAGGAGTATCAAGCAAGAGGTGCTCCTCACACACACATGCTAATATGGATCAATGATGCTCCAAAATTTGATACAGACACAGATGATACTGTGTTGTCTTTTATTGAAGAATATGCTACATGTGATATACCCAAAAGTACACAAGATAAGGACTTAGGACAATAAGTCTTACGATTACAAAGCCATCGTTGTGGGAAATACTGTTGTCGAAAGTACAAATCTAAGGACAAATTCCACACCAAATGCTGTTTTAGATTGCCACGTGCAGTAATATCAAAAGGAAGAGTGAACAGTTTTATGTCATCTTTGCGACATACTATCACAAGAAAGTCTCCAAAAAATACCTACAACTTAAGAAGAAATGAAAAGTCAAAATACATAAATGACTATAACCCAGTAATTTTGTCCATGTGGAATGCTAATATGGATATTCAATATGTTGCAGACAATTCCATTGCTGTTGCTCGATATGCAACATCGTACATAACAAAATCAGAAAAGACGGAATTGAAGGAAATGTGGGAAGAGATTTCCCATGAGATGAGTCTAAGTAAGAAATGATATACTTACATTTTGAAGATGTTATCTCATTGAGAAATTGGAGTGTATGAATGCTCAGATCGCTTATTATCTGCAAGTCTATACTCCAAATCTAGAAGAATCATTTGGGTCAGTCTAGGTCTTGCTGCAACACGGAATTGAGTTCTTAAATCTGTACAAGACATTGAATATTTAGCTGAAAAAGAGCCAGAATGTACAAACATTGTGAAAACAAATATGTTGGATACATATTACCCAAATAGAAGTCATCATCTTGAGAATATTTGTCTCTGTGCAGTGCTACAAAACTATATTTTTAAACAGAATAGTACAGAAAACATAAATAAAGGTATATATGCTGTGATTGGTTCTGAAGG
Organism: Lissotriton helveticus; assembly: GCF_964261635.1. NCBI lineage: Eukaryota > Metazoa > Chordata > Amphibia > Caudata > Salamandridae > Lissotriton > Lissotriton helveticus. The sequence continues at coordinate 139,784,253 of NC_136064.1, forward strand.
ATGTCTGGTGAAAGAAAGAAAAGGACATTTGATTAATCACCGTAAACTGAGTTGCGAAACACCTGACAAAAGGGAATTTTACTATTTAGCTCTTTTGCAACTTTTCAAGCCATGGCGTTCAGAATTGGAATTACTTGGAGATTTCGAGAGCTATGAAGACTCCTTCAATGCAACTAAAGATACTATAGAATGTCCTGTTTTTGCTAATTATGTGAAAATGTTGAACGAGGAAATTGAGCAAAACGCTACAATTGCAGCTGAGATTGCTAGAGACTGTTCTCAAGAGAATCAAATGACTGCTCCGTTGAGTCAGGACCCACTAGGAGAACCAATTGTTCAAAATGAAGCAGCAACTGCTATGTAAGAGGTGGAAACAACAATGTATCAAGCTCAAGAAGATGTAACAAACTTAGGAAACTTGGAAGAACAACTAAATCTTGAGCAGAAAGAAATATATGAGCAAGTGAGAGAACAGATTGACCATGGATTACTTCATGAGAAGAAAGAGTGCTGTTGCTCATTATTTGAACTTATCCGAATGTACGTGAGTGAACAAGCTGGAACAGGCAAAAGTTTTTTAATTAAAGTAATCACAACTTTTCTACGGAAAACAACTGAGTCACATTTGTCTTGGTTTGTCACTGCTCCAACTGGATTAGCAGCCCACAATATTAAAGGAATTACTTACATCGTTTACTAATGCTACCAGTAGAGCATGAAAACAAATTTAAATACCACAAGCTATCTGGAAAAGCTTGTTGTGAAGTTTCAAGAGTCTGAAACTTTTCATTATTGATGAGGTGAGCATGGTATCAATCTTAATGCTTGCCTTTGTGCATTTAAGAATGCAGCAAATTCTTAAAACAGAGTATGATGTATTATTCGGAGGAAAACACGCCATCTTTTTTTTGGAGATCTTCTACAACTTACTCCTGTAAAAGGACAACCAGTGTTTAAAACACTGGTGCATGAAGATACCAGAAAGTCTTTGGGGAGCATTGGAAATTTAAACATTTGGTCATAATTTGAGTATAAGGAACTTATTACAAATATGCACAGGCAAATTATGCTGATTATGGAACTATTCTTCAAGATAAAAGTATTGGAAAAATGACTGAACATGACAAACAAGCTTTACAGAGACGATTACTTTCCAATTTGTTTCCCAATGAAAATATTGTCCCAGAGAAAATATACATGAGAATTGCAGAAAACAAATCTGTAATCTGCTTAATGGCAACACTACGTGAATGTTCTATATTCAATGAAGAAATGTTAAAGTTGGAAAATGAAGAAACTATAAAATTGGAAGCTATCGATAAAATACAACATGAAGGAATCACTATTATTTTGACTGAAAAGTTGAAGAGGAAATTGGATTCTTGAGAGAAATCAATAAGTAGAACTGCTGGTTTAGAAAATAATTTGTATGCATGTGTAAACTGTAGGGTAATTTTACAACGTAATTTGAATGTGGAAAAAGGTTTAGTAAATGGAGCAACGGGTAAAACTGTTGATTTTGTTAATTATGTAAATACAGATGGATTGAGTTTTTGAAAATCAAATTTGATGAAATTGTTGAAGTACAACAATTTAGTAATTTTTCATCTCAGTTTTTGCTTGTAAAAGATTTGTATGTATGAAGAAAACAGTTTCCTATTGTTTGGCATATGCGGTGACCATTCATAAATCTCAAGGTTTAAGTGTAGATCGTGCTTTAGTGAATATTTGAAGTACCGTGTTTAAAGAGGGTATGGCATATGTTGCTTTGTCTCGAGTCAGAACCTTATCTGGATTGTACTTGATTGATTTTGATGAGAAAAATGTTAGGGCAGATGCAAATTGTGTGAAAGAGTATAATAGGTTAAGAAGAGAATATACACCCAATTTAGGTCAATATCCAGTATTTGAAAAGCGTGTGGTATTTAGAAAAATAAGATTTGAGAATATCTGTAGTGAAACTGTAGAGAAAGAAAAAAAACAAGATGAAGTTGCGCCTGCAAGCAAAAAGAAAAAGGACACTGTTGAGGAGAGTGTTGGTTATCAGTTTGAAAATAGTTCTGGTGTCAACTGCTAGTTGTTAATGTTGTATTTGTTCTTGAAAGTTTGCAACAACAAATTGTTGAAAATCGGGACGAAAGATTCTGTTTGTTGTTGTATTCTGTTTACGAGAAATGTAGTAGTGATAAAAGTAAACTACAAAGTGTTTCTGATATTCGAAATGTTTTGGACATATGTTCTGGTTCTAGTCAATTTACACCAAATATTCAGCACGATTGTCATGAATTTTTAATGTTTATGCTTGGTGTACTGGAAGATGAAGGTATAGATATTGAAAACCTTTTTGGCCTTTCTTATAAATTGCAACATGACTGTCAAAATTGTTTGTTTACATGTAGCACTAACATAGACACTGAAAGATTCATATATTTGACTTTACCTGACTGTGAATCAGTGTGTTTTAACAATCTAATTAGAGGAGCAAGTCAAAACTAAGTATGGGCGTAAAATCCGCTCCGATCGCGTATTTTTCGGATTTTCGGCAAATTCGCAATCCGCGAACTCTCGCGAATTTGTCGAAAATCCGTGAATCCGCTTGCGGCGGATTTTTTGCTTGGTTGCGGCGCGTGGCGTGGTGCACGCCGTTCACTTTCCGTCATTAAGCATTTGCCGAGTTGTTTTTCTCGATCATATTTTGCGAGTGCCGCGCCATTTTGGATCTTGCTGCGTGATCCCGCGGGAGTTTGGCGCCCGCGAATACGTAATCGCGGCTTGCCACCTTGCACAGCACACCTCGCGAGAGTTCACAATTGCGAACACGTAGTTGCGGCGGAAAGGAACAATCTCGCACTCGCGAAATAGAGATTTTGCAATTCTGCACAAGAAATCCACCAGCAAACAGGATAAACCTTCAGAAAATTATGATTTTTATCAGAATCACTCCTCAGGTTGACATTTGCATGGCCTTATTTTTTTGCAAGGAGTCCACTTTTGGGGGTGGGGAGGGAAGGAAGTGCCCCACAGTCTCCAACTTCCTGTTCCTGTCCAGCAGTCTCCTCCCAGTGCTTTGTCCATCTCCTGGTCACTTTTATTTGGATCTGGAGCTGGAAGGATTACTTTTTGTGGGTGCTGCTGGATATTTGGATTTGAGGCCTTTTTGACTTTCTTTGGATCACTTTTGGATTACAAATCAACTTTCACAAGTAAGTTTGTTTGGGGCATTACAGTTGCTGCAACTACAATTTTGGAACTTTTTTCAGAACATTAAATACATAATATTGTGGGTAGCCACAGTATCCAGTAGGACCAGGGTTGGTTATGGGTGCATGATACAACTGTTTTGTTGAATTTAAACACCATTGAGGCCATGGATGGGCTGGGATTGTGCTGATTTTTGTCGTTTTTTTGGGGCTGCTGGTGGGGCCCTTTGGCCAGGGGTGGTGAGTGTTGCATGGGCCTAGTCTTTCTGTGGGGTGTCTTCTTGAATTTAAACATCATTGAGGCCATGGATGGGCTGGGATTGTGCTTATTTTATTGTTTTTTGTCGTTTTTTTGGGGCTGCTGGTGTGGCCTTTTGCCCAGGGGTGGTGGTGCATGGACTGAGTGTGCCTGTGGTGTGGTCTCACTCTCTTTAATGTAAACATCATGGATGGCATTGGATTGTGGTGATTTCTGGCTGGTTTTCTGTTTTTTGGGGGTGTACTGTTGATGTGGACTGGCCATGTGGATGGTGGTGGTGGCCATCTTGAGTGCTGGCTGGTACAGGCAACATGTGCTTGGGGTGTAAGGGGCCATTTTGAAGAGAGGCAGTGTCTGAGGCCTGCACTTATTTTGCCTACTTTTCATCCATTATGCCCAGGGGTAGTGAGTGTTGCATGGGCCTAGTGTTTCTGAGGGGTGTCTTCTTGAATTTAAACACCATTGAGGCCATGGATGGGCTGGGATTGTGCTGATTTTATAGTTTTTTGTCAATTTTTTGGTGCTGCTGGTGGGGCCCTTTGCCTAGGGGTGGTGAGTGTTGCATGGGCCTAGTCTTTCTGTGGGGTGTCCTCTTGAATTTAAACACCATTGAGGCCATGGATGGGCTGGGATTGTGCTGTTTTTTGTTGTTTTTGTCATTTTTTTGGGGCTGCTGGTGTGGCCTTTTGCCCAGGGGTAGTGGTGCATGGACTGAGTGTGCCTGTAGTGTGGTCTCACTCTCTTTAATGTGAACATCCTGGATGGCATTGGATTGTGGTGATTTGTGGCTGTTTTTCTGTTTTTTTGGGGTGTACTGTTGATGTGGACTGGCTTGGGGTGTAAGGGGCCATTTTGAAGAGAGGCAGTGTCTGAGGCCTGAACTTATTTTGTCTACTTTTCATCCATTATGCCCAGGGGTAGTGAGTGTTGCATGGGCCTAGTCTTTCTGTGGGGTGTCTTCTTGAATTTAAACACCATTGAGGCCATGGATGGGCTGGGATTGTGCTGTTTTTTGTGTTTTGTGTCGTTTTTTTGGGGCTGCTGGTGTGGCCTTTTGCCAAGGGGTAGTGATGCATGGATTGAGTGTGCCTGTGGGGTCTCACTCTCTTTAAGGTAAACATCCTGGATGGCATTGGATTGTGGTGATTTTTGGCTGTTTTTCTGTTTTTTTGGGGTGTACTGTTGATGTGGACTAGCCATGTGGGTGGTCGTGGTGGCCATCTTGAGTGCTGGCTGGTACAGGCAACATGTGCTTGGGGTGCAAGGGGCCATTTTGAAGAGAGGCAGTGTCTGAGGCCTGCACTTATTTTGCCTACCTTTCATCCATTATGCCCAGGGGTAGGAGTGTTGCATGGGCCTAGTGTTTCTGAGGGGTGTCTTCTTGAATTTCAACACCATTGAGGCCATGGATGGGCTGGGATTGTGCTGATTTTATTGTTTTTTGTCGTTTTTTTGGGGCTGCTGGTGGGGCCCTTTGCCCAGGGGTGGTGAGTGTTGCATGGGCCTAGTCTTTCTGTGGGGCGTCCTCTTGAATTTAAACACCATTGAGGCCATGGATGGGCTGGGATTGTGCTGTTTTTTGTTGTTTTTGTTGTTTTTTTGGGGCTGCTGGTGTGGCCTTTTGCCCAGGGGTAGTGGTGCATGGACTGAGTGTGCCTGTAGTGTGGTCTCACTCTCTTTAATGTAAACATCCTGGATGGCATTGGATTGTGGTGATTTTTGGCTGTTTTTCTGTTTTTTTGGGGTGTACTGTTGATGTGGACTGGCTTGGGGTGTAAGGGGCCATTTTGAAGAGAGGCAGTGTCTGAGGCCTGCACTTATTTTGCCTACTTTTCATCCATTATGCCCAGGCGTAGTGAGTGTTGCATACTTGGCTCTAGTCTTTCTGTGGGGTGTCTTCAATGTAAACATCATGGATGGCATGGGATTGTGCTGATTTTTCTGTGTTTTGTGGGTTTTTTGGGGTGTATAACTGAACTGATGTTCCTCTGTCTTCCATTGCTTTTAGGTGCACAAGACTCAAGAGAACCACCAGTGCCAGGAAGAAGTCCTGCAGCGGTGTGTGTGTGCAGCATAACGTCACGTCTGGACACAGACAACTCTGCAACTCGTGCAACTGCTGCCTGCTGTTCTGACCTGCTCTGAAGAAGATGGCCCCAAAAAAAGTTACCCGTAGCTCCTCTAGCAAGAAAGGTGCCAGTAAGGAGCAGAAGAAGCAAGTTACCAAGGAGACTGGTGTGCCGCCCGCCCCTTTTTTTGGGAGTAAAAAAAAAAGTATGCCTGCAGCAGCAGCGGGATCTGCTGGGGACCAAGCTGACAGCAGCACCCCCGCTCCATTGGGCTCAGTGCCACCACCACCACCACGCCAACTTAAGTCCAAGCCCTTGAGTGCTGCAGAGGCAGCCAGTATAGTTCTTCAATCACCATCGACCAGTGATGTTGGCTCATCGCAAGAAAGCAGCAGCAATGTCCCTCAATCAACACAGGTTGTTGTAGCTCATCTGACGAGTGTTGAACAACCACAGCCGCAACAACAATCACATGTGCAAGTACAAGCCCAAGTACATGTGGAAGGAGAGGCAGCGCAAGGAGATGCGCAAGCAGAGGTGCATGGAGGGTCACAAGTGCCCACAATAGTTGTTCCTCCCGAAGTAGGGGCACATCAGGAAATCGACAATCAAGGCGAGGTATCATTTGAGGAAGACACTCCTCCTGATGATCATTCATTGTCTTCCACACCCCTAGCAAGGAAAAGATCAAGGGTGGTGTCTACATCTTCTTCAAGCACACCTCCTTCTGATGATACGGATCAAAATTGGGAACCAGCACCACTGCCGTCTGAGAGTGAGGCACACCATGATCTGACAAAGGTAGTTAAGCGTAAAAGGAAGCTCGTCCAAAGTCTCAGACTTATATAGTGTGATGATGAGGCTCAACAAGAAGTGGCGGATACTGCTGCTGATGAAGACTCTGACAACGACGACCCAGTCATCATAAAGGTCACTGCAGCCCCAGCGGCATGCAGCAAACCGACATTTTGACCCTAGCCCGAGAAGCTGCTGAGCGTGATGATGATGATGTTGTCGACGAGGAGGCAGTGGAAACACCACCACAATCATTGGAGTTAAGTAGTACACCAACTCGTACCTCTTCCATATTTCTTTCTGGCAAGAAGGGACCTCCATCCACCTCGACCTTAATTAGTGGTGGTGAAAGTGCACAACGTACAAAAGTTGGGCAATCCAGATCCTCCACTTCATCTGGCATTAGCAGCATGACCACCACCAGTATCGCCGCCTCCTCCGGCCCCCACAGACACTTCAAGTCCCCAGTTTGGGACTTCTTTACTGTTTGCCCAAAAAGGCCAAAGTTCGCCATTTGTACCCTTTGTAAGCTTGCAGTTAGTCGTGGTAAGTTGGGTACCAACTATGGTACCGGAGGCCAGAGAGGTCATCTTAGGAGACAGCACACTGTCCAATGGTTTGCGCACCTAAAGGCGATCAAGGAAGCCCGAATTGGAAGTCAAGAAAACGTTGATGTTTCACCTGATGATGACGAGGAGGAAGAAGACGTGTCAAACACTTCACTTACACCCAGTACCCCTGTCAGCAGCACACCCAATGTGAGGCACACTAAGAGTGTTGGAGCGAGTGAGACACCAACGCGCAAAAGTTCACCAGCGAGCAAAATTGGGTCAACGAAGTCATTATCATCCCGTAAATGCTTGGTCCAGGGCAACATTAGAACCATGTTTTCTTCAGACTCGCCATATGAACGCAACCACCCACTGACGCGTCTGTATAACACTAAGCTGGCTAAAATGCTAGCTGTGGACCTTCTCCCTTTTTCTTTTGTAGAAGCGGTAGGTTTTCTAGAATTAGTGGCAACGCTCTGCCCTAAATGGAAGGTTCCTAGCCGGTTCTATTTTGCCAGAGTTGCGGTTCCAGCACTACATGAAGATGTGCTGGAGGCGATTGGGGCAGCTTTGCAGAAGAGTGCTGTTCACACAATACATCTGACAACAGACATGTGGACCAGTGGCGCAGGCGCTGATTACATGTGCATCACTGCACACTGGGTCTCTTTTTCAGGTGTTAAAGCAAAGCTAAACGCAGGTGTTGACCCGGACCAAGTTTTTAAAGCTGCTCGGAAACATGCAACACTAGCCATGTTTGGCTTGGAGAAAAGTCACACATCCCAAAACATTTTGGACGAGTTTAACAAAAAGGTCTTGAAAATGCTATCCCCAAAAAAACGCCAGATTGGTTATGTTTCCACGGATAATGGCGCCAATGTAGTTAAGGCCATGGCGCTGGGTGGCTATTTCAGAGTGCCGTGTTTGGCGCACTGTATCAACCTGGTAGTTCAAAAATTCTTGAGTGATAGAGACAGTACAGCGTTCGCGGTAATGGCCACCTGCCGCAAAATGTGCAACCATTTCAGCCATTCTTTTAAGGCCCGGAAGCATCTGAGGAGGCTGCTACTTCAACGTCGAATGCCAGTGAAAGCACTCATCCAGGAGGTGGCAACACGTTGGAACTCAACCTTCTACATGCTTGAGCGTCTGTATGAGCAGTATACGGTACTCGATCACTATTTCTTAACAGAGGGTACAGCTCAGAAGGAGGACCTGCGGATGGGTGCGGCGCAATGGGACATAGTTAAAAGCCTGACAGACATGCTTCGTCCTTTTGAGTTCTTCACGCGTGCAGTCAGCCAGGAGGACTGTAATTTGGGAAAAGCTATCCCATTGTTGTGCATGCTGGAGCACCAACTGATGGCGGTGTCTTCTGAGTTTGAAAAAGATGTAAAAAAAAGACCCTTTTATTTTGTCGGAGAAATTATTAGAGCGCCTACGTGGTGATGAACGTCTTCAAAAGATCAAGTCAGAACAGCATTACATTTGTGCTACTATTCTGGACCCACGCTACAAAAAGGCGCTGGCAGGCCAAGCATTCTTTCCTTTTGCTTATGAAGATGTTCAAAAGTACAAACGTTGGCTAGCCTGGTCATCCAAGAGGTTTGAAAAAGAACGGCAGGATATTGAAGGAGAAGGCAGTACATCAGCATCAGCATCAGCAGGCCATCCCCAGTCACAAAAATCCACTTCTGCACCTGTGGCTGTGGCACAAGTGACCTCTCAGCCGTTAAAGACACCGGCAACTGGATCATCTGCACCACACACAACAGTAACAGTGGCTGCTGTAGAGGATTGGCTAACTTTGCTTGGGTATGGTTCTCGAAAAAATGTCACAGGCACAGCAAAAAGTAAGCAAAGTGGAGGAACCGTTGATGACCTTGAGTCGATGGTGCAGGACTATCTGAATGACTCAACAGAGGTCTTTCTTAATGATGAGCCATTGCAGTATTGGCATGGGAAAAAAAATTTGTGGCCACAGCTCTCCAACCTGGCTATAAACTATTTCTCTTGCCCACTCGCAAGTGTGTCTTCTGAATGTGTTTTCAGTGCTGCTGGTGGCATTGTAACTCCCAAACGGAGCCGCCTCTCGCCCAAAAATGTGGAGCGGCTGACAATGATCAAGATGAATCAGCACCTCATACCACCAGATTACAAAATACGAGAAAGCAGCCGCATGAAGACGAGGAGGACGGCAACGTAGATGAGGGGATTTGTTCTCTGTTCGGTGGCACTGACCTCATCCTGCCTGAATTCGCAGAGTATGATGACAAAATCTTCTTCTTATTCCCTGACACCGAGCTCTGAAAATGAGACAATGATTCAATAACTTTCTTTTTCGTCCTTATTCACTTTTATTCCTGTGTGTCTGTCTTTCTTTGTTTTGCACAGTTAATTTAATTCAAACTTTAATCACCTAATCCCAAAAACAAGACCATCAGCAGAACTGTCTTCACTTGTTTGCTTATTGATTTGAAGGTGCCGCAGTCTACATTCCTCAGGTTCACAAGTTCTGAAGAACATGCTCCTCTATCCTCCTCCTCCAGACTCCGATTTCCCTCAAAGCAGAGTGCTGGATTACGCCCAATGAAGAAAGACTCAGCAATTGTGGGGGTTTTCTACTTCTTTGCGGGTGAGTTGACGGCTCTGGGCCCATTGCTGTGAAGCTCTAATAATGGATAAAAGTGTTTTGGACCAAATATGAGGTGGAAATTTCTTGCCGTTTTTGCTGACTTGCTTGCCTTTGAGGTGCTCTTTGGCGGGGTTCCGGGTGTTTGTGGGTGAGTTTTGGGGTCTGGGAGCACTGCTGCGACAGTCTAATCTTGATTGCATTTGCTTTTCAGGAAATCCGTGGTGGAAAACAGGAATTATGATGATGACCTAGCTGCACAGCGCGTTTGGACCGAAGGCCGAGAGATATTGTAAGTATGAGATTTTGCTTTTTTGCTGTTTGGGGGTGTTGTCGCGTGCTTTTTTGCGGGTGGGTTGGCGGGTCTTGGGGCATTCCTGGGAAGGTCTAATACCGGATAGAAGTGTTTTGGACAAAATCCATAAGGAAAAACCTTTTTTTTGCTATTTCTTCTGACATCTTGCTCAATGTAGCGTTTTGGGGGGCTTCCTGCTGTTTGTGGGTGGGTTGCGGGGTCTCTGTCGAAGCACTGCTGCGACAGTCTAATCTTGATTGCATTTGCTTTTCAGGAAATCCGTGGTGGAAAACAGGAGTTATGATGATGACCTAGCTGCACAGCGCGTTTGGACCGAAGGCCGAGAGATATTGTAAGTATGAGATTTAGCTTTTTTGCTGTTTGGGGGTGTTGTCGCGTGCTTTTTTGCGGGTGGGTTGGCAGGTCTTGGGCCATTCCTGGGAAGGTCTAATACCGGATAGAAGTGTTTTGGACAAAATCCATAAGGAAAAGCCTTTTTTTTGCTATTTCTTCTGACATCTTGCTCAATGTCGCGTTTGGGGGGGCTTCCTGCTGTTTGTGGGTGGGTTGCGGGGTCTCTGTCGAAGCACTGCTGCGACAGTCTAATCTTGATTGTATTTGCTTTTCAGGAAATCCGTGGTGGAAAACAGGAGTTATGATGATGACCTAGCTGCACAGCGCGTTTGGACCGAAGGCCGAGAGATATTGTAAGTATGAGATTTAGCTTTTTTGCTGTTTGGGGGTGTTGTCGCGTGCTTTTTTGCGGGTGGGTTGGCGGGTCTTGGGGCATTCCTGGGAAGGTCTAATACCGGATAGAAGTGTTTTGGACAAAATCCATAAGGAAAAACCTTTTGGCACTTTTTGTAACTTAGGGTTCGTTAGGGTTAGCCCTAGCAGCAGGATTGCATGTGTTTCGGGGTGTTCTATTGCAACGCAGTTCTGGGGTTTTAGAGCACTCTTGGAGCGATGCTGGCTATGGATACTTTTGCTTGCTTGCAAGTGGTTTGAATACAATCCACGGTCGGTAAGGGTGTATTTGGGCCTACTGTTACTTTCAAAGTACGTTTTGTCACCATTTTTCTGCTAGGCATCCTTTTTGGAGATCTGATTGGGGATCTTCTACAATTTGTGCGACTGGCTTTAGTAAGGGTCTTGGTGGGAGCATTGCTGGGAAGGTCAAATTTTGTTCTAAAACACAGTTTACAGTACACCTACCTTGAGGGGAAAGATCCGCTATAATATTTTGGCCATACTTATTTATCCTTAAAAGGTGACTCAGAGTACGCAATTTCAAAAATATTGTACTGTCTATTAGGGAAATCAAAGTGTGACTTTTTGCACCACACAGCGTACATACCTTATATTTATTTATCAGTGGTATTGTAATAGCACTTCTGTTTTCCGTTCAATAATTACAGGCCGGGTTTCAGTCAACATCCGCCAGGCAGGCAGTGGACAGGGTGTCTTCTGTCAGTGGTCACCAACATTGATGGACGAAGCGTCAGCTGGAATGGAGGAGTGCCGCTAATAAGAGGAATTGTTTGCTGCATGCAACTTACTTACCAAATTCAACAGGACAACTCCAACAACATACAGAATACAGATACAGTATCCATTGTTTTCTTCTATGAGTGTGACTGCATGTGGTTAGCTTTAGTTTGTACCCAAAGATTTCTTTATCTTCAATTATTGTTTGTCCAGGCTGTGCTTTTTTTTTCTTCTCTCAACAAAACCTACCCAAAAAGAAACCATTCCCATCCATTTTCCAAACCCTAACCCTCTTCCCCCGGGCTGTGTTGTTTTGCTTGATGTCTGACTAAAATGACATCAATAATTCCACACACTTGCTGGGGATGATAAGGTCATAGCAACAGGCTGGTGAAGGAATACGAGGATATCTTCTAGACTTACTCAGCTTCAGTACTATTTCTTCTAGTAGTAGGAGCCAATGTCAAATAAATTCAACTCAAGTACTAGTTATACTTGCAAGCAAATATTTTACCATTTGTTAGGCGACATTGTGGCACTGTTCTAGTGTACTGTCACCTGCTATATTCTCGATCTTACCGTAACCGTTGTAATGCTACAGTAAGGACAAACCAGGTTTCGTTTTCTTTTTTTCCATAGGCATGCAACTGCCACTGTGTCACACCACTAGTACCACCGCAATGAGGAAATTTCAACCGCCCAGGATTGCCAACGTTAATCCCCATTTCACGTGGAGCCAGCCCTGGGCCTAGCCCTAATTTCTAACACAAATTACAGGTAAGATAAGCGTTTGGTGGGAGGTAGTATAATGGAGTATTAGGACTAGACGAGAGATTGACGGTAGTACTACTAAAGTCCTAGGACTCTTCAGGAAAAAAAACTTACTGTTACACCCCCGTCCCCCACCCACCAGACTGAAAAGCAGTAAAAAACAGGTATGGTCAGATAAAGTTTAAAAAAGTATATTTATGTAGCCCTAACAAAATAATCTCCCTCAAGACCCTCCCTAACCCCAACGATTGTCTTTGAAAAGTCCCAAAAAGAACCCAACTCCCAAATCCCACCCCCCAAAAGTCTCTAAAAAAAGGGCAAGGGACACTCCACTACTGGAGGGTGCTGGTGCATTTTGCGGCATGGGCATCATACTCCTTGCGGAGGGTGGCAAGCTCGAAGCGGAGGCCCTCCACCAAGTTCTTATAGTTATGGACCTCCTGCTCCAGGTAGGACATTTGGACTCCTAGGCGGCGTTGGCGTGCCTTGCAGCTCCTGTGGGGGGCAGCTGGTCTTTTTGTTGCTTGGTGGTGGCGGTTGGCTTTGTTAGCCCGGCTCCGTACCGCTGGAGCACTGCGCATGCTGGCGGCCCGTGGGGTCACGGAGGAGGATGCAGCTGTCCCAGTCGAGGATGTTGTGGTTGCACCGGTCGACTGCGTGTCCTCCTCCTCCTCCAGGGCCACCAGCCGCCGATATTCGGCGACAGTGGCATCCAGCCTCCGTTGCCGGGCCATTCGAGCCTGCTCCCTCCGTGATTCGATTTGGAAGGAGCAACTATATGAAGAAAGAAAGACATAGTCTGTAACCAATGCTCCTAAGCATTAATAACACAAAGTGATTGAGTAGAAAGTTGGGTCACAGTACAAGTAGCACATTGAAAGCACAGTACATAACTATTGAGGACAGTATCTATCTAACCTCCCACTTCTGCATCCTTGCTCTAACATTAGTGGTAGTTTAATGAACAAATTCTACGACCACTATGGACTTCCATTACAGTCGACTATGACAGTACACCAGTCTTATTCTTCTTCTTCTCTCTTGTTTAGGAAAATTGGTACGTTATCTTATGCAAGCCGGCAGAATGGCAGCACAGTGAACTTGCACCCGAGAAAAACAGACGCACACCATGATGAGTGAGACAGACTTGCGTTACTGTACCGGTCCAGTACATGCAGGTGGTGAAGCTATTACTTTTCTATTACGGGTGGCACTGAGAATACTCTGTTATAAGGGCTACTGCTTAATTAATTTACCTTCCACCCTACAGTGCAAATGAGTACTAGAAAAGGAAAATGAAGAAGCTAAATAATCAGATTAGCTATCACTTCACATGGGATGTATTTGATGACATATGGGATGACTTTAGGTGCTTTGCTTATTATTGAGTGAACAGTGATACACCCACACATGAATGACGTACTACTACTAAACTAAAGTTATTAAGAGAGGTACGGAGTGTCCACCGGAATAACCGGATATATGCTGTGCTTGCAGTTGCAATACAAACTACTGCTACTATTCATGGTAGTATTGGACAAATTTACAATTTCTTTTCCTTGCCTTCCCTACACTGGAACGGACCTGCGGGTGCGGTGTTACATGCTCTTCAAGGTAACAATTAGTTCATCCAGCGACCATCTACTCTCTCTAGATACACATGTGCTATCTAAGAGTCAGATATTACCATGCTCCAGGCATCCATCCATTCAAAGTATATGCACACATACAGTTTCTGTTTCACCCACCCAGGCTGTTGTCCTTCCACCCAACCTTGCTTCATCATTGAGCCAGCCATACACCATACCATATTCTTTCCTTCCCAGCCACCACGGGGACCAAGCAAACACATATCATTCTTCTTTGGCAGCCATCATAAAATTTCTCATCCTTCCACACTTACTTACACCCTTCTTTCACTTTTCGTTCATCCCATCCATCAAGTTCATCTCAGATCTTATTGGGATTCTTCTCGCCAAAAACTTCACAGCTAAGTCGAACTACATTTAGAGGAGGCTACTACCTGGTTGATTTATAATACTCCCGTGCAGAAAGCACACTATGCAGTCTTCAATCTCAATAAGTAAGGAATATATAGCTTACCTCTGCCCGCCACCACCGTGTGAACCCTCACAGGCACATTGGTGTCGTCCGGCACTCGCACCGCCTCCTCCCCAGTGTTCTCCTCATCCACCACCTCCGCGCTGGCCCCGCCACCAGATGTTCCACCTACAAAGTACATTTAAGAATGATAGAATACACCACTCACTACTATATAATATTTGGTGTAGGAGGAATAAAGAAATAAAAAAAAAAGAAATACAATGTAATAATTTGTAACTGTATACTCTACAGTAAAAATGTCCCTTTTTCCATGGAAGGCTGTTGTCTTGCTGCACTTTTTGGCACAACTGATGAATGCTTGCTTTTTATTTTTAACACACAACACTTTTTCTCCTAACAGAAGCTTGACTTCTAAGAACACGATCAGGGTCAAGCTCAAGTTCAAACCAGGTGAGAGCTCAGCTCGACCACAAGAAATGTGTCTAAATTAATCGTTAGCACTAAGCACTTTTCCATTTTCAGTGAAACGTTTACTTTTATGACAAAGTTGATTTTATTAAATGTGTTTAGTTTTAATAAAGCTTTTAAACTTAAATCGACTCTGTGGTTTTTGGTCCTCCAGACTACAGTGGATGAGCTAAAGGTTTTGGAGTTTTTGAAAGCATGAGTGCCTCTGACACTTCTTGACTGTGACTCCGTACTCTTGTCCTGCGTAGGATAATCTAATGATCATTGGGGATGGGGATCAATCATCGGTGACTTAGGGAGCTAAATGACTCTGCCACACTATCTAGTCAGTAAGGAGATTGGGGGTTCTTCAAAGTCCGATATCACTGAGGTATGTGGAAAGAAAGTCTACCTGCGCCTATTATAATTGATAAACAATGCACTATTTAGTGTTCATAGTTCGGTTTGTGCAGATTTGTCCCTGCAACAGTAGTAGAATGGATTGTCCTCCTATCCAAACCAAAAGTAAAGTAGTATCTTATTCTTTCTTGGTGGTCATTCACCTTTTTATTGTTGGCAATTGTCAAAGCATAAACATTTAGAAGACTTGAAAATACATTATGGACAATCCCAGAGGACTGCACTCAGTGCATAGAGCTATTGCTGACTAGAATTGGTCCAATGGAATTGACAAATGTGCAATCTTAGTTAGCTACACAGACAGACTAATAAGAATAATCTAGTAATACCACAGGGAGTCATAGTCGAGGCAGGATAAGAATTTAGATGCAGTCTACAAGAAGATCAAAGACGATTTAGAAAAAATCAAATGAGGAACGCTAGGAAAAAATAGGTACTCTTTATTAAAATTAAAACTTACTGGGGCCAGCAAAGGAGCCCTCGTCTGCTTGATCCTGGCCTGCATCCTCCTGAACAGCACCCTCCTCCTCCTCCTCCTGTGTCCTCTTGCCCTTGGGGGGAGCTGATGTACAACATGAAAGAAAGAAAGACCAGAAAACATGGATGAGATTTGTCAACCAAATCAAACATTTCAAAAGAACAATAACAAAATATTTTGGAGAAATAGCAAATAGATAGACAACTATTCCACGGGATCTATCTCATGTGGTATACTACGTTATTCGTATTGCCTGATTTGTGGACCGTTGACTTAGAAAGTTCCTATGTAACTCAATAAACAGACTACTAAAAAGGTTTGCCTAGGCCTGGCAGGCAGCAGTCCGCAGCACGCGAAGTGACAGACAAAGTCCATCCTGCTTGCAGATCTGTGAATACTCAAACTATCAATCCACCCACCACCACCACTATTTCTTCTTATAGCCATGTGTCTAAAGGAAGGACTGGACTTCAGTCTGTTGGGGCTGATTTAGAAGTCCCTTGCGGCTCATTTTCCTCCATTGTTGCGTGACTTTTGTGACGCAGCGGCAGAACAAAAGACTCGCCATGGTGCGGCGTATATATTAAAAAAAACGCATATGGGAGATGCATTACGTTGTAAAGCCCTGCGCCATCAGGGGGCGTTCCGGCGCAATGGAGGGCGTTCCTGCGCAGGAACGAATCCTAAAAGTGGGTGAGGGAAATCTACAAGATGTCAACCAGTCACTTTTAGGACAATGATGCGTGACTCAAACCCTGCACCTGCTTGAAGCCGACGTACGGCTTGATGCAGCATTGGGGAGATAGGGCACCCCAAAGCATTGCTGGAGCTGCGCCATCGTTGGCACGCAACTCCATCAATGCGCCGCCTTTACGGCACAGATGCGTAAGGCTTCTGTGACGTTTTGGGCCAATGGGTGGTGGTGGCATGGCGCACAATTACTGCCACATCCCTGCTACTTTGCAGGGATGCGCCGGTAATTGAAAATATGACCCTTAGTGTCTAGCATTACGCAGTTCTTATCTTTACACTACACTCATACATAATTTCTCAGGCCAATGAAATGAACACAAAATACAAAACAAATAAGCATAGTAGCAAGCAAGGCTACTGAGAAGGAGAGCAGTGCACCTGAAATGCATAGAAGATTTTGAAATATTATTTACCTACAATGTAATCGGCAGCATTATTGCTCTTGGTAAAGAACAAAGATTTGCAAATAACAGAGCCGGATAAAACAGAGTAGTGATGAATAGCTACTACTACTCACCAAGCCCGGGGACCTCTACGCCGAGCGCGTCCAGCAAGTCCCGTTCCCGGTCCATGACATCCGTCCAGCGGTGGGTGGCCTGGTTATAGGTGCGCCGGACCCCAGAGAGCTTAAACATGGCCCGGCACACCTTCTCCCACCGCTTCCGGCGCTCCCGGATGCCATAGCCGGTTGCGATCTTGCCGCCTCCCAGGATGGTCTTGGGGAGGCGGCGCTGGACGTAGAAGATTAGTGCGCCCACCTCCTCCGCGCTAAAGATCTCCCGTGGCACCACTTGCTCCCCCCTCAAACGCCCGCACGGGAGCCGGGCACGGGGTGCGGGACCCTTCCCCTTCTCAGGGTGCTTCCTGGCTCCCTTTACCATGGTCTGGGCAGAAATAAAGTTAAATGATAAAGAAGAAATAGAATAGTGAAGAAGAAAAGAAAAGAGTTTAAAAAAGTAGTTTAAAAGTAACTAAAAGTAGCAGAAAACACAAAAATATAGAGCTAGAAAAATAGAGGCATAGATAATAAGTAAAATAGATCAAATAAACTTCAAACAAGCAAAGGATGGCAGAGATTCAGAGAGGATACAGAAAGCATGCCCAGAACCATAGCAATGAATGAGAAACAAGATGGCCGCGCCCGTTCACGACCGCGTGGGTAAGTTCGCGCGAGATTTTCCTCGCGAGCACGCGCGAAATTGTACTAGCGAGCAGCACACTTTGCGAGATTACACATAGCGGCCGGAAACGGAATTACGTCACGCAAACAAGATGGCCGCGCCCGTGTACGACCGCTAGGGTAACTTGGCAAACGTATGGCTACAAGCGCCTTGCGAACACGTACAAAATCACGCGAACATACACGCCGCAAAAAAAAAATTAGTGTATTCGCAAGCATTCGCGGCTTCCGAAATCGATCTCGCACGGATTCGCGCCCCAAAAATCACGCGAAATTGCAGAAAAAACTATTTTTGCTAAACTGAAAGCAATGAGCAGGTGCAAAAGTTCTAACTTAACATTAGTAACATTCACTCTAGTGCTTCCTGAGGGGCCCCTCCAGAGTTCAGTTGCCTATTTGCAACTATTCTATGACCATGCTATGACCCAAACAGCAGGCTCATAGAATAGCTACAAGTAGACCATAAAGGTCCTGTGAAAAAAAATTGCACTGCAACAGAAAGCAAATTACAGATAAGGAAGGAAGCAGGTGCCAGCCAGACTGGAAGTTTCAAAATTACTGACACATTAATGACCCACAAATTAATTGATGGCAGTTGAAGAAGGGCAGGTGTGCTTGCTTTCAATGCAACAGAAAGCAAATTAGGAAGGAAGCAGGTGCCAGCCAGACTGGAACTTTCAAAATCACTGACACATTAATCAACCCCAAATGATTTCATGGCAGTTGAAGTAGGGGAGGTGTGCTTGCTTTTTTCAACCCCCGTAATCTACAGTGATAAACAAACCTAATGGGTGGCAGTGAGGATGTACCAGAGGGTGGCATGGGTGTCCCAGAGGGTGGCAGTGGTGAAACAGAGGGTGCTGTGAACCTGTGATGATAAACCAGACGTAGAAACAACATAGTCGCGGCCGTTGCGAGCCGAAAAGTAAGTTCGCAATTGCGAAATTGTCCACAAATCCTCGCGAACGCTCGCCAACACAAAAAACGGGAAAATCCGCAAATCCGCGAGAGTTCGCGTATTTTTGCGGATTGCGAATCCGTAATTCTGCAAATTCGCGTACGCGAGATCCGCTAGATCCGCCCATGCTTAGTCAAAACATGGAGTGTAGCCAATGTAAATTCAGAAATGTCATCAACATTATTTATACAAAGATATGGACATTATGTAAATTTAATGCTGCAACGTTGTAGAGCTGATGGAAGAAAATTGGAAACTTTCATTAAAAATTCTGTAGTTGGTCAAGTTTCAATATCAGGAAGAACTTTTGTAGCTGTTGCAATTATTTTTCATGATAGACCTTCTACAACATCTGGACATTACGCTGTTTATTTAAAATGTCTGAAAGGTTGGATACATTGTAATGATAGTCACTTAGTTTTTAAGCAACATTAGCCTAAAGAGTTACCAAATTCTTACCTAATATTTTTAAAGACAAAATTTAAAATCAAAATGTGGCCTTTCAGGATTACGGCTGTTAAGGTAGGTTAGTCTGGTGTTGTAGAGTATTTTGTAAGTGAGGGTGAAGAGCTTGAAGGTGATCCTCTTGTTGATATTGAGGCAGTGTAGGTGTATCAGGTGGTGGTTGATGTGGCTGCAGCAGGGGACATTGATGATCACTCAGGTGGAGGTCTTTTGGATTTGTTGTAGTTGTTGTAGGTGTTTGGCTGGAATTCCTGTGTAGAGTGTTTTGCAATAGTGTAGTCTGCTGCTGATGAGGGCCTGTGTCACTGTTCTTCTTATTTTGGTTAGGATCCACGTGTAAATGTTGTGGAGCATGTGGAGGTGTTATAGCAGTACGAGGAGACGGTGTAGACTTGCTTACACATGGAGAGGGAGGATTTGAGGATGATTCATAGGTTGTCGACATGGTTGGTAGGTGTTGGTACTGTTCACAGTGTAGTCAGCTAGCAGGAGTTGTCCGAGGCTGAGGGGGTGGGTCTGAGGAGGAGTACCTTCATCTTGTGCGAGTTCATGTTTAGAGAGCTGCTCTTTATGTAGTTGGTGACGTCCTTCATTGTGTCGTGGAGTTTGCTTTTGGTTGTATGTGGCTTCTTGGTGAGGAAGAGGATGAGCTGGGTGTTGTTGGCGTAGGAGATGTTGTTGAGGTTGTTATGGTGGGCTACTTGTGTGAGGGTGGCCATGTACATGTTGAATAGCGTCGGGTTGAGGGATGAGCACTGGGGGGCAGAGCAAATGATATCGGTGGTTTTGGATCAGAAGGCTGGGAGGCAGACTCTCAGGATTACTATTGACCAATTTCCAAAGTAAGAATTTGACGCATACTATTTGGCCGTGAGGAAAAGTATCTGAAACCAATAACGAGTTTTTGTTGTATATTTTGTAAGCATATATTTGTAAGTAACATTATTACAGTGTATGAAAATTAATCATAATGTTTTGTGATTTTATGATTGTTTGAGATGTGTCATATTTACGTAAGAAATACCTCTGAGAAAAAAACATTTAAGATATGTTTTATTTCTATTTTTTTAGATTGTTATTGAGATTGTTTTTTATGTTTTTTTAAGATAATCTTCTTGACTGTCTTTTTTTTGCCCGCTGTTATGAGTACTATTGAACTCACTGTTTGTAGTGAAATTCAATATATTCTGAGAACAGCAAAAAAAAGCATATACTATGCTTTACAAATTATTTTGTGTTGTAAAAGATATATTGTAACTGTATTTTTTGTGTCTTCCACAGATGATAATTTCATAATATATAATTTTTTTTATTATTTATTATGCTTAAGGTAAGTACAAGTAACTGTTAAAAAATGGTTGATGGAATGTGCTTCAACCGAGTTGAAGTAATACAACATGCATGGAGAACATAAGTGTGTGAAGATGGTTTGTATCTTTTAAATACATTTCCAAAAATGATATACTGAGTGTACCTGTCAGAACCCCTAATCAATCATTGGATACAATAATGACTTATCTAAACCGTAGCTGGCGCAGGAGAGATGGGGAATGCGCAAGGAAACAGACTTGGAGTGCTTTAGTGCAACAGAGGAATTCTAAGATGGCCGCCTCGAGTAGAGACGCAATGGCGGTCTAGTCATTTACCACACACCTGTGGGGAATCCTTGGTGAGGCGCGCGCTCCCTAACGAGTGCGCACTTCACCTAAGACGTTCCCGAGCTCAGACCTGTTTTCAATTGCTCCATAGATATTCCTGAAGAGAGAGCACAAAGGTTGCAGATAAACACTAGTTCAAAAATCCAAGGAGTAGGTAATTAGTAGCGTTAGACTAAATTATAGATAAGGAATAGAGATAGAGTAGGGTAGGTTATTAATTAATTGGTTTTTGTTAGTTTCCGTTATGTATCCATGTCAATGATACAAAGATGGTTTGTATTTTTTATATAGATTTGAAAAACTTAAAATATAAATATACTGGGGGAGGAGCCTAGTCCGCGACAGAGATGGCCGCGCTTTAGCTCGGCTCCGTTCGCCCGCCTGTGTTTTCCCATTTATCCTGCTGTTATCCTGCCCCGGGAAGCCCCTTTTTGCTGTTTGGTAGTGCTACGACGCCCTGTAGGCACTTACCTCTTGTGCCGGTTGTCCTGGCTGCTGTGGATCCGGTGCAGTGCCCTCGATTGTTTTGGGGAGTCGGAGGCGGACTGGCCTGGATTTTCTTGCCGACTCCCGGGCCGGACGGAGCCTGCGGGTCTGCCCTTCGGGGCGCGGTGGAGGTGGTCGGAAGGCCGTTGTTCGTGTGGGCCGGAGGTCCTTCCTGGCTGATTCCTGTGGGGAGGAGGCCTATGGTGGAGGTGCTGCCGTCCGTTGTCGGAGCTCCTCGTGTGTCCGGCTTGCTCTCCCTTTGTTCTCCGGTCCGGCCATTTTGATTTTACCGCCCGGACTCGGAGACCGGGACCAGCGGCATTGGGTGGCCGGCGAAGCCCTTTCTTCTGGTGGCCCTCCTTCCTGCCCGGGGTGTCCTGTTGCCTGTCGGCGGGACTTCATTTGCCTTGCTGCCGCCCCGGCGGAGGTTGTCGGCCGCGCAGCCTTGTCGGACTCTCAAAATGGCGACCGACCCCGGATATTCTGGCCGGGCATGGGCGAGCACTGGAGGCCCGCCGCATGGCCCGGGTGCCGGATACTGTAAAGGTTTTCCTACACGTAAGGAGATCCTGGACGCTCTGCTCTCCTGGCGGCTCTGGGTGGCCGCGCCTGTCGTGGCCTCGGAGGTGATTCCTCACGGCGGGCCTCCGGGGCCCCCACGGCCGGATGTGACTTTGCCGCCGCGGGGTGCGGCTGGCATTATCCTGGCGGAATTGGCCCCGGCTACGACCGCATCTGTGGATGCGCGGAACTTGATGACACCTCCTTCTCCTGCGCTTCCTCCTATTTCTCTGGCCCGGGAGCTGGATATCGCTTGGCCTGACCTTCATGACTCTCCCGCTTCCTTTCGGCCGCCGCTGCCCGGCGATGTCTCCTGTGATGGCCCAGACGGGTCGGTTTCTCTGGACATATCCTTGGACTTGTGCCTGCATCGTCTGCTACACTTCGTGACTTTCCTGGATCCTCCGTGTTTCACTCCATGTGTCTTTTCTGGACTGCCGTTGGATCTTCCTGCTGTCTGTCTCCTGTTCTTCGTAGCTCGGTCCTCGCTGGATCGGACCGTTCCCCCTTTGGACAAACGAGGACAGGGCTGATGTATACTGGTAACTGTGTGCGGTAGTCTTGCACTGGTCTGGATGGTCACCGTGTCCTGGTATGGTTCTGTGTGACTAGCTGGTGCTCCTGGACTTTAACCCGATGATCTTTGGCTTCCCGGGGACTTGGCTCTTGACTCAGGCGGGTGGCTGGGTGCGTTTACTCCTGTCTCCCGGCCCTCCCCCGTGTATGTATGTGTGTGTCTCCCATCCCGTGTTCCCTTCCCTTCCCTTCCCATTTTTGTCTTTTGCTTCCGACTTAACTTTGCTCCGCTATATTTCGGGTTCCAATTAGGGCGACAGGCACGCTGCGGGGGGGTAGGCCATAGCCTTCTGCAGGGGTGCAGGGTGGGCTTTAGGGGTGGGTTGGGGGGGTCTGTCCGTATTGGGGGGTCTTTTTCCTCCCTCATTTTCTCCTTTCTGTTCTATGGCTCTTGTGTGTTCTCTTTTTTCGGGACTCCGTCTCCTCCTGTGTCCCCCTGGGGAGTTTCTGTGACTTTCGTACTCCGGTGTGTGTTTGATTGTGGCTCGCTGGGTAATTTGGTATCGATTTTTGATACGTCGCTTGCCGGAGTCTAATATCCTGCCTTATCTCCGGGGGGTGCATGGTTTGGTGGGAGTCCCTTCCCTTGTTTCCCTTTTCCCTCTCCCCCTTTTCCTCTTGATGAGGGTCCCTTTCTTTTTGTTGGGGTGCGTATCGTATTGTCTTTTGCAATGGGGGCCTTTCTGACCATGTCTCCTCACTTCGTGTGGGGGCGGCGATGGGTGGGCGCGGTTTGATTGATGCCATTGTTGTTTCTTTATATTCTGACTATGTTTATACGCCTGATAGTTGTGTTTGTATGGCTTCTTTTGTCATTCTGTGTTTATATGATGGCGGCTTGCCGCGGCCACTCCCTGGTAGTTTCTTACCCGGCCCATTGTTCTTCTGTTCCCCCGCCCCGCATTAGAAAATTAACCTTTTTTTTTTTTCTTGTCCTGTTCTTGCTGATTGCTCGACGCCTTTTCTTGTTTCTCCTGTGCTCCTGGTGACATATCCTGTAGAGAACTTATTTTCGTTTACTATGTTTACTACCATGTGGTGGCCAGCCCTGGTGGGTTGTAGGCCCGTATTTGTGAGCTTTCTTTGTACAATAAAGGTTTTAAAAAAAAAAATGAAAAAAAAAAATATATATAAATATACTGAGTGTTCCAGTATTCTTTGCATTTCACTACAACACATCTACTAGTTTGGACCAGGTAAGGTGAATAGAGATATTGTACTTTTTTTAGTACTGCATTTTATAATAACAGCCTGTTTTTTTTCAGATAGTGATAAGAAGTGACTGGTTTGGTAATTTAAGACATTTTAAAACTGAACGTTCATATAAATATTTATAATTATATAATGTTACAAAGTAGTTGAGAATGGTATTTATATAATATTTATTAACGGGGAAATTAGTTGATAAAGCTAGTTTTGTGTTCTGTATTAGGAAAAAAGATAAAATAAAGTGTTTATGTTTTTGTACAAGGAGGTCAGCATAACAAATTTACAATGGAAAATCAAGAAAACAATATGAAAGACTATTTTGAAAATACTAACACTGTCATAGACGAGATGAGCATATCTTTTATGAGCAACGTTATTGAAGTGGAAGAAATGAATGCTGGATATATCAGGTGTGATTTTCTTGATGAAACCTTGGATGATGCTTTTGTGGAAGCATTAGATGAGATTGAGATTCATCAGATGACTTTTGAAAATAATAACCAGGAACATGAAATACCTGATGAAATTATAATAGAAGCTGCATTAACTTATGAAATGTTACAAGAATAAATGTATAATTATATAATAATGATGGTTTGAGACACTCTGCTTCCAGAATTGTAATCATTTAGCTACTACCCAAGTAATTACGGTGCAAAGTGGGCCTTAGGGTATGGACTGTTTCAAACCCTTATGGACAACATATGTATTTTTTTTATGCACAGGCAAACTTGTCTTTTAAAGGTTCTATTCCCTAGTGTGTATCATTAGACTTTCACCAAACACTCTCACCCTACTGGTTCAATGTTCTAGTGAGTCATTCAGCAGTATGTGTTTATGTATATACTGTTCTAAAAGTGAAGCTGCTATACATTCAGCCAGACACTCTCAGTTTCACTCTCACTTGGCATTTTCACATTCACCATACACTACTAATGTATTCATTCATTCATTTATGAACTACACTTTAATTTTGACAAACTTTTACAGAGTAATATAGAAATATAGTTCTTTGTTTGACCGGTGAAGGTAGTTCTAAAAATAACTATTTAATTTGTCTTTTTAGTTTTCTATTTATTTTTTATTTTTTCAACAATTTGTTTTTAAAAAGAAACAACAAAATTGAACTGGTAACAAAAAAAGTGTGGAACAGGAACAAAAAACTCAAAAATAAAATTAATCTTTTGGATGTCGGTGCTCTTCTTTCCTCTTCACAATGAGATCAATAGACTGCTGATTTTAACAAAGTAATTTGTTACAAAATTTGCAATGACATTTCAGATATATATATATTGGCCAAGGTGTATTGAAGAATCAGTGGGTGTATAAGTGTCTGGATGGAGGATTTAGTAGGTGCGTGACTGACTGCTGTAGTGAGTGATTCATTGTGTCTTACTTAATGCATGTAAGCTGATTACTGTGTAAGCTGCGGCATCGGTTGGTGAGTAGCTACATGAGTATCTATTTGGGCTATTGATTGGTTGCCTGAATATTTGTATGGGTGCCCGCGTGTCTTTGTGGGTGGGTGGGAGGTGTGTGACTCTGTGCAAAGATGTGTGAGGGTTTCATTCACTGTGTGTATGGGTTCAAGAGTGCACGTGGAAACAGCTGAATGGGTGGGTGAGTGTGTGTATGGGTTTGAAGATTTTAATTTTTATCCCCATGGCCCTCAGAAAGACAGTCATCACTGCGTTTGTATTCTTTCCAAGATCGATTATTGGAATGCCCTCTACTTGGGAGCAAAAAGGAGTGTAATACACAAATAGCAGATGGTACAGAACGCGGTGGCCTGCGTACATAATAACCCATCATTGGCTACTAGTCCAGGCAAGGATTCATTTTAAATCCCTGTGCACGGTAATCGGTCTGTGGTAAATAAAATATTACCCTGTCATAATTTCTATAAATAAACAAAGTGTCATGCATTAAATGAGAGGCAGAGTCCGTGGTGTTCGATTCAAAAGGGCTTTATTCCAATAACTCGAGTTAAGGGAGAATCTGTTCCATCACCACTAAGGTTCAGGAAGGGTCTTCTAAACATTATTTACAGAGTGCATATTTATACGTACAATTTTGTACATAGGGAGGAGCGCTCGAGGCAGAGCAAGAGAGAAAAGAAGATAAGAGCATGTGGGCGTGCAAGAGGGTGTACACTTGATGAGTCATAGGTGAGTCATAGGTGGGTGGATACATGGAGGGGGGTTGCATGGCCAGCTGGAACTTTTGCCCTACTCGTGTGTGCAACTTGATCATGACGTGCAACTGACGTGTAACTGGGGGGAGCTGACATTCAGTCTAGTAGAGAGGCCTTCAGTGTCAGGGCGACCAGCACGTCTGGTATTATCTGATATCTTGAGTCCGGGGATGTTTTATCTGAAACAAAGGTCGCTCATCACTAAGAGCCAGAGAGGGCATATATTTCTTCGTTCATTGCGTGGGGGCCGTGGGTTTTCTACGGATGTAAGCTCTGTAATTTACTTAAACGGAGACAGAAAGGCTAGGCCCTATCTCTGCAGACGGGTTCTGTTTACCTTCTTCACCGGGCAGGAATGTGATTCTGTAGAGCAAGCAGATAACTGTTGTGCAAAATACTATCTTGGCACCCCTTGCTGGGCCTCTTTCGGCTGAGCCAGAAGTATGCGAGGTCAGGGATACGTAACTGCAGCTCTCAGAGTGTCTGGAATCATGAAACCCTAATTCAGAGACTGGTTCAGACTGAGCCACAAAACGGGTACATCTCGATATTAATAGTGCACAATGCAAATACATGGGCCTTAATGCTAACTTATCATTTCTTACATGGGAGACTTGAAGACTGGCATCCCAATGCAGGACGTAAATGCAGAGGCCTTGTTATTCAGGCCACTTAAGGGAAAATGCATGGATGACATGCACATACATTAAACATAGGGTACACGCAGGGGACATATTGGTCATGTAAAATTTCATCTTCCTCATTCCCTCCTTGTCCCCCACTTTACCCTTCAGGACACATCTATATTCATGAGACCGTATAGTTGATCATACAGCATCATTTGTTCATCTTTGATCCTTTGTATACGTGGGTGTGGAACACAGGCAGTCGCACACAGGCTGCAAATGGCCGGGCCACACTGTAGACAGAGACAGCAGCCGAATATCATAAGCAGTATCATTCCTAGGAAAGACAACACTTTCCATCCCCAAGCCGATATTACACCCCAGAGCCAACTGGACCAAGTCCATGTGCCTGGGTCTCGATGTATATCATGAGCAATCTTGTGGAGTCTTGTTATTGCTGCGTACACAGATGGCGCGTTATTAGGGATGAAAATGCAGCAACTGGAGCCGATCACTCTACAAGCCCCGCCCCTATCCGCCAGGATGACGTCAAGAACAAGGCGGTTCTGAAGAACAACAAGTCTCATGGCAGACTGCTCCTGGGTCAAGTTCGCCAGAGCAGAGGCAGTCAAATTCACAACTGCTTCCAGAGTTCTTGTTAACATGCGTATCAGTTTACTGTTTTGGACGGGACCTAAGAAGAAAAAGAATCCTTTGTTGAAATCTGTATATTGCTCCCAAGCTGTTTCAGTCTGATCGATCTCTGAGGCATCGGTCTCTCTCCTTTGTCTAACATGCTCTAGTAGTGAATCTCGATGGTAATGGGGTGGGGCTAGAAAGACGGGTGGCAGCAGGAACGCTATATAACATGTCCCACCCCAGTCTGGGGGCAGATGTACATAGGCTGTCTGACCGCAAATGAAATAGGTATGGCGTGATGCTTTGAAAGAAGACTGTCCTTTATCGTTAAACTCTACTACAGCTTTACACTCGCTGTGTCCCATATGTACTGAGCCTTTCTTCCTAACACACAAATCTCCTTTTACCGGTAGGACTGAAATAAACGGTGGACCTATATTTTGCATGGGCTGAACGTTCAGCATTACAAAACTAACGGATGCATTTCCTTGCTCATACTCTTCATTTTCTAGATCGGTTCCCTTCCTTTGGGGAAATCCGTCTTTGTCTGGAAAACATGCCTTATTCATTACTTTATTCAGGTTTCCATATATCCATTTATCTTGGTACACTATGGACTTTCTGTCTAGTGAGGTCATTAAGGCAAACCATGCTCCGCACGAACCATTGTGGGAGAACGGTAAAGGGAAGAAGGGCAGAACTCCCTTCGTCTTTTGATAAGGTGGCAGTTGGCCACATACCCAGCAATCAGTCGCATTGCTGGTCTGATGAGAACGGTGTAACATTCGAATGAAAGTATTGTTACGCAGGGCAAGTCGATATGACAGTTCATGGGGTGGCAGGTCACTGAATGTATGCTCTACGGTGTTGTTAATGGAAGAGTGCATATGTGAGGAAATAGGAGGAAAGAAAACATGTAGTATTAAACTTACACAGATGATAACGATGCACAGAAAAAAAAAGAATAATCAAAGAAACTATACATCTACTATGTAATATCTTGCAGTATTTCTCTTTCATTTTGCTCTTTTTACTATTGTCGTATGCGATCTTATACATGTCAGAAATCTAGTCTAACCGATTCACCACCTAGTGGACTTAAACAATTAAACCTCGTCTGACTTACTAGATCGTAACTTAGACCTATACTCTTGCTGTGGAGTCTTTTCTAGCAAAGGCGGCGCAAGCGGCGCAAAGTCTTTAATGTCTTTAATGTCTTTATTCTTTACCAAAGTTCCAGATTGTCCAAAGTACCGTTTACAGTGATGGGCATGAAGCCATCCCTTTCTTCCCTCGACTTTTATAGCAGTCCTCGTGGTCAGTAACACTAACTTCGGCGTCTTCCAACGTGGCTCAAGGGGGCTTGATCGATCAAAATTCCTGATGAGCACGTAATCCCCTGGTGCTATGGCATGCTCCTTGACCTGGGTGTTGTCAGGGAAGGCGGCAGCAACCTGTGAACGACAAGAGAGTAGTGCAGACATCAAGGAAGCCAGGTAATCTGTCAGCATGTTACTGTCAACATCAGTTATTTTCTTAGTCATAGGCGTACCCCACATATTTGGCGGTCTACCGAAAACTACTTCATATGGAGATAGGCCTGTTCTGGAATGAGCTACCATACGCATGTAAAAGAGGGCAACCGGCAAGGCTACCATCCAATCCACGCCCTTTTCTGTACAGATCTTTGCTAGTTTTGTCTTAATTGTCTGATTATGTCTTTCTACAAGGCCTGCTGCTTCAGGGTGTCGTACACAATGGAACTTCCAATTATATCCTAACAGAAGAGACACTTGTTTCATTTATTCAGAGGAAAATGGCTGACCATTGTCTGAGTAGATGACACGGGGAATCCGTATCTGGGAAAGAATTCGCGCACCAATTGCCTGGCGGTTGTCACAGCAGTATAATCTGGAACTGGATACGCTTCTGTCCATCTAGTTAGTGCACACACAACTACCAAGACGTACTTGTAACCTCTAAATCTGTCCATTTGGATGTAATCCATCTGGAGGACCTCAAAAGGGTGGTCAGGAGGATGAAATCCGCCTTTTTCCACCGGGATGCCTTTACCTGGATTGAACTGGCAACAGATCATACATGTTCGTACTTTCTGTTTCGCTGCTGCACGCAGGTGCTTGTTAAACCAGATATTCTGTAAGCTGTCTATCATTGCCTTTTCTCCCAAGTGTGCTGGACTATGTGTTGTGTTTATGATTAATTGTACCATGGAATCTGGAAGAAACCATGTGCCTTTTCCCTTAGTCATCCAACCTTGGTCAGTCTGGACCCCTCCTTGTTCAGTCCATTTCTTTATTTCATCTGTAGTGGCATGTGTCTGTATGTCGAGTACATCTTGAGAAGGATCCCTGACTGTCATACTTTTTGTCAGTAATGGTACCTCTGTCCTTGTCGTGTCTGTTGGTGTCTGGGCTGTAAGTTTAGCAGTTCGGTCTGCCAGGTCATTACCCTGGGAAATGGTGTCTGTAACTTTGGTGTGAGCTTTGCATTTCAGGATAGCTATGGCTGTAGGTAAATGTATTGCTTCCAACAGGCCTTGAATAAGCGGGCCGTGCTTAATCTTGGCCCCATGAGAGGTCAAGAAACCTCTCTCCCTCCATAGTACTCCGAAATCATGAACTACGTCAAAAGCATATTGTGAATCGGTATAAATGTTCACTCTTAAGTGCTTACCTCTTATGCAGGCTTGTGTCAGAGCGATGAGCTCTGCTGCTTGTGCTGACAGTGTGTCTATTCTTTGTGTCTCTATGACTTCAGTAGCAGTGGTCACGGCATATGCTGCTACTAACTCTCCTGCACTCGTTCTCATGCACGATCCATCTACATAGAGTGTTAGGTCAGGGTCTGGAAGTGCAGTATCTGTCAGGTCTTGTCTTGGTTTCGTCACTATATTCATTATTTCCACACAGTCATGTGGTGGTGCATTTACTGTACTTGAGGGCAAAAGTGTAGCAGGGTTTAGAATATTACATCGTCTGATCTCTATGTGTGGTTGAAATAATGTCAGTTCATATCCTGTCAGTCTCGCTATAGTCAAATGTCGTGTCTGTGTCCTGTTTAAGAGAACCTCCACTGCATGCAGTACCTGTACTGTCAGGGGGTGTCCCAGCACTATCGAGTCACTTTGTCTTATGGCTAGGGCTGTTGCTGCAACCGATTTCAGGCACGCAGGCAGAGCCTGGGCCACTGGGTCTAGTGTACTAGAAAAATAAGCACAAGGCTTGTGTTTTCCTGCTTGATCTTGTGTGAGGACAGATAACGCTGTTCCATCCCGTTCAGTTACGAAAAGCATGAAAGGCTTGCTGTAACATGGAGTCGCTAAAACTGGCGCTTGACATAATGCTCTTTTTAATTCCTCAAATGCCACGGTATGTTCCTGTGTCCAAGGGAGGACAGTCGAAGTGGCTGCCTCCTGTGTAGTTAACTTTATGAGTGGTTTGGCTAGATAGGCATACTGGGGAATCCATTGCCTACAGTATGAAGTGAGGCCAATGAATGCACGTACTTCCTTTTGTGTCTTGGGCTGTGAAAGGTTAGAAATTAACTGAATACGTTCTTGTGTTAGCTGTCTACCCTCCTTGGACAGCAAGTGTCCAAGGTACACCACTTGCTGTTCACAGAATTGTAACTTTGAAGGGGATACTTTGTGCCCCTTGTCCGCCAGAAAGTGTAAAACTGTCAGTGATGCATTCTCGCATTCTGGTTCTGATCGTGCTGTAATTAGGATGTCGTCCACGTACTGGAGTACAGCAGTGTTGGGAGGCATATAAATACTGTCCAGCTGTCTCTTCAATGCTTGACTGTAAATGCTAGGGCTTTCTGTAAAACCTTGTGGAGCTCTCGTAAATACAAAGCTACGCCCTTTTAAACTAAATCCGAAAAGATATTGGCTATCTGGATGAATGGGAACACTAAAAAAAGCGTTCTTCAAGTCAATGACAGTAAAGAACGTTGCCTCAGAATCAATAGCAGTCAGTAATGAAGAAATGTCTGGAACCACTGGATATTGTGGTACTACACATTTATTCAATTCTCGTAGGTCAACAACTAGTCGGTACACTGGCAGTACACTAGGGTCAGATCGCTTAAGGACAGGAATGACAGGTGAGTTACATACATTCGAGTCAGTCTCTACCACTACCCCTCGTGAAATGAGCTCATCAACTATTTTCAATAAGGCTACTTCGGCATCAGGTGGTAACTTGTATTGTCTAATACGTGGTAGTACTACTCCTGCTTTGAGAGTGACATGGTGCGGTGTTATGTTCATGTAACCTACGTCAGTCGGTCCCTGTGCCCATAGGAGCTGTGGCACATTCTGGAGTCTGTGGTCAAAATCAGTCAGCACATAATGTCCCTTAAAATCACGTAAGAACAGTCGCACTCCCTCTGGAGAACAACAGATAACTGCTCCTAGTTCTTTTAATGTTTTCATACCAAGTAAGTTTTCTGGACATGATTTAGTAAGTAGCAAGTCTGTAGTACGTGACAGTGGACCAACCCCTAGGGAGACTGGTTTCGATACTTCAATAACAATAGGCTTTCCTGAAAATCCCAGGGAAACATTCTGTGAGCCCGAGAGAGGTGCCCCTGGAACCTCGTCATGGCTGATGGTAGTCCTGCTCGCCCCTGTGTCAATCAGAAACATTTGGTCCTGTCCTAATACACGACTATGTACATACGGACCCTCTTGATCTACAGGAACCTCAATAAGGGGCAAGCCAACTTCCCTCTCAAGGCTGTTTCGTGAGAACTGTTGATATTCTGGATAGTCTGACTGTGTGTACTGATACATTTGTGGTGTGGCATGAACAGGCGGTGGTGGAGGTGGAAAAGTCGCTATTGTCTGTTGTGTGCTCTGTTGGGTGCTATTCTGTCTAGGAGTGTAGTGTCGTTCTTTTGTCTTGCCTGTAGCTATATTGTGTTTCAGGACAGCACATTCCTTTACATAGTGACCTGGTTGTTTGCAATAATTACAGTTCCCTTTGACATGTGTTGTGCTAATTTTGTTCGTAATTGCCGGTACCGTTTGGTCAACCAGCACCTTCATTTTTGTCTCTTTCATGCGTCTCTTTTCCTGATCCTGCTCTTCTCTAATCCTGTTCTGATGATATTGTAGCATCTGTAACATTTGTGAAGGGCTGTTTGCTTGCCAAGTACTCTCAACCTTCAGTACTCTATTCTTGATCTGGGGCAAGGCATTCTCTACTAATTTGCTCACGAAAAGATGTGGATAAGATTCGCTACCTGGCTTAAGGCCACTATTAATAGTTAAGCATTTCTCAAATCTAGAATAGAAATCACTAGTGTCCTCTTCTTGCTTTTGTTTACAGGCTGAAATAGCATCCCAGTCTTCCTTTTAAGTAATCAATAGTCTCGGTAAAACCTGTATCAGGAGTTCAGGCAGTTCTTTAGCTTTGTCCCCAAGACCAACCCCCGGGAGCCTGCCTTTGTCTTCCGTTTCCAGTGCATCCCAACTTAACTTTTTCTCGCCTACCTCCCAGTCTTTTTCCTTAAGCTTTTCATAAATACCAGCAGGCAACAGTACTTTCAGTAGCTTCAGAATGTCAGCGTACGTATAATCTCCTATGCGGAGGATGTCTTTTAATTCTCGATGAAACCCCCCCGGGTCTTTATCGTGGCAAGGCAGCATCTTTTTCATTTCTAATATTTCTAGTTTCGTTAAAGGGGTGTAAACATACACCCGTTGCAACACATTGTCCGCATTTTTGACGGGATGTACCTCTCGTAGGGGGTTCTGTCTGTCTACGTATAAGTTATTTCTGTCGTGGTGTGAGGTTGGAAGCAAAGGTAACATGTACAATGGGACCCCCTCAAAGAGCAAATGTGGCCAAGGGACAGAGGGGAGGAACAATGAACCAGAAATAGAAAAAAATCAAACAATTCTATAGAAAACACATCAATTAATTATACAAATTCATGAAAGACATAATGGAATCATAAAGATAAGCAGCAAATAAATATATATACCCCTATAGAATTGTTTGATTTATAACGATGTTTATATGAATTTATATTTACAAAAAAAAGAAATAATAAACACAATTTTTTGAATTATTTTTGTTTAGTACTACCTTCCTTCTGTCACTAGCCTTTGATATGAATTGATGTATGTACATAATTGAAGTATATGGCCATTGAAGGGATTTTTTTCTATTTCTGGTTCGGTGAGGTTGGAAGCATACATGTGGTCAAACAATTTATGTACTTATGTCGTTGATCCAGGATAACATTAATTAATTCAGTACCCAGGCCTGTCCATCTGTCTAGTAAAATGTCGTCTAATAATTTATACAATTGACCAGGATCGGAATATTGACTCTCATACAACGTTAATAAATGTTGGACCATGTAAAGACCAGCAAAACGCTGTTCGTTGGGTGGAAGGCTCAAAAAAGTCTGAGCCACTATATCACTACTATATATATTAGAATTGGACACCCAATGGGTGGCTGACCGGGCCAACTCCATTTCGTGTGGTGTGTGAGATCGCTCGCTCCCTATCCGTTGTTTCAGGGCTTTTTCAGTAGCTTGGAACAGATTTTCAAGGGAATATCTTTCTTTTATAGCTGGCCCCTGTTTACGGTAGTCGAGGCACTTGGGTCTGTCAAACCGTCGTGCATTGCCTACATAATTCATTTTGTCCTTTGGCTCGTCTACCTCTTCCGTTGATGACTCATTCTTCTCATCAGACCCTACTTTATGTGTTTCTAATATTTCCTTTCGAATTTTCTTCATCATGCTATGTGTCTGTCCTTGTTTATCATGTCGACCGGCATCTATGTGGTCACTCCATTCGATCAAACCAGGCTTTACATCTCCGTCTCCTTCATCTTGTTCCCTGATCAGGCAGTTAATAACAAAACGTAGGATATAATTCTTAACCCCTATCTTTCTGTGTAGCATGGCTTGTACTATACAATCGGGATCCTTTCCCGTTCTAATGAAACGGTACATGTTATCTAGGTGCTCTTTCATGTCTGGTAATTTGTCCAAATATGCGACGGCTTGTCTTAGTCTTAGTGAAATCACGAGCATTGAACCCTTTCCTGGTTCTGGATCATATATACACTGTGGAATTGCTTCATCTACAGTAGGCACCCCTCCTACTGCCCCTGGCCCTACGTCATCTTTCACGAGTTGCTGGAGCTGATCCACTGGTGGAGGCGGAGGGAAATCTGCGTTTGCGTAGTCCGGTAGGGGCTTGTCTAGATACGAGGAAATGAACGCCTCGGATGCTGTCGGCTTTATTCTACGTACTCTATATGGTACAGGTGGTGGCGTTCGCGACCTACAGGGTGTTTCTGAGGTGGTCACTCTAGCTAGTTCTTCTGAGAGGACGGGATAAATACCAGTAACGACGGCATTTCTTTCTCTATCAGCCTGTTCTGTTTTGACCCGCTCCCCCTCCTCCCGCAGTTCTTTTTCTTTGGCTTTTTCCCCTGCTTGTTTAGTTCTCTCTACTTTATTAAATTCTTTCTCTGTTCTCCTATGTGACTCTTTGCGCCATAACTCAATGGCATCTTTCTGAGAGGGTCTTGATTTCTTTTTCCATAGCGCTTCCTCTACTCTCATAATGCATTCAGAATCCCATGTTCCCGAGACAGGCCATCTATATTTCTCCTCCAAGTCCTTCGTGTAATCTACCCATAAGTCTAAAAACAAAATGGCGTTTAGCCCGTGCTTATTATACATGTAATGACCAGGTGTATCTCTAGGTGGGATGTTAACTGACTCGTCTAGTATACCTTTTCTGGTCCCTATCTGACGCAATTTCGAAAACAGTGGCATGTTGAAACCAACACGATGAAAACACAATACAGAAAAATAGACCGAAACAATCAACAATCATTCACACTAAACAAAATTAAACACTAAAACAAATACAATCTAAACTGATACAGAGAGCTAAACATGTACTTGAAAAACTACAACTTTATGCACTGGAATACAGCACAGCCATACCGGTCCCAAAAATGAGACACGTCTTTACCGTGTTCGCGTATAACGTGAACCCGTCTTTACCGTGTTCATATAAAATGAAACACGTCTTTACCGTGTTCGTATGAACGGACACGTCTTTAACTTTATGCGTTCCCCATAGTGGTACTCACCGGGAAGCAGAACTTGAAGGCCTTGGAAACTTGATACTGGAAACCCGATACTACGGTACTACGCATGCGCCTCGGAACAGGTGGGCCTTCGGAACCTCGGACCTTGCTCTCTCACGGGTTGGGCTCTGGTTGGGATGATCCACGATCCTCACCGCCTCGTGTGGACGCCTGGTCGTAGCCGGCTCCTCCGTGGGCCTGAGGGAGTAAGCAGGAAGTCCCGCTGCGTGTACACTTCGGAGTCCGTCACGGCTGTAGAAGGGGGCAAGGGCTGGACCTACGTCTCCGGCGCGTGGGGAAAGGGATATGTCCCTGTTCGGGCGCCAGATTTATGTGGTAAATACAATATTACCCTGTCATAATTTCTATAAATAAACAAAGTGTCATGCATTAAATGAGAGGCAGAGTCCGTGGTGTCCGATTCAAAAGGGCTTTATTCCAATAACTCGAGTTAAGGGAGAATCTGTTCCATCACCACTAAGGTTCAGGAAGGGTCTTCTAGACATTATTTACAGAGTGCATATTTATACGTACAATTTTGTACATAGGGAGGAGCGTTCGAGGCAGAGCAAGAGAGAAAAGAAGATAAGAGCATGTGGGCGTGCAAGAGGGTGTACACTTGATGATTCATAGGTGAGTCATAGGTGGGTGGATACATGGAGGGGGTTGCATGGCCAGCTGGAACTTTTGCCCTACTCGTGTGTGCAACTTGATCATGACGTGCAACTGACGTGTAACTGGGGGGAGCTGACATTCAGTCTAGTAGAGAGGCCTTCAGTGTCAGGGCGACCAGCACGTCTGGTATTATCTGATATCTTGAGTCCGGGGATGTTTTATCTGAAACAAAGGTCGCTCATCACTAAGAGCCAGAGAGGGCATATATTTCTTCGTTCATTTTGTGGGGGCCGTGGGTTTTTCTACTGATGCAAGCTCTGTAATTTACTTAAACGGAGACAGAAAGGCTAGGCCCTATCTCTGCAGACGGGTTCTGTTTACCTTCTTCACCGGGCAGGAATGTGATTCTGTAGAGCAAGCAGATAACTGTTGTGCAAAATACTATCTTGGCACCCCTTGCTGGGCCTCTTTAGGCTGAGCCAGAAGTATGCGAGGTCAGGGATACGTAACTGCAGCTCTCAGAGTGTCTGGAATCATGAAACCCTAATTCAGAGACTGGTTCAGACTGAGCCACAAAACGGGTTCATCTCGATATTAAAAGTGCACAATGCAAATACATGGGCCTTAATGCTAACTTAACATTTCTTACATGGGAGACTTGAAGACTGGCATCCTAATGCAGGACGTAAATGCAGAGGCCTTGTTATTCAGGCCACTTAAGGGAAAATGCATGGATGACATGCACATACATTAAACATAGGGTACACGCAGGGGACATATTGGTCATGTAAAATTTCATCTTCCTCAGGTCAACCTACCTTAATCAACACATTAAGCGTTATATCCCACAACAAGAGCTTAGATCAGAATCAGCCCCCCTGGTGGTGGTCCCAAGGATTAGGATGCTAAAGTGGAGTGGCAGAAGTTTCCTGCACCAGGCACCTAAACTTTTGAACACGATGACCATCAGTCTCAGAAAGCAAAGCAACTTGCTACTGTTTAGAAAGGCCTTGTAAACATGGCTATTGACTCACACACCTTAGCCCACTGCAACAGTCCTTGTACAGATTGACTACAGCTAGCGCTAAGCCTCCACAGCAAACATGCGCTCTACAAGCAACCCTATTTTGTTTCATAAGTGAGTGAGTGAAGTAGAAATGGCAGAAGTGTGGCTCAATGGTTAGAGTGGCAGACCCTGATGCAGAGGTCTAGCCCGGGACCAAGGTTCAATTCCCGCCTCGGCGGGTCTTGGGCTCAACTTCCTCGGACCTGATCATTCTCGCCTCGTGCCTATTCTAATCATGGGTCCCACTCTGCAACTCTGGGTAATAGCTTGCTTAATCTCCACAACAGCCCCAACAACGCTAGGATGCCTGGCTTCACCTTGGGGGTGCCCAGGAGTGGGCACTTAACAGGGAAAGGCCAGGAAGGGTTCCTCAGCGGTATTCGTACAAGCGCCGAGATGCCTCATGGGTGATTCGTGCGCTATGCAAGTACCACTACATTTACATTTACAATGCATCAAGCTCAACAGGATATTATGGAGTTGGGAAACATGGAAGAAAATCTAAACATTCAACATAAAGAAATATATCAGCAAGTTACAGAACAGATTATATCATAAAAATAAATAATGCAACTGCACATCATTCCAAAATATTCAAATGTATATTAGTGGTCAAGCTGGTACAGGAAAACGTTTCTTAATTAAAGTTTAAATTTAACAAAAAACCCTGAATCACATTTATCTTACGTTGTAACCACCCCAACTGGGTAAGCAGCAACATTAAAGGGAATACATTACTATCCTAGCTCTCTTCCTCTCCTACAGCACAATTACCCTGGCTACCCATGCCCACCAGACCTCACTGAAAAGGAAAGTCTAGCCATCCCCCTTGACTACAACCCAACCCGTTTACCCCTGTCCACCGGACGTGAGACCCAACCATGCCATCTCCGCTAAAACCCAAGCACTTATAAATTCACCATCTACTCTCCTTACAGTACTGTAATCATCCAGTCACTACCCATGTACTAATGCAATGGCCAAGATCCTAACACATGCACTGTTACAATCCCCCGAGCACTTCCCATGCAGACCTCTAACCACCTATACACTACTTATTCACTCCTCCAATTACCCAGGTAGTACCCATGCACTTCAGAAATCCCCGTCACTACCCATGCACTCCTCCAATCACCCAGCCACCACTATGTATGTATCCAATCACTTCACCAAAACCCAAGCAGTTATAAAATCACCATGCACTGTCCTTGCATTACTCTAATCTTCCAGTCACTACTCATGTACTCATGCAATGACTCAGTCACTAATACATGCACTGCTGCAAGTACTTAAGGACTACCTATGCAGTCCAGTAATCTCCCTGCTACTACCTATGTAGTCTTCCAATCACCCAGCCAGTCCTATGTCCTTATCTAATCGCTGTACCAAACCCCAAGCACTTATAAATACACAATGTACTCTCCTTACAGTACTCTAATCATCCAGTCACTATCCATGTAGTCATGCAGTGATCCAGGAACTAACACATGTACTGCTACAATCCCTGTGTACTGCCAATGCCGTCCTCTAACCACCTACACACTTCTCATTCAATTCCCCTGGTAGTACCCATGCAGTCCAGCAATCACCCTGTCATTTATGTGCACTCCGATGCCAAAGGGGATGATGGATGGACGTTTAAGCAAATCAAACACTCACCCCCAGTCAACTGATCTGGGTTTAATCCATCACCATTCTTTAGCTCACTCCACCACCCCAGTTCAAATCAGTCTGACCCTGTGCCTCATGGGAACAGTCCATCCCAAACTGCCAAGCCATGTCTTCCCTGGACTGGAAACCAGCATCCTGGGACGGGTTTCAGATTCATAGTCCTCATCAGCCAGGCTATCTTGAATCCAGTGGTAGAGTGAGCAAGGGGCCCACGTCTGGGAATACCCTGCCAACTTAGGGTGAACAAAGCGATACCAAAGGGGATGATGGACGGAGCGTTTGAGCAAATCAAACACTCACCCCAAGTCAACTGATCTGGGTTTAATCCATCACCATTCTTTAGCACACTCCATCACCCCAGTTCAGACATGACCATATGCAAATCAGTCTGACCCTGTGCCTCATGGAAACTGTCCAGCCCGAACTGCCCAACCATGTCTTCCCTGGACCAGAAACAAGCATCCTGGGACTGGTTTCGGATTCATAATACTCATCAGCCAGGCTATCTTGAATCCAGTGGTAGAGTGAGCAAGGCCATATGCTGCAGCGTGACCCAGATCCTTTCTTAAAGCCTATTTGACAATCACAATTTTCTTTGTCAACGGAATAGCTAGGTGCATAATTTGCTTCCGGCAATAGAATAGTTATTCCTGAAGGAGCAACAAAAAACATCAAGTTGCGTTCCTATAAAAACGAAAAGACGAGAGGCCATTGGTTGAAATCCCCTGATTTTGTCCACTCGATATAGGGGAAGATCAGGCTGTAGGGTGAGTCCTCGAGACCTTATAACCTCTATATAGTGCCCTGGCCGGGGTCGTTTTCTTACCCAATCTGTGCTTGAGTCGATCATCTTGCTTTCCTCTGCCTGGCCTGTGGAGCGCTGTAAAAGGCAACTAGAGATGGCCAGAGTGTTCACAAAATAAAGAAGTGATAGATAGAGTGCCTGTGATAGTTGGGCACACACAACCAGGACCGGGAGTTTGATTACTGGAAGGAGAAGCGGCTGTGACGAGTAGGTACTGGAGAGGATGTGGCCTACAAGCCAGGGGAGACGACCTTGAAGCTAGGGAACCAGGCTCGGGTCTTGGCAGTGGGAGGCTCAAACATCCTGTGATTCTGGGCAAATCATGTGAAATATAACTGGTGCCTATGTAAAGCGCTATGATACTTTGGGGTCGAGTCTGCGCTATATAAAACTAAACTGCAACAACAAAAATTCATGATTCCACTTTGGTAATTTCAACACCAAAAAGTTATATTTCGTAACCCAGGTGAGCTCTTTGCTTTATTTTGCTGGCAGATTTGAGCTTTGGGCTGTAGGAAGTTTCGGCAATGGAGAACTCTGTCTAGGAAACTGTTCATTGGTGCCGGCAGACCCCTGGCTCTCGTAGAACAAGTATTCCATGCGCGGTGCAAGCGGACGGCTTAGACGGGTACAGGGGCAGGGTATCAGCAGATACTGCTGCTTACTAATGAATACCCCAGTAGGGGCAATGCCCTGGGCTCAACTGGAAACCCAATACTGTAGATGTCTGCACATTGACATACAATATTTACCACCCAAGTAATACATGCAGTAGATGAAAAACTGCCAGTGTAAGCGTAGCAGTTACATAAGAAGTGTTTTACAGCGCTGTCAATAACACTTGACATATTTCACCCCTCTTATCGCCATTCCTGTAGTATTGTATTGTATTGTAGGTACATTTATATAGCTCTTAATACCCCTGATGAGGCGTCAAAGCACTTTTTCGCCGAGTAGCACGCTACACCGAGACCCATAGAGGATTAGTGTTGAATTAGTATAGAGAAACATGAAAGTGGTGGATAGGTTAGTCAGGTATTTGGATTCGGAAGGATAGAAGAAGAATAGAAGAGGAAAAAAGGTTTGTATTTTTATAGCGCTTGTTACCTCTGATAGGGTGTTGAAGCACTTTTTTGGTGAGTAGCACGCTACTCCAGATCCCATAATGCGATAAGTGTGTGTGAGTTGTTGATTGTGGGGCAAGTACCACGCTACTCCGGAAACCCACAAGGGATTAGTGGTGAATTCGTATGGTGAAATATGAAAGTACTTGGAGTGAGAAGGATAGCGGAGGGATAGAATGAGAAGAAAGGTTTGCATTCGTATAGCACCTGTAACCCCTGAGGGGCGTTGAAGTGCTTTTCTAGTGAGTAGCACACTACTCCAGAACCCATAATGCGATAAGTGCATGTGAGTTGTTAATTGTGGATGTGCCTGTAAGTATCTGTAGAGCTTGCCAATAGCCTCCCAGCTCAGTTCTCAGGTTAATGTGCTGCATCTTTAAAATAAAAATGTTAGGATTCAATGGCAATGGAAATACAGAGATGATACATGTCCTGGTATGGTTCTGCCCTTTAACCCCTTCCATGCTGATGACGAACCCCAGCCGTCATGCACTACGGTGCTCGTGTGCTGATGACGGCTGGGGTTCGTCACGGCCCCGCCCTGTTCGTGTGTTTACCGCACAGCAGGGCAATAGCGGCCGCATGGAAGGGGTTAAAAGCCAAAAAGGAATGCAAAAACGTAATAAAGCTATAATCTAAAAGTATTCAAATCATTTCTGAAACGCAGAATGATTGCCATCCCATCCCCTCAATAAGATAGATAGGTCAGATAACCAGACTCCCCAAACAAATATGCATGCACAGTGTGCCTTCAATAACCTCTAGCCCCTTCCCTGCGGCGCTAATTCCTTCACTGTGCTGGGGGGAGGTGGGGGGGGCGCACGCAGCGCCATGGTTCTCGTGACGAGCTCAGCTTGTCACGCAGCAAGGTGGCACTGTGCTCATGATGAGCAGAGCTCGTCATGACCACGCCCGTTTTAATAGAACACTCAGAACAGCGGGGGAATTAGCCCCGCGTGTGAGCGCCACGCGAACTCGTCATGAGCACAGCGGCACCGTCACTCAAGACGAGCTGAGCTCCTCATGAGCACGGAAGAGGTTATACAAGCTGGCAGCTTCACACGCATGTGTGTCTACAGAGTGCAAGTGTTTCTTGACTCTAATTCCAAGACTGTATTCAGCCCACTGCCTTATGAACCGTAAGTAGAGTACGATCCCTATCACACTCCTTTCATAGGAGGCAGGCTCAGATATGCCAGGCCCCAGAAAGTCAGGGGCATTCCATTGGACAGTGGAATATCCAGAATTCCTATGCATGAACATTTTTAAAGATTGCAGCAGGACAGGAGAGTCACTTGTTAGACTACACCCAGTCCATGAGCATTTTTGCCTTGACAACTTCAAAAAAGAGTGGACGGGAGTCATAAAATAAAACATTTGTCCAACCTTAAAAACAAAACAAGCATCAGAAGGAGATACTTGGCTAGCTACTAACGGGAAGCATCAAATTCCACATAATAAACAGGAATACATTTAGGAAGAAAATAATTTAAGATGAAGACGTCCGATTTCAAGGAATGACCATGAAAACACTGCTCTCTGCTGAAAAAACCCCAAACCCAGTGTCTTAAGGAAAACCAAGGCCACCGTGACAGAAGCCCAGTGCATGACACACACTCAGGCCGATGCTGCGCCTCAAAACACCAGTAGCCAGAATAGTCAAAACACCATTTCACAAACGAGAATCACTTTCATCAATGAAAAACACAAACGTACCAATGACCAGGACACTGGTGAAAGGATCCCTGGGGCAGGCCACTAGAAGCAATGAACAGAGTAATAAGAACATCAAATGCAAGGTTACACCATATGGATACGGTCCATGCAAGAGTTTGTTTTCTAAGTGAACAAAATTAACCGATTGTTTCATAAAAGATGGCAAAAAACGCCTTACTGATATCCAAAGTGGCCGCTTATTGCCAGGGTTGGATTCGGATAAAAAATCGGCCCGGGCACGATAACAAAAAAGTGGCCCACATTTGTATACTGCCTTTGCAAAACACTGCTTCAGCGAAGTTTTATAAAAAAAAAAGGTGGGAAAACAAATCCACAGATTAGCTTTCCCTGGTGAACCACCCCTGAATACCAGTGAGGCCACTTTTGCTCCGACCCCCTGCCCCCGCTCAATAAGCATATGTTAATGGACCGGCCCCAGCGAGAGAAAGGGAGTGAAACCTCTGCCCTTTGATAAAATGGGAAGTCATTGAGGCCCATCTACCTCCAAAAGTCCACTCAGGCACCCACTGGTGGCATCCAAAGAACGCAGAAACCGCCAACTCGACCCCCAGACAGCTCAAAAAAGCAGCCCACAGCTGGACCTGGACACAAACCCCTCGGGCATTCCCCAAGTCCCCGCGTTACCAATCCGACGCTGCTTACTGCGTATTTTCATTTTCTCCTAAGACAGTGCTTACGGTTTTGCACCTACCGCAATACCGATACTGTGCCCAAATGTCATTTCACGTACAAAAACAATAAAAAAGGGCCTAGGGAGCGGTGTGTATTCACCAGAGTAAGTGAGAACATTCACATATTTCAAAGGTCTGAAGCACAAATGCCTGCTCAGAATTGATGTAGCGCAGAACAGTCATCCCAAGGAGTACCTGCGCATGGCATTGCAATCTATAGATTTGGGAGAAACTGCACACATTTAGATCATTTTCAAACACCTAATATTATTGAAAGGCTGGGGAAGAAAACCCTACATAGCGTTTAATGGAAAGCATATAAAACTGTGATCGCTGGTAACATTTTAATTTAGGAGTGGCTGGGAAAACATCATAATTACAAAGTAGTTGGGATCAAGATGGCTGCCAACACTTCCTGTTTGAAGTGTTGGCAGCCAATTAGAGCCAAGCTTGTGTGGTTAGGTCCCGCCCAGATGTATAACGTTTTTTATTTTTTTATTTCTCAGGTACTAATGAACGGATTGACACCATTTTAATAAAAGGTCTCTTTCTGAACCAAGGGCTACCTTTTTTGCCAAATTTGGTTTAATTTCATTCAGCAGTTTGGGCTGTGGCTTTGTCTAAAGTTTCCTATGGAAAATAACATGGGGAAAACACATTTTGGGACCCCCCTTTTTTTCTTGGCCCCTGCTTAACTTAACGAATCACCCCAAAACTTTTAAGACCGGAGCTGACCAGAGTGGGACACTAGTTTTGAAAATTTCTGGAAGATTTGTCAACCGGCGCCAAAGTTATTTTGAAATCAAAAAAACGTGTTTCCTATGGAAACTAGGTCTTAACTATGACAACCTACCGGCAACTGCCAGTTGGTAATTCAGTGAAAAAAACATAGGTTTCATTGACGTTATAGTTAGTTGGACATTTCACTCGTACAAACCATAGAAATTATAGTTAGTTGAGCTTTTGATGATATTACATATTACATCATTCATGACATGGTCAGTGACATTACTGATGCTATCACTGATGACATCTCAAATGACATCACTGATGATGTCATCCAGTGACTGTGTATTTATATAAAGTTTTATATATATGTCAAGGTGTATTGCAGAATTAGTGGGTGTATAAGTGTCTGGATGGAGGATGTTGTAGGTGCGTGACTGTATAAGTAAGGGATTGAACGTGTCTTACTGAATGCATGGGTTAGTGACTAAACTGTGAGAATGTCTGTATCAGTCATTCTGTTGTTGTGTAAGCTGCTGCATGGGTTGGTCAGTAGCTACATGAGTATCTATATGGGCTATTGATTGGTTTCCTAAGTATTTCTATTGATCCTTGAGTGTGTGTGTGTGGGTGGGTGGGAGGTGTGTAGCTGCATAGATGTGTGAGTGGTTGATTCACTGGGTGTATGGGTTCAAGAGTAAATGTGCAAACATATGTATGGGTGGGTGAGTGTGTGTATGGGTCTATTGGTGAGAGAATGGATGTCTCAGTGGTACATGTCCAAGTAACTACATATGTAAAAGGCAGTACATGTGAGAGTTAGAGTATATAAATGACTGATACGTGAGAGTCAGTGATAGTGAGAGTGGCTGTATGGATGGGTGTGTACTTGTATCAATGGTTGCATAAGAGAGTACGTATGCATCTG
This sequence comes from Lissotriton helveticus, assembly GCF_964261635.1. Classification (NCBI taxonomy): domain Eukaryota; kingdom Metazoa; phylum Chordata; class Amphibia; order Caudata; family Salamandridae; genus Lissotriton; species Lissotriton helveticus. The sequence continues at coordinate 139,828,523 of NC_136064.1, forward strand.
TTTCTGTTTGTATAAGTGATGTGGTGTGTGTTTAACTGTATAGGTCAGTAAATGGAAGTGGTATTGATTCTTTGTGTGACTGACTAGCTGTGTGAGTAACTCCAAGGATGAGTGGTGGTGTGTGTCTCTGTTTAGATGTATGAGTGTTTATGATAGTATTGTATTGATGAGTGACTGCATGTATGAGTGACTTTATGGGTGAATGAGTTGATGTGTGTGTAGACCTAGGAATCAGTGAGTGTGTATGTAGTAACGGGTATTGGCGTGTCGAAGGTTTGGAAAATGGTGGACTGTATTTTACAGTGGGTGTATCAAAGGTTATATTAGTGTGTGAGGAGGTGCATCAGATATTCACATGGATGATGTCATCAATGATATCATTTGAGATTTCATCAGTGATGTCACTGACCATGTAATGAATGATGTAATATGTGAGTAATCAGAAATGCAATGTGGGCACGCAAGTTATAGTTAGCTGAACTACATATAATGGGACAATTTCTAGGATTTTGTATGAGAGAAATTTCCAACTAACTATAAAATCCCTGAAACCTATGTTTTTTTCTGTGAATTTCTGAGGTTTTTTAAAAGCTAAATTCTAACTATAATGTGCCTAAAACCCATTTTTTTCAGTGAATTTCAATGTTTTTTTAAATGTTAATTTCTAACTATAACGTCCGTGAAACCTACATTTTTTTCACTGAATTTCAAAGCTTTTTAAATGTTAATTTCTAACTCTAACATACCAATCGCGTTTCCAGAGTGGTGGGGAAAGGAGAGCATGGCCTCCGAAAACACCTCTTAGCAATCCCACTGTGTGGTATTTACTGGAGGAACCAGGAGGAGTTGTTAGCCCCCAACATCAACCTTTGGGTCCAGCTATCCCTTTTATTACCACCAGTAAGACCAGCACAGCAAGATTGCTAACTTCTTACATCAAGCCCCACCCCCTCCATGCACCACTGTGCAAATGTGCCTCCTAGCAGGTTGTAGGTGGGGGGATTAAGTCCCCTTGAATCCTGAGCATTCCTGGGGCCAACTAGCCCACCAGGGACCTCTAAGAAGTGGCACAGAGCTGCGTTGCAGAGAGGTGTTCTGAGGCCACGCCCCTTTTACACACCTCTCTGCAATGCACCTTATGGGTACTTACTGGAAAGAATCTAGGCTGACAAGGGGAACACCTGTGAGGCTTTTCCTAATCAGGTCCAGATGGTAAGGACATACAGGTGCACTGCAAGAGCGCCTCTGTGTTCAACCGAACACCTTATTTTTTTATAATGCTAACATGGACTTGAGTGTCTATCTGACAGGCATGAGGCCACTATTACAAGGAGGGCCCGGTATACATAGATTAATCTCAGTTTTGTCAGCATTTAACGTGAGCATGCTTCTGCTCATCCAAGACTGGATTGCTTAAAGTCATGATTCAAGAAATTGCTGAATTTCTCCAGTACAGCAGTCGAAATGGAGAACCAGGTTGGTGTTTTCAGCATATGACATACAGTGAAGGCCAAAGTAGCTCTGGATACGAATTATAGGTGAAATATGAGGGTTGAATATGGAAAGAAAGTCTGGCGAAAAATAATTGTGTTCAATCCCTGGAATTAAAATGCATACCTCCATCATTTTTCCCCCTCAGCTACAAAAGTTGATGCCAATTGAATTTTTTTGTATAATTAGTTGTTTTGCTTTGGAGTTTGCATAATTTTATTATGGTCACTTTTCCTGGTGAAGATTCATTCTTCCTTGTTGTCTCTTTTCAGTTTCTCCGCTCTCACTCGGTTTCTCTCTCTGCCAAATTTCTTCCTGTACCCCACTCAGTTTTTCTCACTCTCTTTCTTTTTATGTCCCACTTCCTTCTCTCTGTCTTTCCCTCTTCTCTCCCCCTCCCGTACCTCCCCTTCTTTCTCTCTCTTATTCTCTCTTTCTCTGTGTGTCTGTCTCTCTCTAACATACGCAGACAGACACACACAGACACTCATCACACACATTCCCACATACCCATACATCAAACTTCACATACATTCAAACAAACACAAAACTACTCACCTACCCACTCAAAAACCTACACACACACACACACTCACACATCCACACCCACACTCACACACACACGCACAGTTGTTTGCCCAAATATTCCACCCAGTGTAAACATGTGTAATAAATCTCAAAAGGCCACCAACATTTATGAACAACACAGTGCTGCTGGGTAATGCTGCTACAAATGTAAACCTTTGCTAGTTTTCAGATGCGGTACTACAGGGACAGACTGGCCATACTTCTTGCTGCTTCTGAGATCAACGCAAACCCACATCTCCTTCCTAATAAGACCCTGGCACTGAAGATATCGGACTCATGCATGCAGGAGATGAGAGCCCTAGGGGGGATTCTTGCAATGCTTGCTGGGACAGAGGAGATGGTTCCTAACTACCAGTGCCAGCCTCACTCCACCCTCTTTGGTTTTGTTGGAGGGAGTGCCTCTGCACCCTCCATAGCAATGTCTAATATATTAGACCGCTACAAAATTCCCCAGGTATGAGTTTTCATAATGAAAGGATATATTGTGCTATGTTTCCCATTTTTGTAGTGTTTAATAAGTGTTTGATTGTGTTTATTGTGCCTACTCCATGGCCTTCATTACCAGCATCCCGGTAACTGGTGATATGAATTGCATCTGATAAAATCTGACTCCACTTTATTTGACTTTATTTAATGTGATAAATACCAACTATTTGTGAGCTTTGCATTAACATTTTGTTGCTTGCTCCAGTATATATTGGACATATTTGCCCTAAAAAAATATTGGCATGTTTGACCTGCAGATATTTAACACAGAACCAATGAATGTCATGTATGCAGTGAGAGTAGTTACCCCACATACACAATTAACCAGACAACATATGATAAGTGCTTAAACGTTGCCTATGTGACCAGATGGTTCTCATTACCTCCTTCTCCCCGTGTCCTGAATTCATTACATACAGCCGGATTCAATTCCTGGCAGTAAGCATACTCCATCACACCAGAGTATTATCACCCCAAGAATGCAGTCCACCTGTAGCATTTAGATGTTGATGGACCTTCAGATTAATCACGGTGAAGACCATTCAGTCTCTGCTTTGATTAATCCTCTCTGACGGCCTTGGGGAGTAAGGGCTGTCAGAAAAATGACTACAGGTCCACCCACCCATTTTTTTCTGGAACTGCTGTGACAGGGGTTCCTTCCAAAGCCTTTTTAAATGACTTCCCGCTACGTGGTCATTTATAAATTTTGCGGATGGAGTAGTCACAGCTGGCAGAGATAGAGTCATCTGCATGGCCAATGGTGACTACTCCATCCGCATCATAGTGAGGTGTAAATGTCCCTGACCTATTGTTCACATCTTGTTTTATTCTGCTTTTAAGATATATGACATTCTAGTCAAGTGCAGAGCACTGATTGCAGGTATGTGTTTACCTTTTTGAGGGGAGAGGCTGCGGCGTGAAGCTAAGTGGCCTTTTTCTGGAGTGTTTTCCAGGCTCCAAATGGGAGCAATGTCAACAGCTGGACGGGTGCCCACAGTCAGCCAGATTTGGGGTTTGCTGGGCCATGTACACCGCAGAGAGAGTCAATCAATCAATAAGTATTTTTAAAGCATGACTTATGACCCCCGGGTATCCAGGTGCTTGGAGCAGGTACTTCATTGACAACAACAACAGGGAATCAAAAATGTATTTGTTGTGCTCAAAAGGAATTCCAGCCCAAGAACATGTCTAAGTGTCAGAGGCCTTCTTGTGTTTCGATAGTCTCGAAGCACAAATCCTGACAAATTCTCTCATCCTTTCAATCCAGACTCAGTGGAGGAAGAATGAAGGACTTATACAGGGAATGATGACACCGCTTCAAGCAGCTGGGTAATGAGAATAATCAAAACTTAGGTTGATGGATAGACTTTGATGTTTAGCCTCCAGACAAAGGTTTCACCCTTAAGTCAGTCCCCATGGATCCTCTCAGGAGCAAAGTTCTGTAGAAATAGGGAAATTGTGCTATTGGTAAATAATACATTTTATTCGGTTTTAAAGTTATAAAACCATTAAAGTTGAAGAACATACAAATCAAAACAGGGTGGATTATTCCATATAGTATCGGTTTTAAAGTTATAAAACCATTAAAGTTGAAGAACATACAAATCAAAACAGGGTGGATTATTCCATATAGTATCCAATCACATTAAACATAATTAAAATTCATAGCACACTCTCCCAGAACAATCTCAATCAATAAAGAAACAAGGTTCAAGTTCAAATAATATCCCCCTTTAATCAACATTCCCCACCAAAAGTTAACCCCACCCTCAGCCCGAATATAACATCATTATAGTCTAAAATCATGGTCCTAACAAACTACTAGTCAAGACAAGCCCTGGACTTTGACAAAGATGTCAAATAGCCAACAATAAAAAAAATACAATCATTCTTCAACAGTTGGAGATACAATAAAGCTGGACTAGCCCGATTAAAATTAATCTAAAAAGTACTTCCGGGGCACATCATAAAATTTACAAAATAAATATCAAGAGTAACAAATCCTGTGGAGACTCTCCGTCGCAGCCACAGGTTGCTAACAAGTGGCCTCTATTGCTTCCTCTGGGATTACAAGCAGGAGGTGATAAATATCTAAATGGAACCTAGTTAATAGGAACTGCTCATAAATAGATAAAAAAAACCAGAAAATAGGGCTCAGCAGGTAAAGTTGTCTTTAGCAATAAAAATTCCCAGACACTGGGTTTCCGCAATTCCACCTCTTCCCATTCCAATTTCCTTCGACTGTTGAAGGATTCCCTAATTAACCCCACATCCTTCTAGTGATCAGTTCGGGATTAGTGAAACGGTCAGCCCGCCCTAGCTTATCGAAGCTGGTCTTAATATACTAGGACTGGGAGGGCACCACGCAGCCATGCGCTTAACAAGTGTCGCTTTCATTTCATTTCATAATGCTTCCCCTTACTGGGTCATTGCCTCTTCTACACTGAGCCACCTTCTCCCTGGTGCACACATATTTATCACAATTTCAGAATAGGTTGGTTGGTGTGTGTGGTAAAGCCAATGGAATAGGGATAGCTTGTGGAATTATTGCCAGCAAATCCTAGCCTGCACAGTTATTCCCCATTTTAAGGAGAATTGTAAATTCAGGCAGTCATGAAACTTCACAGCTAATGACACCTCACTTGTGATTGAGCCAAAGATTGGTGAGTCAGTGACCCAGGAAGTGGTCAACAGGAAGGAAGACATTTTCCTTCGAAACTCTCAAGTTATTGAAAGCAGCTCAAAAGACAGGATGGTTTAGGCAGAATCCTATTTTCGATCCCACTGAGGCAGTTGAAGGAAACAATCATGCATAGATGAACCAAAACCAAAACATAGTTCCCCAGTGACACTGTATGCAATGAAGTAGTTCAGCCTGCCTCACTGGGGCCCATCACTCTACCCTCCCAATCAAAGATGAGGCAGAGCACCTCACACTGATGTAGACCAACCATCACTGAACCCAGGTCTGAATGGATGCCTGCCATCTTTGTTATTCTTACATTCTAAACATATGCATTTTTTTAAAAAAAGTGCTTATACTACACTGACTTTCAACATTGGTGAGTGGTGTGGTTGTGGCTTGTCTTCCACAGAGTGCTTCAATCTGTGCCTGCTGTTTCCTCATTAGGTCAGTTATGTTGCACAACATGATGTCCTGAGTGACAAGACCCAGTATCCGTCCTTTCTACGCACCGTCCCACCCATGCACTTTCAGGCCTCTGCTCTTGCCAAGGTAGTGAAGCACTTTGGTTGGGCCTGGATAGGAATCTTGGCCTCAGATTATGATATCTGCTATGTGGGGATGAAGCAGATGAAGGAGGAGGTGGAGGGGATGGGAATCTGTGTGTCCTTCTGGGAGAAGATCCATGACTCTTACTCCAAAGAAAAGATGAGGGCCGTTGCTCAAAGAATAAGGAGTTCGTCCGCCAAGGTTATCGTATGCGATTGTTTCGAGCTGGACCTTAAGTCGCTTCTACAGGAGCTGATCGACCTCAATATCACTGATAAAATCTGGATTTTTTCAAATGCTTTTATTCTAACTCCAGGATATTTTCCAATGACCTCTTTGAGAATACTGAATGGATCCCTGATATTGGTGATAAATTCACCAGAAATGCCAAATCTGAAGAAATTTATAGAGATCCTTCACCCCTCCAGGTACCCTGAAGACATTTTCATCCATTTTTTCTGGGAGGAAGCCTTTGGCTGCAAGTGGCCGAGCAATGCCACCTCTATTGTACCAATCACCAGAGAATCACTGGGTGAGAAGCAGTACTGCACAGGCAAGGAGGTGCTGAATGACCTGGAGTCAATGTTTGTATTCTCTGATTTGAGTTATACTTATCAAAACTACCTGGCCGTGTATGCCCTGGCATGGGCTCTGCAGGACATGATGTTGTGCAAACCTGGGAAGGGACCGTTCCTGAACGGCAGCTGTGCTGATGTGGAAGATCTGAAACCATGGCAGGTAAGAGGATATGAGAGACCAAACTCAAACATTGCAATACGTTTCTAACCAAAAAATAAGCGTTGAAATGTTTAGTCATGGAGAGGGTGGGGTCCAGGATGACCCCTAGGGTGTGTGCATGGTCGGAGAGGTTCCGAGTGCGGTCGGCCACCAGTAGTCATCCGAGGCCAAAGGGGTGCATCCGAGGATGAGGACCTCCGTCTTGTCCGAGTTCAGCTTCAGTCGGCTGTTCATCATCCATTCAGCGACGGCCTTCATTCCTTTGTGAAGGTTGGTTTTGGCAGTGTGGAGGTCCTTGGTGAGGGAGACGATCATCTGGATGTCATCGGCGTAGGAGATGATGTTGAGGTCGTGCCAACAGGCGATGTGGGCAAGCGATGCCATGTATATGTTAAACAGAGTTGACCTGAGGGATGAGCCCTGGGTTACGCCGCAGATGATCTTGGTGTCTTCGGAGCGGGAGGGGGGAAGGCGGATGCTCTGTGTTCTGCCAGAGAGGAAGGAGGTGATCCAGTCCAGGGCCTTCTTTTGGACAGTGCACAATGCAGCAGCTGCAAATACTGCACTGTGCTGCAGAAGACGCAGAGAGCAGGAGAGCGCCATATTGACTGAAAATGCCCCTCCCTATAATATGCTGCTGTGCACCACGGACACATCTTTGTACCATAGTGCAAATAAGTCTCTGTGAGTCAAACATAAGATTTGTACTGGAAAGGAACCTTCCAGTGCAAAATATTATGCTTAGACTAACTTGAAACCTTTTCTCACTAAGGAGTTCAACCTCTGACCCTCGTTCTAGGTCCACTCTCTCCCCGCTGCACCACTATGCTGTCTCTTGCCTCCAGACCCTGACCACCTCAATGGGAGGTTCGAGGCTGCTGCCAGCTCATGTGCATGCTGCCCGCTTCAACTGGGACTAGACTGCCTGCAACCACCATAACCTTTCCAGCCCTTTGTTTTTCTCAATTGTTCCCTGCTGTGCCACTCTTATTATGCCCATCTGTGTCTTGCTCTAATTCCACCACTCTTTTTATTTTCTCATGCCTGCCTGTTCCTTTTGCCTTTCACCACTACTGACCCTGTGGCTCCTCCCCCTGGAATTTCTCCCAGAATTCCCCCCTCTAATCCCTCCGCTCCTTCCTCTCAGCCTCTCCTCCCTCCCACCTCCCCTACTTAAATGGTGGCTGCTGCATGGTTGCACAGCAGACACGCGCAAAGCGTGCACCACCGGCGTGCTGAAGGCATGCCAAAGGAAAGCCTGTCTGCGCCCGTCCATGACCTCACCAAGGCCAGTGCCAGGAACACTGGACCTCCCACTACCCATCGCTACAACATCACCATCCTCCTCGCACTCAACCTTGGAAGACTTAGGGAATGCCAACAGGCCTTGCCAAATATGACCCATGTCCAGTGTTCCTGCCTCCACTGCCACCAGACCCTTACCGCCACCCCAGCCAACAATACCGGCGACACCCTAAAATGCATCCTCCTCAACATAGACTCTGTACACAAACACACCATGAAATTCTGAAACCTACTTGACTCTCTCTCGCCCGACGTCGCCTTCTTCACAGAGACCTGGAACAACGCATCCTCCGCCCCAACATCAGCACAGCCATCCCAGACGGATACAAGATCCAGAAAAAATATCGCCCCAACCACCCAGGAGGGGGCCTCACCATTGCCCACAAGAGCACCCTCTGCCTCACCACCTCCAGTGAAACTTCCCCTCTGACAAACACCTGTACAGACTGATCCAGACCACCCCCAACTCCACACTCTTAGGAACCTTCATCTACAGACCCCCAAGCCCCCGAACACCCTTCACCACCACCATCACCAACTTCAACGCACTCCACACCATTGCATCAACAAACTACTTCCGCTGAGGTCCTTTACTAAATCCTGGGATGGTAACTCGGGGTTGGCTAACTGTCCAGCATGCAACTATAAACTGGAAAGTGACCTTCACGTGGTCCTGTTTTGCAGAGCCTACAGTAAGATTAGGAGCTACTGGCTGGTCCCCCTATTTAAGGAATCTGGGTTTTCGAACTTATGCCGCAGCCTACAGAGTGCTTAAAACGGACGTAACACCTCCAACAGTGTTTGTTATGGCGAAATTTTTGTTGGCAATGTGGAGAGTACGCATAAGAATCATAAAGGATGCTAATTAGGCATGTTTTACTAACTCTTAATTTCAATCTAATATGTACTTACTTTTTTAGAATGTAATTACGAACTTTTAAATCTTCAAACAAGGAATCCTTTTTATAAATTTTATGCTGTGATTTTGTGTATATCTTTGATGATCTGCGACGATCGAAATAAAGATTATTTGAATTGAATTGATTAGAGACCTGAACTCCGACCTCGACAACCCCAGGGGCCCCAACTCCACTATCCTTCGTGTCAACGTCCACAGCATTGGACTTAAACAACTTCTCAATACACCAACACAAAGAGCAGGACACTCCCTTGACCCCATCTTTGCAGCAGTAAACAGCGTCCAATTCAGCCACATAATGAAGCCGCAATGGACCGGCCACCACTGCGTACACTTCGCAATCAACAAACCCAAGGCACCCAAACCAGCTCCACGCCCACCGCAAAGGAACTGGAGCAAGGTTACCGATGAGCAAATAAACTCTACTCTCCCCCGAGACAATCACACCTGGGCGCCCACTGCAAATCATGCAAACAATGCAGCCAGAGAACTCCACACCTGGATCTCCAACTACTCAGACGAGCTTGCCCCGCTGGGCAACCCCAACAGACAACGCCCCAGGAGAGCTGCTTGGTTCACCACCCTTCTCCAAGAATCCATACGCACCTGCAGACGCCTGGAGAGAAACTGTAGAAGCACCAAGACAACCGAAAACTTCACCATGTACAAGGAGTCCATGACGGACTACCACAACCAGATCAGAGCCACCAAGAGGAATTCATCCACAAAAAAATCCTGGCCAACTCCACCACCTCCAAGGAACTTTTGAGTGTCATTCAAGAATTCACCAACCCACCCAGCGAAGTCACAGACATCACCACATCCCAAGACCTCTGCAACAAGCTTGGAACCCATTTCCATCTCAAGATCAAAAACCTCTCTGAAACCTTCATCGACCATCCATCAGTTGCCACAGACGGCCCTCCATCCCCCAAAAACACAAGCCAGCCCACCATCTCCAACTGGACACCGATCACATCCGAAGACACTGCCTTAACCATGAAAAACATCCACTCGGGGGCCCCCACTGTCCCTTGCCCCCTTCACATGTACCACAGAGCCGCGTCTGCCTTCGCACCCGAACTACATTGCACCATCAACACCACCTTCAAAACAGGCACCTTCCGAGATGACTGGAAGCACGCAGCAGTCATATCCCTGCTCAAGAAGCCCACAGTTGATCCCACCGACCTCAAGAACTATCGGCCCATCTTGCTCCTCCCCATCACAGCCAAAGTTGCAGGGACAACTGTCAACAGGAAACTGACACAATTCTTTGAAGAGAATGCTCTCCTCGACCCATCACAATCCGGATTCCGAAGCAACCACAGCACAGAGACTGCCCTACTTACCAACACAGATGACATCTGCACCCTCCTGGACCAAGGCCACTCCAAAGCCTTCATCCTAATCTGCCTATAAGCAGCCTTTGACACGGTTTCACACCGCACACTAGTCACCAGACTACATGACTCAGGAATACAAGGAACAGCCCTGGATAGGATCCGATCATTCCTCACCGAAAGAAGCCAAAGGATCAGACTCCCACCCTTCCCCTCTGACCCCACGTAAATTCCCCGTGGTGTCACACAGGGTTCATCACTGAGCCCCACCCTCTTCAACATCTACTTAGCCCTTCTCGCAGCCATTGTCTGACAACAAGGCCTCAGCAAAGTATTATACGTTGACGACACACAGGTCATCCTCTCCCTTACCAAACACCCCGCAACTGCCAAACTCAACTTCCAGAAAGGAATGCAAGACGTTCACATTCTAACTGACCAGCATCTTCCTGAATCTCAACGCCGAGAAGATAGAAGTCATTGTCCTCGAAACCACCCCTTCTGCATGGGATAGCACCTGGTGGCAGACCAACCTTGTGGTGGAAGATCCTTCTCTCACATTGCAGCCAAGACATGGAGCGAGCTACCAGCAGACATCAGACATGCCCCCTCCCTGAACACCTTCAGGAAGACCCACAAGACCTGTCTCTTTGACCTGCCGACCCCCCCTTTTAATGCCTTGAGACCCTCACTGGAGAGTAGCGTGCTTACAATTCCCAGATTGGTTAATTGACTTTGTATAAGTGCTGTCCAGTGCCGCACACATACACTTACCAATTAGTATTGGATAGTAAATCCTTCTTCCTGAAAACATGCAGAAGTTGTATATTGATCCAGACTAAATTTGCATACTCGCCATTTCACCTCTTCATTGCCTGCTTCTGGGTGGATAAGGAAATCTGTCAAGCATGTGGGTGGGCACTGTGGCTGTTGGCAGCTCCAGAATTGGATGCAAACTTCAGCATGCATTCTTCTGTCCTTTAACCCGTTTTGTGCTAGTGACGGAACCACTCCGTCACGAGCCATGGGCACGCTGTGCTCATGGTGGAGTGGTTTCATCACGCTGCGGCCGTCCCGCCAACCCAGCATCAATTCCGCGGCTGTGCGGGTGAATTGATGAGCGGGCGGGGCCATGACGGAACCACTCCATCATGAGCACAGCGCGCCCATGGCTCGTGACGGAGTGGTTCCGTCGCAAGCATGGCGGCGCCGTGTGACCCCCCTGCCCCCCAGCACTGCGGCGGAATTACCACCGTGGCCAAGGGGTAAACTGAACCCAGCTGTGGAAACCTAAGAACATGAGAATGGCATTATGATTCCTGGTCAGTCATCAAGGACATGGATGCAAATGTGATCCCAAGCAGGGATTCCTCTAGAGACATTCCACCACCAATTACCGCCAGGGATGATGTTAGCATCAAAGGAAGAGAACAGCATCAATCGTGGTAGCGGAAATGTCCAGCAGTTGTGGGAGGAATTAAATAAATATATAAAATGTGCTTGGTGTTTTTGCAGAAATTCAAGGCATATTTGGTTAAGTTGAATATGTTGCTAGGAGAACTCAAACTGACCTTGATATTAACTGCAGATTTAATTTCCATGTGTGAAAAAGATTCTCTTGGTTTATGTTATGAGTTCGTATGAGATTTTTCACTGTGCCATCTGATTTTTGATTCCAGATGTTGTACTATGTGAGGAATGTGCGCTTTACCACTAGCACAGGAGAGGAAATCTTCTTTGATCAGAATGGAGACGTGCCCCCTGCGTTTGAATTTTTAAACCTCCAGATCTCGCTGAATGACACAGTACAACTGGTAAAAGTGGGGATGTATGACTCCAGTGTCCCTGAAGGGGAGCAGGTCAGGATGAAGAATGGTGCCATGATGTGGAACACTGGAAAGAGCCAGGTGAGGGTGGTGATCGATGGCCTAGTCCTGTCACCTTACATAAGAATTAGATTATTAGAATTAAAGTTGACGTATCTAAAGATAACAAACTGCCTAGAAGTAAATGGAAAACATTTCTAAGTTTAACATGACATAAAAAATACTAATACTTTGGAGATAACATCATCATTTTACTCATTCAACCAATAGTATATAAGCAGATTTTGGAACATGGATGTTAAAGCTCAAAAATTAAGTAAGCAGCAGTGCGCATGGTCATCACTAATGTTCTCTGGATTGAGCATTACTGCAGCTCCTGTTGCCTGGTGAAATGTTACAAATAAGAAGAGGCTGTTGCTGCTGGTGTTCTTAGCTCCCATGTCTGTGTGTAGTATGCTAAAGGTGGGGGAGTAAGGGAAAAGAGGGAGGGGCAGGGAGGGGAGAAGGGCAAAGTCAGGGTATGGACAGAGCAAACTTTTCCTCAACTGAATTTTCTGTCACGTCGAATTGTTACTAGTCCACCCACAGCTGTACTCAGTGTTGATATCCACCTTGCCCGAGAAATGTTGTGATTCCTGGGTGTGCGAGTAGGGTCCTAAAGCAGAGGGCTGGCCAGGCATCTAGCCGCTGAGCCTTGTTTGTGAGTTTGCTCTGCTTCACAGCACGTCACCACCATTGTTTTGTTGGTGCCCATAGTAGGTGGCTCCTCATTTCTTTGCCAGATGTTGCAGGGTCCAGGAGGACTGCATCACATGCAGCCCTCATCAGGAGTTTATAGCGCCCAGAGATATCCTTGCGCTGCAAGGTGACACTTTCTGGCTGCTCCAAGTTTGTCAACGAGCAAGACCACGCCATCACAGGCAGTGGCTCACAGTGGCTCACAACGCTTCCAATGTCAGGTAATCACGTGTTAAACTACAAGTAATACCAGGACTATGAACCTTGACATTACCTTGTATTGTTTGGACCTGCGATAGAGGCCCAGGAGGTACACCTCCCAGGCATACTCAACTGTGCGCCGGGTGCAGCCCATCAGGTAAGTGACAACAGCAAGCCAATAAGTAGTTTGAGCAGTATAGTTCCATAACATATGAACTAAATCCACATCTACCAAATTGCATCTAGCACAGTGGACGTCAGTGCGCTTAAAATATTTGTTTATTTTGAGTGTTTGAGGCTGTATCTGGCATTCCTGGGGTTGGATGTGGGTTCTTTTAGTATGTTCGCTCATTCACTATCTGTACATGGAAGATGGAGATTTGTATCCCAGTGGCGTCTGATTGCTACCAGATTGTGTGCGATGTGTGTAAGCAGTTATTCAGCAAACCACTTTGTGAGGTATCTCTCTATGTCCATCATATTTATATAGAGGAGGAATGTCCTGGTCTGTAAGTAAAACAGGAGGAAGATCCTGGACTGTAAGTCAAATAGGAGGAAGCTCCTGGAATGTAAGTAAAACAGGTCGACGATCCTGGAATGTAAGTAAACCAGGAAGAAAACACTAGCTATAAGTAAAACAGGAGAAGGATCCTGGTCTGTAAGTAAAACAGGGGAAAGATCCTGGAATGTAAGTAAAACAGGAGAATGATCCTGGTCTGTAATTAAAACAGGAGAAAGATTCTGGAATGTAAGTAAAACAGAAGGAAGCTACTGGAATGTAAGTAAAACAGGTGGACGATCCAGGAATGTAAGTAAAACACGTGGAAGATCCTGGACTTTAAGTAAAACAGGCAGAAGATCGATCCTGGTCTGTAAGTAAAACAGGTGGACGATCCAGGAATGTAAGTAAAACACGTGGAAGATCCTGGACTGTAAGTAAAACAGGCAGAAGATCGATCCTGGTCTGTAAGTAAAACAGGAGCAGGATCCTGGTCTGTAAGTAAAACAGGAGAATGATCCTGGAATGTAAGTAAAACAGGAGGAAGATCCTGGTCTGTAATTAAAACAGGAGGAAGATCCTGCACTGTAAGTAAACCAGGAAGAAAACACTAGCTATAAGTAAAACAGGAGAAGGATCCTGGTCTGTATGTAAAACAGGAGAAAGATCCTGGAATGTAAGTAAAACAGGAAGAAGACACTAGCTATAAGTAAAACAGGAGAAGGATCCTGGTCTGTAAGTAAAACAGGAGAAAGATCCTGGAATGTAAGTAAAACAGGAAGAAGACACTAGCTATAAGTAAAACAGGAGAATGATCCTGGTCTGTAAGTAAAACAGGAGAAGGATCCTGGTCTGTAAGTAGAACAGGAGAATGATCCTGGAATGTAAGTAAAACAGGAGGAAGATCCTGATCTGTAAGTAAAACAGGAGGAAGATCCTGCACTGTAAGTAAAACAGGAAGGATTTCCCGGGCTGTAAGTAAAACAGGTGGAAGATCCTGGACTGTAAGTGAAATTGGAAGAAGATTGTGGACTATGAGTAAAACAGTAGGAATATCAGCGCTGTAAGTAAACTAGGAGGAAAATTCTCGAATGTAAGTAAATCAGGAAGCCAATCCTGGACTCTAGGTAAAACTGGAGTAAGATCATGGACTGTAAGTAAAACTGGAGGAAGCTACTGGAATGTAAGTAAAACAGGTGGACGATCTTGGAATGTAAGTAAAACACGTGGAAGATCCTGGACTGTAAGTAAAACAGCCAGAAGATCGATCCTGGTCTGTAAGTAAAACAGGAGAAAGATCCTGGTCTGTAAGTAAAACAGGAGAAAGATCCTGGAATATAAGTAAAACAGGAGGAAGATCCTGGTCTGTAAGTAGAACAGGAGGAAGATCCTGCACTGTAAGTAAAACATGAAGGATTTCCCGGACTGTAAGTGAAACAGGTGGAAGATAATGGACTGTAAGTAAAATTGGAAGAAGATTGTGGACTATGAGTAAAACAGTAGGAAGATCAGGGCTGTAAGTAAAACAGGAGGAAGATCCTGGAGTGTAAGCAAATCAGGAAGCCAATCCTGGACTGTAGGTAAAACTGGAGTAAGATCATGGACTGTAAGTAAAACAGGAAGGATTTCCCGGGCTGTAAGTAAAACAGGTGGAAGATCCTGGACTGTAAGTGAAATTGGAAGAAGATTGTGGACTATGAGTAAAACAGTAGGAATATCAGCGCTGTAAGTAAACTAGGAGGAAAATTCTCGAGTGTAAGTAAATCAGGAAGCCAATCCTGGACTCTAGGTAAAACTGGAGTAAGATCATGGACTGTAAGTAAAACTGGAGGAAGCTACTGGAATGTAAGTAAAACAGGTGGACGATCTTGGAATGTAAGTAAAACACGTGGAAGATCCTGGACTGTAAGTAAAACAGCCAGAAGATCGATCCTGGTCTGTAAGTAAAACAGGAGAAAGATCCTGGTCTGTAAGTAAAACAGGAGAAAGATCCTGGAATATAAGTAAAACAGGAGGAAGATCCTGGTCTGTAAGTAGAACAGGAGGAAGATCCTGCACTGTAAGTAAAACATGAAGGATTTCCCGGACTGTAAGTGAAACAGGTGAAAGATAATGGACTGTAAGTAAAATTGGAAGAAGATTGTGGACTATGAGTAAAACAGTAGGAAGATCAGGGCTGTAAGTAAAACAGGAGGAAGATCCTGGAGTGTAAGCAAATCAGGAAGCCAATCCTGGACTGTAGGTAAAACTGGAGTAAGATCATGGACTGTAAGTAAAACTGGAGTAAGAGCCTGGACTGTAAGTAAAACAGGAGGAAGATTTTGCACTGTAAGTAAGACAGGGAGAAGATCCTGGACGGTAAGTAAAACAGGAGGAAGATCCTGGACGGTAAGTAAAATAACCCTGCGCAGTGAACTACGCTCCGCTCGCGGAGTCTGCTAAGTAGGGTAACTTCGCGCTTCGCAGTGAACGCGAAGTTGTCAAATACTTTGCAATCTACAGCGTAGCGTAGTTGTTTTTCTTCCTCACGCGCTCAATAGCGTTCTCGCATGTGCGACCTTTCTTGATTCTGCGTTCGCCTTCTCATTTTCTCTACCGGTCGAGTGCGCCACGACTTTTGGAATCAGGCCGCACAATCCCGCGAGACTGTGCGAATGTGATCACGTCATTTGGACGCGCGATCACGTCATTAAGACGCGCGATCTTTCTTTCGGCGCTATTTTGGCAAGATCATGATCTCGAACACGCAGAACCTGCAATCTGGCACAGAATATCTCTCGAGCATGATAAAACCTTGATACAGTACTGAGTCAAGGCCAGAAATTAAAATTGTCATGGACAGTTGAGGGTAGAGGCATTGATTGCATTATTCAATACCGTTTGTCAATCAGTGCTTTTCAAACAGCTTGAAAACAAGGGTTTCGGAGGGATGGCTCTTGAGCTGTTGACACCATTTCTCTCAAATAGAGAGCAGACCGCAGCCTTTGAAGCCTTTACATCTCTATCATTCACGTTACCATGCGGTATCTCAGGGATCCTCTTCGAGTCCGACTCTTCGTAATATATACGTGGCACCACTAGGCACATTGATCAGATCTTCTGGTTTCTCTTCTGTCTCCTACATGGACGATACCCAAATTGTATTTTCAATTTCAATTGATCCTACTGAGGGTGCCAAACGTTTCCGGAAGTGTATGTGTGGAGCAATAAGCTATGTGGAGACAATTGTCTCAAATTAAGCTCTTAAAAGATGGAGTTCCTTCTTTTTTGGAACGGAAACGACTTTTTGGAATCCTACATGGTGTCATTAAGAGCTGGGCCCTTAGAAACCTGTGGTTGATTTTTGATAGAAATCTCCCTTTCTCAGAGATACTATTATAATCCATACTTGCAAAGCAGGTAACACCCCTCAGGTTTTGAAGGGGCTGAAGGTTATTGGGGAGTAAGTGAGCTGTTGCCCAGGGTCACATGATGTTGAGCTGAGCTGTTGAGGATCAAATCATGACACCTGCGCTACGGAGTCAGCCGCTCTGGCCGCTGCACCACAGCTCTCTCATGAACATTGAAAAAGATACTTCCGTTTATCCCATTAGATTTGCAAAAGACAGTATTTACAGCATTAGTTCGCTCTAGGATTAAATAATTTATTTCCCTGTATGTGAAAATACTTCAGAATGCGGCAGCCTTAAGATTCCCAAATACTCATCAACATCTCAAGCCACTGACGTGCGACACTGGCTTCTAATCAGAAGAGAGTAGCCTTGATGGCGCTTTGCTTGGCACACTGAGCCCTTCATGATTCTGCCCCATAATATTAGAGAAAGAAATTCTGCTGGTATCTTCTCAAAAGACCCCTTCTTTTGCCTCCACTGTCCTGCCATCAGGAAAGCATCCTGGGGAAGAAGACGTCTTTCTGCTGCCAGCATCAAACTTTGGAATAAGTAGCCTTTGCACCTAAAAGTTCAATCAACTTTTCTGCAGTTCAGGAATCAAATTAGTTACTTAACACCTGGCTCCTCTCACAGGCTCTGCCCCTGTAGCACATCCTCTTTTTTTCTACACAAGCCTGTCTTTATGATATCAGTGATGGACTTTATCAACTATAAACTATAAACATCAATAACAATATCAATGAATGCGCAAGAAAACAAAACAACATGTATTGTAATGTAATAACCCTGGTTACATAACCTGAATGGAACCTTTTCAGAATATTACACAACTTTTATTGAACTGCCCTGCCTATCACACTAGTGCTGGCAACAAAGGGAATGAAAATTGTGATTCAATCTACACGGTGAACAGGAAGCTCATTTGTCCCATCTTGTGTAGACGACAGCTGCAGCTTCCAAAGCCCCCGCTGACTGTGCAGCTCTCAGTTTGTATTTTTTAATATTGAGTATGGAATACTGGTATGCCTTGATATCCTAGCCAAAATATTGAGGACAACAAATTGAAATCAAGAGCACTGGAAGGAGCTCCATTTTAATTAATAAACTCTGCGACTGAGACTGCATTTTGGAAATTGCTTATTCAATTGATAATGCTTCTGTACCTGAGATGCCGTGTAGAGCACCGGGACACTCTTGAGTAGCCACATGCTTTGAAATGCATTCATTCATATATTAAAGTACACAATTCTTATTTGTAACTACACACCTACATAGCCATATCTTCAAAGTACATACATACATACTTGATATAGTGTGGGGGTGCTCTAGGAGATCTTGGTGCCTATAGAGTTTGGGTCAGTTTATGGTGATGAGAAATTCTGGTCGTGTCTTCTAAAACAGACCATAGGGTCAGACAAACCTAAAAGTGTCCAACTCCTCTCCGCTGGTTCTAATTCAGATCCAAGACAGTTGAAGAATTGACTGAGCTTATACTCTAAAACAGTCCCTTCTGTGCTTCTAAAACATTTTGTCGGGTTTAGTTGGGTGGATTATCCCAAATGTCCTCAAACCTGTTCACGACTATGGATGCAGAACACGAGATCCAGTACACAGTGAGCTTGCTACAGGAACTCGTATATGGGGAATGACTTGTGAGGACGTTTTAATAACCGACCTGACTAAACACAACAATACATTTTATAAGAACAGAAGGGACTGTTTTAGAGAATAAGCTCAGTCAATTCTTCAACTGTCTTGAATTCACTCTATGCCGCTGGACCAGCTGGGTCAGCATTATTACCGGTGGAGAGGAGTTGGACACTAGAAATTGTGAAGCCCTGAATGAGTCATGGGGTACACCCCTAATGACGAAACAAACAGAAAAGAAAAAATCACACAGATTACTTTTTTATTGTGTTATGTTTACTGCTCTATTAAGGAAAGCTCCTGATTGATCACACCGTGTGCAGAGGATCATCTTAGTTACGTACATACACACTTGTTGATATTTTTGTCTTTGATATTATGGCTACAATTTTAAGGTAGAATAATATCATTTACTGAATGTTCAGACTCCAGACTCAACTATAAAATGTGTCACATTTAGAAACCCCCCAAAATCATCAGCAACTGGGTCTGAGAACAGACTGACAATGAACTAATATTACTGTAAGAAATTGGATTACTGGTTGATGGGGATGAAACCCAACTCAAGCAGCAACCACAAAAATTGTCAGTGTGAACTCACAAACAAACACCAAATTAACCCGTGCCCAACTCAGGCTTAAGTTAAAGGCAGTGTGTAAAGTATTTGTGCAACATTTGAAAAAGCAATAAAAAAAACACATCGCACAAAGGATCTCACACGACATTTAAAATAAAAATTTTAATAAATAAAACAAGACCAAAATGACAGAAATCCATTCAGTAGAACCAGTGATATCCATTTTTAAAGAAATAAGTAAAAATGGAGTGAAAAGCCCAAAACACCATTAGCAACCATGTGGTTGTGCGAAACTGGGACAAAATCACAAACTCAGGCTGAAAATGATGGAGCACTTGTAGGATGCAAGGTAGTCTTGCCGAAAAGCTAATTCTAAGTCCAGCGCAAAGAGTTCAATTTGCTTTAGAGAAGGCAGGGAAGAGCATGGAAGAGTTGCAGACAGTAGTTGATGTAACATGAAGAGCAAGCCTGGCATTGCAGATGGGCTTCGCTGTGGCGTGAAGATTCTGCTTTTGTCATGGTTGGTGAGGTCGAAGCTCTGTTAATGTATTCCCCATGAGCAGTTGATCCTGAAGGGTGAAGGGTTCGGTTGACAGAATTTTAAGTTGGCAGGCAGTACGAGCAACAATGCAGGCCTGTTTGTAGTTGCAAAGAGGCCCAACACTTCAATTAAGCGCAACCGAGGACACACCAAAGGTCCAGGATGTGAGGGGCTTCACTTGTGGGTCAGGGACTTACTCCAGTTAGATCTTGGTGCTGGTTCATGCAGTTGGTAGCCAGCTGTCCAGCAGGGTAGCAGTTCCCCAGAGTGGCAATATTTTCTTCATGGTAGAGTCTCCATTGGTCCAGAAGTGTATTGGTGTTTGAGGTCCAATATTTACATCCGATGCCTCCTTTGAAGTGGGAAAAGCTTTTACAGGTTTCCAAGGGAAGGGCGCATGATTCCTGCTTCCACTTCCATAGTTCCATACTAACTACAGGGGGTATGCAGCCCTTTGTGTGGTGGCAAGACACAGCCCATTCAAGTTTAAGTAGGGCTGTGCCTAGCTTTGCCTTGCCCATCCTGCCAGTGATAGCCCATCCAGGCATGTCTAGGCCATCTATTGTGTGTTGCACAAATACCCAAAGACCAACTACAAATAGTCAGGCAACCAAGAGACTCTAAATAGAAAGGGACGATTAACGCCAAATTTCTAAAAGTGACATTTTCAAAATTGTAGCCAGAAAGCTGACTTCACCATAAGAGAGCATTTTTCAACACAATTCCAAAGACATCAAGCATGAACAGGTTACTTATTCCCATTTGGAAGATACTGCTTATTAAATGCAATAAGGTAACTCCAGTGTTATCCTGTGGGAGAGGTTGGCCTTGCATATGTGAAAAACTAATTTTCAATATCAGGGCAAGTAAAATCGAAAAGTACATGTCCTAATTTTTATATACATTGCATCCTGCCCTGTGGGCTGTTTAGGGCCTAACCTAAGGTTGACTTATAAGTATTAAAAAGGAAGATTTTGACCTGGCTACAGATTTATTTTGTCAGGTCATAATGGCAGTTCAATACTGCACAAAAAGGCTGCGATGGCAGACCTGAGACATGTTTACAGCGCTACTTAAGTGGGTGGCACAATCGGTACTGAAGGCCCACTAGTACCATTTAATTTACAGGGCCTGGGCACAGGTTATACCTTGGTACTAGGGACTAGTACATTACATATGCCAATTGATTCTAAGCCAATCCCACCATGTTTTAAGGAGCAAGCATAAGGACTTTAGCACTGGTTAGCAGTGGTAAAGGGGGTCAAGACCTAAAATCCAAGACAAACATGTTCAGAAAACTGGAGGGTGGAGACAAAACATTTGCTGAGGATTTTGCAGAAAGGGCCAAGTCCAACAACTACCAGGAGCATGAATTTGTAAATTAGAAAATACATTTGCCGAAAATAGCTCAGGAGATTCAGATTCGGACTGCAAGATTTTTCCTGTAAATGATGTATCAATCCAAACATAGAATGAAATATTTATTAATAACAGTGCCTTGAAACGATGATGCCAGAAACACCATTGTGAAAAAATGGATGACATTGAAATATAACCCGCTATTCTATGACAAGTCACCATGGGCTTATGTTTGGATACTATTAATACTAACGGCGCTCGTGATCGGACATCAAAGCAATATCTCTAGTAAAGGTGGTGCACTATGGACCTATTCCAGGGATGGATGAGCTAATATGTAGAAAACTACAGACACAAACAGGGTAGTTAGAAGTGTTCCACTCTGCCGCAAGATGATGGCTGTTGTCAAGATACAAGATATCCAATTCTAAGAGCTCCAGGCACAGTTCAAATTCCACATCTTGCTGCCAGTTCCCTTCGAGAGTGACTGGTACAGAGAATTATTGAACATTTACAGTCAAATTCCTCCATGTATAATGCTGATTCTAACTTTACAGACCATTAAATGTTCAATTATTTTCAATATGCTGCTCGATCCTTGCATTTATCACATGCTTCAAGAGCAGTAGTCCAATATTAGCAGTTGTTGTTTAGTTCCTATAAACCTATATTGAATCTGCGCGTTTAGACAACATACACTGTAGGATTGGTGTCAGGCTGATCCTGGACACCCCCACCGGGTATGTTAGCCTGTATACCAACAACCTCACAGCGCCACTAGAAACACCCCTTACCAAGGAGAGAACAGTCCTTGGCAACCATCGAACATGACAACCCTGATCCCTCAGGATCGTGGAAACAGTGCTATATTTTTACTCAGTCACTCATGCTCACTACATCTCAGAGAGATACACAGAATAAACGTATGTAGGTCTAAAAGCCAAGAATCCCTCTAGGATAAAGTCAACCCCATTAATGAAGTGTGAGACTGTAGGACCCCATCACGATATAGAGATGGACACACTGCAAGGGAGGTCAGACCACTGCGAGCTGGAGTGTCTGCATGCAGGAACCTCCGCATCGTGCATCAGTGTGACGGCATAGAAGTCCTTTCTCCCCAGACTACCTCAGCGATATATGGTGTTTATGTATCCAACGTGATAACCTCATGGGTTCTACCTTGCTGTGTCATGTCAGAACTAGGATGACAGAAGGAATGAATTTTTTGCATAGTTATTATGCAGGAGATTGTAGTCCTGCGAGTTTCCAAGAATCCTCATGCATAGTGGACGAGGCTAGTTTTCAGGGAAACCCTGCATCCTGTAAGCAGTACCATAATTAGGAAAAAGGTCAGGCCCAAGAACCGTTATGTACTGTAATGGTAGGGGAAAATATAGGTGAAAGGTTAAGTGACCACCTGAGCCTATACTGGGGTACCTATATGGAACATAACACAGTAGGGACTGTGGCCTCTTCCAATGCAGCAAAGCAAACCTTCATGGGAGACAGTGTTTACAACGCTGTCAGTACCACGCACGTTGGTAACAATGCGGACATTACATCATCCGCGTTGTTACCACGCATGGCATTACATCGTAAGTCATTTTAAGGACTTGCGCTAGATGGCACGCAACACCAGTGAATGTGTTGGATTTTAAGTCCAACACATTCCCTGCTGTTCCACTAACTGGTAGTAAGAATAGTAATTTATACTATTCCTAAGTCCAGGGAGCCATCTAGTGCAAGTCGTAGAAACAACTTGTGCTGTAATGCAATGCGTGGTAACAACGCGGACGATGTAACGCCTGCGTTGCTACCTACCGCGATGTAATATGTGGCATTGTAACGTCACATATGCAACCTGCATGTATTGTAAAAATTCCTTATTATAAAACTCTTGTGAAATGACTGAATGTCCCAGAATGTGTTTCTACAATCTGATTGGGGCATACCTCACTTGTGTGCTCAGAATTATATATTGATTTGATTTTGAGGAGAATCAACTGACCACATGGTGTATGGTTTACAATAAAAGGAAGCTAATAAAGTCGGCAGAGGGTACCGAGTGTTGGAAAATTCAGGGATGGGATACATTCTTTCTTACTAGTTATTTTCTTAAATATTCCATTTACTGAAGAATACAATTCAACAAACCATGAGCTTAGGTTTCTCTGATACTGATGTATTGTAAACCCCATGACCCCCCCAAGCATAACTATTCTTACTTCCCAAGCTGGAAGAAGGGAAAACAATTGAGTATTGAAGAAATGCAAAGGGTAATTTCCAAAGGTGAATTAAAATATTTGTTTTCTGAATTTAAAGGAACGTGTATTTCGAATGTGAAAAGAAATAAATTCCATCAGAGCATCATATGTTATGTTATAATCGCACATGTAGGGTTCATGGCGCTAAATCTAGAATTAGCCAAACTCAGTGGAGAGAGTTATTTGTAGGCCTGCACAAACATCCATCTCTTAAGCATTTTCCTACATTTGAGAAGATCAGTGCATGACGGAATCTCCAGAGGGAAGGAGTTCCACAATCCTGGGGCCGAGGAAGCAAACCGACATCTTCACTGACGTTTTAACTTAAAAGCAGGGATAGTCAGTAGCTGGAGGTGTGCTGAGCGTAGGTAGCGAGAGGGAGTGTGCCTTGATAGAAGACTATGCATGAATTTGGGGCTGCGACCATGTAGGAACTTAAAGTTCAGGCATCCAGTTTTAAGGGCAGAGCGTTGAGAAATAGGGAGCCGGTGTAGCTTTATTAAAAGAGGGTTGGCAGATTGCCACCTGGGTTGCTGATATATCGGTCTGGCTGCTTGTTTCTGAACCATCTGAAGCCGCTTGATTAGAAAAAGTGGTATGCCCAGTTAGACTGAGTTCACGTAGTCTAAGTGTGATAGCACCATAGCTATCACAACATGCATCAGCGCTGTGTGTGTGAGCAGTCGGCTGACCTTTCTGATCTTTCACAGCTGAAAGAAGCAGGCCGAGATGTGATCTTAGAGACAGGTCATTATTTATAGCGATCTCAAAACTCCTTGCAGAGGAAAAGGCTTCGGGAGGGGGTCCAAGTCCGTAGGCCATTAGTCTGGGCCCCAGCAGTTAATGCTGCTCCCTGTCAGAATGAATTCGGTTTTGCCCGGGTTGAGTTTTAAGTGATTATGGTCCATCCAGTGGCAAATGTACAACATGCCAGCCTGGAAATCAAGAACTGAGTTGGGTGAATTGTCGATGGTAAACATTAACTGTAAGTCATCGGCATAGTTGAAGGTGGTCACATTCCTTTCCTTCAGGGGCTGAATCAAGGGTAAAAGGTAGAGATTAAACAGATGGGGGAATAGTGAGGATCCCTGTGGGACCCTGCTTGTTTTTTTTTGTTTGGGTGTTGTGAATGATGCTAAGCAGAACGATTGGGAGCAATCTTCGAGAAAGGAGCTGATCCAGCTAAAGGCTGAACCCTGGATGCCAGCCTGCCTGACACAGTCCTTCAGAATATAGTGATCGATGGTGTCAAAGGTGGCCAGAAGATCTAATAGCACCAGGGCCTGAGGGGTACCTCTGTCAGCTTTATCTCGTAGGGTGTCCAAGACTGCCAATATCACCGTCTCTGTAGAGTGTGCCAGATGAAATTCTGCTTGGTGTGGGTCTAGATAGTTGGATTGTTCCATGAAGTTGGACAAACAATTTGCCACATGGGCCTTCAGTACCATGGCCAGGTAGGGGAGCAGAGAGATGGGGTGATATTTTGACAAACTTTTAGGGTCTGCTCCTGTTTTTTTAAAAGGGGGACCACCGTTGCTTCTTTAAACACTTTAGGGACATGGCCCTGGGAAAGGGACTCATTCAAAAGAGTAATGGCGGAGCTCGAAAGGACAGAGAGGGCATATTTTAGGATATGAGGTGGGCAGCAGTCCATAGGGGATCCAGATTTTAACCTTGGACAACAAGTCCAGGAAAGTCTGGGTACTAATGGCTGGGAAATGATCCATAGTAAAGGGGTTCCACTGCATAGAGGGTGGTGTCTCCTTGGAGATATGTATTGGAATGCTAGCTTTAATAGTTGAGATCTTTCCGATAAAATAGTTATTCAGGGAGTTGCAAAGTGCTTGAGTAGGTGTGGGTTTAGGTAGGATTCTGTCTGCATTAGATAGTTTGTTAACAATAGAGAATATTTCCTTCGATCTGTTGTTTGAGTTTAAAATTCTAGAGGAAAAATGCACAGTCTTTTTATATTCTTTCCGTGCTTCTTAATAGTGGTATTTTTCTTCTGGAGAATAATTCAGTCTCCATTTTCTTTATTTTTGGTGAAGGGCCCGTTTATGTCGTCTTAGTTCGTCCGTTGACCATCTCTGTGCATTAGAGCTGTTAGACCTGGCATCTTTGGCGTGGTTTCCCCCTATCTTTTTGCCTCTACCTCCTGTATTTTTGATGCTGTGCTGGATTTCGTTTTTGCTGGTTTAGATGCTTTGGACACTCTGCCACTGCTGATCAGTGCCAGAGTGTAAGTGCTCCCTGTGTAAATTGTTATTCTGATTGGATATACATGTTTGGCATATTTGTATCACCATGAAGTCCCTAGTAAAGTGCACTGGGTGTGCCAGGGCTGGTGATGACAAATGCTACTAGTGGGCCTGCAGCACTGATTGTGCCACCCACAGGAGTAGCTCTAAAATGGTGTCTCAGGCCTTCCACTGCAGTGCCTGTGGGCAGTTTAGAACTGCCATGTCCTCCTGGTCAGTGTCCCCACTGACCAGGCCTAACCCTTCCCTTTTTGTGCACATCAGTCACCCCTATGGAAGGCCCAAGGTACCCCCCTGGTCAGGGTGCAGTGTATGTAAAAGGTAGAGCATGTACTAGTGCAGGTGACATGCTCTGGTAGTGAATGGCAGCCATTTTCGTTTTTCACTACTGTAAGGCTATCTTGCTCCATAGGTTAACATGGGGGATGCTGGCTACAGTGGTTAACAGCATTTCTTCCCATAGGAAAAAGATAGGACATAAGTATCTAGTATCCCTGAACTCAGAATTTAATAACACATCTTTTAGGAAAGGTTGTTTTTAAATCCTGTGTTTGAGAACAGCACTTTTAGAAAGTTGCTGTTCTCTTGTCTGACCCTTCTGTGTGCCTGGGCATGTTTGTGTATTGACTGTCTGGTTTGTGAGTGACAGGGGCTGGGGAATTCCCCAGCAGGATGGATGAGTCAGCACTAGGCTGAATGACTGCAGTTGCAACTGGAGTGGTGGGAGGAGTTAGCACCTGGGCTGAATAGGGCTGTGCCTGCCTTCCACAATGCTGGCTCCACCCCCCTGCTGGGCGGCTGAGGACCCTGCCCCTCACTCTGAAAGGAAAGATGCAGCCAGCAAAACAAAGTACTCAGGATCCACCCAGAACTGGTTCAGACCGGGCACAGGGCCCACATGCACCCAGAGAACAAAGACTTTAGGGGTATAAGTACAGGACCCCTGACAACAGAAAATTAGATCATCCTGGAAATCAAGAAGGAACCTCTGCCAAGGAGAAAGCTGACTCTGAAGAAGGAAGATTGTCCTGCTGTTGCTCTGCTGGACTGACCTGCTGTTGCTTTGCTGCCAAGGAGAGGGGAAGGACTTTGCTGTGTGCTGTGTCCCCTGTCTTGAAGGAATCTCCAAGGGCCTGAGAAGAGCTGGCTCCCTGTTTTGAAGTCCCAGGAACAAAAGGACTTCACCCCCAGCTTCCCTGAACTCTGCTGAGAGAGTTCTGTCCCTCCTAGAGTGCTCGATCCAGTTGTGGGGCCTCTCGAGGTTGGACCTGTGCTGGGAAGCTTGAAATTAAGCTTGAGTGACTTTTGAATCTGAAAAGTATCGCATCGCTCGCTTGCGGAGCGCATCCCCGACAGTGCGAGAAGTTTCCCGCCACTACGGAGGTCGAGATCGTCGCAGCGCCTGACGCCGCTGCCAGAGACGTCGCACCCTTCGTTTGCGGGACGCACCAGACCGGTGCGGGAGAATCGAACATCGCTGCGAGTATCGTCGCAGAGCCTGTCGTCGCTGGGTGAGATCGCCGCACCGCTTGCTTGTGGACCGCATCACGAAGCTGCGAGAGTCGTCGCAGGATCATCGCATCGAGGAGCTGCGAGAGAGAGTATCACCGCTGGACCGCGCATCGTCGCCCCGGAGATCGTCGCAACCCCTTCGAGATCGTCGCATCGTGCCTTTGCGAGAACAGACTTCCTACGGAACCTACGCACCGGAATCCATACAAGTGGTCTTCCTCCCCATACAGACCGGATTCGTCGCAACACGCCCGCTGCTGCAGCGGGGCTGTCGCAAACGCCTCCCCAGGGTCTCAGGAGCAACGCATCACTTGTTTTCCACCGCACCAGCTTCTGCTTTTTGGAACTTTGGTGCAACTAAAAGTACTGTGAGCAAACGTGACGCAACTGTGAACTTTTCACGCATCTGTGGTTATTTTTACCGCAACTTGAAGAACTTTAACGCAACCTTAAGAACTCTTTGAAACCATATTCTTGAACTGTGTATGTTGGATTTTTATCGTTTTGGTCTTGTGTAGTTTTAGATTAAATACCTTTATTTTTCTAAACTGTTGTGGAATCAGTTTGTGGTGTTTTCACTGTGTTACTGTGAGTGTTGGTACAAATACTTTACGCATTGCCTCTGGTTAGCCTAGACTGCTCAGGCCAAGCTACCTAGAGTGCGAGCAGGGGTTATCTTAGAGGGTTATCTCCTTGCCCTGACTAGAAGCAAGGGTCCCTATTTGGACAGTGGTACCTACCTCTGCCAACTAGAGACCCCCAGTTTCTAACATTGGTGGTCAGGCGGTGGGATTTGAACTTGTATTTGTACTTGACCCACAGTAATTGGTGTACATCACTAGTGAGTGCAGACCACTACGCCACCGCATACTACTGGTTTTTGGTTTTGATTTTCCTATTTTTGAGTAACTCTTCCAAGCATCATGTCTGTGAAAGGAAAGGCACCCAGTCAGGAGGCAGAAGAAGAATTAGAGTTTTGCATTGAGGATTTGTGTTCATACAAAGTTGAGCAACTTAGGAAATTCTGCCTTGAGTTTGAGTGCCCCATAAAAAGCGCCTACAGAAAGGAGGAGCTGCAGAAAATCTTGAGGGCCCATTGGGAGGCTCAAGAGGGAGATGATGTTGTGGATGTGGAAAACAGTTTTCAAAGCAAAGATCTGCCAGTGGGCAGAGTAGGCTCAGGAGCTGGCAGCAACCACTCCGGTAGGGGCCTCACCCCAGAAGAGTTACAAGAAAATCAGAGAATGAGAGAATATGACTTGGAAGTCATGAAAATGAAAAGGGCAGCGGAAGACAAGAGAGAGGCTCGTGCCCTAGAGGAAAAGAAATTGCTTTTGGCTCATGAGTTGAGCATGAGAGAACTGGATCTTAAAGCCAAGGAGGTGGATGCCAGTTCTAATGGTGGCAGCGCGCAGCCAGTGCATGGGGGTAAAGTATATATTCCCAAGGACCTGGTACAGAATTACCATAGGGGTGAGGATATTTATGCCTGGTTCACTTCGTATGAAATTGCATTGAAGATGAATGGTGTGCCTGATCAGCATTGGGGGGCGGGCCTGTGGAAACATTTTGAGGCTTCTGGGAGGAGTGCTCTAGAGCCCTTAGAATTAGCAGGTGCCATGACCTACCCCAATATGAAGGGGGCCTTATGTCTCAGGTATGGCCTTACCCCAGAGCAGTACAGACTGCAGTTTAAGAACTCCAAGAAGAAAGAGTCTGAGACTTGGATGGAGTGTGTGAATTTGTACTCGCGTGCACTGGAAGGTTGGATGAAGGGCAGTAAAGTAACTGATTTTAAGGGGTTGTTGCATTTAATCAGTTGGGAGCACTTGAGTAGTCTTTGTGTTCCAGAGCTGCGCCAGCATCTTTTAGACAGCAAGCTGACAGACCCCATTGAGCTTGATAAGGAGGCAGACCGCTGGACCAGTACCAGGGTCCACAGAGGAATTGTGGGTACCACAGCCAAAGGTGGGCAGGGTCCCCAGCAGAAGAGTGGGGTGGACAAGGGTAACCAAAAGGAGTTCTCAGAAGGGCCCCAAAATAGTTCCCAGGGAAAGGAATCCCAAACCCCCAAACCTAAGCAGCCATGGCCCTCTAAGGGCAGGCGGGAAAAGAAAGACAACAGGGGCCCACCTACCGGCTATCACTGCAATGAGGTGGGCCACATAGCTCCATAGTGTCCCAAGAAGAAGCAAGCACCCACTGGTGCCCCCGCCCCAGCGTTAGCTAGTGTAGCTTTGGGAGGGGATTTGGTTTCTAGTGACTGGTGGGAGCTAGCAGTCATGACCCTTGTCTCTCTAGGAGACCAAGAGATGGTCCAGAAAACCTTTCTGCCCTCTAACACTAAGAAATATGGGCAGAAGGTGACCATCAATGGGAGGGAGATTGAGGCTCTGAGAGACACAGGAGCCAGCGTGACATCCGTGAGGTGTCAGTGGGTGTCTGAAGACCAAATCATCCCTGGTGTACTCCGCCCTGTGGTGGCAGCTGACAGCTCAGTGCGCCTCTGCAAGCTGGCGAAGGTTCCCTTTGCATGGGGGGGGAGTCTCTGGTCTTTTGGAGGTAGTTGTCAGTGATGCCTTGCCTGTAGACTGTCTGTTAGGTAACGACCTGGAGAGTTCTCCATGGAAGGATGTAGAACACAGAACTCACTTGGAGATGTTGGGTTTGCCTGCGTGGATCTGTGTGTCCACACGTGCTATGACAGCCAGTAGGGGGGAGTCAGCAGAACTGGAGCCTGAAACAGTGGCCCAGAGACCTGCCAGGAGAGGAAGAGGCAGAGGGCGCGGGAAACCAGCCCCAGCCGTTCCCACAGTCCAGGAGGAAGCAGAACCTGAGGGGGATGCCCTGGAACCTACAGGGGAACAGGTAGCCGAACTGGGAGACTTGCCTGAGCTGACCCATTGGCAGCAGGAAGGTGGTCCCTCCAGGGAGGAATTCTGCCAAGCGCAGAAAGAATGCCCTTCCCTCATTGGTCTGCGGCAACAGGCTGTAGATCAGGCAGCAGGTGGAGCAGCCAGAGATCACGTTATCTACTGGGAAGATGACTTGTTATATAGTGAGCCTAAGTTTGCTGAGCCCGGTGCAGCCCGTGTGCTGGTGGTACCCGAGCGCTTCAGAAACGTCCTAATGGGTCTGGCTCATGACGTGCCTCTTGCAGGACATCTGGGGCAAGACAAGACCCTAAACCGGCTTGTCACCCACTTCCACTGGCCCCAGATGAGAAAGCACGTTGGTTCCTTTTGCAGATCTTGCCAAACTTGTCAAGCCAGTGGCAAGACTGGAACAAAGTTGAAGGCACCCCTTCAACCCTTCCCAGTAGTGAGCACCCCTTTCGAGCGGGTGGGCATAGACATTGTAGGGCCCCTGGACCTCAAGACAGCCTTAGGCAATAGGTTCATCCTGGTCTTGGTGGACCATGCCACCCGGTACCTGGAAGCAGTCCCTCTCAGGACAATCACAGCACCCGTGGTGGGCCGTGCATTGATGGGGATCTTTTCCCGTGTGGGGTTCCCCCGAGAGGTGGTCTCCGACCGGGGTACCAACTTCATCTCTAAGTACATGAAGTCTCTGTGGGAGGAGTGTGGGGTAACTTATAAGTTCACCACTTCTTACCACCCTCAAGGAAATGGGTTGGTTGAAAGGTTCAACCGGACCCTGAAAGGTATGATTATGGGCCTAGCGGAGCCTATGAGACGTAAGTGGGACGTCTTGTTACCATGCCTGTTGTTTGCCTACAGGGAGGTGCCTCAGAAGTCCTTAGGGTTCAGTCCCTTTGAACTCCTGTATGGCCCCCCTGTCAGAGGACCTCTCTCACTGGTGAAGGAGGGTTGGGAAAAGTCCCGTGGGAAAACCCCCCAGGATGTGTTCAGCTATGTGCTGGCCATCCGCAACCAGACACAATGCTTCAGGAAGCTCGCTCAGGCGAACCTGGAAGCAAGCCAGGAAGAAATGAAAAGATGGTACGACCAGAATACCACTCTGGTCGAATTTCAACCTGGGCAGGAAGTGTGGGTGATGGCACCAGTGGAGCCTTGTGCGCTCCAAGACAAGTGGACTGGGCCATATGAGGTGGTGGAAAGGAAGAGTGAGGTAACCTACCTGGTTAACCTGAAGACTCCCAGGCAGCCCCTGAGAGTCTTGCATGTGAAACGCCTCAAACCACACTTTAAGAGGTCTGAAGTAACCATGCTCCTGGCTACAGATGCAGGAATGGAAGAGGATAGTGATCCTCTCCCTGACCTCCTGGCAGTTAAGGAGCAAGATGGGTCAGTGGATGGTGTGGTCCTCTCGCCCACCCTGACCCCAGAACAGCAGAGTGACTGTCGCCAAGTGTTGGGTCAGTTCTCCTCCCTGTTCTCCCTGACCCCAGGAGTCACCAACTGGTGCGTCCATGATGTGGACACTGGAGACAGTCTGCCTGTGAAACATAAATTTTACAGGGTAGCTGACAAGGTCAGGGCCAGCATCAAGGAAGAGGTTTCCAAGATGTTGGCGCTAGGGGTGATTGAGCCCTCCAGCAGCCCCTGGGCTAGCCCAGTGGTCTTGATACCCAAGAAAGCTGCTACCCCCGGTGGCCCTCCAGAACTCCGGTTTTGCGTGGACTACCGTGGGCTTAATGCGGTCACGAAGACTGACGCACACCCCATCCCCAGAGCTGATGAGCTCGTGGATCGGTTGGGAGCTGCCCGGTACCTCAGTACATTTGATTTGACTTCGGGGTACTGGCAGATTGCCTTAACTGATGGGGCCAAAGAGAGGTCTGCATTTTCAACGCCAGAGGGGCACTTCCAGTTCCGTGTCATGCCCTTTGGGTTGAAGAATGCCCCTGCCACATTCCAGAGACTGGTTAACCAGGTACTGACCGGGCTGGAGGAATTCAGCGCCGCATACCTGGATGACATTGCTGTGTTCAGCTCCACGTGGGAGGAACACCTGCAACACCTCTGCGAAGTGTTGAAGGCTCTGCAAAGGGCAGGCCTAACTATCAAGGCCAGCAAGTGCCAGATAGGGCAGGGATCTGTGGTGTATTTGGGACACCAGGTGGGGAGCGGCCAGGTGGCGCCCCTACAGGCCAAGATTGATACCATTCTGGCTTGGGAGCCCCCCAAGACCCAGACAGAGGTGAGAGCCTTTTTGGGACTCACCGGGTATTACCGGCGTTTTGTCAAAGGATATGGCACCATTGTCGCCCCTTTGACAGAACTCACTTCCAAGAAGTTGCCCAAAAGAGTTGACTGGACTGCCGCCTGCCCAACTGCTTTTGAAGCCCTGAAAACTGCTATGTGCACAGCACCGGTGCTCAAGGCACCTGACTTTTCCAGTGAGTTCATAGTTCAGACAGACGCTTCAGAGCATGGTGTGGGAGCAGTACTCTCACAAATCACTGAGGAGGGAGGAGACCAGCCGGTAGCCTTCATTAGCAGGAGACTACTCCCCAGGGAACAGAGGTGGAGTGCGATTGAGAGAGAAGCATTTGCTGTGGTCTGGGCTCTGAAAAAGTTGAGGCCCTACCTGTTTGGGACTCACTTCCGTGTTCAGACCGACCACAGGCCCCTCAGATGGTTAATGCAGATGAGGGGTGAGAATCCAAAGCTGTTGAGGTGGTCCATCTCCCTACAGGGAATGGACTTTACGGTGGAACACCGCCCTGGCACAGAACACGCCAATGCTGATGGTCTGTCCAGGTTTTTCCGCCTTAGTGAAGAGAAGTCCCAAGAGGGTGGGTAGTTCTCCCCACTTTCAGCTGGAGGGGACAAGTGTTAGACCTGGCATCTTTGGCGTGGTTTCCCCCTATTTTTTTGCCTCTACCTCCTGTATTTTTGATGCTGTGCTGGATTTTGTTTTTGCTGGTTTAGATGCTTTGGACACTCTGCCACTGCTGATCAGTGCCAGAGTGTAAGTGCTCCCTGTGTAAATTGTTATTCTGATTGAATATACATGTTTGGCATATTTGTATCACCATGAAGTCCCTAGTAAAGTGCACTGGGTGTGCCAGGGCTGGTGATGACAAATGCTACTAGTGGGCCTGCAGCACTGATTGTGCCACCCACAGGAGTAGCTCTAAAATGGTGTCTCAGGCCTGCCACTGCAGTGCCTATGGGCAGTTTAGAACTGCCATGTCCTCCTGGTCAGTGTCCCCACTGACCAGGCCTAACCCTTCCCTTTTTGTGCACATCAGTCACCCCTATGGAAGGCCCAAGGTACCCCCCTGGGCAGGGTGCAGTGTATGTAAAAGGTAGAGCATGTACTAGTGCAGGTGACATGCTCTGGTAGTGAATGGCAGCCATTTTCGTTTTTCACTACTGTAAGGCTATCTTGCTCCATAGGTTAACATGGGGGATGCTGGCTACAGTGGTTAACAGCATTTCTTCCCATAGGGAACTTTCTTTGTGCATACCTGCTGCCCGTTTGCTGGTGGAACAGCTTCCTTCTTGTGGACCCAGGCTACTTCTCGCCGGACCCGCTCCGCGGGTCCCGCATCGTATCTGGGAGCAGAGGAACTTCGGGAGTGCGTGCAGACGCCAAGGGTGCCGGTAAGCCTTGCAGGGCTGCGAGCAGCGTGGTCAGGGACTCCATATCCCAGGAGTCCCTGATAGCCCGCCTGCAATCACCTGGGCCGCTCTCCCTGCAAGCCCCGCCCCTTCACCTACGGAGCTAAAAGCCACCGCTCCCACTACCTCTTTGGGACTTTCTTTGTGCATACCTGCTGCCCGTTTGCTGGTGGAACAGCTTCCTTCTTGTGGACCCAGGCTACTTCTCGCCGGACCCGCTCCGCGGGTCCCGCATCGTATCTGGGAGCAGAGGAACTTCGGGAGTGCGTGCAGACGCCAAGGGTGCCGGTAAGCCTTGCAGGGCTGCGAGCAGCGTGGTCAGGGACTCCATATCCCAGGAGTCCCTGATAGCCCGCCTGCAATCACCTGGGCCGCTCTCCCTGCAAGCCCCGCCCCTTCACCAATCACACCATCTATATACATACGCTTGCTCCACCGCTACGCGGGAGCGAGCGGGAGCGCGCCGGGAGAAGCCCGGGACAAGGGCGGGACCATCTTAGGCCATCAGGGGCCAGAAGAGGCCGGGCCGGGCCACATCTCTTGGCTCCGGAAAGTGGACACGAACTTAACGAGAAAATGGCTTCAGGTACCCGCTCTAGCAAGATTAAGAAACCTGCGGGAGACGTTGTCACAGGTACTATGGACCAATTTATAACCCGAGCAGTCACATTAGTAGAAAAGGAGATAACTCTAGCTGAACAACGATTATCATGGGACTCGGTGGGTACGCCCGACAAGCGTTCATCTTTAGGTGCCATTGCCCTGGCTCCTAGCCCCGTGCATGCTACTCCACCCTCATTGGTGATCATTGATTCCTCATTTATTGATGAGAGATTAAGTCGGATTAGGGCAAGTTTAGAAAAGGTGACCACTACCGCACCAAGTATAGTTCTTGATCCCACACTTAATATCTCATCTGCCACCACTGACCAATCGCTGGGGGAACATTCTTTGGATTCTAACTCCGTAACCCTCATAGCCCCAAGTCCACCCAAATTGCCTAGCGAGGCTAGCGAGGCTCTAAACACACCACCTTTAGTTGAACACATTGTAGCTAGCACTCCCAGAGTAGTGGCTGAGCAAAATACACTTGTAGGGAAGGTAGTTTTAGGACCATTCCAACAGAAAAAGAGAAAGCGCCTTGCAAGCCCCAGCAGGGGGGGCTTCCAAAAACCGCGCAGGAAAGCTATGAGGCACATCATGCCTAAAGGGGGTACCGGTATATGTCAAGTCCCACAGCAAAAATCAATAACGAGCTTTATCAGAGCTCCCGCTGTGGAGGACACTCCTGGCCCGATGGCCTCAATAGATACCAGCATTCTCCCTCAGGTCGAGCGCTTGATCAAGTCTGTGGTGCTGCCCCTGGTTGATAAGATTGATAGTCTCACACGCAAACTAGCTGCATTTGAACAGTCAACGCTGGACAATTTTTATGCTGTGAAATCTTTAGTTAAATTTCACGCCAAGGCCCAGGTTGAAGATAATGGAGGGTTAACAGGTGGTGCTGTCTCTATAGCTCCCCCTGTTTCTAGGGCCCACCCAGAGTCTTTACCCTGTCAAAAGACGCCCATCCCAGTCACGGTTTCTCAAACCAAGTATTCCAAGAGTGGAAACTTACATGGCCAACCATGTCTAAACCCTGTGCCTAGTTAGGCACATACAAGGGACAAATCTAGCTCCCAAGCCCCTAAGGCTCTTAAGGTCAACCCTGTTTCAAACATCAAGTCCTTGGTTCCAACTGCCACGGCAGCAGGAAATATATCGACCACGACAAAGGGTGATATAACACCATCCCCTCCCACTCCTGCTAATAAGGTTGTATCCAACCCTCCGGCAAAAATTGTAGTAAAATCCCCTGTTAAGGATAGGGCAAAAAGGCAAACCCCCAATGCTAGCCTCCCCCCTGGTTGTAAGCCCTATGTGGTGATTTTAACGGGGGTTCCTGAGCTTGATGAAGGTTCCAATGAGTTATATTCTGACCTTAAACGTAAAACGCTCTCCTGGCTCAAAGCAAATAGACCCCTCCCAGGGCACATTGATGGTAGAATAGCTTTTGTCCGTCGTGTGGGTTGGATTGGTAATAGACGCAAAAACCTAATGGGGGACTGCGTGCTGATTAATTTTAATGATCCTAGAGTAGCAGGCATGATTTGCAGTCAGCAGTCGCAGCATAATTTCTGCGACATTCAAACCAGGGACTTGGGGTACTTCTATCACCCCCCCCCCTAATGGGGTATAAGAAATTCTCGCAAGGTGGGGGTAGAGGTGGATGGCTCCCAGGTAACCCAATCCTGGATGCAAGAGCAAGGGAGTGGACACCCACCCAAGCAGCCCCATCTCAGGGTTGGGGTTGGTGACTTGGCGATATAGTAGCTTTTAACACCCCCCTGCTTAGGGTTAATACACCACACATAGCCAAGCGGGTAAACTTGCTTAATGTTCCTGTACCCCAACCCTCGCTTAATCCAATTATGCCTTCCTCCTCTGGCGATTGGTCTGAGACTATTGAGTTAGCGGATGGAGCACAATTTCAGACTATACAGGATGAAGTAGAAGGGTCTGGGGAATCCTTGCATCATTCAATCTTGAAAGTCATTAGCTGGAATGTGGCAGGCTTAAATAACAAACTGGATACCCCGGACTGGGTGGCGCTCATTGAGCCCCACGCAGTCTGTGCATTTCAAGAGACGTGGTGCGTGGAACCAAGGCACAGAGTGGGTTATGCCACTTTTTTTGTCCCGGCAGGCATCCCAGCTTCAGGAAGAGGTCGCCCTTATGGAGGTCTCTTAATTTGGGTAAATATTTCCTTAGGATGGAGAGTATACCATCATCCCCAAAAATCCCCAGATTTGATGCGCTTGAGTATAACTTGCCCAGGGAAAGCCGAGAAACTGGAGATCATTAATATCTATACACGTGGGGCCTCTGGGAGAGCATTGTCACCAACTCTTTCTGCTTTAGAGATGATTCTAGGTGAGTGCAGTGGAGACTCGTTAATTATGGTCATGGGAGACTTCAATTGCACTTTTGAGCCTCTGTTGCCTGATGAATCTCTGGATTTGTATGATGAAGACTCTAGGAGAGGCGTCCCGTCATTAGACCTTCCAATAATAAATAAATGGACACCCAGAATTATTCAGCTAAACTCCCTTACACTTGAGTATGGCCTGAGAGCAGCCAATGGGAGAACACGCTCAGACATAGCAGGGGAACATACATACAATAGGGTTGGGCACTCATCCAGGATAGATTACATCCTTCTAAATTTCTCTTTTTGGGCCCACATGATGGACATGATAGTCTTACCCTCCCTGGACAGTGACCATAATGCACTTTCTTTATCCCTAACACGCTGGTGGCGGGAGAGTCATCTAGTCAGTGGAGATCGTGATGCACCTGTGCCAATGCCTTTGGGAGGGGTGGTCCCTTCAAACTGTCTAAGACGACTAAAATGGGATAAAGTGGCAATCGATGAAGAAAAACTCTCCTGCATTCGTGCTGTTGCCTCTGGGGCCTGTGCAATTTTGGAAAATGAGCCTGTCAGTCCAAACCATATTACAGCAATGTTTAGTGAGGTTTCGACGTCAATTGGGGGCCTATTTAAAGCTAAGATAAAAAGGGGATTTAATAACCCTGATAAGCGGCATGGGAATTTTGGCTGGTACTCAAAAGAGTGTCGTGCTAGAAAGAAAGCACTAATATTGGCTGTAAAAAGTGGAGATGCGACCCTAATAGCCACTGAACGTAAGAGGTATAAAGCGGAGCTAAAGTTGGCAAGGAGAGAGTGGGAAGACGCTTTTTGGCAGGAACTTCGTGTTGCCAGTGGTGGAAAAAATGCAAGAGGCTTTTGGGATCTAATACGCAAGAAAAATAGACCCCTAGACACTGTCATCACTTGTAACATAACTGAGGATCAATGGCATTTACATTTTTCAAAATTGTATACAGCTCCTGTAGCAGAGGTAATGGACTTCGCTCTACCTCATATCTCTCGAGGTGATGGGAGCTTCGAGGAAAGCCTGTTTACTAGGAAAGAGACAGAAGGTGCAATAAAATCTCTTGTACCGCGTAAAGCGGCCGGCCCCGATGGCCTTCCTGGTGACCTGCTTCGTATGGACTTGGGCAATTGGAGTATGCTAATTGCATCAGTTTTAAATGCTGCTATGGCGGGTGCACCCCTGCCTGCTTCATGGATGGCCGCGGAGGTGGTCCCTCTGCATAAGAAAGGCTCAAGAGAAGACCCAGCGAACTACAGGCCGATTAGCCTGATCGATTGTTCGCAGAAAGTAGCAGGCAAGGTTCTTTTAGCCAGAGTCCAGCAGTGGGCAGAGGAAAACAAGATTCTTTCAGATTTTCAGGCTGGGTTCCGAGCTGGCACGGGAACAATCGAACAAACATTAAGGCTACTTATGATTTATTGGAAGGTGGTCGTGATTGGGAAGGGTACCTTATATCTGGCCTTCATCGACCTCCGCACAGCCTTCGATTTGGTCCCTAGAAATAACCTATGGAAGGTTTTGTGTGACCTTGGTATGCCATCTTACTTGCTCCATTTGATTATGAGGTTCCATGAAAAAAACTATGCCCAAATTCGCTGGGGTCCGAATGGTGAAAAGACCTTAAGAATAGATGTGAACAGAGGTGTAAGACAGGGGTGCGTACTTGCACCAACACTCTTCTCGCTCTACGTGAATGGGGTGGTGGACTGTCTGACCAGGATACCAGCTGATGCACCCCGTCTGGCAGGTCGCTTAATTCCTACCCTGCTTTTTGCGGACGATACTTTACTTCTGTCAAAATCCCCGATGGGACTTCAGCAGCTTCTCTTTGGTTTTGATGACTTTTGCAAGCAAAGAGGACTCTGTATTAACACAGACAAAACAAAGTATCTTATCCTGAATCCCCCGCAAAAACTTGGCCCCCCACCAACACTAGGGTCTGTTGCACTGGAAAGGACCAAAACGTTTGATTACTTGGGTATCCGGCTGGTGGACTCGATGAAATGGGACCATCATTTGACCAAAATGTTGCTAAATTTGAAAAGAGTAACTGGGGCTCTGTTGAAAGAGCAAAGAGCAGCCTCCACGAAACCTATAGCAGCAGTAATGGATATTTATTCGGCCAGAGGAGTGAGTGCCGCTCTCTATGGGGCGGAACTCTGGGGAACGTCAAACATGAAAGATCTTACTCGAGCTGAGAACACCTTCTTGAGAAGTTTGATGTCCCTCGGTCCCTCTGTCCCTATCCTGCCGTTGCAACTAGACATGGGCTGTCGGGCGATTGAGGACCAAGCCAAGTTACGCCCTTTGCTTCTGTGGACCCGCATTTGGAGAGTACCTGAGCTGTCAAGTTATGCGGATGGCCTGCGTGAGATTATTAAATCCACTGGTTGGACAAAAATAAAATGGTTAAGGGACATCAAAGCATTACTTGTCAATCTGGGCCTAGAAGAAGCATGGCATCAACAGACGGCTCCGCCCAAACTAATGCTAAAACAACTCTATTGGAATTGGGTGGCAAATAAAAGAAATTCTTCTGTAACGATTTGTAAATCGTCCAGAAATTTTATGGAGTTTAAAGATGTCCCCCTCAGAGAACTGTATTTGGACATTATTTCTGCCCCATGGGAAAGATCCTTGTATTTCAAATTTAGAATAGGTCTTCTTCCCTTAATGGAACTCACAAGTCATTGGAAAATTCCCTACCAGACTGCCCCGTGGTGCCCCTTCTGCCCACAGCGCTATGAATCTGTCCCTCACTTTTTATTCGAGTGTCCTGTCTATAAAGTTCCACGGACGAAATGGCTAAAACCCATGTGCCAAACACTGGGAACAAGACATTGTAATATGGCACTAAGGATACTACTTTCAGACACTCGTTCATTTTATGCATGCGCCACCTCGAAGTATCTTGGGTGGGCATGGCGGATTCGGTCAAAAAGACTTAGACAAATAGTTTAATCGTGTTTTTATCTGCTGATTTTTATCATGTAAGGAGTCTTTTTTTATATGTGTCCTATTCTTATTTGTTTAAAATGAATTTTAATTGTATGTACGCTTTTTAAGATATTTTTTATGTCGAAATAAAGCCTTTTTGACTTGACTTGACTTGAGCATTTCTTCCCATAGGAACAAGATAGGACGTAAGTATCTAGTATCCCTGAACTCAGAATTTAATAACACATCTTTTAGGAAAGGTTGTTTTTAAATCCTGTGTTTGAGAACAGCACTTTTAGAAAGTTGCTGTTCTCTTGTCTGACCCTTCTGTGTGCCTGGGCCTGTTTGTGTATTGACTGTCTGGTTTGTGAGTGACAGGGGCTGGGGAATTCCCCAGCAGGATGGATGAGTCAGCACTAGGCTGAATGACTGCAGTTGCAACTGGAGTGGTGGGAGGAGTTAGCACCTGGGCTGAATAGGGCTGTGCCTGCCTTCCACAATGCTGGCTCCACCCCCCTGCTGGGCGGCTGAGGACCCTGCCCCTCACTCTGAAAGGAAAGATGCAGCCAGCAAAACAAAGTACTCAGGATCCACCCAGAACTGGTTCAGACCGGGCACAGGGCCCACATGCACCCAGAGAACAAAGACTTTAGGGGTATAAGTACAGGACCCCTGACAACAGAAAATTAGATCATCCTGGAAATCAAGAAGGAACCTCTGCCAAGGAGAAAGCTGACTCTGAAGAAGGAAGATTGTCCTGCTGTTGCTCTGCTGGACTGACCTGCTGTTGCTTTGCTGCCAAGGAGAGGGGAAGGACTTTGCTGTGTGCTGTGTCCCCTGTCTTGAAGGAATCTCCAAGGGCCTGAGAAGAGCTGGCTCCCTGTTTTGAAGTCCCAGGAACAAAATGACTTCACCCCCAGCTTCCCTGAACTCTGCTGAGAGAGTTATGTCCCTCCTAGAGTGCTTGATCCAGTTGTGGGGCCTCTGGAGGTTGGACCTGTGCTGGGAAGCTTGAAACTAAGCTTGAGTGACTTTTGAATCTGAAAAGTGTCGCATCGCTCGCTTGCGGAGCGCATCCCTGACAGTGCAAGAAGTTTCCCGCCGCTACGGAGGTCGAGATCGTCGCAGCGCCTGACGCCGCTGCCAGAGACGCCGCACCCTTTGTTTGCGGGACGCACCAGATCGGTGCGGGAGAATCAAACATCGCTGCGAGTATCGTCGCAGAGCCTGTCGTCGCTGGGTGAGATCGCCGCACCGCTTGCTTGCGGACCGCATCACGTCGCTGCGAGAGTCGTCGCAGGATCATCGCATCGAGGAGCTGCGAGAGAGAGTATCACCGCTGGACCGCGCATCGTTGCCCCGGAGATCGTCGAAGCCCCTTCGAGATCGTCGCATCGTGCCTTTGCGAGAACAGACTTCCTACGGAACCTACGCACCGGGATCCATACAAGTGGCCTTCCTCCCCATACAGACCGGATTCGTCGCAACACGCCCGCTGCTGCAGCGGGGCTGTCGCAAACGCCTCCCCAGGGTCTCAGGAGCAACGCATCGCTTGTTTTCCACCGCACCAGCTTCTGCTTTTTGGAACTTTGTTGCAACTAAAGGTACTGTGAGTAAACGTGACGCAACTGTGAACTTTTCACGCATCTGTGGTTATTTT
Source organism: Lissotriton helveticus (assembly GCF_964261635.1). Classification (NCBI taxonomy): domain Eukaryota; kingdom Metazoa; phylum Chordata; class Amphibia; order Caudata; family Salamandridae; genus Lissotriton; species Lissotriton helveticus. The sequence continues at coordinate 139,869,589 of NC_136064.1, forward strand.
TACCGCAACTTGAAGAACTTTAACGCAACCTTAAGAACTCTTTGAAACCATATTCTTGAACTGTGTATGTTGGATTGTTATCGTTTTGGTCTTGTGTAGTTTTAGATTAAATACCTTTATTTTTCTAAACTGTTGTGGAATCAGTTTGTGGTGTTTTCACTGTGTTACTGTGAGTGTTGGTACAAATACTTTACGCATTGCCTCTGGTTAGCCTAGACTGCTCAGGCCAAGCTACCTAGAGGGCGAGCAGGGGTTATCTTAGAGGGTTATCTCCTTGCCCTGACTAGAAGCAAGGGTCCCTATTTGGACAGTGGTACCTACCTCTGCCAACTAGAGACCCCCAGTTTCTAACAAGAGCGACGTGCTCATTTGAGTTTTTTGAGAGGGGCATGCCTATCACTAGTAGCTAGTAGCCAAGCTGAGATATTTGCTTCCAAGAAATCGACATTAGGACAAAGGTTAGGGTTAAGCTGGCCAGTGTGTCCTGAAATTCCATTTTGTTAAGGATATTCAATTTCCTAATTATTCCCCCCTCCACCGTGGGGTTTTTGCTGCTTGTAGGGATTGTTACTGTGAATTTTATCTGACCATATGCAGACACTGTTAGAATAGAGGTCCAGACTTGGTCTGATATGTGCCCATTGATGTATGTGGCTGAGGATACCTGCTGGACACAGTTTAGGTTGGTTAGGAGATCAGTCAATTCAGCAGAGTGAGGCCCGCCTAGTGTGTCATTAGTCCAACAGTGGAAGTCACCTATCAATAGTAGTTACGAGGTTGACAATTTGTTCACTCAGCGAAAGGGGGAACAGGGGCCAGTGCTGCGGAGGCCTATAGACCAGAGCACAGATGAGCGGGGCAGAGTCAGACTTTAATTTGATGGCAATATTATCTACTGCAGGGTGAATGGTCGCTGCTACTCCGCAGCCCATTCTTCCTGGTGAGCAGTTAACTTGAAGGATGTACTAGTCATTAGGTAGTGCAGCCAGGATGTCAGGGGTGGAGTCAAGTGTCAGCCAGGTTTCTGTTACGAAGTAGATGTCTTGTTTTTCAGACACTAACAGAAGGAAAACATTGAGCTGATGTTTAGCTAAAGAACGGGTGTTTGTAGTGCCGAATACCTGAGTCTAACAGTTCCCAGCGACCAGGGGTATGGAAAGTAGGTTCTGAGATTTCAGAGAAGGATCTCCATGTCCGCAGGATTAGTTTGTGGCTCAAGAGTGCCCATGTAACAGGATTGAGTGTGTATGACACTGAGTGTGTTGTCTAAGTTCCTCAGAGGACTAAATGAGAGTTTGTGCATGGTGTCTGGCCTCAGGCCCGTATGGGCGTGGACTGGCACAGAAGGGATTGCCTTTGCCTTTTAATTTTCCCGCGCTGCCGCAGACATAAGTGCAAACACAATGGACCCTATGTATAATAAAGTACATGTTGACAGTGAGAGTACTGGTAATGTTTGTCAGAAACAGGAAGGTTTGGATTTTTTCTTAAAAGTCGAAAGCAAAAGAAGTAGACAAAATTAGATTTGAAAGCACTAACTGTGATCGATATATTATAAAGTTTTACTTGAGTTGCAATCTATGTTGTAGAGAAAAACTCTATTGATGATTTTGTATATATTAAGCAATATTTAGCAAAATGACTCTACATATAGTTTAGTGGTAGTTCCAGAATTATGTATTACAATACCAATCAATATGAGGAAGTTGACCCTTGGCTTAAAGGAAAATAAGGCTCGGCTGGCCCATAGGAGAAGCCACTGCAAGATGGACTTGAAGTCCCACAGGGCCTATAAGGGTAAACAAAGCCTACATATGTGGTAGGAGATGGCATAGATGAGTGGCTTGCAGCCTATGGGGTGACTCCTCATAAATCACATTTAAAGGGAGAGCACAGGCACTTTACTACTCGTTAGCAAGAGTGCAGTGCACAGAGTTCCTCAGCCAGCAAATCTGTGTGTGTACTACACAAAGGATGGTCATTTCCTACACTGTTGTACACTCAAACAGCGTGGGGTCAAATATGAGTCAATAAGTTTTAACTAGGCCGGAGCGGTAAATTCCATTCCGCTTGCGGGATTTGCAGAATTTAGGTAATTTCACGTTCCACGGAGAATGCAGAATTGCCCAAAATTGCAGAACTTTTTGCTTGTTTGCGCTTTCAAAACGTGTTCTCGAGTCATTTCTCCCCTAGCATGCAAACAGCCCTGGACCTGTGTAATTGGGCCTGAAGGTGCACTACTGGCCCAACTGTGGTGGAAACAAAATTGACATGTCAGACACCAAACTCCCGATCGGAACCACTGCATAACAAATCCTCAATGCTGGGCTTTGCATTGCTGCCAGCAACCTCCTCAGAGCCGCGGCTGCACAATACATAATCCTTGTAGGTTTTTACATCACAATCCCCTCATCGAAGGCATGCTCCATGACAATTCAGGACTCTGCACTGCAATACCCCGCAGCTGCTTATGAACCAGCCAATGCAAGATGCATCTTCAACACACACCTTTGCATCATAAGGTGCTCATCAATGACATCCTTGATGACAACACAGAACCTTGCATTGCAGCCACGAAGATCCTAAGAAACACTGCTGCACAACACACCCTTGACGTAAGATTCTGCATCATAACTAGCTTGGTCCCTATAGCTGACAGGTGCTCCAACATGGTCAGCCTGAACTTATGACTTCGTCCCGGTGCAACTAGACAGCCAGAGTTAGTGCTTTGTGCTTAGATTTTGGTTTTATATTATGTGCTACATTTTACTCTATTTTTCTAAAATGGCGTGGGGTTTTCCGTGTGTTGTTTCACTTTATTTTTGTTTGAAGTGCTGCATAAATACTTTACACATTGCCTCGAGGTTAAACCTTTAAAGTTGTTGTACCAAGCTATGAGAGGGTTAAGCACAGGTTAACTTGGGGTTCGCTCACCCTGACAAGGATTGTGGATACTGCTTGGGTAGCATTCTACTTCCTCAAAAAGTAGCCCCATTATCAACACTTTCCAAACATGAAACCTTTGGGAGGTGGCAGGTGCATCTGTCAAAACAAAGGAAATCACTCACTCTGAACTGAAAGTGGACTTCAGAAGTCAAAAAGGTTGACCTCTATTTAGCTCCTTATGTGAGGGCTAACTGCCAGTCACCTAAAGTGAAGTCAAATGCACTTAGACACCTGGCAGTCCCCAACTTGTCTATGAGCTTATAAGCTCTGGGCACGCGGAGAGCACAAGTCTCGGTGACTTCATTTAGACCTCTGTAGTCTGCACAGATAATCATTGGGTTTGGCTTGGGTACCAGAACCAGTGGACCTGCCCTATGCACTACTGCAGGGCTCAAACACCCCCAGCTCTAGCATGTTAACAACCTCAGACTTTATGCCAGATTTGACTTGATCTGAGAACCTATAACTCTTTCTTTAGACCGGCGCCTGTGTCCACATCATAAGTATGCCAAGGTGTCAGACTCTGATAAAGGTATATCTAAGGACGTGGGTAAGTCCATGACACTTATTCAATCAATCAATCAATCAGTAAATTTGTAGAGCGCACTACTCAACCGTGAGGGTCTCAAGGCACTTGGGTGGGAGGGGACGGGGGTGCTGCTACTGCTCGAAGAGCCAGGTCTTGAGTAACCTCCTGAAAGTTGCTAGGTCTTTGTTCTGCAGTAGTAGGGTCGGGAGGGTGTTCCAGGGTTTTTGTCGGCGAGGTAGGAGAAGAATCTGCCGCTGGTGGTCATTCTTTGGATGCGGAGCTGGCTGTTCAGGGTATAGAAGGTGAGTCGTCTGTTGAGGTATGCTGGTCCTGTGTTGTGGAGTGCCTTGTGTGTGTGGGTGAGGAGCCTGAAGAAGATGCTCTTGTTGACAGGGAGCCAGTGCAGGTCTCTCAGATGGGGTGTGATGTGGCTTCTGCGAGGGATGTCAAGGATCAGGCGTGCAGAGGCGTTCTCTATTTGTTGCAGACGGTTCATCAGCTTGTCCGGGCCTCCCTCGTAGAGGGCATTTCCGTAGACCAGCCTGCTACTGACGAGGGCCTGGGTGACCATTTTTGTTGTTTTGGTTTGGGATCCACCTGTAGATCTTTCGGAGCATGAGGAAGGCATTGAAACAGGAGGACAAGATGGCGTTGACTTGCTTGGTCATGGAGAATGTTGAGTCGAGGATGGATCCCAGGTTGCGTGCATGGTCAGTGGGTTTGGTGCAGTTCCCATGGCAGTTGGCCACCAGGAGTTGTCCCAGGCTGAGGGGGTGGAGCAGAGGATGAGGATCTCTGTCTTGTCTGAGTTCAGCTTCAGATGGCTGTTCTTCATCCCTTTGGTGACAGCTTTCATTCCTTCGTGGAGGTTGGTGTTGGAGGTTAGTGGGTCCTTGGTGAGGAAGAGTATTAGCTGTGTGTCGTCAGCATAGGAGATGATGTTGAGGTTGTGTAGTCTGGCGACGTGGGCAAGTGGGGCCATGTAGATATTTAACAATGTCGGGCTGAGGGACGATCCTTGGGGTACACCGCAGATGATCTTGGAGGCTTCAGATCGGAAGGGGGGAGGAGGACGCTTTGTGTTCTGCTGGAGAGGAAGGAGGTGATCCACTCCAGTGCTTTGCCTCGGTCTCCTGCGTCGTGGAGGTGAGTGCATAGGATGCGGTGGCAAATGGTATTGAAGGTGGCTGACAGGTCCAGGAGGATGAGGGGCGCAGTTATGCCGTTGTCCAGCAGGGCCCTGATGTTATTGATGGTGGCGATGAGGGCTGTTTCAGTGCTGTAGTTGCTGCAGAACCAGGACTTGGATGGGTCCAGGTTGTTCTTCTCCTTGAGGTAGCGGGTCAGTTGTCTGTTGACGGTCTTCTCAATGACCTTTGCCGGGAATTGAAGCAGGCAGATGGGTTGAAAGTTCTTGTGATCCCTCGGATCCGCCTTGGGTTTCTTCAGTAAGGCGTTGATCTCGGCATGCTTCCAGCTCTCCAGGAAGGTCGCGGTCTCGAAAGAGATGTTGATGGCCTTGCGGAGATGGGGTGCAATGGTGGTGCTGGCTTTGTTAAAGATGTGATGGGGGCATGGGTCTGATGGTGTGCCGAAGTGGATGGTGCTCATGAATTTTATGGTGTTTTTGTCATTGATGTTAGTCCAGGAGAGCAGGAGGTCGCTGTTGGTGGTTGCCGTGGAATCTGAGGTATTGTTGGGTGCCGTGGTGGTCTGGTTGTCGAAGCTGTCATGGATGTCTGCGATTTTGCAGTGGAAGAAGGAGGCAAAGGAGTTGCACAGGTCTTGCAATGGAGGGATGTCGTTGATGTTAGAGCTGGGGTTGGAGAGTTCCTTCACACTGTTGAAGACCTCTTTGCTGTTGTGTGCGTTGTTGTCTAGGCGGTCCTTGAAGGAGAACATTTTGGCGGATCTGATGAGGTGATGGTGTTGGTGCATGGCGTTCTTGTGGAATGTTTAGTTCTCCGTTGTCTGTTTGTGGTACCATTTCCTATCCAGTTTTCAGCAGTTTTGTTTGGAGGTCTGGAGGTCCAGGGTGAATCATGAGGCATTCTTGTTGGTGCATCTGTTGGAGGGATTCTTGATCGTGGCGAGGGTGTTGGCGCAGTCGTCAATCTAGCATCTGAGGTTGTTGGCGGCAGTGTCTGAGTTAGTTGGGTCAGAAGGTGGGCTTCTGGCCAGGGTGGTGTTTAGCTGGTATTTAGTGATTTTGCTCCAGCTGTGGCGGGGATCTGTTCGGTATTGTGGTGCGTGGTGGGTTTCCGGAAGGTGAAGTGGATGCAGTGATGATAGGTCCAGTGGAGTTCGATGGTGTGGCTGAAGGAGACGTGGGGGCTAGCAGGGAAGATAGGATCAAGCGTGTGGCTGGCGATGTGGGTGGGCATTGTCATGAGCTGTCCGAGGTTGGCGAGGCTGTTGACTAGGGTGGTGGAATTGGTGTTGTTGTTGTTCTCGAGGTGAAAGTTCATGTCTCCGAGGAGGATGTAGTCCGCGGAGACGTACTGACGAGGTCGGCAATGGAGTGCCTGAACTGTGTCTGGGGTCTGGGCAGTCTGTAGATTAGAGTTCTTCTGAGGGTGGTTTTGGGATCGGTGTGGATCAGAAAGTGCTGGTGTTCGTTGGTGCTGAGGCTATCTTCGGAGTTGGTCAAGACTTTGAGAGTGGACTTGTGGATGATGGCGACCCCCTCCTACTCCATTTGTGCAGTCTCTGCGGGTGATCTTGTAGCTGTCCTGGATGGCTATGGCGATGTCAGGTATCGATGAGGCGTTCATCCAGCTCTCAGTCAGGAAGGCGATGTCCGGAAAGGATGTGTCCAGCAGGTCCCAGAGTTCAACGGCGTGTTTGCGTGCGGAGCGGGTATTCAGGAGTATGCATCTGAGGTGGTTGCGATCTGTCTTGTGGGGTGGAATGGCAGGTTGGATGCTGGTGAATTTGCAGTTCAGGCAGGTGAAGGGTCCATGGGTGTGTTTCGGTGCGGCCAGGAAGCAGGTGTGAGTTTGTCCAGTGTTGAGTGTGTGGAGGGTGCTGGTATCATAGCAGACATGGGTGTCAAGGCGTTCGCAAAGACCAGGGGTTCTGGCACTGGGCACGGACTTACCAACAGTTAATATTTGAGGGGAATGCAAAATAAAAATAAAAGACAATGTGATTTCTTTTAATTCACAGCATTTTTTAAGTATATTTACTATTCCATCAGAAAAACAACCTACCTCATGCCTGTTAAAGCTAGGTGCATTACAAGTGTTTGTCGTTTTAAAAAGTGGGCTGTGATTCTAAAACGTTTGGGAAGCACTGCTCCTGAGACATTAACAAGGGCCAAGAGAGGTGGGCCATTCATCCTTGAATTGCCTTGCCTTGGACAAAAGCTATTAGGGCCTTAAAAGAACATCCCAAACTTGCCCAAGTGTAAGGCTCAGGCTTTGCCACCAAACCACTCTTCCCTACTTGCAAAGGGTAGAGTGTTGGAAAAATGCCAGAGCTGTGGTGTACCACATCTCCCTTTCTGCTTGCCCACATGTGCTCCCCATCCAACCTGTTTTACCAACATGCAGGTGTTGGTTTCATGGCTTACCTGGGCCGCACATCCCACACTCTCCAAGCACTCGATAGTGCACCTTGTGATCTTAGTACTGCCAGCTCCTCAGAGTGATCCTAATAATAAGCTACAAATGTGTCATCTGAGCCCTGTGAGAGCTGTGAACCACTGACAGCACACACCTTTCAAAATCCCTCTGTGTGATCTAAGTGCTGGGAGAGCCATGGCGAGCTGACAGCTCTACGTCACTCAGATCACAGAATCCGTGCATCACTACAGCACAATGTAAAGAGCTGGTGAGTATGGGCAGATAGGATAAGCACTCCGAGCCATCTCACCTTTCTATCAAAATGCAGTTAATATTTGACACTCAGTCAGACTTTGCTGCACATGCCTGGAACTGAAGGCAATTACCGGGCAACACACTTTTTTATGATTAGATAATGGTTTACTGACACAAAAAGCACAGCGTTCTCACTCAGATGTGTGCCTTACATGAATGTCATTTATTTATCCTACATAAAAATGCATAAAATATCTCATACATAGAGGTCCATTTGCAATTCTGTGTCATCGTGTGTTTATAGATCTTAAATCCCAGATATGTAGCTAGGATATGTGTAAGTGTGTGTGTGTGTGTGTGAGAGTGTGTGGGTGCGTGTGTGTGTTTGTATGGGTACGTGTGGTGTGTCTTTGTCTTTATGAATGTGCGCATGCGTTTGATAATGTGTTTGTTTACTCTCCCTGTTTCTGAGTTAGGGTTTATATTTCTGACTTTTCCTCTGCTTTGACACCAGGTCCCCAGCTCCTTCTGCAGTGAGAGCTGCCCCCCTGGGTTCAGACAGGCTGCGAGGAAAGGGCAGCCCATCTGCTGCTTCGACTGTGTCCCCTGCCCTGCTGGAGAGATTTCTAATAAGACAGGTGAGCATAAGGTCTTACTAGTATTATATGTAAACTAGGTCAACTTGAGGCCATCATTGGCATGTTGATGAGATGATAACATGGTGGTATAACGCTGAGTCCATGCAGGCGACAGAGTGCCCCCTGCCTTGTCTAAGCTTGGAACTGCAAACTTGAGCTCTTTGCACATAACACTTGTCTGTAAACAGCTCCATTTCATGGACTCATGATGAAGAAGATCCCTGTCTCCTTCCTAAACCTTCCCTGGGGTTTCACTTACTGCTAATAATACTAATTTATTAACCCTTGCATTGTTTACAGAGCCGGGTTCACACTCTATAAGTCAATACACAGATCTATACCCTGCAGTAATCGAAGGCCACTCTCTGGATCCACAGACCGATCATACATCAAAATAGAAATAGAAACAAGATGCTCCACATATCACTGGAAAACACATTGATAAGAAATGGATAAAAGAAAGTATGTGAATGGGACATGGCCATGAACCCAAAGGAACAGGTCGCACTTCAGTGGGGTTCTGGCTTGGCCAGCCCCAAAGAGTGGTTAACGTATGGCCTGTGGCCCCACCGTGAATACAGAGGGGCTCAGGAGGGTCCTGCAATGATTGAGAGGGTGAAGGCTGCCCTGATACCTAGCAGGCCCTCTGCAAATGGCAGTCATATGCAGGGTGAGTAAAGTGCCAAAGAGGCCATGGTCGTACAGGGGCGTAGGCAGCCCCACTACAACATGCTCTGGTCTTCATGACCGGGAATGACAACGGACCTGTGAAGCAATTGGAAATGATTAAGTGAGTGCCCACTGGTCTCCTCTCTTTCCCCCAGTTTTTACAATATGGATCAGAGGACAAAGAAGAAAGGCTGCATGACAAGTTGATAGCAACTGCGCAGAAAAATATGCGGCCATGCTGTGATGAGCAACTGAAACAGACACACAATTGATGGACGGAATGCAGAACAAATCAAAACATTCCCCCCAGTCAAGAGATCTGGGTTAAATTCATCATTCTTTTGCTCACCATGCCACCCAAGTTTATTCCTGGCCATATGCAAATCAGTCTTGACCTTGTGCCTCATGGGAACAGTCCAGCCTGAACTGCCAAGCCAGGTCCTCCCTTGACCAGAAACAAGCATCCTAGGACCGGTTTCAGGGTTTCACACCTCTTCACCAGGATAGCTTGATTCCAGTGGCACAGTGAGCCCAGGACCCATGTCTGGGCATACCTGGCGCACTTGGGACGAGAAAGCAAGATACACACAATTGATGGACGGAATGCAGAACAAATCGAAACATTCACCCTCAATCAAGAGATCTAGGTTAAGTCCGTTGTAGGAAAGTAGGATCTGCTTACTATTGTTACCCCCACTTTTGCTGGTGTTTCACTGATTTATCAACATTAGTCTGGTTGGGGCCCTGCTAACCAGATACCCAGCCTAGCTGCTTCCTCTCTAAATTGATTGCAAATACTTTAGGTACACTCCAGACTGGTTACTGGCTTACCCTTGTGAGTCCCTAGATGAGGTACCTTAGGTACCAAGGGCATAGGTACCCCAGAGGCCTACCAGGGGCTGAAGCATGTATTATGCCACCCCTTGGAAGCCTTCCAAAATGGCACCACAGGACTGCTACTGCAGCCTGGGTAAGGTGGTACTTGTTACCCTTACTAAGATATAGGCTACCTATATCTACCTTTAAATACAGACACATACAAACCTATAAGTCACCCCTATGGCAGGCCTTGACAATCCTGAAGTTAGAGTGCTTGGTTTTGTATGAGAGGGTGCCTGTGCATGAGCAGGACCCCTCTGCAGCTTTTGGAATCACTTCTCTGTAGCTGTTCTGTGATACAGCCATACCATATACTCTTAAGTATATTATAACCTTGCGATAAATGCTAACTTTGGAATGGCTGCATCAAAATATGTTGTGTTTGGTGTCAAACACTTTGGAATCCTACCCCCCAACCTGTCCTGGTGGCGGGTGTAGAATTCAACCTTCCTAGAGGGAGAAGACTTGTACACACTTACATGACCAGTAATAGTTTAAAAGAACCCCAGCATCCCAAAATGAATGATGCTGCCACAGACACGAGTCGGACCTCCTGCTGCTGGACGAAACTCGAGCAGGGGAGGCCTGGACAATAGGTTTCCTGTCACAGGGAGGTGTAACCATCTCCCCAGACAGGCTTTAGTGTAATGGGGCTGGGTGTGTGCATTCAGTGAATGCTGTTCAGACAGTGCTGGGGGCACACCTGGTGTCCCTGTGCATACCTCAGTTCAAACCGGTTGCAGGGGCTCTCAGCCCCTGAATTGGCGTGAAACCACCCCCTCCCCAGGTCCTCCCATAGGTGGGACATTAGAGTATGTCCAACCCCTAAAACTTAATATAAGTATAGGAAACCAGTCCTAAGGACTTTAGATTACCCTGGACAAAATTCTGCAACATATATACTAGAACTTCAACATTCTATTTTGACTAGAAGATGGAAGGATTTCCCTTGGGTTTAAGGAGTGACTCCCCTGTTCAAACAGGCACCAAAGAAGCATCTTGCCAATCTGCATTTCCAAGGCTTCTGCCGGAACACGAAGGTTTTGAGACACAAGACATGGACTTCCAGACATCTCCGAGGCCAACACGAGATCCCAGCAGAGCTGAGACCTGTAGCCATCACGAGAGACGTGGGACTCGAAATCCTGGACACCATGCTCATTTGCTAGAGCACCTACTTCCTGAACTTTCCCGAAGTTGTGCATTGGGCTACTCGTAGTCCAAGCCTTGAGCACGATCTGCACCGAAGAAAGTGGGTCTATACTACACAAGTGTTCTGTGGGCCTGCTTCTAGCATTTCTGCTTGAGGCGCCTTTGCGATCTTCTTGAGCTTCTCTGGTTGCCCAAGATGAGCCCTGTCTCACCTCCAAAGGGTGAGTCCCTCAGACCTTGCTGGTCTGCTCCAAAGCCAATCATTGCATTCTGCATGGGTTGCTGTTGCCAAGGCTTGTTGGGTCCAATTTGGATAACAATGCTGCAGCACTCGGCATCCGATGTGGGACAGTTCAAATCCAGCTCCTGGTTGTCGTCAACACCTCCTGGTCCTCGTGGCTGAAGAGTCAAGTTTCAACTCTTGCTCCTGAAATCACCCGACATCGGTGGGCATCTGCTCATCGCTGTCCTGGTCGCTGGCCAGTGACCTAGACTCTATCCCCTCTGCTTTCAGGTTCTTTAGATCTCTGATCCACACTTGGGTCCATCTTGACACTTTTCATGTGGTCGCCTGCAGCACTTCTTTGCAGTTCTAAATAGGAAACGACAAGGAAACCTGACGAAAAGACACCTGTGCACCCGGCTTCCCTGAGTGAGGTAACACGAGTACTTCGGTGCTGCCATGGGTCTTGACTCTTGAACTGTCCAGTTCTCTAGGGGTTTGTTCCTAATCCACTCTTAAGTGTCCTTATTCTTTAAAATTCTAACCGTAACTTTCTCCATAAAAGTCAATGATGATTCGCTGCTGTGTTTAGACACTGCACACCTCCCCCGTGGGTCTCCTGTGTCACTAATTGGGTGGTTCCTGGTTACCCCAGCGGTTCTACAGGCCGTAGTCCTTGATCATATGTCTGTTGTGGTTCTTATACCACTCACTTAGTATATGGTTTGTGAGGCCCCTAGGGCTAAACGTATACTGTGCTAATTTACTGTGGGGTAAATAAGTTTACTTAATGTACCTTTGCCTCTTGCCTCAAAAAGAGACTAGAGGGGTGTGTTTAGATTAAATTCATATATTTATATTTATACCTGGTGTGGTTCTCCTTTCACGAGATTATAGACTGGTAAAACAAGCATCTTTACATTCCTTCAAGACTTAGCCTGAAGTTTGCTCTGCACAGCTACCACTAGAATGGCTTTCTATAAGGTTGTCTTTAACCTACCATCAATAAGGGGTTGTTTGGACTGGTGCAAGGTGCCCACTAGAATAGTGGACAGCATATGCCAGGCCAACTTCTCACATCCATCAACTGTTGTTTTTATATTTGTCACCCCGAGTGGGACGGGCATGCTCAGACGTGAGTCCTGTGCTCTCCACGCCACTGGAATCAAGCTATCCTGGCTAATGAGTGCTGAAAGCCTGAAACCGGTCCTAGGATGCTTGTTTCCAGTCCACAGAGGACTTGGCTTGGCAGTTCAGCCTGGACTGTTCCCATGGGGCACAGGGTCATGACTGATTTGCTTATGGCTGGGTTCAAACTGGAATGGCATGGTGAGCGAAAAAAACAATGGATTTAGGCGCAGATCTCTGTACTGGGGTGAATGTATGACATTGTCCTGCATTCTGTCCATCAACTGTTGTTTTTGCATTTCTCACCCTGAGTGGGACGGGTATGCTCAGATGTGAGTCCCATGCTCTCCATGCCACAGGATTCAAGCTATCCTGGCTGATGAGGGCTGAAAGCCCGATACCGGTCCTAGGATGCTTGTTTCCAGTCCAGGGAGGACCTGCCTTGGCAGTTCGGGCTGGACTGTTCTCATGGGGCACAGGGTCAAGACTGATTTGCATATCTACGCTGCGTCTACGCACAGCGTCCGCGCCCAACCCGCGCCGAAGGTGCGCCAAAGGTAAGCCCGTCTACGCCCGTCCACACCTGGACCGCACCCAGCGCCAGACCCCCTGCCCCTCGCGCTGCCCAGCCCCCCCGCATTACCTACGATGCCGCCGCCCTCCTAGCCCTTAACCCCGGTCGCGCCCCCAACTGCGTTCAAGCCGCTCCTGGACACACCCATGGACCTTTCTCATGCTACTCCTGCAAATTCAGCGGCACCGACAACATCTCCGCTACAACCACACATCAGACTCCCAACCCCAACCACTTACAATGCATCCTGCTCAACACCCGATCGGTCCACAGGCACGCCATTGACCTATGGAATCTACTAGACACCATCTCTCCGGACATCGCCTTCCTTACGGAAACTTGGATGAACGCTTCCTCCGCACCAGACATCACCATTGCCATCCCTGGAGACTATAAGATCACTCGCAAAGACCGCACCAGCTACACAGGAGGAGGAATCGCTATCGTCCATAAGAAATCCATCCGCATCTCAACCAGCTCTGACGCCAACCTCGCCAACTCCGAACACCTTCACTTCCAGATCCACATCGACCCCAAGACCACACTCAGAGGCACCCTTCTCTACAGACCACCAGGACCCCGCGCAAAATTCAGTGAAGACATCACGGACTTCATCACTCCACACGCGCTCCCCTCCAAAGAATACATCCTTCTGGGAGACCTCAACTTTCACCTTGAAAATATCAACGACCGCAACACCGCCACCCTCGTGGACAACCTCGCCAACCTCGGACTTAAACAACTAGTCACTTCCCCCACCCACATCGCAGGTCACACTCTCGACCCCATCTTCACATCCAGCAATCATGTCTCCTTCGGCCACACCACGGACCTCCTCTGGACTGACCACAGCTGCGTTCACTTCACCTACAACAAACCAAAACCCTACACCCACCTCCAACCTACCCTGCAAAGAAACTGGAACAAAATCACCACGGACCAAATCTCCGCATCGCTCCTTCAAAACTCCCCAACCCCCTCTTCTAACGCCAACGAAGCCGCCGCTAACCTCACCCTATGGTTATCCAACACCGCCGACACCTTAGCACCACTGAAAAAACGGCCAAGCAAACCTGGCAGCAAAAAGGCCTCATGGTTCAACGATGATCTCAAGAAGTCCAAGAAACTCTGCCGCTCCCTTGAAAAGGCCTGGAAAAAAGACCCAACCACCAGCACCAAGGTCGCCTTCAAAAACGCCACCCGCACTCACCACCAACTGATCCGAAAAGCCAAGAAAACAGCATTCAAGGATCGACTTGACAACAACGCCCACAACAGCAAGGAACTTTTCAACATCGTCAAGGAATTTTCCAATCCCTCGGCCAACTCCAACGACATCACCCCCTCTCAAACCCTCTGCGACTCCCTAGCATCATTTTTCCACAACAAGATTGCAGACATCCACAACAGCTTTGACAACCAACCCGGAAATCAACCCACCCTACCATTTGCTGATCATCTTCCCCCCGTGAACATTCTCAACGACTGGAACCCAATTTCCGCTGAGGACACCATCCGCCTGATGAATTCAATCCACTCAGGATCCCCCACAGACCCATGCCCTCACCACATCTTCAACAAAGCAGACTCCGTCATAGCTCCGCACCTCAGAGACGTCATCAACTGCTCCTTCAACTCCGCCACCTTCCCGGAAGACTGGAAACACGCTGAACTCACCGCCCTTCTGAAAAAACCAACAGCGGACCCCACCGAACTCAAAAATTACCGCCCCATCTCGCTTCTCCCATTCCCGGCCAAAGTCATCGAGAAAGCTGTCAACAACCAGCTCGCCACCTTCCTCGAAGCCAACAAATCCCTCGACCCCTCCCAATCTGGCTTCCGAGCAAAACACAGCACTGAGACCGCCCTCATCGCAGCAACAGACGACATTCGAACGCTACTAGACAATGGAGACACAGTCGCCCTCATCCTCCTCGACCTCTCCGCAGCCTTTGACACAGTCTGCCACAGCACCCTCCTACAACGCCTCTATAACATCGGAATCCAAGGAAAAGCACTTGAATGGATCACCTCGTTCCTCACCGGAAGAACCCAGAGAGTCCGCCTTCCTCCTTTCAAGTCCGAGGCCTCTGAAGTCATCTGCGGCGTACCACAAGGATCCTCACTCAGTCCCACCCTCTTCAACGTATACATGAGCCCCCTCGCGGCCATCGCACGCCAACACAACCTCAACATCATCTCTTACGCGGACGACACTCAACTGATCCTCTCTCTCACCAATGACCCCAGCACCGCCAAAACTAACCTACACGAAGGAATGAAAGAAGTCGCCGAATGGATGAAACAAAGCCGTCTGAAACTGAACTCAGACAAAACAGAAGTCCTCATCTTAGGTACATCCCCCTCTGCATGGGACGACTCCTGGTGGCCGGAAGCCCTCGGAAAAGCACCCACCCCGACAGACCACACACGGAACCTAGGCGTCATCCTGGATTCTTCACTCTCAATGAACAGACAAGTCAGCGCCGTATCCTCTTCCTGCTTCAACATTCTTCGCATGCTCAGAAAAACATTTCGCTGGATCCCCTCCGATACAAGGAAAACAGTCACCCACGCTCTGGTCACAAGCCGACTGGACTACGGAAACACCCTCTACGCGGGCACTACCGCAAAACTCCAGAAGAAACTCCAACGAATCCAAAACGCCTCAGCCAGGCTCATATTAGACCTCCCACGCAACGAACACATCTCTGGTCACCTTAAAGACCTACGCTGGCTACCCGTCAATAAGAGGATCACTTTCCGACTGCTTACCCACGCACACAAATCACTCTACGACATCGGTCCAGACTGCCTCAACTCACGACTGTCCTTCTACACCCCCTCACGCCAACTACGTTCCTCCAACCAAGCCCTCGCCATTGTACCTCGCATCAACAAGACCACCATGGGAGGCAGATCCTTTTCATACCTGGCTGCTAAAACATGGAACTCACTCCCCGCTTACCTTCACCTTACCCAGAACCACCTAGCATTCAGAAAGCAACTTAAAACGTGGATATTTGACAAGTAATCATCCTCCCCTTCCTAAGCGCCTTGAAACCCTCTGGGTATGTAGTGCGCTATACAAATCCTATGACTTGACTTGACTTGACATATGGCTGGGTTCAAACTGGAATGGATTGTGAGCAATAAAACAATGGATTTAGGCCCTGATCTCTGTACTGCGGTGAATGTATGACATTGTTCTGCATTCTGTCCATCAACTTTTGCTTTTGCCTCCGAAATAGAGACTTGGGGCACAGCAGTAGTTTGAAATAACAGAAATGTGTAAGAGCCTGCTGGCACCCTCACTGCCTGGACAGCTGGAGGCCCCATTCATGGAAAATTACCTCCAGGCTCAGAAATTTCCTGCATTATAGCCAATAGTTGATCAGAAAATAGAATTATGCAAATTGTTATTGTAAACAGGATTGCTGTTAATGTTGTAGCTTAAAATTTGTGCTAAACTCAACCTCAAAGCCAGACCATATACTGCTTTATTTGCCATACAATTCTTATCCACAGCCTCCTTCTTTCCTTTCAGATTCAGTTGACTGTTGGCCGTGTCCTGAAGACCAGTGGCCAAATGAAAGACAGACGCAATGTTTCTTCACAACTCTGCAGTTCCTCTCCTTTGAAGAGCCTTTGGGGACAGCTCTTTCATTTTTAACCAGCCTTCTTTTCCTAATCACCCTGTTTGTTCTCTGTGCCTTCAGAAAGTACCAAGACACACCAATTGTCAAAGCAAATAACCGAGTCCTCAGCTATGTGCTTCTTGTTGCCATCATGCTCTGTTTCCTCTCCTCCTTTGCCTTCATTGGCTATCCATCGATGGTGACCTGTATGCTCCGACAAAACTCTTTTGGTATTAGCTTCGCCATCAGTATCTCCGCTGTCCTGGGAAAGACCATCACTGTGATTATAGCGTTCAATGCTCGCGATCCCACCAGCCGTTCTTCAAGGTGGATTGGGGCCAGAATGCCCAGTGGAGTGGTACTTCTGTGTTCATTTGCTCCAGTCCTGATTTGCACAGTCTGGCTGCTTCTTGACCATCCGTTCCCAGTGAAGATACAGATACAGGACACCACCATCATCCAGTGTGACGAGGGCTCCGTTCTCTTCTTCTATCTAATGTTGGGATATCTCGGGTTGTTGGCCACTGTCAGCTTTGTGGTTGCATTTTATGCTCGTAATTTGCCTCAGAGTTTTAACGAAGCCAAGTTCCTCACCTTCAGTATGCTTGTGTTTCTGGCCGTCTGGATCTCTTTCATACCCGCATATCTGAGCACACAGGGGAAGTATATGGTGGCCGTGGAGATCTTCGCTATCTTGTCTTCAGCTGCTGGGTTATTGGGATGCATCTTCATTCCCAAGTGTTATATCATCCTCTGGAGGGCGGACTTGAATACCAAGCAATACTTAATGCAAAAGACCAGCTCTAGCAACAACCTATAAAGTGCACATGTGATTGATCAATTTCTGAAAATGTGAGTTTTGTGTGTTCATAGCACAGCACGGCTATTCAAGACCTCTGCATCGGATCATCGGATATTTCACAATGACCAGCAGAGAGACTACAAACCTAGGAAATTTAGATTTGTTTGTATGTTCTATCTTGAATTCTAAATGTAACATCCCTTATTTAATACTGAATAATGTACACTTTTTGTTCTGAACTCTTTTTGATAGTTATATAGACTTAGAATACAAAAGAACAACACAGGTGCCCCATGTGAATTGGAGGAAAGATATAAATTCACTGAGCTGATGCATGGGGTTGAGTCTTTACTAACAAATGTGTAGGGTATACACACTGATATAATCACAGGGTGGTTACACTCCTCCTTTTAGTGGGGTTTGTAGGAAGAGGAGAAGCAGGTTTCTAAAATGCACCTTCCTGTTGGGGATTATTTGGAGCACAATGGAAATATTTGCTACAGAGAAAGAAACAGAAGGGAAATGACTTCAATGGATTGTACACCAAGCAAATATACATCTATTTATTTTCTGGATCCTTCTTTCGACCACTCATGTTTTATAGAGACCCACACATGGAGTGGTGAGGAAGGAGCGAAGTTGTCATTCTTTTCATTGTGCAGTGAGTAGGGACACAATGAGGGGCCTGTTAAAAAGGGTTCAGGGTATCATCCTTCCCTGGTTGAGCTACAAACCTCTTCTGCTGAAAAGGTACACTGCACCTTTGGGACAACTAGGCCTGACCAAAGGCGAGGTTGGAGTGTAAACAATAGTGGGGCTAGCTCTGTAGGGGTAGTGACTAGTAGAACAAAACATCACCAGCATGAACTATATCCATCTTTAATTTAACCTTGCCTGCTTTTCTTATGTCTGTCCCCATGAAATGGAAGAATGCTATTGTAAAATAGTGGATTATTATGCAGTGAGGCTGGCTAGACTTCACTATGCAATAATCTCACAATACCCCAAACAGTTCCTTTGAAGTCATACTAATAAATCCCTAGGAGTACCAACATGGATGACAACTAATTGTCATGAATTAAAAGAAATTCAACACCAGTTTATAGAAATAAAGCACATCTTGATATAAATGTAGACACTAAAAGGGATACAATTGGATGAGTATAACCGGAGTTAGGAATTTTCAAAGGAAAAATAACTCAGTGCATTTGAATCTTGCAATGATAGCCTTGCGGTAAATGAGAAAATACACTTGTGATAAACGGTCTCTTGCAGGTAGAGTTCAATGAAAGGGGGTGGAAGGTGAGGTGGGTCCCGGGACCAGGCTCTGATAGTCCGTTGATGTTTACTTGGCTCGTAGAGCTCGGGCGTAGTGTTGCCTTTGCTGTCCCAGGTGCTGAAGAACAGGACCAGCTTTGAGGAATGGGATGCAAAATCACAGGTGTGGCAGGTCGAGGATACTGCAGGGTTTCTTCAAGGCACAGAATCGAAACCAAGGTAATAGTAGCCAGACTGGCCACCAATGAGCCTTGACAGAAGAAAGCTCAGCCTTTGGTCACTGCGATGCCCTGGAGTGCGGGGGTACAGAGATGCCGCTCTGAACTTGCTGGAGTTTAGAACTACTTATCTCACAATACACTAGAACATTTACTTTTGGGTGATTCCATTGGCGAGCCAGATCGTTAGTGATTCTTTGGATCTGGGTGTGGTTTTGGCTTCAGGCTCCAGGGGGCTAGTACCTCTAGTCCAAGGGGGTTCTGGAGTTCCCTTTGGCTTGCAAAGGGGAGTACCGGTTCCCCTTGGAATCAGTTTCTGGTCCAGGACGAGTCATAGTTGAGCAGTTGCAGGTTGGTTGCCACAAGAGAAGTCTTTGATGCCTATAATTTATTCAGGCCCTGAAGTTGCAGACCCGGGTCTCTTCATTGTCATTTGGTTGAAAATCAATCAGATCTGAGGTTCTGATGTCAGAAGAGCTCCTTAAATCATTTATTTAGGGGTTTTAGGGGGTGGGATTTAAAAGCCAATAGACCTCTATCCCCAAAAGCCCATGTGGTCACCTCTGTTCTGTTACTTTTAAAAATGTCAGAACCCTTCTTTGGCTGTACAAACCAGGTAGTCCACCCTAGGGGTGTGGCTAGACTTCTAGGGATGTACACCTCTTGAGTGCTGAATGTTCCTACCTGCCAGGGATGCAAATGTGCCTGAGGTAGAGGGTTAATGTATCTATGTGGAAATCGCACTCTATTTTTGAGGTTATTACAACTATTCTGGTATGTGTGCTATGTCAGTTAATGCCTGCTAGCATTCAAATACAATTGAAAGTGGCCTAGCCCCCAAATGATAGAGGGTTGGCTTTTCCTCCTCTGCAAAGCCCCCTGCCCCACTAGGACGTCACTTTTTGTGAGGTACTGGTTGTGTATCTTGCTCCTCCATATTTACAAGGACAGCAAACGCCACTGTGCATGGTTATGGTACAATCATTCCTTCAAGGTGGAAACCCTTGCACCATGGCAGGGATGCCTGCATTAGCGCAACACTTAGTGTGCTAGCACGGTGGAAGAGGACAGGAATGCACTGTATCTTGCAGAGTCATAGCATTCCTGCCCTTTTCTCTTGATACAGGGCAACATAGAGCAACAAAGTGAATTGCTGCACTGTACCAAAATCTAGTAAATGTGATCCTAAGAGAATTATTTTCAAGCCCATTCCTCCGTCGGTGAATCGTTTTCTTTTATGCAGAGTGCTGATACATACCTATGAGGCCACGCAAAGCTGCTTTGGATGGCTTTTAATGGCCTTGTAGCTATGAAGAAAGGCAAATCAGCGCAGGTTGCTGCGTTGCCCTACTCTGCAACAAAGAGAAGTACCACGGGTGACACAGTGGGTGTTGCCACGCATCACCCATGGATGTTGATTCATCCCCAGATTTTCAAGCACTTGTAAACCTGGAAATCCGTCATAAGCTTACGCCACCCCAGCGGAGGTGTAACCAGGAGAAATATCTGGATTTCTCCTAATTTTAAATCCTTCTATGTGTGCTGAATTCTGAGCCAAACATAGAACGATGGAAATTCCTCCATTGATAGTTTGTGTACAGGAAAAAAAACATTGCTACACTGAAGACACCCTTGCACCATTGTGCAAGGATGCCTGAGTTGGCGCAAGGCAGCCAATGGGGTGACAGCGCAAGTGAAGGAGACAGGAACACTATCTAATAGATACAGCGCATTCCTGTCCTTTTCTTTGATGCAGGGCAGTGCAGCATAGTGGTGTGATGGGAAACAACCTTTTTATCATGGTCATTAGACCGTCATGCCTTTACAATGTGGTTGTTACAATGCAATGCCATTAATACACAAGTCATTGCATCGACTTGTAGTAGATGGTGCTCTAACATAAGCAATAGTATAATATACTATTCCAATACAATCCCTGCTGTTGCGTAGGCTGGAGTTGGAATAGTAAATTATACATTACTAATGTTACTGCAAGTCGATGAAATGACTTGCGTAGTAATAGCATCACATTGTAACAACGCAGTCGTTGTAATGACCGCATTGTTTGATACTGCAATGTAAAAGTATGCATTGTAACATGTAACAGTCTGCGGCTGCAGTTTTTTTCACAAAATAGAAAAACAATTCGTTTTTTGAGTACAATCCGGGTTAGATCTAAAAGAAACTTTTACAACTAAGAAGGCTCTTGCCATACTGTGTCTGCGAAGAGCGACAGGACCATCCAATTTATTTCCTCCTAGTCGCTTGTACAATACCAAGCCTTCTTAGTTGTAAAAGTTTCTTTTACATCTAACCCAGATTGTACTCAAAAAACTAATTGTTTTTCTATTTTGTGAAAAAAACTGCAGCCGCAGACTGTGGCTTTTTGTTTCTTTTGTAGTAGAGCTTGTATATATTTTAAGATTGTAGTTCATGCTCTTTATAGTCCCTCCTTCTGAGTGGTGTGAATGTGTTTTGAATGTCTGTGATATACTTGAAACACTGTATGATTGATGAATAGCATTTAGTTTTCCCCCCATTCCTGTGTGTCCTTTTTGAATATGTTGCCCTGTTTGATAAAAATGTAAAAAGTATAAGTATTCCGTTTATTTAACAATGTTAAAATAAAAAACTATTAAGTAGTAACTCCCGTTCTTGATTGTTTCTTCAAGTTCTGTTAGGTCATTTGCTTTATTAAATTATTCACATCAGCACTGGCACCTTTCTTTTGTTTCCTGCTAGTCTGGCTCAGCCTTGCTGATTAGAGCCACCCCGTAGTTGCTTTCTCGTTGTGAGTAAGACAGCATATCCAAAATTTCAGGCATCATTGTATGGGCAGCCAATGTAGTTGGTGAAGGAGAGGAAGAGAAGCTGATCTGTGGGGGGCACTTAAGATCAGGCAGGCGGTAGTGTTTTCTATCATCTGGAGGACTTGGTTGCTGCGATCAGGAGGGCATTGCAATAGTGTAACTTACTCAGTACTAAAGTCTGAGTCAAGGTCTTTCTGATGGAGTTGGGGAGATAGGGGAAAGCTCTCCTTAAGTGGCCTAATATGTGGAAACATGAACCCACAGAGTGAGTAACATGCTTCTTCATAGTGAGGGTCTGTTCAAGGTACACTCCTAGGTACTTAAATGTGGTTGCAGGGGTTGGGGCCTTCCCTAGTTCCGGGGGCCACCAGTAGGGTGTCCATAGGAGTGGGGCATCACCAAAGAGCAAGACCTCTGTCTTCCCCGCATTCATCTGGAAGTAGTTGTGTTCCATCCAGCAGGATATTGCTAGCATGCCGGAAGAGAAGGTGGATTGGGCGGTCTGAGAAGTTTTATTGAAAGAGAAAGTGAGTTGGGTGTCGTCCGCGGAGGATATTGGGAGGAGCCCATAGTTCTGCCAAGAGAGCTGCCAAGGGGGCGATGTAGATATTGAACATAGTTGGGCTTAGACTTGATCCCTGTGGTACCCCTCTGGTAAGTTCTCGTGCTTTGGACTGGAAAGGGCCAAGGTTGATGGTCTGGGACCGGTTAGAGAGAAAACTGACCATCCATTTCAGGGATACTCCCCCAATCCCTACCTCCCTCATTCTGATGAGCAAAGTCTAGTGGTCGACCGTATCGAAAGCGGCGAAGAGGTCTAACAGCATTAGAAGGGTGGGCTGGTTCTGATCTAGGGTAAGCCTGATGTTATCGGTAACGGCCACTAGAGCTGATTCGCTGTGCACAAGTGTTGCAGTGTGGGACTGCCTAACAATGCCTAACGATGCCTGCAAATGTCCTTGTGAGTGATGAACATTTACAAATCCGTCCTTTTTATTGGATACATTTAAACACATCCTCTGCAGGAATATCCCTCTCTGCATCGACTCTGTGAACTGGGCCAAGTACATCTTTAACTCTGGACCACAAGTTTACAGCTGAGTTAAGACATGCCCTGTACCAGATGTCAAATTGAATGGACTAGAGTTTGGCATCACAAGATACTGTACATCGGTAGTGCTTAGTGTATTACTCCTCCTCGGCCATGGAGGGCTTATATGATATCAGTGGCCCATAGCCAGTGAGCAGGTGAAAGCGGGGCATTCTTCAAATGTCCAACACATTATCAAATAAGATCACCAGTCTCTAAACTTCACCTTTGTTGGGAAGGGTGTGGGTTAGGAAACGGTGTCCCATCATATCTATCTGTTAAATATTGAACGAATTTGCTAGCATGAGCGAGCGATGAGCTAATTGCTAATCGCGAGCCATTTTGTATTTCTGACAGCCATTTTAGTTAGCCATGTTCTGCCATGTGCTCGCCATGTGCCTTGTCCTCCCTCAGTGTTGACTGCTCTTGTAATCTGCCTAGAAACAAAGGGGCTTATCTACAAGGCCCTTGCGTCTCTTTTACGTCCTTTTTAACATGGGGAAAGTGACGAAAAAGTGGCGCAAGGGGCTTGTAAATCTGCCCCAAACTATATTCAGCACCTTCCACCTTCGCACATGCTCAGTTGAGCTTGCAGCTATCCTTGCAACTATTTCTAGTCTGTAAATTGTGGGGTGTGTTCACCAGAATTAGCAACTGTTAGCTCCTCCCACTTTGTTGAGCAAGCAGATCTTGCATGCCCATATTAGTCATTTTGCATGCTTATATGAGCCATGACTGTCCCTTGGTCTTATGCTGACTAAGTAACCTAAGCATATATAAGACCCCAGTTTTCTGTATTCCTTAGACTGCCTCATTCAGTTGCTAAGGCTTCTGTGTGACGTAGTCTCCCTCATTTGAGGTAAATAAATATGTTACTTTTATATTTCATCTTCTGTGCCAATAATTTCCTTGTTGGTTTAAAAGGACCAAGTATCAGTGGGACCCCTGAGAAGCTTTCTATGTTCTACATATCAGTGAGCCATGTGCCAATAAATGGTCCCCTGGAATGTCAGGATTTGCCTGTAATTGACCACCATGCTGTCAGCTCCGCAAGGAAGCTGTGCTTTAGAGAGCATTGATCCCACCTTCTCCTGTGCCTTTCATGTTGATAAAATGCCTACTTCGTATAACTGCCTCCCAACAAAACATCGCACTGGCCATTGCAGTGGTCCTGCCATATAACATTCCTTAAACCATGCACAGCCTGAACAGACTTCACTCAGGCAGATGCAGCATCCACAGAGCTACACTTATCATGCCACTATTGCAGATCAACCCTCGCAGCATGGTGTCCAACTCCCTGGAGGTGGCACGAGGCACAGCCACTGCTAGGGGATGGCAAAGACTCAAGATACAGGGGAGCATTAACCTCTTGGAAAGTGAAATACATCATTGGCCTGCAACTGGAAGAGTGACCAGCCAATCAAAACCCTGTTTCCTCCAGAAACCTACTTTGCTAGCCACTGAATGGCATGTGTTGCCATTATTACCGAGTCAGAAACATGGACTGACTCTTTAGAATAGAGAGGATGCAATCAGACACCCATGTGAAATGCCAGTGTTACTAGTGACATGAGTTATCAAACATGTGATGTTTCCATGGGATCCAGTTTAGTATACTGGGCACGATTGATGGGACCTGATGTTGGCACACTGACCTATCAGTACTCACCAAGCCCTCAAAATAGGCTTTAGCTGCTACCTGGATGTATAGCATGGGATTTCACAGTTGAGTGTTCTCACATCAACATCCTTCACAGAGTTGGTGTGTCCACACAGAGAACGGTCCAGACATTTGTCAAAGTGCTGACACAGGTTGAGCACTTACAATAGTTTTGAAGTTTATCCCCATGCACATGTTCCGATTATAATAAAATGCCACTACAGTCAATTGCCTGATCATTTTATCCTCACATGTTCCAGAAGAGAGGGCATAAACATGCATCTACTTGTCCTTGTGCATATGCATCTATTAACCTCTTGCATGCTCAGGACGGCTCCACGCCGTCATGAGCCAGGGCGGCGTGTGCTTATGTAGGCGTGGAGCTGTCATGCTGCTGCTGCTCCACCCACGCGGTACTAATTCGCCGCCTGTGCTGGCGAATTCGTGAGTGGGCGGGGACATGACAGCTCCACGCCGTCATGAGCACACGTTGCCCGTGACTCATGGCGGTGTGGAACCTTAATTAGTACCGGAGCACCGCACTCAGTTCCCCCCAGCGCCGCCGCGGAATTTGCACCGCGGCGGGATTGACGCCACGGAGAAGGGGTTAACACTGAACAGTTGTTTTGTGTGTCTTGCAACCTGAAACAGGGCCCACAGGCTAAGATACATGCAAATGCATGGGTTGATATATTGTGCATCAAGGCATATTCTCTCCCAGTCCCTGCTGCTGTCTGACTCTCAACGGCCCATCCAAGTCAGGGAAGACTGCTGCAAGGATACAGAGCAATAGGGGTGTCAGGGTGCGATGCACGCCCCTCTTTCCTGGAGGTATTAGGCCCATCTGGACTCTTGTGATCTTCTTGGTCCAGCCTCTCACGCCCTGCCACTGTTTGCTACAGTGGGTACCTGCGCTGACAGGTGACCCCCACGGAGCATACCTTCCAGGCGATGGTCCTCCACAAGAAGACCTTCTTGTGCGAAGTTGGCCTGGCAAATGCAGTCCACTATTCTAGTGGGCACCTTGCACCAGTCCAAACGATCCTTATTGATGGTAGGTTTAAAGACAACCTATATAGAAAGCTATCCTAGTGGTAGCTGTGGAGAACAGCCTTCAGGCTAAGTCTTGAAGGAATTTAAAGCAGCTTGTTTTACCAGTCTATAATCTTGTGAATGACCAAATGAATGAAGAACCACACCGGGTATATATATATATAAATAAGATGTGCATTTAATTTAAACACATCCCTCTAGTCTCTTTATGAGGCTAGAGGCAAAAGTAAATACTGTAAACTTATTTAGCACACAGTAAATTAGCACCAAATATGAATAGCTCTAGTGGTGTCACAAACCATATACTAAGTAAGTGGTATAAGAAACACAAAAGACGTAGAGACAAGGCCTAGGGCCTGTAGAACCGCTGGGTCAACCATGAACCACCCAAGGTAGTGACGCAGGAGACCCATGGGGGAGGCGTGCAGTGTCTAAACACAGCCGCAAATCACCATTGACTTCTGTGGAGAAAGTTGCAACTAGATATTTAAAGATTAGGGACTCTTAGGAGTGGACTTGGAGCAAACCCTTTTAGAACTAGACAGTTCCAGAGTCCAGGCTCACGGGAGCACCAAAGTACTTGTGTTACCTCACCCAGGGAAGCCGGGTGCATAGGTATCTTTTCGTGTTGGGTTTCGTCGTCGTTTTCTATGGCGAGCTGCGAAAAAGTGCTGCAGGCGACCAAGTGGAAAGTTTCCAGATGGATCCAAGGGTGGATCAGAGATATGAAGAACCTGAAAGCAGAGGGGACAGAGTCTGGGTAGATAGTGACCAGGAAGGCGATGAGCACATACCCAACAATAACTGGTGATTTCAGGTGCAGAAGGTGAAGGCACGATGACCAGGAGGTATTGATGACAGCCAGGAGCTGGATTCAAGATGAATTATGATGAATGTCATGTGCTGCTGTGTCCGTTTCCAGATTGGACCCAATAAGCCTTGGCAACAGCAACCCACGCAGAAAGCAAAGATCGGCTTTGGAGCAGTCCAGCAAGGCCTGAGGGACTCACCCTTTGGAGGGGAGTCAGGGCACATCTGGAACAACCAGGGAAGCCAAAGAAACAGAAGAGTTACCTTCATGGGGACCCACCAGTCGACAGACCAGGGATTGCGAAGGGGCCTCAAGCAGAAATGCTAGTAGCGGGCCCACGGAACACTTGTGGATTGTAAGCCCACATTCTAGGGTAGAGATGGTGCTCAGGGCTTGGACTACGAGGAGTCCAATGAACAACTTTGGGAAATCTTGGGAAGTAGGTGCCCTAGCAAAGGTGCATTAATCCAGGAGTTCCGGTTCCAAGTCTCTCGTGATGGCTGTGATTCTCAACTTTGCTGGGATCTTGAGTCGGCCTAGATTATGTCCAGAATTCTGTGTCCTGTGTCGCAAATCCTTCGGGATCCGGCAGGAGCATTGGAAATGCAGACCGGCAAGATGCTTCTTTGGTGCCTGTTTGAACAGGGGAGTCACTCCTTGACCCCAAGGGAGATTCTTCCATCTTCTAGTTGAAAAAGAATGTTGAAGTTCCAGGATATATGTTGCAGAGTTTCGTCCAGGGTAATCTAAATTCCTAAGGACTGTGTTCCGACACTCATACTAAGTTACACCCCTTCCCCTTAGTCCAGTTTCATGACAGAGCAGGGGCTGAGTACCCCTGCAACTGGCTTGAACTGGGGTATGCACAGGGATACCAAATGTGACCCCAGCACTGTCTGGAAAACATTCACTGAAGGCACCCACCCAGCCCTAATGTACTTAAGCCTTTCTGGTGAGGTGGTTACAACTCTCTGTGACAGGAAACCTGTTGTCCAGGCCTCCCCTGACGGAGTTTCGGCCAGCAGCAGGAGGTTAGACTTGTGTCTGTGACTGCAGTATCCATTTTGTGATGCTTGGGCTCTTTTATACTATTACCGGTCAGGTAAGTATGTACATGTCTTCTCCCTCAAGAAGGGTGGAATTCTACCCCCGCCTCCAGGGCTGGTGGGGGGGGGGAGTTAGGATTCCAAAGTGTTTGACACCAAACACGATATGTTTTGATGCAGCCATTCCAAAGTTAGCATTTACAGCGAGGTTATAATGCACTTACGAGTATATGGTATGGCTGTATCACAGAACAGCCTGAGAGAATAGATTCCAAAAGCTGCAGAGGGGTCCTGCTCATGCATGGGCACCAGCTCTCACAAAACCAAGCACTCTGCCTTCAGGAATGTCAAGGGCTGCCATAGGAGTGACTTATAGGTTTATATGTTTCTGTCATTAAAGGTAGATATAGGTAACCTATATCTTAGTAAGAGGTGTAAGCACCATTTTACCCAGGCTGCGGTAGCAGACATGTGGTGCCATTTTGGAAGGCTTCCCATGGGGTGGCATAATACATGCTTCAGCCCCTGGTAGGCCTCTGGGGTACCTATGCCCTTGGTACCTAAGGTACCATATATTAGGGACTCACTAGGGTACTCCAGTAATCAATCTGGAGTGTACCTAAAGTACATGCAATCAATTTAGAGAGGAAGCAGCTAGGCTGGGGTCCTGGATAGCAGGGCCGCAGCCAGACTAAAGTCGAAAAACAGTGAAACACCAGCAAAGAGTGGGGGTAACCATGGTAAGCAGATCCTTATCTCCTACACTTCTGACACGAGTTGACCTGTAAGGATGACATTGAGACAGGCCCTTAGTTTACAAGCTTTATATACATAGACAAATACTGGCACACATAGGTCATGAGCTGCTTGCCCACACTGGCTGAAGGTGAACAAAGTGGCATTCTGTGCAATTAACCAGGGTTCAATGATGACTCTCTCCCATGAGAACAGTAACATGGTGTTTACATCAGTACATACACTTCTACAGCAGTCTACTTGCCCAGAACAGTTATATACACACTTTGAAACTTTGAAACATAACAGCTTACATGCTTGTCTCCAGGATTCCTAATGTGAGTAGTGCATGGTTATTGCACATGTTAACTGACAATGCTGTGTGATCTTCACTCACCTGCTCCTCTGGTTTGCCATAGAGCTGGCTGTACAGAGGCAGCAGCGTGTCCAGCAGCATCTAGTTCTGCTCAGCTGTGAATGCTGAGGCTCTGCGCTCTCCACACCGTTGTAGCTCCCAAAAGATGTGGACAGCAGCAGAGAGATGAGAAGGTCCTGGAATCAAGTGCACTCTCTAGGGAACCAAGGACCAGCGGTATGAGGGCCGCCCTTGTAAACCCAAGAGACCTTCTGTAGATATAAAATAACCTACTAGCCAGGGAAGGTGATTTCTAGGTGTAATCTAGCCTTTCTTTATTTAGCATGTTAACATGCTTTCTCCCTCTGCATTTTATGGAATAGTAACTATGCTGATAATCTTGTTGCTTATAATATGTCTGCTTGTATTAGATAAGATACTGCGCCTGAGAACACGGCATTAGAAATAAATATTTCAAACGTGCACGTGTCTTTATTTACTCATCGTTTTGGACTAGCATGAGAGTATAACGAAAGAGTGTTTGTGTGTTCCACATTGCCTGAGGTATTCTAAGTTCCCTGTTCTGGGTTGTCTAATCATTGGGGGTATGGAATGGAATGAGACACTGATTGCTAGTCTGGTCAATCTGGGGGTTTTGGCTACTAAGGTGAGCTTTGTTTCACCCTAATTCTCTGAGGTTCCAAGTCTCTATGCACAGTTCTGTGTATGAGCAGAATCCCTGCTACAATTCCACGGCTGATGCAGCAATGATGATCAAACCTTGAGTAGCACATGACATGCTGATTGAGAAACTGCTCTATTTTGCCTCCTGTGATTGAACAAAGTAAAAATAAAAAATGTTGTGCTTTCCAAGTACAGTCTTCACCTAGTCACTGCATTACAGGACAGTGTGACCCAGAGTGTAATCTGTGTGATGTGAGACTGCAAAGGTGTGTGCATGCCTTGTGCTTTGAACAGCAGTCCTCAGTGTCACTCCTCTTGCTAGCACATCCCTACTCACTGTCAGGAAAGCATGGTCCCTGTTGAGTTTGTTGGGCTGGGTGGGAGGAGTGTTTGCACTGACTACATCTCCCATCGGTCCTGTCCTACATACCACTTCCCATCTATCCCAACCATGGGACTCTGCTTTCCTGACAATGAGGGGAAATGTACTGGCAAGATGGCTGACACTAGATACCAGTGTCTGAGTTGCCCACAACTCCCACCAAGGCCTTGTGCTACAGAAACCAGTCCCCAGTGTCAGCCACCTTGCTAGTCCATTCTCCACTCACTGTTAGTTAGCCATAGGCCAGATGAAGTGGTTGTTCTGTGTGTGGGGCGGAGCAGTTGTCACAACTCCCATCAGGCTCCCCAATACACACACTCTTCCCACCCAGCCCAACAAGCACCCATGTAACTCTTCTTTCCTGATAGTTAGTGAAATGTACTGGCAGTATGGCTAATACTGGGGACTGGTGTTTGGAACACATGGCCATGATGGAAGTTGTGGTCAAGTCAGACACAAAGCACCAGTGTCAGCCATCTTGGTGGTACACTTCCATCATTGTCAGGTACCATACTGCCAGTGGAATTAGCTGGTCTGGGCGAGAGGAGAAGTATTTGCAACGGCGATATCTCCATTCAGGCCCTGTACTGCACACACAATTCCCTCCCAGCGCAATCAGTTCATCTCGGCCTACGGCTACCTGAGAGTGAGTGGAAGTGGGCCATCAAGATGGCATACACTGGTGCCTGGTGTTTGACTTGCCCACAACCATCTTTACGTCTATGAGCTTGTCCTATGGGCATTGGGATTTGCCATTTTTAAAAAAATGAATTCTTGTTTGGTTTACAATAAAACACTTTTTCAATTACATTTTCTTTTTTTGTGGGTTACCATGGGTGTTTTTTTTCAGATTGTTTGTGGTTCCTAGATGCTTTGGATTGATTTGCAGGATCCTTCTTTTAATCATTATATTATTGCATTTGTTGGGCTTTTTGAATCATGTTCATATTTTTAGTGCATTATACTTAACATGTGCCTCCCGGTGTGCATGCACAACAGTTCCTGCAGAGCATGGACTTTCAAGTCCCTGCGGTCAGGGAACATTCTGTGGCATTCCCATTGTAGTACCTCTTTCAAAGGCACTGCTGCCTTTTAAAGAGGCACTGCAGGGGAAACTGCTACACCACCTCGCCAGACCACATTTAATTTGTAATATGGCAGGTGGCGGCAACACTTAGTGGGGAAGTACACAGCAGTGGTGGCCTCAAGGCCCAATTATGTCTGTCAGAGTGGCATTGGGACCTCGCCACAGCAGCAAAGTTGTGGTCAGGCCACCCACCAGATTAGGAGTTTCTTCCTCTCTGGCAGGCTTTGTTTGTGGCATACCCACGGCGGTGCCTCCAAACAAAGGTACTGCAACGGGAACTCCAAAAACAGTTGGACTGGAAAGTCCATGCCATGCAGGAACTTGTGTACAAATACCTGTGTGCATCCATGGGGCACAGAGGCACAAGGTGGGCCTGTAAGGCCCCCTTTATCTCCTCTATGTCAGAGTTTCCATGGAGGAGGAACTGCCTGAAAACCCTGTCAGAGAGGAAACTCATTACATGCTTGGCAGGACTTCGGCTATCCCGTCAAGCACCATTGCAACACTGTCAGGGAATGGCCGTTCCCTGTCGGCAGTGGCAGGGGTGTGGCAGTCCATCTGCCTATATCATAATAAGACAGTCGGAATACAGCCACTGCCGAGCCCACACGAGTCTGCTTGGAGGTATCTCCATATTCTTTGATTGAAATGGCAGTAATAGCCCTTTATGGCTGTTTGGAGGTAAACTTTTAAAATGGTTTGAATCATGGCTTGTTCATAGTCCCTTTTGTGGTTAGTAGTTTTTTGAATTATGTTAATATGGTATAAGTGTTTTCAGTAAGAGCTATGTTGCTTATTTGAGAGTATGGTGTATATGTACACCATCACAACACCACCAGGGAACAACAGATCCCTGCCAGCACGGCTATGGTGGACACACTGTCTAGCTCATAATAGGGTGGTGGGGAGAGGTCCGCTGCCACACCACCGCAAGTCTTGTGGTTCCCTGACTCATAATCAGCCCTTTAGTGAGAGGGGTATGCCCTGTAGTGGGTCCCATACTCACTAGGCCATCAGATTCACAAAGGTATATTACACTTCTGAATAATTTATTATTTTAAGCAAGTTCACTAGTTTTTGGTTGTCCCAAATGTTAGTGTATATTTACTCCAAAAGTGTAAGTCAAAAGTCTCCCCCAGTATACTCAAAAAGTAGTAAACATACTCAAAAGCATTGAGTACTGAAAAGTGCAATTTACATATGTCAGGCCCAGAATTATTTATTTTTGTTTGTGATGGATTTTCTTGACTGCATTTTTGGATTCTGATTTGGTTTAGTAGAATAATACTGTGTTTCGTGCAGACACAGTGAAAGTGCTCTGAAAACAGGAAACACAAACGTCTGATTATAATCTGATTATCTACTCATATATGTACTCATTGTAAAAAGTATATGATTTATTGTATTTTTAGTCATTTACAAATAACAAGAGACAGCTAGTAGTATGCTCTTAGCTTCCATTTTCACCCACTTCAAGATACTGATTGTGTCTCCTCAGAGGTCTACTAATGACTGATAACACAATGGCACTCATATGTTTTCATTGTATTAAATGTACTTTTATTTGTAAAATACTTACTGGATTCTGTGTTAATACAAGAGCTTTCTGTGACAAAACCTCAATGTTAACAAGTGTTTCAAATTTGTTATGTGTGGTAATGGAGCATCCATATTTCAGGGGAGGGTTTAAGATAATTAAATCTTGATATAATACATTCATTTATTTTAATTATGTATATAAGTAGATTATCCTAATAAGGCATGTGATTTAAAAATGTATGTTTTGTAACAATTGGTATAAAAAATGCATTGTACAAACTTGTGTTGTAACATTAAATACGAAGTGGTACATTACAACGCTTTGTAAATGCATTTTTGATTAAACTGCATTGTAAGGTTGCATGTTATAATGACATGCCTTGTTACACCTGATGTTCGTTCCTCAATCCAAATTTATGTTGGTACTTTTGGTTTATTTGGGTAAGTTTAGACCTTGCCTGCTCACAATATAGAGTTTTGAAATCATTAGAAGAAATTTAATATTTAGTAGCAAATGAGCCAGACAGTACAAAAATTCTTAAAACTACTATGTTGGATACATACTATCCTAAAAGGAGTTGACATCTGGAACAGATATGTCTGTATGAAGTACTTCAACATTTGAGCTTCAAAAGACACTCTAAAAAGAAATTAAAAGAAGTAAAATATGCAGTAGTTGGACGTCATGGATGTTTAGTAAAACACACAAAAGGTAACTTCATCAACCACAAGCGACAATGTTATTATTTAGCACATCTCCAATTCTTCAAACCATGGCGTATAAAAAGTGAATTACTTGGAGATTTCAACTGCTCCTAAGATTCTTTTAATGTATGTAAAGATAGCATTGCATATTCAATTTTACCTACATAATTAAACATGTTGAATGATGAAGTTGAACAGGAAAAAACTATTACAGCTGAAGATGCTAATGAAAGTTCTCAAGATAGTCAAAGTTCTGGTCCATGTAGTCAAGATCCCCTTGGACAACCAATAGTGGAAAAGGAAAGTCGAAATTGCAATGCAACAGCACAAGAGGAGAATAATACATTAGAAAAGTTAGAAGAACATGTAAATATTGAACAGAAAGAAATATATGTACAAGTGAGAGAACAGATAGAATACGGTTTGTTACATGAAAAAAAGAATGTGTATGTTCATCATTTAAACCTATTCTGATGTACATCAGTGAGCAAGCTGGAATAGGTAAAGGTTTTTTAATTAAAGTTTTGACCAGGTATCTTAAAAAAACAACACTGGTGTACATTTATCTTGTGTAGTAACAGCTCCAACTGGATTAGCTGCGCTCAATGTTAAAGGAATTACTTTGCATAGATTACCGATGTTACCAGTTGAGCCTGATAATAATTTCGAATATCAGAAGTTGTCTGGAGAAGCTTCTTATGAAGTGTCAAACGTGGTGAAGAAGATTAAAACTTTTATTTATTGATGAGGTGAGCATGGTCTCAAACTTAATGGCTGCTTTCATACATTTAAGAATGCGTTGTAGGAGAGTAGGGTCTGCTTCCTATGGTCACCCCCACTTTTTGCTGTTATTCTCTGGTTTTTCGACTTTAATGTGGCTGTGGGCCTGCTAATCAGACCCCCAGCCCAGCTGTTATCTCTTTAAATTGATACCATGTACTTTAGGTACATACCAGATTTGGTATTGGGTCACCTTTGTGAGCCCCTGTTTAGTGTATCATAGGTACCCAGGGCATAGGTGTATCCAAGGCCTACCAGGGGCTGCAGCATGTATTTTGCCACCCCTGGCTGGCCATCTAAACTGACACCACATGCTTTGTAAACTCTGGACAGATCATACTAGGTGAGAATTACCTAGTGACTAATGCAAGCAATGTCACTACCACACACAGTATGGCAACGGTGGATTTCTCCTGGGGAGGGATAACTGACCTCAAAAGGGTTGTTGTTAGTTCAGACCTCCCTGTAGAATATTTGCTTTGCAATGACCTAGAAATGTCAGTCTGGTCTGAAGTGGAGTATAGGACTCATGCAGAGATGTAAGGTATATCAGCACATGTCCTTGCTGTGACCAGGCCACAGGTCAAAAATTGCAACACTGGGCATGCCCTGGATCCTGAAATGATGGACCAGTTGCCTACCAGGAGGAGAAGCAGTAGGGTCAGGGCAGTGCCTTCCCCCCTGCCTCAGAATGAGGATCAGCCTTCTGAGGAAGCTGATTGTGAGACCCAAGAAGGAACTGTCCTAAAAGTGCTTGAGCCTGATCATGTTGAGTTTCTTGGGACAGGGGGACCTTCCAGGGCAGATCTGAGGCAGGCGCAGTTGGACTGCCCTTTTCTTGAACCCCTCAGACAGCAAGCTGCTGCTGAGGCTGCTGGGAATTCCCATAGAGTATATTGGGACGAAGGGCTCCTGTATTCAGAGGCTAGAGACCCCAAGCCTGGTGCTTCCAGGAGGTTGGTATACCTTTGGCATTCAGGGGCTTTCTTCTCACCTTAGCCCATGATATTCCCTTGGCAGGACATCTTGGCAGAACAAGACTTAGGACATTAAAAATGTCCTATTTGATCTGGGAATGGCACAACATTTTTATACACCCACAGCAATTGCAGAATTATCAAGAAAAGCGTTTAAAACAATTTGCATGACACATCTAGACCAGTTGCGGTTGAGTAAGGAGGTCAACAAGATAACTGTGCAACACATGTTAACAGTTCAAACAACCTTGACCATTCAACCATATCTAACTTTTAACCTAATTAGTTATGAAAGATTACTACTAACAAGGTTTAGGATGAATAGCTTTCACCGTGTTGTCACCTTCCCGCAAATTAATGATTGGGTAAAATCTGCCCCTGTGATGAACTTTCCAGTCAAACCACAATGCACACTGTTTTGTTTTGTAAGTTTTTTATTGAACCAAGAAAGCGCTGGATTATTCCCATCTTAAAAACTATGAGTCTCTGAAGATGTCGTCCCGCATTTCTTCGTCTCCAATTTTTAGAGGAAGAACATACTGCAAAAGAGGTTGACAGATTTCTGAAGTTTGTAGTAAGACATAGGTTAAATCTGGAGTAGACTGTGAAATTTATATTTCGAATATGATTATCCTCTCTCTATTTTATGCTTTAGTCTTAGACTTTTATAACTGATGACTGTCAATATTTATTTGATAAGATGCAAAAATGTATTATTGAATTGTTTTTATCTTGTGCGTAGTAACATTTTTAAGCATATTTTATGGCAAAATTTTCGTTTTTATAAAGGTACTTTTATGGTTTTTCAAATCCATGAAAACCGAAAAAGGAATTGAACTGAACTGAACTGAACTGACTCGGGACAGGCTTGTCCCTCACTTTCACTGGCCTCACATGTCAGAGGATACCAAGGAGTTTTGTCGCTCCTGTGTCACCTGCCAAGCCAGTGGCAAATCAGGTGGCACCACAAAGGCAACCCTAATATCACTACCTGTGGTGGGGGTTCCCTTTGAAAGAGTTGGGATTGACATTTTTGGTCCAATGGATCCCCAAACAGCATCTCGGTACAGATTTATTCTGGTCGTAGTGGATCATGCCACCAGATACCCTAAGGACCACAAAGGCACCTGTTGTGGTAAGAGCCCTCCTGGGAGTTTTCTCAAGAGTGGGATTTCCGAAGGAGGTTGTCTCAGACAGAGGTGCACACTTTATGTCTGGATATTTGACTGCTATGTGGAAATAGTGTGGAGTGAACTACAAGTTAACCACACCCTACCATCCACAGTGCAATGGTCTGGTTGAAAGATTTACCAAGTCCTTAAAGGGCATGATTAAGGGTTTACCTGTAAAGCTTAGGCGAAGATGGGACATCCTTCTGCCCTGCCTTTTGTTTGCTTACAGAGAGGTCCCACAGAAGGGGGTTGGATACAGCCCTTTTGAACTTCTATTTGCAAGGATGCACTTTACTTTTCCTTCACTTTCACGAGCGCAATCCCTGTGCAGTTCCTGTGACCAGGAGCTTCCTTCACCTCGTCTGCTGCTCTGACCGGTCTCTGACCTATTATACACACAAGAGGCATGTAAACTCGCATAGAAGCCCCCCCGTTTGGCCCCGCACAGAAACAGTAGCCATGTGGAAAAAGCACACCTGCCCAGCCTCGACAACGCTCACGATTGTTTTTGGACTGATGAATGCGTTACTGAATTTGAGCATCAACTCGGGCACCTGCTTTATTTATATCTGTAAGTGCTTCCTGTTGAGGTTTAATTTTTGTGACAGGAGCATCATGCCAGAATGAACCCTGCCCTTCATATTTATCCAAGAAGACACCATTGTTTCATGCAATACCTCTACTCAACTGGAGTACTTTCTTCTGGCTAATCAGTAAGTGCTACCTCGTTGGGTAAATGTATAGTGCTTTTTCTGCACTACAGCTGCGTAAAGTGCCAGAAGAGTTGTCTCCAGTGACCATGTGTGTGTAACTATGCCATCGCGCCGAAGCACGCAGGAGTCCCTTGAGCGAGCAGATTTGCGAATTTTTGGCAATTCTGCGAAATTTGCGGACCGCGAACTTTCCAAAAATCCACAAATTTCACGAGCGTAATGGATTTTTGGCCCATGCTTAGTCACTAGGACGGATGCCCACCCCATAACAAGAGCAGATGAGCTCATTGACAGATTGGCTTCTGCCAAGTTTTTGAGTACATTTGACTTGACAGCTGGCTACTGGTAGATCAGACTAGCTTATGATGCAAAAGCCAAAACAGCATTTTCAACCCCAGGAGGTCATTATCAATGTGTGGTAATGCCCTTTGGTCTAAAGAATGCTCCTTCCACATTCCAAAGGTTGGTTAACCAAGTCCTCTCAGGTCTGGATGACGACTGTGCAGCTTATCTAGATGATATTGCTGTCTTTAGCTCCACTTGGGAAGATCACCTGATCCACCTAAAGAATGTTTTGGAGGCCCTGCAAAAGGCAGGCCTAACTATCAAGCCTAGCAAGTGCCAGATAGGGCAGAACAAGGTTGTATACCTGGGCCACCTTGTAGGTGGAGGTCAGGTTCAAACATTGGAGAGCAAGATTCAGACCATAAAGGACTGGACTTCTCCCACCACCCAGACACAGGTCAGAGCTTTCTTTGGCCTGTCTAGGTACTACAGGAAGTTTGTTAAGAACTATGGGTGCATTGTTACTCCCCTTAATGACTTAACTTCCAGGAAAATGCCAAAGAAAGTTCAGTGGACAGTAAGCTGTCAAAAGTCATTTGATGACCTGAAGCAGGCCATGTGCACTGCACCTATTCTGCAAAGTCCAGACTACTCCAAAGAATTCATTGTCCAAACATATGCTTCTGAGTTGGGTGTAGGGGCTGTTCTTTCACAACTGAATAAAGATGGTCAAGACAAGCCAATAGCTTTTATTAGCAGCAGGCTGGCCCCTAGAGAGAAAAATTGGTCAGCATTTGAGAGGGAGGCCTTTGCTGTGGGTTGGGCCCTGAAGAAGCTGAGGCCATACTTGCTTGGTACTCACTTCAAGATTCAGACAGACCAAAATCCCCTCTTGTGGCTAAATCAGATAAAGGGTGAAAATCCCAAACTGCTTAGGTGGTCCATTTCCCTATGGGGGATGGACTTTACAGTGGAACATAGACCTGGGACTGACCATGCCAATGCAGATGGACTCTCAAGATATTTCCATTTAGAAAATGAAGACTCATCTGGTCAAGGTTAGTTTAATGTCCCTACCTTTGGGGGGGGGGGGGTGTAGGAGATTAGGGTCTTCTTCCTATGTTCACCCCAACTTTTTGCTGTGATAGTCTGGTTTTTCGACTTTAGTATGGCTGTGGGCCTGCTAATCAGACCCAAAGCCCAGCTGTTCTCTCTCTAAATTGATACCATGTACTTCAGGTACATACCAGGTTGGGTTTTGGGTCACCTTTGTGAGCCCCTGTATAGTGTACCATAGGTACCCAGGGCATAGGATTATCCAAGGCCTACCAGGGGCTGCAGCATGTATTATGCACCCCTGGCTGGCCATCTATACTGACACCACAGGCTGATCACTCAGCTTGATTAAGGTGGTATAATCACCCCTTACTTAGATATAGTATATCTATATCTACCTTATATATAGACACATAGTAACCTATAAGTCACTCCTATGGCAGGCCTTAACAATCCTGGAGGCAGAGTGCTTGGTTTTATGTGAGAGGGTGCCCTAGCATGAGCTGAGCCCCTCTTCAGCTTTCGGAACCATCTGCTTAACGCTGTTCTATGATATAGCCATACCATGTACTCTTCAGTGCATTATAATCCTCGCGGTTAATGCTAACTTTGGTTTGGCTTTATGGTTTGTGTAAGGTGTCAAACACTTTGGAATACTACCCCCCCCCCCACCAGTCCTGGCGGCAGTGGTAGCATTCCACTCTTCTAGAGGGAGAAGACATGTAGATACTGCTTTACCTGGTTAAAGTTAAACAGAGCCTCAGCATCACAAAATGGATGCTGCTGCCACAGACAGAAGTCTGACCTCCTGCTGCTGGACAAAACTCCAGCAAGGGAGGCCTGCACAATAGGTTTCCTGTTGAGGGAGGTGCTAACACATCCCCAGACAGCCTGTAGGGTATTGGGGAAGGGTGGGTTGAATGGAAAGATGCTTTTCCAGACACTGCCTGGGGCACACAAGGTGCTCCATGCATAGCCTGGTTCAAACCTGTTGCTGGGGCACTCCAGCCCCACTCTGGCACAAAACTGGACAAAGGGAAAGGGGTGTAACCACCCCCTTCCCAGGTCCACCCATAGGAGGGACCAAGCAGGTAAGCCCTTAAAATCAGCATAAAGATAGGAGATGTGTCCCCAGGACTTTAGATTATCCTAGAATGAAACTCTGATATGAAACTCTTGGACCTTTGACATTCTATTATGACTAAAAGACTAAAGACATCTCCCTTGTGGTCAAGGAGTGACCACCCTGTACAAACAGGCACCACCAGTAACTTGCCAGTTTGCTTTGTTGACGCTCCTGCTGGAACCCAAAGACTCAGTGACACAGAAACTGGACTTCCAGACTTCTCTGACTCCGATCCACCTCCACAGTAAAGCTGAGAACCGTGATGGACACAAGAGACGTGGGACCGGACACCCTGAACTTCCTGCATTTTGCTAACTGAATTGACTCCTGATGTAACTCGCAGTTGTGCATTGGGGTACGAAAAGCCTCAGAACCGAGCACCATTTGCACCCAAGCTCAGCTCTCCACAGAGTGCCGCGTGGGGCCTGCCACTGCATTTCAGCTCGATGCATCTTCCTGATTGTTAGCCCGCTGGCTAGTAAGCCCTCTGAAGACTTCTTTTTGAATTTACACTGCTGGCCTAGTTGTTCCAGGCTTGCTTCAGCTTCCCTCTAAAGGAGAAGCTCTCCAGATCTTGCTGGTCTGACTCAAAGCCAATCTTCACTTCCTGCATGGGTTACGGTTGCCAAGGCTTGTTGGGTCCAAGGCTTGTTGGGTCCAATCCAGATACCGACACGGCAGTCAACAAGATCCTTCATGGGACAGCTAGAGTCCAGCTCCTGGTCATCGGCGACGCCTCCTGGTCCTCGTGGCTGCAGAGACAAGCTTCACCTCTTCACCTGAAATCGACTCAACATCGCCTGGTTCCCTTCCTGGTTCCTTCCTGGTCACTGGCTAGTGACCCAGACTCTGTTCCCTCTGCTTTCAGGTTCCTCAGTTCCTCGATCCACCCTTGGATCCACCCGGACACTTTTCTTCTGGTCGCCTGCAGCACTTCTTTGCAGATCTCCATTGAAACGATCGACGAAACCCGACACCAAAAGGCACCTATGCACCCGGCTTCCCTGGGTAGGGTAACACGAGTACTCCGGTGCTCCCGTGGGTCTTGACTCTCAAAGTGTCCTATTTTAAAGTGGTTTTGTTGTAGTCCATCCATGAGTGCCCTAAATCTTTAACTTTGTAATTTTTACGTTCCCATTATAAGACAATGGTAACTCGCGACTGTGTTTAGACACTGCACGTGTCTCCCATGGGTCTCCTAGTTCCTAACCTTTGGTTGTCTAGTGTAGCCCCAGCGATTCTCTAGGCCCTAGGCCTATTCACTATTTCTGAAGTGGTCCTTATACCACTTACTTAGTACATGGTTTGTGTGGCCCCTAGGGCATAACTGCATTTGTGCAACTTATAGTATGCTAATTGAGTAACTTGCGATGTACTTCAATCTCTGACCTCATATAGAGTGCAGAGGGGTTGTGTTAGAAATAAATACATATATATTTGATATATACCTTGTGTGGTGTCCTTTTATTTGGTATTCAAGGGATTATAATTGGTAAAACAAACAGTTTCACATGCTCTTTGGATATTAGCCTAATACTGCTGGTCCATGCTACCACTAGGATAGCTTGTCTTTAAGGTTGACTTTACAAGCACCATTAATAAGGGTCATTTAGACTGGTGCATGTTGCCCACTAGAATAGTGGCCATCATATGCAGGCTAACTTCTCACATGCATCAGCTATTAAAAACAGATTACGACGCTATCTTTGGAGGAAAACATTTAATTGTATTTGGAGATCTGCTATAACTAACTCCTGTAAAAGGAGAACCAGTCTTTAAAACTCTTCTACATGAAGACACTAGGAAATCTTTGGGAAGTATTGGAAATGTGAATCTCTGGTGAAATTTTAAGTATAAAGAACTCACTCAGAATATGCAACATGCAAGTGATGACGATTATGGATGTATTCTGAAAGATGTCAGAATTGGTGTTCTAAGCAAACATGGTAAACAAGCTTTACAAAGTTGTCTACTACAGAACTTGTTTACAACTGAAAATACACCAGCAGCAGTAATGTACAAGAAAATTGCAGAAAAAAGTTGATACTTTACTTAACGCCAACAGTGCAAAAGTGTTCTCGTTTCGTTTATTTCCTTTTATTTGGTTACCACTTGTTTGCAACCATAAAAAGTACAGATAAAAACAATAGAAATAAAATTGTTTTACATAACAAGAAATAAAAAAATTAGGTGTAATTACACAAAAACACAAAGTATCAAACAAGAGCTTCTCGTATTTTGATAGTAGTTTTTAGGAATGTGGCTATACATTTAGCAAAATTAGACAAATAATATGATAGATAAGGTTGTATAAGATTGACAGGTTGAATTGCTTGAATTTGGAGATTAGAATGCTTTTGAATCTCAGTTGAGCTACGAAGTTCTCTTAAGTGGTCCATGCTTATTTTCTTTAGATCTTTTCTGGATATATCCTCCACACTCGGTGGGTCGTCAAAGTATGAAGTACGACCTAAGTCTTTGAAAAAGTTCTCCACATATGCTAGCCAGGGAATC
Source organism: Lissotriton helveticus (assembly GCF_964261635.1). Taxonomy (NCBI): domain Eukaryota; kingdom Metazoa; phylum Chordata; class Amphibia; order Caudata; family Salamandridae; genus Lissotriton; species Lissotriton helveticus. Next base: position 139,910,667 of record NC_136064.1, read on the forward strand.
CTACGAAAGTTTGTTAGGGCCATACTGTCCTCAATCAGCGAGCGTGTCAGGTGACATTCTGGTTTTGACCATATACGTTGCCATAAAAGAATTGGTTGGACACGTATATAGTCTGTGATATAGTCCATTCCAAGCTCGTTGTGGGTAGCAAAGTTCGGAGCGCTTTGTGGAAGGGCCAGCAAGTATTTAGCGAACCCGTTCTCTACTACTTGGATAGGATCAATTGGACCGTGGCCCCAGACTCCTGCGCCGTAGGTGGCCACGCTATGGCATTTTGCATAGAAGATTTTTAGAAGTTCTTGGGGAGCAGGTTTACTAGAGAAAGAAATCAAGGCCGTTGTTGCTCGCTGGAAAAGGAGTTTTCTACTGGCCGTGGCCTGCCGCCAGCTTAGAGAATCGTCCACCAATATCCCTAAATATGGATAGGCCGACGTTTTTTCCAGTCTTGACTTTTCCACGACAATTACTCTGGGTTTCTTGACCTTAGGGCCGATATGCATAGTAAACGTCTTTTTTATGTTAATTTTGAGACCAAGGGAGCCCATAAAAGAAGAGTATTTATCAAGCTGCTTTTGTAATTGATTAAGTGTCCTTGCGAAAATGACTGAGTCATCTGCATAAAGCAGCGTTGGTATAGGGCGATGGTTGATCTGGGGTAAGTCCTGGCTCCCTTCTAGCATGGCCTGCTCGAGACCGTTGGTGTAGAGGTTGAACAGGAAGGGAGCCAATACACAACCCTGTCTTACCCCTTTTTTGATGGAAAAGGATGGGGACAACTCGCCATTGACTCCAAATCTGACAGACGCCGTTGCATCCCCGTAGAGTTCCCGTAGAAAAGCTATAAGGGCTGGTTCCACTTTGAGGTCGCTTAGAATAGCCCAGAGTTTGGAGTGCTGGACGCAGTCAAAGGCTGCACTAAGGTCGACATACACTAGGAAGATGTTACCCCCTTTCGCTGCAGCATACTTCCCTATCAAAAGGGCAAGGTTCAGAGCCTGCTCCACGGTTCCAAGACCCTTCTGGAAGCCATATTGCAGGTCGGTCCTGATGTTATTTGTCTGGGCCCATGACTGTAGTCGGCCCAGTATCACCCGCCCTGCAACTTTACCTATGGAGTCCAGAAGGGAAATAGGCCTGTAGCAGACCAGATCGGTGTGATCACCCTTTTTGAAAATAGGTAGCAGGATTGATGTCGACCATGACTTTAGGAGCCCAGTAGATGTTACAGCACAGAGGACCTGGGTAAGGAGGGGTGACCAAAGTTCAAGGTGTGTAGAAAAAAGTCTAAGGGCACACCATCGGGCCCTGGAGCCTTGCCCGGTTTGGACGCCTTTAGGGCTTTAACAACCTCTCCATGAGTGAAGGTTAAATTAATCGAATAGGTAATCCTCCCTGACACATTGCCATTTCTCTGTTCATCTTCAGAGAGGACTGCTTCAAGGGTTCCAAAGATTTTCGAAAAATGGGAAACCCATTCATCAGCGGTGACAGCCACGTCCAGATGTTGGGCCTTCGAGGAATTGGCCAGAAAAGGAGATCTGAGGACTTGCCAGAAGAAAGCGCTGTCTTTGTTGAGGCAACTAAGATGTAACTGTGCCCACAAATTGTTCTTGATTTCTTTCCTGCGATCCGCTCTGGCTATATTGTAGAGTTTTCGTAATTTGGAGATTTCCGCAATATCCCTCAGAGGACTACAAAGGGCGGACTTTAGATTTGAAAGAGCCTTGCGACAATTTGCGTTGAACCATCTTTCAGAATTAGATTTTTTATTTCTAGATTTACGGATAAACTCCTCCCCAATAACCTTTAGGACTTTCTGGAAACTTGTCACAGTTGTTTTGGGCGAGGCATCAGCAGATAAACAGTCACAAACCCAGGGAGCGGCTCTATCGAGGACCCGTTCCGTGATTTTAGATGGATCGACCTTGGCCCATTTAACTGAATAGCCGTTCACCTTGTTCATGGTTAGGGAGCTTTGCGTTAGTTGGCTGGTAAGGGTAGAATGGATCTTGACATTTTTTGGTGAAAGTGTCACACTAATTGGATAGTGATCGCTGCTCACATCTGTCCCTGTATGGAAGTTGGTCAATTGGCCCTTCAGGGTCTGTGAGATCAAAATATAATCTATTATGGTTGATGCCCCTCTGCCATGGAACGTTGAGGAAAAATCTATGGGAGGTTCTACTAGGTTGTTTGCGTACTCAAGTTCTAGGGAAAAAAGGCACTCATTTAGTTTATTCCCACAGGTGGAATGTACAAAATGCAAAAACATTTAATTGTATTTGGAGATCTGCTATAACTAACTCCTGTAAAAGGAGAACCAGTCTTTAAAACTCTTCTACATGAAGACACTAGGACATTTTTGAGAAGTATTGGAAATGTGAATCTCTGGTGAAATTTTAAGTATAAAGAACTCACTCAGAATATGCAACATGCAAGTGATGACGATCATGGATGTATTCTGAAAGATGTCAGAATTGGTGTTCTAAGCAAACATGGTAAACAAGCTTTACAAAGTTGTCTACTACAGAACTTGTTTACAACTGAAAATACACCAGCAGCAGTAATGTACAAGAAAATTGCAGAAAAAAAGTTGATACTTTGCTTAATGCCAACAGTGCAAAAGTGTTCTATATTTAATCAAGAGCTTCGGAAATTGGAAAATCAAGAAATAGTTCACATTGAAGCTGTTGATAAAATCGAGCATCAAGGATTAACAATTCTTCTTTCAAATAAACTACAGACTAAATTGGATTCTTTGGAAAAGTCTGCATCAAAAACTGCTTTAGATGTATGTATAAATGGCCGGGTAATTTTGAGGCGTAATTTGAATATTGAAGAAGGTTTAGTAAATAGAGCAATGGGGAAAGTTGTTGAATTTATAAAATGTCAAAACAGAAATGCAATTGAATTCTTGAAAATTTAATTTTATCAGATACAGAGGTGAGACAGATTGGGAGTTGTTATGTATGTTTTTTTTGCTGGTAAACAACTTGTATGTTCGTAGGAAACAGTTTCCTTTCTGTTTAGCATATGCAAACCCCATTCATAAATCTCAAAGTTTTTAGTGTAGATAATGATTTAGTACATGTTTGAAGAACTGTGTTTAAAGAGGGAATGGCATATGTTGCATTATCTCTAGTTACAACATTGTCTGGTTTGTATTTAATTGATTTTGATGAAAACAAGGTTAGTGCTGATGTAAATTGTGTAAGAGATTATAATAGTTTAAGACGACTTTATGCACCAACTTTAGGTGAATATTATTCATGAAAAACCTGTTGTGTGTTTAAAACGCAAACATGTTGCTATATCAAGTTTGGTTCAAAACAAAACACTAAATTCAAGAGACCAGAAACGATGTAAAGAAACAAGTGATGATGTTGTGGCATACCAATTAGAAAATGTTTCTGGTGTCAACTGCTATGGTAATGTTCTTTTAAACATTATATTTTATCTAGAAGATCTTTATTGTAAAATTATGGAAAAAAGATTATGTTCTGCACTTTATACTTTATTTCAACAATTGAGAACGGACAGAAGTAAGATCCATACTGCTACTGGTATTTGCCAACTCTTGGATACATGTACTGAATATTTAACGTTCAGCCCTAATATATAATATGTTGCACAAGAGCTTCTGATGACTATGCTTGGAGTATTAGAAGAGAAAAGAATCCAGATTGAAAGTGTATTTGGACTCAGTAAAAAATGGGATCATGAATGTTAACAGTGTTCATTAACTTCAAGCATTATAGTTAACAGAGAACAGTTTCTATATTTAACAATACCTGAGGGCAAATCTGTACCTTTTACAAAATTAGTAAATCAGAAATGTTATCTACATTATGCTTACAAAGATTTAGAAAATATGTAATATTGATGCTACAACGCTTAGACCAAATTGAAGAAAAGTGGAATGGAAAATGTTAAATTGTGTTGCTAGTCAAGTATCTATTTCTGAAAGAACTTTTGCAACACTGCTATTATTTCCCATGCTGGAGCTCCTACCACCTGTGGACTTTAAACTGTATATTTAAAATGCAATAAAGGTTGGAGTCACTTCAATGATACACACTTTGAAATAAAACTGAGATTGCCTTATGAATTACCCAACTGGTATTTAATTTTTTGGAAACCTATATGTTAGATACATTATTCGAGCTAAAGGGAAACTGTGAAGATGCTTTAAGGAATTCATACTGGATGACTAAAAAAAATTCAACACATTATTTGGCCTTGAGGAAAAATGTGACCAGAAAGTAAAGGTAGGATTTAAAAATTGGAAATAGTATTGGATATGTTATTTTTGTTAATTTTGTATTGTGCTTACAAGAATTAGTTATTTGGTTTTTTTAAAGAATCTAGCTGCTTATGATGATACTACACCACATCACTGTGAATAATGAAGTTAAGTAGAATCCGATAACAGCAAAATAAGGGAAAAAAATACTTTTTCAAAATGTTAAATTATGTTGTATTATTTGATAAGTAACACTGACTTGTGAAACACTATGGATTTTACTTTTATCAGTTTTCAATTTTTCAAAAATAGAATGCAACAAGGAACAACATTATTTTTCTCGATTCTTCATAATTACCTGGTTACCCTTTTACATGAGTAAGTTGCAGATGATCACCAAAAACTATTACATGTTTTCCTCCAAATAATACATTATACTCTATTTTAAGAATTTGCTGCATTTTTAAATGCACAAAGGCAAGCATTACATTTGAGACCATGCTCACCTCATCAATAATAAGACGTTTCATTTTCTTTAGCACTCTTGAACCTTCATAACAAGCTTCTCCAGATAGTTTGTGATATTCAAATTTATTTCATGCTCTATGGGTAGCATTAGTAAACAATGTAATGGAATTCCTTTAATGTTGTGTGCTGTCAACCCAGTTGGAGCAGTTACAACACAAGACAAACTTGAGTCAGTTGTTTTCTGTAGATAACTGGTCAAAACTTCAATTAAGAAACTTTTTCCTGTACCAGCTTGACCACTGACATATATTCGGATACGTTGAAATGATGTCCATGTGCATTCTATCTTTTCATGAAGAACACCATAGCCGATCGGTTGTTTCACTTGCTGATATATTTCTTTCTGTTCAATATTTTGTTGTTCTTCCAGGTTTCCTAAGTCCATAATATCTTCTTCAGCATTATGCATTGCTGTTTCCACTTCACTCATGGCGATTGCTGCTTCATTTTCAAGAACAAGTTGTCGTAGTTGATCTTGACTCAGTGGAGCAGAACTTTGAGAACTGTCTCCAGCAATCTCAGCTGCAATAGTAGCTTCTTGATCACTTTCTTCATTCAAAATTTGTAGATAATTTGCAAAAACTGTGCATTCAATGCTATCTTTAGATGCATTGAAAGAATCTTCATAGCACTGAAAATCTCCAAGTAATTCCAGTTCCGTATGCCAAGGCTTGAAGAGTAGCAGAAGTGCTAAATAGTAAAATTCTCTTTTATTTGGAGTACCACAACTCAGTGTCCTACAATTAATCAGATTTCCTTTACTATATTTCATCAAACATCCTTCTGAACCAATAACTGCATATTTTTCTTCATTTATTTTCTCTGTAATATTTCTCTTAAAACTGTAATATTGCAGCACTTCATAGAGACATATGTTTTCAAGATGAGGACTTCTATTTGGATTCATTTAAGGCTAAATATTCGTTGACTTGTATACATTTAAGTACTCAATTTCACATTGCATCAACACCTAGACTAACCCAATTGATTCCTCTTGACTTTGAATATAAACTTGCTGAGGACAACTGATCTGAGCATTTATATGATCCAATTTCTCAATGGGACAGCATCTTCAAACTAAAGCTGCACAATTTCTTACTAAGACTCTTCTCGTGGGAAACTTCTTCCCACATTTTTTCAACTCCGTGTTTTCTGACTTTGTTATGTATGATGTTACTTACCGAGCAACAGCAATGAAATTATCCACAATATACTGGACCTCCATATTAGCATTCCACATCGAGGGAATAACTGGATTATAATCATTATTATACTTTGATTCTTCACTTCTTTTAACTTGTAAATATTTTTGGGAGATTTTCTACTGATGGTATGTCTCACTCCTGACATGAAACTGTTTACTCTTCCTTTTAGATATTACTGGATGTGGAAATCCAAAACGACATTTAGTGTAAAACTTTTCCTTCAGCTTGTATTTCCGTCGACAGTATTTGCCATATCGATGAGTTTGAAACTGTAACACTTGTTGCCTTAAGGTGTTTTCTTCTCTTGTTTTTGGTTTAGCACATCTAACATACTCTTCGATAAAAGATAAAACAGTCTCATCCAAATCAGTTCCTAATTTGGGTGCATCCTTGATCCATAAAAGCATATGTATACGAGGAGCACCTGTAGCTTGGTATTCTTTTCTCCCAAAAAATGCAAAAACTTCGACAATAGGTGGATTAATTTTTATTGCAGATGAAAGACATCATAGCTTCAACCCTATGATTAAAATATCTGAAAACATTTACAGGATCCAGGGAACACAGTTCTCCAGCTTTTTTCAATTCATTATTTTCTATATTTCAATTGGCTTCTTGTAGAAAATCGAGTTAATCTTCCCATGCATACTCAGCACAACTAAGTGTAAGATACCATGTAGGGGTACCTAAGTTTCTTAACATACATTTCAATTCCAAATGGCGACATTACCAATAGTGCCACGTTGACAGGCCCCCAAATTAATTACCTGTGATTCTAAATGTTTGTCTTTTTCGTCAACTTTTCCATAAATTCCTTTGCAGAAACATGTAAAAGATGCGTCTCATTTTTAATATGTGGTTGACTGCATATGAAAGTGCAGTCAGATCACTCTCAAATAAAAGATGAAACAAATATGGAATACACTGATGAAATCTTAGAGCTTCTGAATACAGTCTTAAAGTACGATATTCTGCAGCTGCAATCTGAACTGGTAGTTCATATCATCTACCTTTTCCGGTAGGGAACAGCTGTGGAAAACAACGAGCTTCCAAACTTTTTTTCCAGACACTCATGGGAGTTCCTTTTTTCCTTTTTCAGCTGAAACAATTAGATATTATCTCCTATCAGTTCTTTTGAAAGAGGGGTGTATAGTGTAATGTTCATAAATTTCTTCTTTTCTTGAGTTCTCCACTTTTTCTATTTGTCCAATTAAAATGTGTGTTTCAACTTCTAAAGTCAATTCTTCTTCTTCTTTTACCTTTATATTTTTATAGTAAGTATATTTTGCACCAGATATAATGTAGCCTTTTGGACTTTCGAGACATCTACTAACTCTTGACATATTTTCCGACTCTTTGTGGGTACACCATTAACAAGAATGACTACAGGTTCAGTATCCTCTTTTTCTACAACAACAGTTTCAACGTTTTTCTTACAATCTAAAGGTAAATGTACAACTCTTCCTTTTAAACCTCTTTGTAGATCTGTTGGAGGCAGCTTACCTGTTTTAGGCTCCATACGAATTATAGCTTGAAAAGGGTGCACAAATTGTATTAGGCTACCCTCATATGTATTTAAAGGTGCACAGACATAATATCGACTCCAAAATATCGTTTGGATAGAATATCGAGTCAAAAATATCGTTTGGACAAAATATCGACAGGACAGAATATAGACAGCCAAAATATCGTTTTTAAGGTAAGTGAAGTAATATCGACTGTAAATAATATAGAAAGTGAAAATATGTAAGTATATAATATAGATAGTAAAAAAAAATGTTTTTATTTTTAGGGTTCAGGGTCAGTTTTCAGTTTTTGGGTAAAGGGGTATTTTTAGGGTTCAGGGTCAGTTTTCAGTTTTTGGGTAAAGGTTTTTTTTTGAGGGTTCAGGGTCAGTTTTCAGTTTTTGGGTAAAGGGGTATTTTTAGGGTTTAGGGTTAGTTTTCAGTTTTTGGGTAAATGGGTATTTTTAGGGTTCAGGGTCAGTTTTGGGTTTTTGGGTAAAGGGGTATTTTTAGGGTTCAGGGTCAGTTTTCAGTTTATGGGTATTATTTTATTATATTTTGTTACTATATATATATGTTTTAATAAATATGAAAAAAAATATTTATTTATCTTTCATTAATTATTTAATTATTATAAGTTAATTTAAGTAATGTTAAGTATATTTTAGTAATTAATTATTAATATTAATTTAATTTAACACTGTTTTTAGTAAATACGATATTTTTACAACTATATTTTTGTAAACGATATTTTTAACTCAATATTTTTGTACTTACCTGTTTGTACATAGAAACTCGATATTTTGACTGTCGATATTTTGTCAACGATATTTTTGATGGTCGATATTCTGACCCTCGATATTATTTCAGTGATCCGTATTTAAATCTTTACGTTATGGAGGTATAGCTACTAATTCTAAGTCATAATAGACAGCTCTAGCTGGCATTTTGTTTTCGTCTAATTTATTGTGACAATATTTACAAATACATTGTACTGTACAGCCTTCCACAAACAGATAAGCAGCAAATTCTCTCTATTTATTATTGTGTTCCTGTTCACTTTTTAAAAACACATCTACATTCTTAGTTTGAATTTTATAATGAGTACGTCGGCAACAAATACAGACATAGGGGCTCATAAGGATGGCGGACGGACTTGCGTCCGTCCGCCACACTAAAGGAGGAGGGACCATGCGCAGGGGCAGCGGCGGTCCCTCCAGTGCAATTAGGATGTGACTGCCTGCCTGGCGGTCACATCCTCAATCTTTAACATTGCGGCGGGTGCAGCTTCAAGCTGCACCCGCCGCAATGTTAAAAATGCATACATTGCAAATGTATGCAGCAAGCAGCAGGCACCGTGCGGTGCCGCCCGCTTGCTGCATACATTTGCAGGGGGGTACCATAGGTACCCACCATGTGCGCCCCCCACCCCCCCTTCACCCAGGGGGCCCGCAACGGGCCCCCGCAGTGAAGCTCCGTATGCTTTTCCACGGCGGAAAATCCGCCGTGGAAAAGCATTTCTTTCTGGGCATCCTAATATGGCGGACGGTGTCTGATAGACACCGTCACCATATTAGTGCTTTTCCGCCGCGGTTGTAAGCCAACTGCGGCGGAAAAGCTCCAGACAGAAACTAGGACCCACCAGCCATCCTAATGTGGCGGTGGGTCTTTGGTGGGTCCGCTGCGGTTTTTCCGCATCCTCTTGGCCGGCGGTGGCTTCCGCCGGCCCAGAGGATGCGGAAAAAACGCTATACTAATGAGCCCCTTAGTTGGGATTTTCACCAGAAACTACTTTAAACTTTGTTATTTCTTTTTCAAACTACACATCAGTAGTATCTTCCACCTCTTCTTTAACACCTACACTTATCAAACGCTCACTTTCTCTACACTCCTCTTGAGCAGCAAAGAAACATAACTCTACATCATCACAGACTTTTTTTACATCCAACACTGAACAATGCAAAAGAGCTGAATTAATTTCATTTAGACATAATACAGGACTTTTCACGTAGTATAATCTTTTAACTAACTTCCACATTTATGAATGATGTACTGCTAACATTCTCAAATGATGAAAACAATTTTGACACACTTTCCAAGAAAGCCAAGCCAGAGAATGACCTTCCAACCCTGTATTTTTTTTCACTTTGGAGGGATCCAGTTCTTGTAATAGCTTAATCTTCTGTTTCACAATTTTTCTTCTATATTCTCTTAAGTAATTTAGTAAAATATCAATAAATTGTTGATGTATACTACAAATACGGCTACAATCCCATGTAAACACTGGAGCCTGGGTACATCTGCCTTGAACTTCTTCCTATTAATTTCCTATTAATTCTTCAACATTTCTAGGAAATATCTTTTCTTTCTCAATTGGACAACCATCTCGCACCTCATAAGAACGACCACAGGTATCAACTGCATTCACTAAACTATTTTGTTGAAAATAACTTTTTAAAATTATGAAAAAGAATCTTCTGTTTAATTCAAAAGCTTCTTTAATAACACTTAGAATCTTCTTTTTTTGTCTGTAAAATGCTGTTCTCCTTTTATATATTTTATATATTTTTTAGAAAATCCGGGAGTAATATACTTTTATATATTCTTTTTTGAATTTCTGAAAATTGTTAGATCCATATTCCAACATAATTATATTGTCCGATAATCCAATTTTCCACTTTTTTTAACAATGTTCTTGTTCTGTCTGTCTTTTCTATATTTTTAATATTGAAAAACGTCTTTGTAAGTATTTTTTTAAAAAGTTTACTTTTCTTACCAGAAGACTTTCTTCTTTGAAAATCCATGTTGTACTTGATCTAATTTCTCTTTTCCTTTCTTTCCAAATAAACCTCCTTTCTTTTCTTTTTCTCTGCTGTTTTCTCTTCATTGTATCTCCTTCTTAATAATGATGCAAAATATCTGTAAAAAAATAAACGTTTTGAAAACAGGTTAATATAATTAAAATAATTATATACAAATATTCACATGAGGGCGGTGCTACGTATAAAATACATACCATTAATAACATCTTTTTCCCCCACTCATGGAACTCCACAGAATCTTGCAGAGTGTTTAGGTAACACCGCTGAATTCTGTGGAGTAAAACTCTGCGAGGGCCACACACCCCTAACAATAACAGTTGTGTTCGGTTATCGGCTTCAACCAATTTCAAATGATAGAAACCCTCTGGACTGAAATCTACTTTATTGGGTTTAAACTGAAACCACAGATGTTCCCACTAACTTTCAAATACTTTCTCTGTGATATCATAATCACAATGGGGGGAAGAGTTGGCCTAACGGCTAGAGCGCTCGCCCTCGGACCCGGGGATCTGGGTTCGAGTCTCGGTAACGTCTCGGTAAGTCTCGGAAGACACTACATCAATGATTTCCGCAATCAAACAGTGCTACCTGCATAACTGTGCTAGTCTATGAGTAGTGTGAAAGATACTAGAGCACAGCATTAGTAGTACACATCTGATTGTGTAACTGCATGATTAGAACCTATATCATTCCATAAATACATGACTAGTGACTAAAACATTACAATACTGCAAGGAGAGTGCCTGAGTGAATTTGTAAGTACTTAGGTGTTGGTGAAGTGATAGGATAAGTAGATAGTGCTGGATGGGTGATTAGAAAACTGCTTGGGACAGACAGGAGGTTTCCTACACTACATGGATAATAACTGGGTATTTAAACCAGTATACCAATAGTATGTAGCGGGTTAGAGGTGTGCATAGATAGTGCACAGAATATTGTAGCTGTAGTACTCTTACTGGCTAAGCCATTGCATAACTACTAACTAAAATAATGACAGTCCTGCAAACAGAGTGCATAGTGCATGTATACATGTTTAGGTACTGGTGGAGTGATAGGATAAGTTGATAGTGCTGGATGGGTGATAGGAGAAGTGCATGGGACAGAGAGGAGGATTCCTAGACTGCTTGGTAACTAAGTGGGAATTTACAAGAGTGTTTCAATAGTTTTTTGCTTGTTAGAGGTCCGTATGCATTTTGCACAGAATATTGTAGCTGTACTACTATTACTGTCTAGGCCATTCCATAGTACATGACTACAATTTGGATTGATTACACTGCTGCAAACAAAGTGCATGATCAATTTATAACTGCTTACATATTGGCAGAGTAGTAGGATAAGTACATTGTGCTGGATGGGTGATTTGGAAAAGTGAATGTGAGATGAGGAGAGTAAAGAGAGGTGTAATTCCTAAACTTGTATTCTACTATTCATTCAATATAGGTATATTCAGGGCTTTGAGTGGGATAAAAAAATGCATATATCTAAAAGGTGCAACAGTGTACAGTTAAACAACGATGGGTACACAGTTCCCCAGTACTAAAATAAGGGATGAAGAGTGAGAAAAGTGGGGAAGAAAGGGGGATCTTTTGTTCCTGCCGTTTGGTGCTGTGGGTGTGAGGGCCCTAGGGAGAGGTGTAGATGTGGGTGGGTGGTGAATTGAAAAAGGTTAGATAAACCGATAGGTGAGTTTAATAGGTGGTGTCAGCATTCACCCCTGTTATTTTCACTGGCCATTCAACCACTTGTTGTTAAATTACATCAATATCATCTCAAATGGGCTCTCTGCTACCCCACCACACATATTCTGGTATCCCTCTATGCGGACGATGTCACCTTATATGTTCGGGAACCACAGATCAGTCTTAACCCCATACTATGTGAATCCAAAACCTTTGGCGCACTTTCAGGGGTCAATATTAACTAGGAGAAATCTCAAATACTTCTGCTCATGGATACCACCCTTCCTTATGCACTGGATTATCCGAATATATGGTTTCCCTCTGAGGTGAAGTATCTGTGGATAGTCTCCTCTGCAGACTGAGCGGAATGAATCAGATCTAATTACGGGAGGCTTCTGGAGAGCCAGAGGGCATCCATTACGAGATGGATTGCTTTTCCTCTGTCTACGGCGAGACAACTCTCCCTGATGAAGTTGGTGATTCTGTCTAAGTTACTATACGTATTCATCAATATACTTTAAAATCAAAAGCTACCATTTCTTTAAAACGCTAAAACCTCACGTATTAGAATTAGCTTGGGGTGGTAAGCAGCCCATATTGAACTGGAAACACTGACATTACCCTTCTTGTATAGCAACAAATGATGGCCGGAATGCTAAATGATTAAAACATTCTCCCCCAGTCAAGAGATTCGGGTTAAATCCATTGTTCTTTTGCCCTCTACGCCCCCCCAGCCATATCCACACCAGTCTTGACCCTGTGCCTCATGGGAACACAGGCCCACTTTGCGGCATACTGGTCCATACCCCCCATACATGTCACATCTTGCAGTTAAGTCATGTTATATGGCACCAACACTGCTGTTAAGATTTATATTACTGCAAACCTGGGATAGAGATGCCAACCCCACTACAGTTATTACCAAAGAAAGTGGTCGCTAGACAAAAAGAGTTAGGAAGCAACTGGTCAACATATGCTAGATAGTCAATATGTTCTTTGTCCCGCCGGACAACATTTATTCATGGTTAGGTATTTAAGGAAAAAAATCAATTACAAATACAAGTGGGACGGAACCTGTATCCAAATAGCGAACAGACATGGACAACTTAAATTGTGGGGAAAGGGGGATTGGAAAAGGTTCAGGCAAGAACACAAAGTCTGTACCATTGCAAATTGTGATCCAAAACATTTAGATTCAAATGGTACATATGGTGTCGATGACGTTTCGATCCCTTAGGGGAAAATCATGGGATCATCCTCAGGACAGTAATAAAAAACATGCCTGCGTGCAAACATTGTAATTCATGTGCGTCTAATAATGAATATCAATTAGTACAAAGTTACAGTGAAAGGAAGAAAAAGGGGGAAGAAGGAGGATTGAAAAAATACACTTCCACTGTAACTTTGTACTAATTGGGCCGCAGCACACAGAGGAGAAGGGATTGACAGTGCATAATCCATGGCAGCCTATACCGGGTCCAACAATAAGCTCAACATCACCACTGCGCAGCTGTCACGTAGATCCGTGGCATTGCAAATTGATATGGGCCATTGTTGTGGGGATGTGGTCAGGCCCTTGGACAAGTGACCACTGCTGTGGAACGAATTTAGGATGGAACCGCTATTTGCAGCAATTTAATGGGGAAGGAGGGGGGTGAGGAGGCATCCAGCCTTAGCAGCCTGTCAATGCCAGTGACCACTGCCAGGAGGTGCAGTACCGACAGCACAACACCTTCTGTTGCACATCAGGGGGCTGCAGCTGATGCAGGCAAAAGGCGTTTGGGGGTGTGTGGCAGGAAGCGCTAGACAGACATGTTCATCTTCATTTTCCCTTTATAGTGAGACTGTACACTCAGCAATCAATACTGAAACCAGGTATTTGAGACACTGAGGCAAAGGATTCAGACCCCGTTAACAAAATCGCCTGTTACAGCGTTACTGGGCTTTACAGAGGACGCCCTGCTTTCTTACAGACGAGACATAGTGCTGTTAGCCAAGTGTAGGGTGTAGGGTACTGTGCAGATGGGGTAGAGGGTGCGCACCTAAATTTAAGGCAAGAACAAACATTGACTTTTGCAGAACTACTCTCTCTTTTTTCATGACCATTGGAAGTGTGTGATCACTGAGTTTAGTGTGCATGCTGTGTTCTGATTGGCTGAGTGTTACTAACTTAGAGTGGTATCTGACTTTATGACATTTTAGGAACGTGTGCCACTTCCACTAAACGTTTTTCATTGGCACCATTCTCCTAAGACCATTGTGGTGTTGCTGCTTAGCTTTGGGATTGATCTGCTTTTTCCTGTTCGCACATTTGCCTAAGGGTTACATGTCTCCTCAACTGTGATCTGTCAGTTGGTTTCAGTCTAATTTGCAGGGCCTGCCTCGCCATGTATTTCTGACTTTGGGTTGATGGGAGGTCACATCAGGTGATTTCAACAACAGTGATGCAAGTTCATTATTATACATACATATATCATGAAGTCATAGTCAAGTGAGCAAGATCGCGGAGGCGATCGAAACGCTTCTGGGTCGGACACTTGTCTGCACACTCTATAGGAGAATAACATTTATTATGCTTCTGTGAGTCCGCGTACCTGGATTTTGTTTTTGGAGATTCTGCCTGTTTATGGTCCAGACCTGATGCATCCCTCCTAGCCATTGGAGGATCAGGACTTGTGTTTCATATCATGAAGTGCATTGATATTATAATTTCCAATATTAACATCCCTGCATTAAATGAAAAAACTAAATCCCACTTAAGACCTTGTCACTTACAATTGTCAACTTCATTTCAATGGGGCTGATACATTCCGTTACTGTCTCCACTGTAATTTTGAGAACAGAGCAAAATAAGAAGTTACTGGGGCCACTGGGTCCAGAATTTTTTATTTCTTGATACATTTCTTGGGCCAGATGTACAAAAGATTGGTTGCAAAATACTAGCAACCATTTGTGACCAGTATATTTGTGAACAGTGTAGTATGTTGCAAACCAACCTAAGATCTAATATGTAGGTTTTTAAAATGCTTTAAAACAGTGGGTTGCAATTCAACCTACCTCATGAATAATAATGACAAAGGTTGCAAATCGTTACCCACTTCGTTCTGCAGCCATCATAGGGATGGTGGGCTGCTGCGTTCAGCAGACCACCATGTCTGTGATTGCTTTTAAAGAAATGGGATGCATTAAAAAAGTTTAAGTCAGGATTTTAAGAGTAGACGTGTTAGATTTGGGGGTCTTTAGTTGGCACAGGTAGGTACTTGTGACAAATAGGGACCCTTGCCTCTAGTCAGGGTGGGTAAGGGGGTACACTCCTAAAATAAACCATGATCACCCCCTTGGTAGCTTGGCATGAGCAGACAGACTTATCTCAGAGGCAGTGTGTGAAGCATTTGTGAACACATACAGTAATCAAATGACAACACTGCAGATTGACACCACACAGGTTTTATATAAAAAAAAAGTATTCTTTATATGGACCTATTACAAGACCACAAACAACAAAAACCCACAATACTGCACTTAAAATGGTAGTTTTAGCTTAGTTCTGTTCAGTTCTTAAAATGCGACACTTTGAGTCAATGTACCTTACGATGCGTTACGCTTCCACATCAAAAGTGTTGCAGCGATGGAGATGCAGCAAAGTTCTGGTGCAAGTAAATGAAGGCGTGAAGATCTTCCAGATATGGCACACTTCTCTGATGATGCGAAAAGTCTCGATTCGATGCATCAGCTGCAGTGACAACACCCTTGTTCCACGATGCAACGACAACAGCTTCAGCTGCGACACTCTTTTCCAATGTTGCGAGACGCTTCCGCACAATGCGACAACTACAGCGGTGACATTCAAGATGCGATGACAGAAGCTCTGTCACACTTCTCCGTGGATGTGAGGCACTTTTTTTGATGCTGTGCAATACGACAGCTACAGCAGCAACATCCACGATGCAACGGCAGCAGCGGCGGTGACAAGCTTCCTCTTCGTTGAGAGACGCTTTTCTCATTGCGGTGCAATACGACAGCTACAGCATTGACATCGGAGATGCGACGGCAGCAGCAGCGACAGCAACACGCTTCCTCTTCGTTGCGAGATGCTTCTCTCGATGCAGTGCAATACGACAGCTACAGTGGCGACATCCACGATGTGACGGCAGCAGCAGTGACGGCTCCGCGCTTCTTCCTCTAGACTTGCGCTTCCAGCTACTTGCAACACGCAGTCCCTCATAAGGCCCAGAACAGCAGCAGGCACTTCCAAAGAACTCTGGGGAGCTGGGGGATCAAGTCTATTGTCCCTGAGATTTCAGCAGGAGGCAAGCTCTGTTCCAAGCCATTGGAGATCCTTAAAAGTTGATGAAAGTATCCAAAGTTCTCCTCTCTTTGGAAGTCAGGCAACAACTGCAGGCCAATCCACCAAGCAGCACTTCAGCTATGGGATAGATTCTCCTCAGTTTCTTATGGTTCCACTCCTCAGCAAATGTTTCTTCTTATGTCCAAAAGTGATCTAAATTCTTGGGATCAGGGTCCCAATACTTATACCCCAAAATCGTTTGTCCTCTGGCGGCAGAGGGGCCTTTGCTCAGTCCAAACCAGTTCTGGAGCACTCTGTTTACATGACTCCTTCTTTCCTTTCACAGTACAGGGCAGAAACATCAGACGCTTCACAGGATGTAGAGCCAGCATTGTGGGGGAAGGCATTCCTGGAGCACTCTGTTGACATGATTCCTTCTTTCCTTTCACAGTGCAGGGCAGGGACATCAGACGAATCACAGGGGGTGGAGCCAGCATTGGGGAAGGCAGGCATAGCCCTATTCAGGTCCCAGGTGCAAATCCTCCCTCCCATCTAGATGTAGATCTCTCTATTCACCACTGGGCTGACTCATTCTGTCTCCTGGAATCCCCAGCCCTGTCACTCAAACTTCAGACAAGGAATACACAACCTAGCAGAGGCAGGCCTGGTTAGTTAGGCAAAAAAATACCTACTTTCTAAAAGTGTTTTTTCAAAAACAGAATGTTAAAACCAACTTCACTAAAATATGTATTTTATCAGTCTGAGTTCAGGCAAACTAAACTCAAATTTCTACTATGTTCCCTGAGTCAGTTAGGAATATAAAATGTAATAATCTAAATGCTCATTCTGGCCTATGGAGAACAGGTAGTCTTAAAATAGTGAAAAATGAAAATGGCTGTAATTCACTATTAGGACATGCCACACACACCAGGGCATGTCCTACCTTATACTGACAATGCACCCTGACCTTGGGCCTACCATAGGGGTGTCTGATGTGAAGAAAAGGGAGGGTTTAGGGACTGGCAAGTGGATACACTTGCCCTGTCATCATGGCAGTACAAGACTGCACATAGGCTCTGCAATGGCAGACCTTAGACACACTTTTACAGGCTGCGTCTGTGGGTGGCACAACCAGTGCTGCAAGCCCACCAGCAGCATTTGATTTACCAGCCCTGGGCATATACAGTGCACTGTACTAGGGTCCGACCAGTAAACCAAACCACCCAATCATAGAGTCAGTAATCCATACATCAATTTACTATAGGGAGAGCATATGCACTTTAGCACTGATGAGCAGTGGTAAAGTGCCCAGAGTTATAAAACCAACAAAAACAGGTCAGACAACATACAGGAGGATGGCAAAAAGTTCAGGGATGACCCCGCACAAAGGGCCAAGTCCAACAACATGGTCAATGTATGAGCGTATTTTTGTCAATGCAGGTATCCCTGCATCATGTTTCAAGGGCGCCTGCTTTGTATGCAGGATAGTTTTTGTGCAGGAAGAGACGCTGAGAGGCATTTTCCTTTCAGAACGCAGCACACATAAAAAGGGGAAAAAGCAAAGTGACATAGCAATTTGACTCCTCAATAGGCCTCACCTGGGGAGATGCAGCATTTTTATGCATTCCAGGTTTAACACTGATGGTAAATCTAGGACTGTGCCAAAATCCACCCATGTAACCCCTTCTTACTGCAGCTTGCAAAACAACACGGTGATGGATGGAATGCTTGAATTAATCTCATCCACTGGCAATCATCCGAGTCGCATCCCAGGCCATGGAACCAAGCTATGCCTGGCTGAAGAGTTGTAGCTGGGGCAAAACCGGTCCGGGGTTGTTTGTGTCCTGCTTCAGGGAGGGCCTGGCAGTTCATACTGATTTAGATATATGACTGGGTCCAAACTGAGGCAGCATGGTGGGCAAGAAATGATGTATTGGGATGTGGCTTGAGCGATCGCCAGAGGCTGAGATTAATTCAATCATTTCATTGATCACTTTATTGTTTTTGCAGAGTAATGCAAGGCTGCAATATGCATAGCCGTGCGCTCCTCTAGATTTATCAAAGCATGCAGGCCACGCAACGTGGCTTTTCGTGGTTTGTAAATCTCACATAGGTTTTACATCACCCTTGTACCCCCCCCCCTGCAAAGCGCAAGGGTCAGTCAAAGCCTTGAAAATATGCCAGCTAATGTTCGGTGACTAGAATAGAACACTAATAAATCCAGTTCTGAATCAGTATTTGGAAGGGACTCCCTGAACACACCACATGTAAAACGTTTAGATATTCCTATCTTGTTATGTGTGGAGTTCTTCCCCCTGACCGCAGAGTGTCTGCAACCGTAAACATACTATTAACTCTGTGTTTGTGAATAGCAAAACAAATGTAAACTTGTGAATAAGTCTCTTGGAGTGTAAACAGATGTTGCTTGTCCTCATAAACCCTCAGCTGGCCCCTTGTGTCTAGCATTGTGTGTAACATATTCAGAGTGACAGAAAGAATGTCCCATGCTTTTCTCTATATAATGTGGATTACTGCAAAGGTGCTGCACTCTGACGAAGGGGACTGACGCTCATGTCAGCAACAAATTCTTATCCTCAATAATGACATAAGGGACACCTCAACATCCCCCATTAAGTCATTATTTTGAAAACACCATTCAGTGAAAGTAGTTTTAAGTGAATGTTTTATTTAGTCTGTTAGTTACTCATTGTGACCTTCTTGACAGAGCACGTGAACACCCCCTTTTTGATGAAGTAAATTATTGTATATCATGAATTTCAATGTTTGCAAATATGTGAACGGAAAGGAGGGGGATAGCAGCTGTTAAAAGAAGCTTTCAAGACACCTTCAGAGGACGATCACTCGCCCTGAGCAGCAGGATACATTACTGCAGCCAGTGCACTCTCCTGAGCCCCCGACACAAATATCCTGAGACCACGAGAACAACATGATGACATATTTTTTTTTGCAGAGTTTTCTATAGCGCGAACGAGACCCGAACCGAATCAGGTATCAGAGCGCTTTACATAGCGCCAGTTACGTTACATGAGGACACACTTTCATTTCAGGCACGGGGAGATGACGTCGTTACCGAGACTCGAACCCAGATCCCCGGGTCCGAGGTCGAGCGCTCTAGCCGTTAGGCCAACCCCTCCCCCCATTGTGATTATGATATCACAGAGAAAGTATTTGAAAGTTAGTGGGAACATCTGTGGTTTCAGTTTAAACCCAATAAAGTAGATTTCAGTCCAGAGGGTTTCTATCATTTGAAATTGGTTGAAGCCGATAACCGAACACAACTGTTATTGTTAGGGGTGTGTGGCACTCGCAGGGTTTTACTCCACAGAATTCAGCAGTGTTACCTAAACACTCTGCAAGATTCTGTGGAGTTCCGTGAGTGGGGGAAAAAGATGTTATTAATGGTATGTATTTTATACGTAGCACGCCCTCATGAAATATCAAATTGTAGAAGATGTGCCAGTTACCATCACACACTGACCTAAAAAACCATTGACATAAGGGAGCTCATCACAAGACAACAACCTTAAAGAGTGAGACGACCTATTTGGGTGCATGTGTCGGTGTTTCCAAAGCATGCCCAGAGGTGTTGGGTACCATGACACTCTGCATAGCAATAAGGGGACATAGGCCCTGTGCCAGGAGAGAGAACAAAATACACTCTAATAATATGTGAATTCTGGCTGCACTTTGCTGACACACATTCCCACTGTGCCACCTGAGTCCTTAACACGCAAATGCACAACTGCCCTTTTCTGGTGGCTGAAGAACACATGCTCAGCACAGATGAACAACACACGTGTCTAGCTTCATAACACAAATGAACATTCCTCGATGTCGAGCCCATTGTGGCATTGTTGAATGTGTTTTATGTCTTATTGCACCTGTGTACCTGGAATTATCTGGGTGCAAGGATGAATGTTCCCTCTCTGGGAGAGCACTGGACGGTCATTGCAGAGAAAGGCACCTGGAGAAAACAAAGAAACAAAAATGTTTGTGAAGTGCTTTGGAATTGAAAGCATTGGCTTTGCTTTATCGACGCAGTAGCAGTACCAAGCAGGTGATGCCACTAACAGGGACGTAGGAGCTGGAGTTTTAAGATCACAGCATACCTGAGACTACCTGGGACCACATCCCTCATGCATCAGCCTTGTATCTAAGCCACGAGAACAATACTTGAGTGTTCAGTTAACTCAGGATTCACAAGGCATCAGAGCAGAGCTATCTGCAAACTGATGACTTTAATTTCCCGACACCTGTGGCAGGGGTTGAATGGTAAACTGTTCTTCTTAATTGTCCCCTGACTGGTGTGAAGCAGGTCCCTAACAAGTCCTGGACTTTTGTGGGTATAGGTCTCATGACACATTTGGGACCACATCTCGTGCAATGCTGGTTGATGCTGATGGATAAACCAGGTGTGATTTAGGAGGTCACCAGTGCTGCTTTGCGGGCAGTCGACACAGTCACAGAAGAGATGCTCTGAGCTGCACACGGAAGCGTTGCTTCGTGTTACTCTGCCCCAGAGATGCATTCCTTGAGTGTTGTGTGGGTGTTCTCATGCAGCATCCATGGATTTTGAGGTATTCCCAGATTTACCGGTAGTGGTAGCCACGGAATGTGCCAGATTGCTGCACTTTCCCAGGAGAGGCGTAACACGGAGAAATATATGTATTTCTCCTCATTTTTACCACTTTTAGTTTTTGCTGCATTCTGCAGTATAAATACAAAGAGGAAAATGACTCAGGGGATTGTTTGTGTGGAAGAAGGTGTCACTTCATTCACCAAAATAATCCTCCTTACACACACTTGCAGCATGGTGGAAGGGTACCTCCTTTGGCACATACAGGCACATGCATCAAGCGTTTAGGAAGACGGTAAAATTGCGAATCGCAAAAATATGGCATTAACGATCGCAATGTGAAGTGTTAATATGCATGAACCTTAATTTAGCGAAAATCTGTACATTTTCGCTAAATTAAGGAATCGCAAAAAAAATCTGCGAAAATCATTGCGATTTCCCATTTGCGATTCGCAAGGAAAGAATCGCAAATAAGGAATCGCAATCCAAATGCATGAAAAATCACAATTAGCGATTTACTGAAAAATCGCAAAATTGCAATCGCAATTTAAGAAGGGACACAACCAGGTGGTAAAAATGAGCCCAAATCAGAAACAGCTGAAGACCAACAGAAACATATATAAACACACCCACAATGAGGTCCCAGTTTCCAAAATGGCTGCTCTGTACCTGATGGCGAGGAGGATGAGGCTGCAAGCTGCTCAACAGAGAGGGAGGCAAATCAATGAGCGCATCTTCAGAATCCGCGTAACTTTGCTTGGTCAGGAGGATGATGAAATGTATGATAAGTATAGGCTGAATGGCCAAATGATACATGATTTAATCCATGAATTGGGCCCCATCCTGCAACGACAGACTCATAGGACCAATGCAATCCCAACGCATGTGCAGGTATTATGTTGCCTACATCTACTGGCGTCAGGCACTTTTCAGGGAGTCATAGCAGTAGCAGGGGGTGTGTCTCAAAGTGCAATGTCACGAATATTGGCAGATTTCCTTGCTGCTATGATGGTACGGATACACAACCACATAAGCTTTCCTACCACAGCCCATGAAATAGCTAGGACCAAGCAGGAGTTTTATCAAATTGCTGGCTTCCCCCAAGTACTGGGTTGTATTGATTGCACACATGTGGCGATATGTTCCCCTGCAGCTCATGACTATATGTATCGCAATAGGAAAAGTTATCATTCCCTGAATATTCAGGTGGTCTGCAATGCAAAGAACATCATAACAGACATCGTGTCACAATTCTCTGGCAGTGCACATGATTCGTATATCTTCAGGCAAAGTGGCATTCAGACCCGTCTAGAAAGGGGAGAGTTTGGGACATTTGCTAGGTAATTATGTGCAATACATCTTTGCAATCCTTGTACAAATGTAAAACTCAAACAACCACTGACAGCCTTTCTTCCCTCATATGTAGGTGACAGCGCATACGCCTTGCGAAATTACCTGCTGACACCATACCTAAATCCAGCCACAGCCGCACAAAGGAGATACAATGCAGCACATATCTCTACAAGGAACGTGATTGAGCGCACATTTGGACTACTCAAGAGCAGATTCAGACGCCTTCATAAGACCGGAGGCGCAATGAAATACAGTCCCGTCAAATGCTGCAAGATAGTGGCAGCATGTGCCATGCTGCACAACATAGCGACAAAGGGAGGTTTGGAACTGGAGCTGTCCGACAGTGACTCGGAGGATGGAAACCAACAAGTGCCACGCCACTCTGCCCAGCAAGGCACAGGCGCAGCAGAAGACCGCAGGCGCAGATTGGAGATTACACAGAATTACTTCTGAGGTGAGTAATGAAGACACAAACACATTAAATGTAATGCAAAATATACTTTATGTAAATGTTTTGTGACCAGGGAAATGAAATAAACAGTCAAAGTGACTAATGTCACAATACTCATTGGAATTTAAAAAAATATTCAAAGTCAAATCAAATGTACTTGAGAGTCAGTGATTAGGTCACAGCGTGTCAATGGTTAAATCACCATTTCAATCAAAATGCCTGGATGGGAGACTAGCGTTTTTTCCCTCGAACACCCAGACGTCTGTCTGCCACAGCATCTTCTTGCCTTTCGTTGGTAGTGGATGGGGTAACGCTGCGAGTAGTGCGTCTCACTGCACTTGCAACAGGCACTGTGGTGCTGCTCATGCTTGAGGCACACTCACTGCTGTCATCCTGTGCAGTCATGTGCACTCGGCCACCGGATGCATTCATCATGTCTACTGCATTGGCCACTTGATGTAGTGCTTTGGCAACATCTCCACTACAGTGACACATTTCCGTCTGCAAAGTCACTGATCTACGCGCCAGCAGTGTCATGGATGTGGCCAGCCTATTGTTGGTCTTTCCTTGGTGTTTCAGTTGCTGCATCAGTTGGCGGTGCTGTCTGTTGCGCGTTGCTTGCCCCTCCTGCATGACCTTTGTGAGTTCCTGTACACTACTGGCAAGTAATGCAATGTTGCCTGACATCTTGGAAATGTCATCCTTCACTAACCGAGTGTTCTTGCTCTGCAGGCGATGTTAACGGAGCATCTGTCCCTCCAAGCCACCCCATACTGGATTCCTCGCCTCCACTTGCTGTGGTCTGCGTGCTCTGCGTCTTCTCCTTTGCGATCTACAATAGCCTCTCCGGATCTGTGTTGGTGTGGGTGTTGCGATGACTGTTTGCCGTACACTGACTGAAGGTGCAGCATTGCCCTCATCATCGGAAGCCATGGGACGCAGTGTTGGGACAGGTGACCTACGTGAATGAGGCACACGTGACTGGGGATTTGGCAGAGCTGGAGTGTCCTCATGTTCGGATGCGCTGCTGTGGTGCATTTCCGGAACATCAATGTCCCCGGCCTCATTGAGTTCTGCATCTGTGAGGTTAAACAGTGCAAAACTGCATCACTGCATGCTTGTGAGGTCATGTCACAGTTCTCAATTAATAAATTCCTTTTTTTAAAGACATCTGCTACACTATTTCTGACATTTTTTCCTAAATCTGTGTGTGTGTCAATGTCAGTACTTAGCCTGACTACAACTCCCATGATGCACTTTCCTCAGTAATGTAATAGTATACAGGCTTTACAGTGTGTGCTTATGCTGTGCTCTGTAGACATCCTGACTTATGTACTTGGGGCAATTTAAACATGCATTTCTCTTACCTTCAGAGGTGTGTGCAGCTCCAGAGGTGTCCAGCTGCGTGGCTCCAACAACTGCTTCAGGCTGGATGGTAGACTTCACCAAGTCCTCCATGGGAGTGTTTCCTGTGTCTGGTGGTGTGCCCCCTCCTGTCTTCTGTGCCTCCTTCATACGGTCTGCAATGCGCGACTTGGCACGACTGCGTAAATCGTACCATCTCTTTTTAAGTTCCTCTGTTGAACGGTGTGTGACCCCAATGGCATTTACTTGTTTTTGAATCCGGATCCATATTTTGCGCTTTTCCTGCTCTGGAACCTTCAGTGAGGCTTTCCCAAACAGCTTGTCATTGCTGTGCACTACACCCTCAATTAGAGTCTCTAGTTCTTTTTCTGAGAATTTAAGTTTTCTCTTCCTTGAACTTTGGCTGTCCTGTGCTTGATTGTCAGCTTCCATTTTGCAGTTCTTTCCAGGTGAACACAGTCTCTCTCCCTCTCACTCTCCTCTGCTCCCAGAGCCAGCTCCCTCCTCCCCCTGAGCCTCAGCAATGAAAATGAGGCTTGGACAGCACATTTCCTGCTTGTGATGTCATCAACATGCATCAATGCGCGACCTCGCAATTTGCGAAATCGCTAATTGTGATTTTGCATTTTGCGAGTTCGCAAATATGGAAATCGCAATTTATTCTGCGATTTTTACCGATTCCTTAAAAAATCGCTATTTTTTTCATGCATTCCGTTTTGCGATTCCTTATTTGCGATTCCTTAAAAATCGCAAATAAGGAATAGCAAAACATTTCAATGATGCATGTACCTGCAAGTGCCCTAAATGGCACAATTGCTGGGAAAAAGACTGGAATGCCCCGTACTCTTTGAAATACAGTGCATTCCTGTCCTTTCCCTGTCACACAGCACACAGCAGCACGGTGGCTTGCTGCACTGCGTGATGTGGCAATAAATATAGCCCTTAATGTAGATGCTGGTGCTTGGGTGAGGCGATATTGACTTCATAGTAATAATCAAATCAGCAAAAGCACTATTTCACCAAAGTGCAAGCAGCATGAAAGGTAAGTATGAGTTCATTACTATTGGCCATTCATTTTATGTATCTACCTCAACTTCATGGATTTTTCTCTACATTCAGCTGAGTTTGGGCTGCTCTGGTCTGCGCTCCTCAGATAATTAATTTCTAGGCCCCCAGGTGAGAGACATAATTTCTGGAAATTACAGGTGAGTGTTAATTCTTATTGAGGGAGTTTTGGTCACTCCTCTATAATAACTTTGTTAGCTGCTCAGGGAAATATGAACCTCCAATGTGTCATTAGGAACACTGAAACCTGTCATTATTTTGCCTTCATAAGATGCTTGTACTGGTACCTGGGAGTGGGGTCATTTCAGCCTTATTCTGAGGTTTAAGTGGACCAGTCCAGCCTGTGCTAAGATATTGGGCACATCTCGGAAGTTAGGCTGTAACTCAGAGACAGGTTTCAGCATCAGGGCAGGCTCTCTTGATAGTTTCAGCCATTCTGACACTACTGCCTAACTCACCTCCTACACCCTCCTTAGAGAGGCTTCTCATGACTTGCAGCTCTGAGGCACCCCTTGAAATGGAGCTCTATAGGTATCTGATCATCATATTAAGCTTTTGCACTTTGAAGTCACTGGTGAGATCTGGCTGTACTCTGCAGTCCTCGGAGCTGGAAACCCTCTCCACACCTGGGCAGCTTCTTCTCGGGGGCATTGGTGATGTTTACACTGGAGTGATACAGAGTGAGATCAGCTACAGGGAGAGACCGGAGCAAGCTGCCTGTCATAGGTAAGGAGAGAGTGGTGAGACCCTGTGTCTCTGAGTGGCGGTGTGTGTGTTGAAACTTTTGCTGGGTTAAGACCAGGATCTATCCATGTGAGTAGAGATTTCTGTCTATTCTCTCAGGCCAGTCCCCGGTCAGGAGTAATGACAGGATGTGCATTGCGGAGTCTGGGTATATATGTTTCCTCTCAGGTTGACATTCTGTTGGGGGTAAGAATAGGATCTGCCCCTGTGAGTGGTGGTGCTTGTCTCTCCTCTCTCTGCAGTCTCCTCTGGGTTAAGAGTAGGATCTTCCCTCACTGTCCATCATAAACTCACTGGGATGGGGTTTGGCCATTATTATTCACGAGTCATCAGATGAACAGAAGTGTCTAATTACAGCTTGTTGTGAATATGTATCTTGATCCCAGTCTGGTCCCTGATATTTCATCCTTCCACCAAGTAAACTACACAAGGAGAAAGCAGATCAACCATAAGATGCAGGACTGCAAGAGAAAATGTGGGTAACAATCACTGAATCTATTCTCAGCTCTCAAGACAGTGTGGGTCACATATAGCAATATTTCATGCAATGCAAGGTAACAACACACCTGGCTGCACTGAGCAGAGTGACATTGATGGAGCAGGAATGTGCCATATATTGATAAATAGGGCGCATTCGTGCTCTCTCCTTGCACTGTACAACGAACTGCTGCTTAGCTCCAATACAGGCGCCCTTGCACCACCGTCCAAGTGTTCCTGCATTACAGGCAGGGTTGTTTATGAGCATGAAGAGACACCCTCCTGCACCTAAACAATCCATCATGGTATTTTTCCTCTTTCTACGTGTGCTGAAATAGAGGTACTGTCCTTGTTATGCCTCCCCTTAGAAGTCATAACACTCTGACACATTCCCAGGTCTTCCACTGACGGTAAATCTGGGAATGCTTCTGAATACATGGGTGGGTGCTTAGGTACGCCCACACTCCACCCATGGAATGCCTCCCTGGATCAGAGTAATGCAAGGCAGTGACTTGGGACACCTTTAGTTATTCCAGATTTACCAAGCCACTCAGAGCCACACACGGTAACGTTGCATATCTTGGTTCATCTCATTATCTGTTTTATGTGAGCCTTTGCATGGTACAAGGGTGACGCAAATCCCTTGATACATGTGCCCCACAGTCTATTTTACTTCACTCTTCTCTATGAGCAAGCTCATATCAAATGAATTGGAATCGTTGTCCCTATACAACATATACAACAAGTAAAGCAGACACTTTCTGTTCGCCGTTGTTATGCATTCAAGTGCATTGCATGTTCCTCTGCCTACCAGAGACATCCACAGAGACAAGATGGGAACAAAGTGATTGGCCGAAGCATTCTCCCTGTCCAAGCAGGAACCACAATCCAAACTAGGGTAAGTCACAGACACATCCTAGATTAACTTGTGTTCACCCTCAGGTAGCTTGGCACAGAGCAGTCATGCTTAACTTAAGAGGCAATCTGTAAGGTATTTGTGCAATACTTCAAACAGTATGTTGGACTTGGCCCTTTGTGCAGGGTCATCCCTGAACTTTTTACCTTCCTCCTGTATTTTGTATGACAGGTTGTTGTAGGTTACTGCTAATAAGTGCTAAAGTGCATATGCTCTCTATGTTAAATTGATGTATGGATCAGTGACTCCATGATTGGTCTGTTTGGTTTACTTGTTAGACCCTAGTACAGTGCACTGCATTTACCCAGGGCTTGTAAATCAAATGCTGCTTGCCTCTATTTATATTTATTTTGCTTCATTCTTTCTGCACCTCTCCTGCCTCCTTCGTAAGTTCTCTTGCCTCCTTCTGCATCCTGTTGTTTTTTGCAGCCCTTCTCTTACCTCTGCCTTCACTTCTCCTGCCTACTTCTGCACCTCCCTTGCCTCTTTCTGCACCCCACATGTTTCTTTCTGCACCCCTCTTGCCTCTTTCTGCACCATACTTGCCTTTTTTCTGGATCCCTGTTCCCTGTTTCTGCACCTATCTTACATCTTTCTGCAATTCCTTTTCCTCTTTCTGCATCACTGTTGCTTCTTTCTGAACTTCTCTTACTTCTTTCTGTACCACTCCTTGCCTCTGCACTTCTCTTGCCTCTATTTACATTTCTGTTGCTTTTTCCTACACTTCTCTTGATTCTTTCTGCACCTCTCTTCCTTCTATCTGCACCCACCTTTCCTCTTCCTTCACCCCTCTTACCTCTTTCTGTACTACTCTTGCCTCTTTCTGAACCTCTCCTGCCTCTTTCTGCAGTTCTATTGCCTCGTTCTGCACCTCTGTTGCTTTCTTCAGCACTCTTCTTGCTTGTTTCCGCACATCTTTTGCCTCTTTCTGCACATTTCTCTTGATTCTGTTTGCACTTCTCTAGCTTCTTTCTGCGTTTCTGTTAAATTTTTTTGCACTTCTCTTGCCTCTTTCTTCACCCCTCCTAAATCTTTCTGCATTTCTCTTGCCTCTTCCTGCACCTCACTTGCCTCTTTCTGTACCTCTGTTTCTTCTTTCTTCACTTCTCATGCGTCTATCTACATTTATTTTGCTTCTTTCTGCACTTTTCTTTCCTGTCTCTGCACCCCTATTGCTTCTTTCCACACTTCTCTTGCTTCTTTCCGCACTTCTCTTGACTCTTTCTGCACCTCTCCTGCCTCCTTCAGAAGTTCTCTTGCCTCCTTCTGCATCTCTGTTGCTTTTTTCAGTACTTCTCTTCCCTCTCTCTTTGTGCACCTTACGTGTTTCTTTCTGCACCCCTCTTGCCTCTTTCTGAACCTCTCCTGCCTCTTTCTGCAGTTCTATTGCCTCGTTCTGCACCTCTGTTGCTTTCTTCAGCACTCTTCTTGCTTGTTTCCGCACATCTTTTGCCTCTTTCTGCACATTTCTCTTGATTCTGTTTGCACTTCTCTAGCTTCTTCCTGCGTTTCTGTTAAATTTTTTTGCACTTCTCTTGCCTCTTTCTTCACCCCTCCTAAATCTTTCTGCATTTCTCTTGCCTCTTCCTGCACCTCACTTGCCTCTTTCTGTACCTCTGTTTCTTCTTTCTTCACTTCTTATGCCTCTATCTACATTTATTTTGCTTCTTTCTGCACTTTTCTTTCCTGTCTCTGCACCCCTATTGCTTCTTTCCACACTTCTCTTGCTTTTTTCCGCACTTCTCTTGACTCTTTCTGCACCTCTCCTGCCTCCTTCAGAAGTTCTCTTGCCTCCTTCTGCATCTCTGTTGCTTTTTCAGTACTTCTCTTCCCTCTCTCTTTGTGCACCTTACGTGTTTCTTTCTGCACCCCTCTTGCTGCTTTCTGCACCTCACTTGCCTTTTTTCTGAATCCGTGTTCCCTGTTTCTGTACCTCTCTTACCTCTTTCTGCACTTATTTTGCCTCTGTCTGCACCCCTCTTGCCTCTTTCTGCAATTCTCTTGCATCTTGCTGCAACACTCTTCCTTATTTCAGCACTTTCATTTCTTCTTTCTGCACTACTTGTGCTTCTTTCTGTACCCATCTTGCCGCTTTCTACACCCCTCTTCCCTCATTCTGCATCCCTCTTCTTTCTTTATTCACCTCTCTACCATTTTCTGCACCCCTATTTCCTCTTTTTGTACCTCTCTTGCTTCTTTCCGTACTTCTCTTGCTTCTTTCTGAACTTTTCTTGCCTCTCTATGTACCACTGTTGCTTCTTTCCTTACTTCTTTTGCTTTTTTCTACACTTCTCTTGCTTCTTTCTGCACCACTCTTGCCTCTTTCAACACCCTGCATCCCTCTTACCTATTTCTGTACTTAATTTGCTTCTTTCTGCACCATTGTTGTTTCTTTCTGCACTTCTCTTCTTTCTGTACCACTCTTGCTTCAATGTGCACCCCTTTTTCCTCTTTCTACATCCCTTGTCACTCTTTCTGCATCTTTCGTGCCTGTTTCTGAACCTTTATTGCCTCTATCTGCACCTCTGTTGCCTCTTTCTGCACATCACATGCTTCTTCCTGTGCTCCTCTTGCATCTTACTGCACTTCTCTTACCTCTTGCAGTACCTTTAATACACACCTGGCTGCACTGAGCAGAGTGAAATTGATAGAGCAGGAAAGCACCATATCTATCAAAATATGGAATATTCCTGCTCTCTCCTTGCACTGTACCACAAACTGCTGCTTAGCTCCAATACAGGCACCCTTGCACAACGATCCAAGTGTTCCTGCATTACAGGCAGTGTTGTTTATGAGTAGGAAAAGACACCCTCCTGCACCAAAACAATAATTCAAGGCTTTTTCCTCTTTCTACACATTCCCAGGTCTTCCCACGTATTCCAATCATGATAAATCTGGGAATGCTTCAGAATAGGTTATGTTATGTTATGCTATGTTAATTAATTTATAGAGCGCGTCTGTTACCCGTGGGTGTCCTGCCGCTAGGTACGCCCACACTCCACCCATGGAACGCCTCTCTGGAGCAGAGTAATGCAAGGCAGTGACTTGGGACACCTTTAGTTATTCCAGATGTATCAAGCCACTCAGAGCCACACACGGTAACGTTGCATATCTTGGTACATCTCATTATCTGTTTTATGTGACCCTGTGAGCCTTTGCATGGTGCAAGGGTGACGCAAAACCCTTGATAAGTGTGCCCCACAGTCTATTTCACTTCACTCTTCTCTATGAGCAAGCTCATATCAAATGAATTGGAATCGTCATCCTTATACAACATACACAACAAGTAAAGCAGACACTTCTGGTTCAACGTTTTTATGCATTCAAGTGCATTGCATTTACCTCTGCCTACAAGAGGAATCCACAGAGACAAGATGGAAAAAGAAATAGGAATAGAACAAGTGAGGGCTGTGAAACAGCACTTTAAATTAAAATCCCATAAGTAAATGTTAGTGAATGTTAGAAATTGCATTTCTGATTGGACGATGTATGCTCCCTGTCCAAGCAGGAACCACCATCCAAACTAGGGTAAATCACAGATACATCCAAGATTAACTTGTGCTCACCCTCAGGTAGCTTGGCACACAGCCGTCAGACTTAACTTAAGAGGCAATATGTAAGGTATTTGTGCAATACTTCAAACAGTATGTTGGACTTGGCCCTTTGTGCAGGGTCATCCCTGAACTTTTTAACTTCCTCCCATATTTTTTATGACCTGTTTTGTCTGTTTCTATGACTATGGGCACTTTACCACTGCTGATCAGTGCTAAAGTGCATATGCTCTCTATGTTAAATTGATGTATGGATTAATGACTCCATGATTGGCCTGTTTGGTTTACTTGCCAGACCCTTGTATAGTGCGCTGCGTTTGCCGAGGGCTTGTACATCAAATGCTGCTGAAGGTGTCTCAGGTTTGCCATTGCAGAGCCTGTGTGCAGTCTGGTACTGCCATGTTGACCAGGAAGTGCACCCACTTGCCAGTCCCTAAACCTTCCCTTTTCTGCATATTAGTCATCCCTATGGTAGGCCCAAGGGTACAATGCTTTGTAGGTAAAAGGTAGGACATGCCCTGGTGTGTGTGGCATGTCCTAATATTGAATTACATACTTTTTTGTTTTTCACTATTGCAAAGCTACCTGTTCCCCATAGGCCAGAATGGGCAGTTTGATTATGACTTCCTCTAATCCTAACTGACTCAGGGAACCAGGTAGAAATTCTAGTTTATTATGCCTGAACTTATAATGATGAAATACATATTTTAGTGAAGGTGGTTTTAACATACTGTGTTTGAAATTACCACTTTTAGAAAATAGGTATTTTATTGCCTAATTGTCCAAGCCTGCTTCTGCTAGGTTGTGTATTCCTTGTCTTTTGTTTGAGTGAGAAGGGGCTAGGGGATTCCAGGAGACAGGGTGAGTCAGCACAGGGCTGAATAGAGCTATTTGCATGTAGATGGGTGGGAGGAGTACACCTGGGACCTGAATAGGGCTGTGCCTGCCTTCCACAATGCTGGCTCTACCTCCTGTGGTGCGTCTGATGTCCCTGGCCCATACTGTCAAAGGAAAGAAGGAGTCTTGTCAACAAAGTGGTCCAGGACTGCACAGAACTGGTTTGGACTGGGTACAGGACCATCTGCCTTCAGAGGACAAAGGATTTTCTAGTATTTGTATTTGTATTTGTATTGTGTATTTCTAAAGCGCGACAATCGCTCCGGAAGGAGCATACTGGCGCTAGATAGACAGTGTGCAAAAGCTCAGATTAGGAGACTAGATGAGGGTCATTACATGATCGTCTGGGAGGGAATAGATCCATGTTTTAAGTTGCTATCTGAAATGGTTTTCCTGAGTTAAGGATCTGAGATTGTTCGGAATTGAATTCCAGGCTTTAGAAGATAAGAAGGTTAAAGACTTGCCTCCTTTAGTTTTGTAATTGAATTTTGGTAACTTAATCAAGTTTTGACCTGAGGATCTTAAAGTCCTTGAAGGATTATAGTGGGGAAATCGTCTGATGAGGTAGGTCGGGTCGGTGCGATTGAATGCATGGAAGGCTATGATTAGGATTTTAAACAGTATTCTTTTGGGTAGTGGCAGCCAATGGAGGGTTTTCAGGGCGGTCGAAGCTGACGATCTCCTGGGTAACTTAAGAGCAAGTCTGGCCGCTGCGTGCTGTACGCATTAAAGCTTTTTAAGAGTGGCTTTTTTTTTTACACCTGCCATCAAGCCATTACAGTAATCAAGACGTGCAAGGATTAAGGCCACTGCCACTGCCTTTCTTGAGTCTATGGGTAGAAAGTCAAAAAACTTTTTACGTGATTTTATAATATTGAAACAGCTTCCTGCAACATTCCTAACGTGCTGGTCAAAGGATAATTCGGCGTCAAATAAAACTATAAATAAATAACTATAAATAACTATAAATAAAACTATAAATAACTAATTTCTGAATTCGTCTTTCCTTTTATGAACCTCTCTTGACTCTTTATCAGCCCATCTTACATCTTTCCTCACATCTAATGCTTATTTCTGTACTTCTATTGCTTCTTTCTTCACCTCATTGCTTTTTTCTACACCCTTCTTTCATCTTTCTGCAGTTCTCTCGCCTCTTTTGCTTCTTTCTGCACTTCTCTTGCTTCTTTCTACACCTCTCTTGATTCTTTGTGTACCACTCTTATGAATGTCTTCACCCCCTTGCCTCTTTCAGCATCCCTGTTCCCTCTTTCCCTTTTCTACATGTCTTGTTTCTTTTTAAAACTCTGTTGCTTCTTTAGCACTTCTCTTGTCTCTTTCTATACTTCTCTTGCCTGGTTTACCACCTCTCTTGCCTCTTTCTGCACTTCTCTTGCTTCTTTCTATACCCCTCTTACCATTTTCTGCAACCTTCTTCTCTTTTTCTGTACCTCTCTTGCCTTTTTCTATACCTCTATTGCCTCTTTCTTCAGTTCTTGTGCCTCTTTCTGCACCTACTTGCTTCTTTCTACTCTTCTCTTCCTTCTTTCTGTACCTCTCTTGGAAATTTCTATACCTCTTTTCCCTCTTTCTGCACTCATCTTGCCTCTTTTTGCACCTCTGTTGGTTCTTTCTCCACTGCTCTTGCTTCTTTGTGCATGCTCTTGCATATGTGTGCATCCGGGTTCCCTCTTTCTGAACCTCTTTTGCTTGTGTCTGTAACTATTTCGCCTCTTTCTGCACCCCTCTAGCCTCTTTCTGTACCCCTATTGATTATTTCTGTAAAATAAATAAATAAAGGAGGCAATATTTCTTTGTCCAATAGGAATGCCTGCTCCTGAAGGAGGCGGGGAGCCGGCTGGGACAGTGGGAGCTTTGGTGCTCCCTCATGGTCCCAATGGGTATGTTTTGGGGTATAGGGTTCCCGAGGCAAAATTCAACATTTTAGAAGAGGCGCTATTTCTTTTTTTTTGCGCACTTTGAGTTGTGACTCCATCACGTCCAGCATGGCCCCCCAGTGTAAAAGCGGTGGGTTTGCGACTGTAGCAAAATTTAACTTATGAGGTATAGGGTGGCCCTAAGAAAGAGCCTGTGTGTTTTTTATGAGTTTCTTGCAGCTAAATGTAAGTGCAGATTCAGACCTTTAGGTTGTTGAGAAACACACTGTTTCCTTCATCAGTGAAGTGTACTCCGTCACTCCTGTAGATGTTAAATATTGGAGGGATTTGTTAGCATGAGCTGGAAGCCATTTTGTATTTCTGGCAGCCCTCTTGTTTGCCATGTGCTGCCATGTGCTCGCCATGTGCTCTGTCCTCCCTCAGTGTTGACTGCTCTTGTAATCTGCCTAGAAACAAACTATATTTAGCATCTTCCACCTTAGCACATGCTCAGAAGAGCCTAGCTAGTAGAATGCACCTGCTCATCTTGTAGAACTGTCAGGCTATTGTTGCTGCTGTATGGAGAAGTAACTCTCGTCCCACTTTGTTGAGCAAGCAGATCTTGCATCTCCATATTAGGCATTTTGCATGCTTACATGAGCCAGGACTGCCCCTTGGTCTTATTCTGACTTTGTAACCCTAAGGATATATAAGGCCCCAGTTTTCAGTACTCCTCAGACTGCCTCATTCAGTTGCTAAGGCTTCTATGTGATGTAGTCTCCCTCATTTGAGGTTAATAATGTTCTTTTTATATTACAGGTACTGTGCCAATTTCTTCTTTGTTGATTTAAAAGGACTAAGTATCAGTGAGACCCCTGAGAAGGTTTTTATTTCCTACATAGATGCCCTCCATATGGAAATCTTGATTGTTGTTATATATGGAGCCCATTCTATGGTCTCTGAGGTAGGAAGAAACAGCTTCATTGACATTTGTTCTAGCTTTGTCTTTGGCATATGTTAGAGCAGAGCTTTCCAAACTCTGTGTCGGGACACAGTACTGTGTTCCCTGCCATGTGTGGGAGTGTCGCCTAATGATGCATAGCTGCCAAGGTTTCAAATTGCCAGATGTTGTCATAATTTCAGGGTTACAACGAGTGACATTTCAATGAGTATGAGATACACTTTCTCCCGAGGAAAGCAGCAGAAAAACCAGACTCTTTGTTTTCTTTATTTCCTCAAGGTGTGCACTGCCAGCGAAGGCTAACAGAAAGAATTGCAGCCGCAGTTTAATTAATTACCAGCTCAGCATCAGCTGAGCATGTGGCTTGTCCTTTCTCTTGTCGGTGCAATTGCACCAGAAATGCTCTAAACAGAGCTCTAACCCTGGGGTTTTGATCAGCTCCCCCACGTCTCTGATGCGGTGCAGGTGGGCTCCCTCTGCGCTGTTTACCATTAGTTCCAATTGCTAGTTGTTGTCTCCTTCGGCATATGTTCGTCTCGTAGCTGCTACAAAGGTCCGTGTGGATACTGCTGATGAGATGGGTGATTGCAGGCACTCGTTTGTTCTCTTTGCTGTACTTATACATTTAATTTGCATCAGGATGCGAGCTGAACAAAGTGCAGGGCAAATCAAAGCTAGTTCACTCCAGTTGTGTGTTGAAGTATCGTATTGGTGGACTTTGTGTAAATGAAGAAAAACAGGGAGGGGGATTTGCCCTGTACTTTGTTCGGCTCAGGGGTAACCCTTGCGCTCACCCCCGGCCCGCCTCAACAACAAACACAGAAGAAAGGAAAGATGATCATACCTGATAATCACTCACCTAACAGACACGGAAACAAAAATCATCTCAACCAAAACTTGCAGCAATGTTCCAAATAAGTAGTTTCCCACAGTAATTTGAGATCATTGTGTAACCCAAGATCCCATTAACTGACAAGTACATGCTGACACATTCAATACCAATCTCTCAAGAAAATGCAAGTCTGTTATGAACTCCTTTAGCTGTGGAGCAAATCCCCTCTGAGTCCTTGCGTCACAAGATACCAAAACAGAGGCAAAAGAAAATACTTGAAAAACTGATTAACACCCAGTTTTGCCAGTCACTGTGTTTGTTAGAACAGATTCACAATTCCTTTATTAACCTTACTGCTTTCTAAAATTTGCTTGAAAATTCACCATTTGCCCACTTCTTTTTCCAAATTTCCATAGGTGGTTCGGGCTCGCTCACTACACTGCTTTACCGTGTCGCAAAATGATGCATGTCTAGAAATGTATTTTATTTTTTATTTTTGGAGTTTTATATAGTGCTTGCAAGACCCGGGGGTATCAGAGCACTTCACAGTATACAAGTGAAAACATAAGCAATAACGTATAATTGGAATCACAAGGATATTGGGTGCCAAGAGTAACAAAGTCATTGTCCGGGAGCATAGAGGTGGCGGTTGAAGAAAAACTTTATTTAGTTGCCTCTTGAAGATCGTGAAAGAAGGATTCGTCCTGATTCTTAGTGGGGAGAGAGTTCCAGATTTTGGAGCATTCCCAGAGAATGAGCAGGAGAGGGCTTTTTGTTTAAGTCTTTTTGGGGGATTAGGAGGAGTGAGTTGGAGCTTCTGAGGTTTCTTGTTTGTCCAGCTTTTGTGAGTTTGGCGGCGAGGTAATCCGGTTTGACTGTGTGCAAGGCCATTCTTGCTGCAGCGTTTAGGGTGGCTCTCAAGGGGGCAGTATGTGTTCTAGCTGACCCGGTTAGAGTGGCATTGCCGTAGTCAAGTCTGGAAACGAACTAGAGATTGTGTTGCAGTTTTTAGTTCCGTAGGGGGTATGAAGGGTTTGATTTTATTGAGGAGTTTTAGGTTGTAGGGGGCGCCTTTAGTCGTGGATTTGATGTGGGAACTCATGTTGAGGCTTGGTTCTAGAGAGATCCCTAGTGATTGGACTGAGTTTTCTGGAGTGAGTTTTCAGTTTAGAGCGGTAAGGTGGTTTAGCCATTCTTGGATCTGAGCGGTTTGCTCGTGATTTGTGAAGACAAGGATTTCGTTTTTTTCTTGGTTGAGTTTGAGGTGGTTGAGAGTTAGCCAATGTTCTATTTTAGAGAGAGTGGAGTTTAGGCAGAGGATGTCATTGATGGAAGAGACTTCGAGGTACAACTGGGTGTCATCAGCATATAGATGATAGTCGATGCTTGCTTGTTTTAGAATGGCGGTGAGTGGTTCCATGTAAATGTTGAAGAGTGTGGGGGAGGGGACTGAGCCTTGAGGAACACCTCGAGTTGAGGGAGAGGTGTCGGACATTGAGTTTTTGATTTTTATGAGTTGTGAACGGTTATGTAGAAATGAGGAGAACCATTTTAGGACATTGCCATCAGCTCCTACGCGTTTTTGAAGGGCGTCTAGGAGTAGGTTGTGGTCAACCGTGTCAAAGGCAGCTGACAGGTCAAGGGAGTTGTGAATGTCATCTGTAATGCTCAGTATAGCTGTTTCTGTGCTGCAACCTTTTCTGAACCCAGATTGGTGTGAATCGAGTAGGTTATTAGCTTCCAGGTGGTGGTTCAATTGGGAGATAACAGATTTCTCTAGGATTTTGGCTAGGAAAGGGAGGTTGGTGATGGGCCTAAAATTTTTGAGGTCATTAGGGTCGGCCTCAGGTTTTTTTAGGAGGGGGGTGACTTGGCCTAATTTGAGGCAGTCGGGCATCAGTCCATTGTTTAGAGAGCTGTTGATATTCTATGTCAACAGTAGGGTTAGGGTGAGGTTGAGGTTCTTGGCGAGGGAGGCGGGTAATGGGTCTTGAAAATGGTTGAAGAGTTTGGAGTTAGCAATCACATTAGAAATGACCTCTTCGGAGAGGGGGATAAAGTCTTTCCATTGCTTGGGGGGATGGGGGGCAAGGGTGGGGGGTGAGTTTGGGGGTCAATGGAGGAGTGGTCACGGCTTCAGTGAGCGTGTTGTGGGTTGGGGATGGGAGAGGTTTCATAAGGGGTGTGGATATACTCTGTTGGGATTGGGGCTGGTGGTCTAGGGAGAGCTAAATTTCAGCGAGTTTGTCATCTAAGAATTTAGCCAGATTGTTACACTGCAGTTTGGAGGCAGGGGGGGTAGCCTTGGTGGGCTTGGAGGTTTGTCTCTGGATGATGTTGAAAAGTTCTTTGGGGTGGTTTTTGGCTTTGTCTAGTGCGTTCCGGAAGAAGGTGGCATTCTCCTTGATTATGTGTTTTTTGTAGTTGTTGCGTTCTTTTCTGAGTTGGGAGAGGTTGATTGTGAATGGGTTCCCTCTCCAGAGTCTCTAAGCGGCTCTTACTTTTCTTCGTTCCGAGTTGAGGTCGTTATTGAACCAGGCTCGGGAGGGGATGTCTCTAACCCTTTTGAGTTTAAGGGGGGCTAGTTGGTCAAGGGCAGTTGTCATTGTTTTGTTGTACCGAGTGGTGAGCTCGACCGCGTTGAGATTGTCTGAGCAGGTTGGGAGCAGCGATGTTATTGTTTCTTGAAGGGCCGGGAGGGGGATGTCTTTGAGACTTCTGGACCATTGGTGGGTGATTTGAGACTTGATTGGAGGAGCTACTGTTTGGTTGATACTGAAAAGGATGATGTGGAGATCTGACCAGTCGATTGGGAGAATGGTAGTTATGGTTATAGTTTCGCTTCTGGCTATGATAGCATCTAGGGTAGAGCCGTTGTTGTGGGTTTGACCCTTGCAGTGTTGGGTTAGCTCGTTTGTGAGAAGGAGTTCATTTAGGGACTGTATAACAGTGTCATTATCATTGTTCCAAGGGAGGTTGAAGTCACCTAGGAAGATGTTGTCAGAGTTCGCTAGGGAGCACTGAGTTAGTAGGTCTGAGAATTGGTCACTGAACGCCAGAGAGTTTCCTGGGGGGTGGTAGATGAGATGGCATTTTGTTGATTTGTTGTTTGGGTGTGTAATGATGGTGTTAAGGTATTCGAAGGTAGAGAAGGTGTGAGTTTTGAGTTCGGTTATGTAGTTGTTGTTCTTGTGGATAATGGCAATGCCGCCACCATGTTGGTCAATCCTGTCTTTGTTGATGATGGAGAAGCCATGGGGGACTAGGAGGTCAAGGAGCGGGTAAGATGTTTCTTTGAGTCAGGTTTCGGTGAGGAACGCAATGTCAGTGTTGTTACACAGTATGGCATCAGCCAGCTCAATAGCGTGCTTGGTTGCGGATCTGCAGTTTATAAGCATACATATTACCAGGCCGCTGTTGGAGTGGGTTTGAGAGGGGGGGGAGCTTGTGGGATTGTTGTGCGTTGGGGGGACGTTTTGTGGGCCTAGGTTGGGGGTTGTCTTTACCTATACCGGTGATTACATGGATGTGCGAAGGGGGGTTAGTGTTTTTCTGGGGTCATAGGTTTTAGCATGAATCAAGGCCTCTGTCGGAGACATAACAAGGGTCGTTCTTTTTGGTCTGTTGGATTGGAATTTGGAAAGGTAGTTTGAGAGTAAAGCAACATTAATTATGCGAAGGTGTTCTTCATTAGCATTTCCAGACCTACCCCAGTCAATGTGCCTAGGTCATTGCCCCCAAAGTGCACAATCAGGAGGTCAGAGGGTTGGAGATGCAAGAAGGTTTTAACCAAAGGCATCAATTGGTGCCCATTTAATCCTCTGTGTCCAGTTCATTTAATGTCTACATTTTGCAAAGCTAGGTCTTTGTCAATACCTCTGTGTTCAGCATACCTTTTGCACCAGAAAATATAGCTGTGCCCAACAATCCACACTAAAAGCATCTTGAAGGGATGTCTGGAAGTAATGGAAATATGTCTGTAGTTGAGGTAGTCACTTGGTAGAGGAAAAGGTATCTAAAATGGTGGACAAGATGTTGTTTAAAAAAAGCAGAGCAGTGATTGGCTATTTAAGAAAATTGCACTTTTAAAGTAGGGTGTAATTATCTTTTTTGATAATAGCATACTTATCATTGGTTAGTAAAAAATGTTGGGAAGGTACAGTTGAAAAGATAAGCTAATATTTTGGAAATGTCAACCACACCTGCTGTTTGCATGTGCAACATTGTGTGGCGTACTTGAAAAAACTGTGAACTTGTGACCTGCCAGGGCAGTTGAGTGTTCCATGATCTGTTTCTATGCAAACTGGGATCAAGCAGAATGTGCCATGATTCGCTCCCTATGCTCTCGTGCCCACCACCAGGGGGCCAAATTGTGGGGCTTTCCAGTGTTCTAATATGCCTCCAGACACTCACCTGTATGCATATCCTGACTTCCAGGCATTTGGACACTTATTGGGAATTGACATGCATTCTCAATCCATGCCGGGTTTTGTGAAAGCCAGCCTGCTTATACATGAAGCCAGCCTTCTCATGCCAGAAACTCCGTTACCCAGAATTCCCTGCTTACTGCTTTGTCTCCACCCCTGCAGGCCAAGGATGGGTGGAGGAATTCAGCTCACCTGTTGCTGGCTGCTTCTAGCCTGCTCACACCTGATGCAGGTGATTACTGTGAGCTCTTTTATGCCCCAGATCCCTTCAGGCCAAGGTTGGTCATTGTAAAAGATAAGCTAATATTTCAAATATTTCGCTTTCAAAGACCGACTTGACAACAACACCCACAACAGCAAGGAATTATTCAACATCGTCAAAGAGTTTACCAACCCCGCTGCCAACTCCAACGACATCACTCCCTCTCAAGCCCTTTGCGACTCCCTAGCTTCGTTCTTCCACGACAAAATCGCAGACATCCACAACAGCTTCGACAACCAACCCGGAGACCAACCCTCCCAACCTTCTGCCGTACCCTCACCCCCCTTGAACATCCTTAACGACTGGAACCCAATCTCCACTGAGGACACCATCCGCCTGATGAACTCCATCCACTCAGGATCCCCCACAGACCCATGCCCTCACCACATCTTCAACAAAGCAGATTCCATCATAGCACCACACCTCCGAGACGTCATCAACTGCTCCCTCAACTCTGCCACCTTCCCGGAAAGCTGGAAACACGCCGAACTCAGCGCCCTTCTGAAAAAACCCACAGCTGACCCCACCGAACTCAAAAACTACCGCCCCATCTCGCTCCTCCCATTCCCGGCCAAAGTCATCTAGAAAGCTGTCAACAACCAGCTCGCCGCCTTCCTCGAAACCAACAAATCCCTCGACTCCTCACAGTCCGGCTTCCGAGCCAAACACAGCACTGAGACCGCACTCATCGCAGCAACAGACGACATTCGAACTCTACTGGACAATGGAGACACAGTCGCCCTCATCCTCCTCGACCTCTCCGCAGCCTTTGACACTGTCTGTCATAGCACCCTGTTACAACGCCTCAGAAACATCGGAATCCAAGGAAAAGCACTGGAATGGATCACCTCGTTCCTTGCCGGAAGAACTCAGAGAGTCCGCCTCCCACCATTCAAGTCAGAGGCCACTAAAGTCATCTGCGGCGTGCCACAAGGATCCTCACTCAGTCCCACCCTCTTCAACGTATACATGAGCCCCCTCGCGACCATCGCACGCCAACACAACCTCAACATCATCTCCTACGCTGATGACACTCAACTGATCCTCTCACTCACCAAAGACCCTAACACCGCCAAAACCAACCTACATGAAGGAATGAAAGAAGTAGCCGATTGGATGAAGCACAGCCGTCTGAAACTGAATTCCGACAAAACAGAAGTCCTTATCTTGGGTACCTCCCCCTCTGCCTGGGACGACTCTTGGTGGCCAGAGTCCCTTGGAAAAGCACCCACCCCGACAGACCAAGCACGGAACCTGGGCGTCATCCTGGACTCCTCACTCTCGATGACCAGACAAGTCAACGCCGTTTCATCATTGTGCTTCAACATTCTTCGCATGCTCAAGAAAACCTTTCGCTGGATCCCCACCGAAACTAGAAAGACGGTCACCCACGCACTGGTTACAAGCCGCCTGGACTACGGAAACACCCTATACGCCGGTACCACCGCAAAACTTCAGAAAAAACTCCAACGCATCCAGAACGCATCAGCCAGACTCATACTAGACATCCTGCGTACCGACCACATCTCTGGTCACCTGAAAAACCTCCACTGGCTCCCCGTCAATAAGAGGATAACATTCCGCCTCCTGACCCACGCACACAAAGCACTTTACGAACTTGGACCCGAATGCCTCAACACACGACTTTCATTCTACACCCCCCCCCCGCCAGCTACGCTCCTCCAACCAAGCCCTTGCTGCTGTACCTCGCATCAACAAAACCACCATGGGAGGAAGATCCTTCTCCTACCTGGCGGCTAAGACCTGGAACTCACTTCCCATCCACCTTCGCCTCACTCAGAACCACCTAGCATTCAGAAAGCAACTTAAAACGTGGATATTCGACAAGTAATTCCCCACACTTCTCCAAGCGCCTTGAGACCCTCTGGGTATGTAGCGCGCTACATAAATTAATAGAATTGAAAATTAATTGAATTGAATTGTAGCTGTTTACGGGTGAGACTGATCCTTGTTTCCAGTGCTCCTGAGCTTTTTCTGTTCTTGTTTCCCGAGATTTAGTTATGCCTTGTTCCTGACCTGCTGCTATTTTCCTTGTTCCTGAATTTAGGCCTGCCTGCAGTGCTACCCTGACCCCTGAGCCTTAGCATTCCTTGTTCCTGA
Organism: Lissotriton helveticus; assembly: GCF_964261635.1. NCBI lineage: Eukaryota > Metazoa > Chordata > Amphibia > Caudata > Salamandridae > Lissotriton > Lissotriton helveticus. The sequence goes on from NC_136064.1 coordinate 139,952,830, forward strand.
ACTGCAGCATTTTCCTTTCTCCTGAATTAGCACTATTTGCAGTGTTACCTTGTTTCTTGAGTTCCTGAGCTATAGCTATTCATTGTGCCTGAATTAGCACTGCCTGCAGAGCTCTTGTTTCCTGAGTTCCTGAGCTATAGTTATTCTTTGTTCCTGTCCCTGGGCTTCAGCTATTTCTTGTTCCTGTAGCTCTTTCCTGTTTCCTTGAACCAGTACGCCGGTAGTGCTACCTTGTCTCCTGAGCTAAAGTAATTTCTCTGTTTCCTGAACTAGCACTGCCTGCAGTGCTACATTGACTCCTGAAGCTTTGTTAATTCCCTGTTCCTGAACCAGCACTGCCTGCAGTGCCGCCTTGACTCCTGAGCCCTACCTCAATTCTTGTTCCTGCCCCAGCACTGCTTCTATGCTACTTGGTGTTCTTGATTCCTTAACTGCACTATTCTAGTGTACCTTTGTAGCATCCCGTTCTGTATATCCCTTTCCAGTCCTTGCCTTTCTTCCCATTCCCTTGGTTCCAGTTCTGGTTTGCTGTCTTTCTATTCTGCTCTCTTACTTCTGTTAGCTTGTATGTTTGTTACCTGCTTTCTGTCAAGTGTGCCCTGTCATTTCCTTGCTTTCCTATTAAGCACTCCTCCTTGCTAGCTCCTTGTCAATTGTGCTTGTGTTTAGTTCTACCTCTTTGCTGTTACTGCCTTGTGTGTTCCTGTTTGATCGCCAGGATCCGTGGGCACAGCTGACTAAAAACACCTTTACCCAGGAAAGCAAACCAACATAAAATGGGCTACAATTTGCAAAATACTCTAAACAACGTGACAAGCAGAAGCACCTGGAGAACGGCACAGAAATTACTGTTTACAATTCAAATGTACTTTCCCTGGGAACCACACAACTCCGACACATATTTTTAGAAAGCGATCAATCAATCCCAAATATGCAATCCAGCTTAAATATGTATGAGTCCTCCTGTAACAGACTTCACCCCTGCAGTGTTCAGCATGCCACACACACTGCTCCTCAAACAAGCACAAGGCCAGCTGACAGCCTGTGTGTATTATGGAAACGTTAACACTGCATCACCAGTCATTCCAGGGCAACAAGTGCGCAATGAAAAGAAAGAATCATTTGTATCAACGGTTTAGGTACCATCTGGATTTTAGATGCACATGTTTTCTATCCCCTAACATCCCCCCTTCCTTAACTCCAAGCTCCTCAGTTTACAAAAGGTTCTTAAATACGGTGACGGATCTTAGGTTGACTAAACCGTGACAGAAGCCCAGTGTATGATACACACTCAGGCCGATGCTGTACCTCAAAACACCAGAAGTCAGAGTAGTCTAAACACCATTTCCAGGAAATTGGGAAAAGGATACCTGGGGCATGCCCCTAGAAGCAATTAACAGAGTAATAGGAACATCAAATACAAGGTTACCTGATTTGGAGGCGGGAAAGAGGGTGGGGGTCTCCGGTTGATCCCCCTCCCCAGAAAGGAAGAGGTAGCTAACAACAGTTAATGCACAGTGCCCAAGAAGAGCTGGTGTCCCAACCCAGTTAAAAAAGAGAAAGACGTTTAATTTTTAAACAAAGTAAAGCGATGCTCGTCTGAGAACTACTCCACCTACGGCAGCTCCTATCTGTATGACAGAAGGGGAGAAAACCTGCATTGCCGTTTCTCTCTTACAGAAACCATTCTATTTCTCCATGGAACAATTCCATGGGCATTACTTTCTCGGAGTGATTTGCCTTTGAATGCTTTGCAAGTGCGGGAAATGAACCTCTTGGCTCGCGGATCATATAAAAACCTTCTTGTAGGTTTGTGAGGTCGAATTATTATTCAGTAACGTAACCAGGCAGCTCAGTGGTTCCGCTTCAAATTGATGCTACAGGGGACCGGAGAAAAAAATGCATTTTTGGGGCATGAGCAGGCCTGGGGGGGGGGGGTAGAGTATTTTAACCCTGCCCCCTTTTCTTGTTCTTTTATTTTTTTCTCAAATTTTCTTTCTCCCTTGGTCCGAGCACAAGATGGCTGCCAACACTTCCTGTTTGAAGTGTTGGCAGCCAACTAGAGCCAAGCTCATGCTTGTGTGGTTAGGTCCCGCCCAGATATTTAAAGTTTTTATTTTTTTATTTCACAGGAACTACTAAATGGAATAACACCATTTTAAAGAAGGTCTCTTTCAGAACCAATGGCTACCTTTTTGCCCAATTTGGTGTAATTCCGTTCATCAGTTAGGGCTGTAGCTTAGTCTGAAATTTTTCATGGAAAATAAAATGGGGAAAACACATTTTCGGACCCCCCTTTTTTCTCAGGCCCCGCTTAACGAATCATCCCAAAACTTTCAAGACAACATTTTCGGGAAGATTCATCAAACGACGTTAAAGTTAATTGGAAATCAAAAAAAGCTTTTCCTATGGAAACTAGGTCCTAACTATAACTACCTACTGGCGACCGCCAGTAGGTTATTCACTGAAAAAAACATAGGTTTCATTGACGTTATAGTTAGTTGGACATTTCACTCATACAAACCATAAAAAATCCACTGTTATAGTCAGTTGAGCTAACTATAACTTGCGCACCCGCATTGCACTTTTGATGACATCTCATATTACATCATTCATGACATGGTCAGTGACATCACAGATGACATCTCAAATGACATCACTGATGATGTCATCCTGTGACTGTGTGTTTCTATAAAGTTTAAATATGTTTTATATATATGCAAAGGTGTATTGATGAATGAGTGGGTGTATGAGTAAGTATGTGTCTGTTTCTGTTTGAATAATTGATGTGGTGTGTGTATAACTGTATAGATCAGTAAATAGAAGTGTGATTGATTCCTTGTGTGACTGACTAGCTATGTGAGTAACTCCAATGATGAATGGTGGTGTGTGAGTGTCTGTTTAGATGTATGAGTGCTTATGATAGTGTTGTATTGATGAGTGACTGCATGTATGAGTGACTTTATGGGTGGATGAGTGGATGTGTTTGTAGACCTAGGAATCAGTGAGTGCATATGTAGTAACTGGTATTGGTGTGTCGATGGTTTAGAAAATGGTAGACTGTATTTTACAGTGGGTGTATCAAAGGTTATATTAGAGTGTGAGGAGGTGCATCAGATATTCACATGGATGATGTCATCAATTATGTCATTTGAGATGTCATCAGTGATGTCATCAGTGATGTCACTGACCATGTAATGAACGACGTAATGGGTGAAGTTATCAGAAGTGCAATGCGGGTACGCAAGTTATAGTTGGCTGAACGACATATAATGGGGCAATTTCTATGATTTTGTATGAGCGAAATGTCCAACTAACTATAACGTCCCTGAAACCTATGCTTTTTTCAGTGAATTTCTAAGGTTTTTTAAAAGCTAAATTCTTAGTATAACGTGTGTGGAACCCATGTTTTCTTTAGTGAATTTCAATGTTCTTTTAAAATTTCTAACTATAACATCCTTGAAACCTACGTTTTTTTCAGTGAATTTCAAAGCTTTTTTAAATGCTAATTTCTAACTATAACATACCAGTCGCGTTTCCAGAGTGGTGGAGAATTTTGGGCGTGGCCTCTGAAAACATCTCTTAAAAATCCCACTGTGTGGTATTTACTGTAGGTAACAGGAGGAGTAGTGAGCCCCCAACGTCAACCTTGAGGGCCAACTATCCCTTTTATTACCACCAGTAAGTCCCACACAGTAAGATTGCTAACTTCTTACACCAGTCCCCACCCCCTCCCTGCACCACTGTGCAAATGGGCCCCCTGGCATGTTGTAGGTGGGGGGATTAGGTCCCTTTGAATCCTGAGCATTCCTAAAGCCAAATAGCCCACCAGGTAACTCCAAGAATTGGCACAGAGCTGCGTTGCAGAGAGGTGTTCTGAGGCCACACCCATTTTTACACCTCTCTGCAATGCACCTCAGGGGTACTTACTGGAAAGAATATAGGCTAACAAAGGGAACATCTGTGAAGCTTTTCCTAATCAGGTCCAGATGGTACGGATATACAGATGCCACAGAGTTACTTGCATTACAAGAGCGCAACTGTGTTCAACTGAACACCGCACTTTTTTATAACGCTAATATGGACTTGAGTGTCTATCTGACAGGCATGAGGCTATTATTACAAAGAAGGCCTCGTTCACATATTTTAATTTCAGTTTTGTCAGCAACTCGAGCAGGCTTCTGCTAATCCAAGACTGGATGGCTGAAAGTCATGACTTAGGAAATTACTGTATTTCTCCAGTACAGCAGTCGAAATGAAGAACCAGGTTGGGGTTTTCAGCATATGACATACAGCTGAAGACCAGAGGAGCCCTGGATACTATTTATAGGTCATACATGAAGGTCGAATATGGAAAGAGAGTCTGGCAAAACCTTTGATGAAAATAATTGTGTTCAATCCCTTGATTTAAAATGCAGACCGCCATCATTTTTCCCCCTCATCTACAAAAGCTGTTGACAATTGAATTGTTTTGTATAATTAGTTGTTTTGCTTTAGAATTTGTATAGATTTAAGTTTATTATGATCACTTTTCCTTGTGAAGATTCATTCTTCTTTTTTGTCTCTTTACTGTTTTCCTGCTCTCACTCAGTTTCTCTCTCTGCTCACTTTTTTCCTGTATCCCAAACAGTTTCTTCCCAGTCTTTTTATGCCCCACTTCCTTCTCTCTATCTTTTCCTCTTCTCTCCCCCACCCCCACCTCCCCTTCTTTCTCTCTTGTATTCTCTTTTTTTCTCTGTGTGTCTGTCTCTCTCTAGCATACACAGACAGACACACACAGACACACTCATCATTCACATTCCCACATACCCATAAATCGAACTTCATATCCACTCAAACAAGCACAAAAGCACTCATCTACCCACTCAAAAACCTACTAACACTCACACACCCACACCCACACTTTCACACACACACACACCCACACACACAAACACACACACACAGCTGCTTTGCCCAGATATTCCACCCAGTTTAAACATGTGTAATACATCTCAAAAAGCCTCCAACCTTTATGAACAACACGGTGCTGCTGGATAAAGCTGCTACAAATTATAACTTTTGCTAGTTTTCAGATGCGGTACTACAGGGACACACTGGCCATGCTTCTTGCTGCTTCTGAGATCAACGAGAACCCGCATCTCCTTCCGAACATGACCCTGGCACTGAAGATATCAGACTCCTGCATGCAGGAGATGAGAGCCCTAGGGGGGATTCTTGCAATGCTCACTGGGACAGAGGGAATGGTTCCTAACTACCAGTGCAAGCCTCACTCTACCCTCTTTGGTTTTGTTGGAGGGAGTGCCTCTTCACTCTCCATAGCAATGTCTTATATATTAGACCGCTACAAAATTCCCCAGGTATGAGTTTTCATAATATTGTGCTATGTTTTCCTTTTTTGTAGTGTTTAATAAGTGTTTGATTGTGTTTATTGTGCCTACGTCATGGCCTTCATTACGAGCAGCCCGGTAACTAGTGACATGAATTGCATCTGATAAAATCTGACTCCACTGTATTTGACTTTATTTAATGTGATAAATACCAACTATTTGTGAGCTTTGCATTAACATTTTGTTGCTTGCTCCAGTATATATTGGACATATTTGCCCTAAAAAAATATTGGCATGTTTGACCTGCAGATATTTAACACAGAACCAAAAATCTGACTCCACTGTATTGGACTTTTATGAATGTGATAAATGTCAACCATTTGTGAGATTTGCATTAGAATTGTGTTGCTTATGGCAACAAAGTCTGCATATGTTTGACGTGCGGATATTTAACACAAACCCAGTGAATGTCATGTATGCAGTCAGAGTAGTTACCTCACATACACAATTAACCAGACAGCATATGATAAGTGCTTAAATGTTGCCTATATGACTAGATGGTTCTCATTACCTGCTTCTCCCCAACTCTTGAATTCATTACATACGACCGGATTCAATTCTTGGCAGTAAGGATACTCCCTCACACCAGAGTATCATCATCCGAAGAATGCAGTCCGCCTGCAGCATTTAGATGTTGATGGACCTTCAGGTTAATCACGGTGAAGACCATTCGGTCTCTGCTTTGATTAATCCTCTCTGACGGCCTTGGGGAGTAAGGGCTGTCAGAGAAATGACTACATGTCCACCCACCCATTTTTTACTGGAACTGCTGTGACAGAGGTTGCTGCCAAAGCCCTTTTAAATGACTTCCTGCTAAGTGACTACTCCATCCGGATCATAGTGAGGTATAAATGTCCCTGACCTATCCTTCACGTCTTGTTTTACAGTGATTTTTTATATATGACATTCTAGTCAAGTGCAGAGCACTGACTGCAGATATGTGTTTATCTTTTTGAGGGGAGAGGCTGTGGCGTGAAGCTTAGTGGCCTTTTCCTGGAGTGTTTTCAAGGCTCCAAAGGGGAACAATGTCAACAGCTGGACTGGTGCCTGCCATCAGCTAGGATGGGGTTTGCTGGGCCATGTACACTGCAGAGAGAGTCAATCAATCAATAGGTATTTTTAAAGCAAGGCTTATGACCCCCGGGTATCCAGGTGCTTGGGGCAGATACTTCATTGACACCAAATACACTTTTTTTTGTGGCACCCTCACCTACAGACCCACTGGTCTTCGCGCTTTGTTCACCACTACTATTGCTTACCTAGTCCCACCCCACACCATTACCTCGATGGACTACATACTCATCGGAGACCTGAACGTCCACTTCGACAAACTCAGCGACCCCAACTCCACCACCCTCCTGGACAACCTTGCCAACATCAGACTGAAACAGCTCATCACCACCCCTACCCAAAAGGCAGGACGCACTCTCGATCCTAACTTCACAAGTGGGAACAACATTCGTTTCAGACACACCACACAGCCCCTCTGGATGGACCACCACTGCGTACACTTCTCTTTTAACACCGCCACTACCCCCAAACCCATAATCGCCCGCCGTTAAGGAACTGGAGCAACGTCAAAGAGGAACACCTCAACTCCACCCTCAGCTGCGGCTTCACTTCCTCGACCAATGATAACTCTGCAGCCAAGGAACTACACCACTGGATCATCATCCGCGCAGACAAGTTTGCACCCCTCTACACCACTGACAGACAATGCCCCCTGAAGGCCACCTGCTTCACCACACTACTGACCTCCAAGAAGCCAGATGCTCCTGCAGACATCTTGAAAAACGATAGAGAACAGCTAAACTACGGAAGACCTGACCACCAAAGGAACACCATAACAGACTACCACCAACGCATAAGATCCACAAAGAAGACTTTTATCCGGAACAAAATCCTTACCAACTCCAGCAATTCGAAGGAAATCTTCAACATCATCCAGCAATTCACCAAGCCCCACAGCGAAGCCACAGACATCACTCCCTCCCAAGACCTCTGCCACAAGCTTTGCTCCTACTTCCACCTGAAAATCACAGCTCTCTACAACATCTTCAGCGAGCAGACTCCAGAAACTACCCTTCACTCCAGCAATGATAGACAGCCCACCATCACCGGCTGGATCCCGGTCACCACTACCATGAAGAGCACCCACTCAGGAGCCCGCATGGACCCCTGCCCTCCGCACATTTTCCACACAGCTGCCGCCGCCATTGCACCCCAGCTACGATGCACATTCATCACCACCTTCAGATCGACACCTTCTCAGACGACTGGAAAGGCTTGGAAGTAAAGCCCCTCCTCAAGAAACCCTCTGCAGACCCAATGGACCTGAAGAACTACTGAATCATCTCTCTCCTTCCCTTCATAGCCAAAGTTACTGAGCAGATCGTCACCGCCCAGCTGTCAAACTTCATTGAAGAGAACTCCATCCTCGAACCCTCCCAATCCAGATTCCGCAGCAACCACAGCACCAAGTCCACAAGCCTCGCCGCCACAGATGACATCCACATGCTCCTCTACCAAGGCCGCATCTCATCCCTCATCCTACTCGACCTCCCGCAGCCTTCAACAAAATCTCCCAGCCAGACTACACAGTGCCGCAATATAGGGAACTGCCCTCGACTTGCTCCGCTCCTTCCTCGCCAGCAGAATCCAAAGGATCAGACTCCCACCTTTCCTCTCCAAACACACTGCAGAGTACCACAAGGATCATTGCTCAGTTCCATACTCTTCAACATTTACATGGCCCCCCTTGCCGCCACCATCAGACAGCATGGACTCAGCATTGTATCCTACAACAACGACACCCAGCTCGTCCTTTCCCTCATGAAGGACCACAAAACCACCAGACTCAGCTTTCAATAAGGATTGAAAGACACTGCAGCTTAGACGAGCAGCAGCTGCCTGAAACTCAACTTGAAATGAAATTAAATTAAATGAAATGAATGAAATGAAATGAAAATGCGTTTTATAGAGCCCAGATTAGTTGCCCGGAGGCGTCCAAGCGCTGAGATTGCGAGGAGTTCTGACCAGCAGGGCGAGTGACATGGAAATAAAGTAAACCTATTTCTTAAACAAAAAAGTTTTAAGATGCTTCCTGAAGGAGGTCAAGTCTGGATTAGACCTTAATTGAAGGGGTAGGCTGTTCCACAGCTTAGCAGCATTGAGGGCAAACGAGCGGCCTCCCGCTCTGGCACGGTTAACTTTGGGCACGATGGCAAGGAATGCGCTAGCAGAGCGTAACATTCTGCTGGGGAGGTAAGGGGTAATTAAAGGACGATTGATCAATGGGCCAGTTGCCCAAAATGACTGATGGGCAATACAAAGGGACTTGAAGCTAATCCTGTCCCTAACGGGGAGCCAATGCAATTATATTAATCCAGGTTTAGCAGAAGACATATGAGGAATTTGAAGCAGAGTGCGGACTGCACAATTTTGAATCACTTGCAGTTTCCGCAGTGTGAAATCAGGGGCTCCAAGATACAATGCGTTCCCGAAGTCCAACCTAGAGTGGATCAATTCCTGTACAACAATTTGTTTGGCTTGATATGGTAGTAGGGGCAGAATCCTCCTCAACATTCTGATAAGGCCAAAACAGGTGGCAGACAGCTTGACAGCCTGGTAGTCTAGCGTTAAAGATCTGTCCAGCCAGATGCCCAAGCTCTTAATGGCATCCTTTGGGACTGGGGGGGGGGCTAGGCAGGCAGGCCAGATGGAGCCCAGTGAGGACGGAGCCGATCGTCCTAGCACCATGACCTCTGTCTTGTCCCCATTGAGTTTGAGACAGGACAGGGTCATCCAGCTGTTCACTTCGCTCAGGCTTGGAGAAGGCAAATGTCCTAGTCCTCAGACCCTCCCCCTCTGCCTGGGACAACTCCTTGTGGCCCTCTGCCCTCGGCACCCCCCACCTCCATGGACCACGGCAAAAGCTTGGCATCATACTCAACTCTTCCCTCATCATGACCCGAAAGATAAACGCCGTCCCTTCCACATGCTTCTACACCCTCCCCATCTTCCGCAGGACCTTCAAGTGGATCCCCCCCAAAGCCAGAAAGACAGACACCCATGCACTCATAACAAGCAGACTGGACTACGAAAATGACCTCTATGCTGGAACCAACAAATCCCTGCCACACAAACGCTAGACCATCCAGATCATCGCAGCCAGACTCAGCATCCCACGGCATGTGCACATCACCCAATACCTGCAAGACCTCCACTGGCTCCCCCTTGAGAAGAGAGTAACCTTCAAGCTACTCACCCACACCTACAAATCCCTCTTCATCAGAGGACCCACATACCTCAACAAAAGAGTTTCCTTCCACATACCCAAAGGGAACCCCCTGATTGATTGATTATTTTATTTATTGATTGATTGATTGATATCCCATTTAAGCTAAACACAAGAGGTAAGTATGATTTGCAATAGGGTATTGTCTCTGCTATTTTATCATGAGACCATTCAAACTAAAGACTGCCCTTCAAGTATTTATCAAGCTTCTGGTGCCCTTGATAGTAATCATGCAGTAGCAGGGAAAATATGGATGATTGTCTAGTCTTTTGTGCTAAAGGGTGCTAACAGAATCTCATGTAGAGAGTTATCTCTGTCCGATGAGAACACAGGTTCTTGACAGAAACCAGGAGGTTTCAGATGACACCTTCACATGTTTAGGTGTTTATCAGGGCATGGTTTCGTACAGATCTGGGCCTTGTAATTCTTCTGTACCAAAGAGTCCAAAAGATACAGGAGCATGTATACCGTCTTCCTGCTCTAGAGGTTTGGAAAGCAGCAGTTTGATTACAGATCCAGAGAGAGCTAGCAGCAACAGTGTTTCTTGAACCTTGGTCCAGGTTTCACCTCAACAGGCTCACAGGACAGCTATTGACTCACTGGAGGTCATCATGCCAGGATCTGACCTACCAGACTCCAGTGGTTCCAGGTGTGAGAAAGGAGTTGCAATGGGGTGTCATTGTCCCCTCCTAACAACAGATACCAGTGAGGCGGGATGGAGGTGAATGGAAAGACTCTCACCAGATTCAAGGCCTATGGTCTCCAATTCAGGATCTCAGGTCATCCAATTGGAAGGAATTAGAATCCCTCAAAGTTGCTCTTCTGGCTTTTTCTCCCCCCGATCATTGTAGGAACAGAAACTATGATAGGCAAGACCTACATCAACAGATACGGGGGAAAGAGGTCAGCCTCCCGGGTGAGGATACTGGACCTAATACTCACTTGAGCAGAGAGAAAAACCAAGGTATTAGCACTATTGGGGCATCTTGAGTGCAGCAGCAGATGGGCATTGGAAATTATTCTATCCTCCCAGGATTTTTGTCTCATTCCTCAGATGTCGCTCAGACTCAGAGGATATGAACAGTGGATTTGTTTACATTTCACAGAACTCTCTCCTACTGCAGTTCTATTAAAAAAAACGGTGAGGAGATCTTGGAGGGGGTTTAACAAGTGTCCTTGGCCCACGGGCCTCCTGTAAGTCTTCCCTCTGTGTCCCTTGACTCTGAAATTGTTGATCAGGGTGAAGCCTCAGAGGGCTACCACGATTGCGATTGTGCCAGTCTTGCCTGCTCTTATTGATATCCTCTCCAGGTATCGATAAAAACCAAGCCAAAGTGGAGCCTTGATCTAGGGTTCTTGATTTAGAGTGGGACCATGTGGTTCTCACTGCAGAGCATCCGTCCGGCCTTCTATAGCAGGTATAAATCATCCATCTTTCGATTTAGAGAATTGATCTGGTCTATAGTTCTTTTGTAGAACCTGGGTCGGTGATTCTCATTGCAGAGCACTGACATGGAGTTACTCTTTGCAGTTGATTCTGAAGAATCCAGCATTGTTCTTCTCCCTGAATTGCATCAGTCTGGGGTTCTTGCTGCTCAGCCTGGTTCAGTAGTTCTCCTTGCAGAACATCTGCATGAGGTTCTTGCTGCAGACTCTGGCCCTGGGGTTTTCACTGAATAGCATTGATCAGGGGTTCACTGAAGATCATGGCTCTGTGCTCCTCAGTGCAGCGTATTGGTCTGGGGTTCGTGCTGCAGAGTCTGGCTCTGTGGCTCCCACTGCATAGCATGGAGCAAGGGACTGCAGTCCTCACTGTAGAACAAAGGTCTGTGTTTGCAGGGTATGGGGGTCTCTTCTTCAATGTAAAGCCTAGGCCTGGGGTCCTTATTGCTGAGCACTTATTGAGATATTCTTGCTGCAGAGAAGGCGGTTGTTGGTCCTCATTTCAGATTTTCTGTTGTCTTGCTGCTGGGCTCATTGTATCAACGTGCATTGTAGTAAAACAGCCTGATGTCCAGGACTTAGGACATCCTTCAGGGCCATCAGTCACACTGCAAATAGTCCTGATCTGTCTATGGACAAAGTTGCATCCGCTGCTCCAGTAAACTTTGCACCGGCTTCCAAAATGTGTTATCTATTGTGTACATTACACACTCCTTCACATTAGACCTATTGCTGTCTATATTGCACACACCTTCACATAAGATCTATTCTTGATGGTGTACATTACACACTCCTTCACATAAGACCTATTGCTGTCTATATTGCACACACCTTCACATAAGATCTATTCTTGATGGTGTACATTACACACTCCTTCACATAAGACCTATTGCTGTCTATATTACACACACCTTCACATAAGATCTATTCTTGATGGTGTACATTACACACTCCTTCACATAAGATCTATTACTTACAGTGTGAATCACCCACTTGCAATACTTTGTACAATAGACACTCCTGAACATAATATCTATTTTTTAAGGTGTATATTACACACTGTTTCATATAAGATCTATTACTTACTGAGTACCATACATACTCTTTCACATAAGACCTCTTACTTAAGGTGTATATTGCATACTACCTATCATATAAGACTGACTACTTACTGAGAACAATACACACTCTTTCACATAAGACCTCTATGTGTGAACATTACACACTCCTTCACATAAGAGCTATTGTGTCTGGTGTACATAACACATTCCTAAAAATAAAACCTATTACTTTCTGTGTATATTACACACTCCATCATGCAAGCCCTATTGATGTCTGTATTAAACACAACTTCACATAAGATCTATTCTTTACGGTGTACTTACACACTCCTTCACATAAGATTTATTACTTACTGAGTACCATACATACACTTTCACATAAGGCCTATTTCTGTGCACATCACACATTCCTTCAAATAAGATTGATTACTTACTGTGTGAATTACCCAATTGCATTACTTTGTATGATACACACTCCTTAACATAAAATGTATTATTTATGGTGTACCTTAGATACTCCTTCACATAAGAGCTCTTACTTACGGTTTGTATTGCATATTACCTATCACATAAGACTGATTCCATACCGTCAACATTACACACTCTTTCACATAAGACCTATTTGTGAATGCATTATAGACTCCTTCCCATAAGAGCTATTGTATTGTACATAACCCATTCCTTCCCATACTACCTAGTACTTACTGTGTATATTACACACTCCTTCATGTAAGCCCTGTTACTTACAATACACATTACTCACTCCTTCCTATAATATCTATATCTACTCTGTACCTACTGTGTACATTACACACATCTTTAACATAAGACCTATTTCTCTATACATGGGCACTCTTTCACATGTCCAAGCTCTCTGCAGCAAAGTCTTTGAACCTGCAGCCACAGAATGAAAGACCACTTGACATGTGAAAGGTAGCACTTGCAGTAATTAGTGTGTTGTAATGTCATCAATGATTGTGACCACTAGAACATATGCAAGTGTAAAGGATATACTCTACTGACTGCCAGATCGCATGGGGTATCTAACGTTCCTCAGGTTTACCTCTGGTCACATTACCACCCAATGGATTTTGTTATTAAAATGATCCTCTATCAGAGAAGCTAGTGATGAGGAGCCTCTACCACAGCCAGACTTTCATCACCAAGCAGCAACACTTAGAGGTCATGTGTTTTGTATTTGCCTGCTCAACCTATTCCTAACCATGGAGCCTTAGGCCTACTGGCCGTGGCCAGTGCATATGCAAGACTGCCAATTCAGAGAAGCGTACTAGGTGGGATGAAGGTGGATACAGCTGCCGGAGAACATTTGTCCTAAAGCAAATTGTGGTGATCTGCCTGGAATGCAGGATTCACACAACCAGAATAAGCTATATTTGTCTGGAGGCACAAGCCAGAGACCAAGCCTGTCTGTAGGGACCGAACACATGTTAAATTTGAATGAGAGGGTTTGCGTCTTGTAGAGGTCACTTTCTTCAACAGTAGGTCTTTGGGACTGCAGGAGAACAATATCAAGAAAAAAATCTGTGTGGCACAGGTTGGCTTACAGGACCTGACAAGAGCATACTGGGCAGGGAGAGGGTAAAAAGGTCCCCAAAACCCTCCAGGTGATTATATGGGCCGGCTAGCGAGTTTTTAAGCTGTGCCCACTTCTGCTCTTTGACCTTACCCCATTCCATAGCTTCTCAAAACCCCCCGCTGAGGGATAGACAGAGTTGTATCTCCAGGTGAAATACTGCTTCCTTCAATTATAAGTGACCTGGTGTTTTGGCACCCGGATGTTACCATTGTAGGAAGACTAGATCCAATTTTACTGGCTGAAATAATTAATGGGTAAGATTGCTCTTAAAATGTTGTGCAACCTGGTCACATACCGTAAACCTTTCCTGACTCTTTTGTAAGGCATCGGGGATTACATAATGCTTCCCCTTACTAGGTCATTGCCTCTTCTTCACTGAGCCACCTTCTCCCTGGTGAACACATATTTTTATCACTCACACTTTCAGAGCAGGTTGGTTAGTGTGGGTGGCAAACCCAATGGAATGGGGGTAGCTTGTGGAATTATTGCCAGCAAGTCCTAGCCTGCACAGTTATTCCCCATTCTGGGCAGAATTGTAAATTCAGGCAGTCATGAAACTCCACAGCTAATGACACCTCAATTGTATTTGAGCCAAAGATTGATGAGTCAGTGACCCAGGAAGTTGTCAACAGGAAGGAAGACATTTTCCTTCGAAACGCTCAAGTTACTGAAAGCAGCTCAAAAGGCAGGATGCTTCAGGCAGAAATTTATTGTGGATCGCACTGAGGCAGTTGAGGGAAAAGCTCATGCATAGATGAACCAAAAAGAAAATAGTTCCCCAGTGACACTGTATGCAATGAAGTAGTTCAGCCTGCCTCACGGGCCCATCACTCTACCCTCCCAATCAAAGATGGGGCAGAGCACCTCACACTGATGCAGACCAACCATCACTGAACCCAGGTCTGAATGGATGGCTGCCATCTTTGTTATTCTTACATTCTAAACATATGTATTTTGTATAAAAAGTGCTTATACTATGTTTACTTTTAACATTGATGAGTGGTGTGGCTGTGGCTTGTCTACCACAGAGTGCTTCAATCTGTGCCTGCTGTTTCCTCATTAGGTCAGTTATGTTGCACAACATGATGTCCTCAGTGACAAGACCCAGTATCCATCCTTTCTACGCACCGTCCCACCCTTGCACTTTCAAATCTCAGCACTTGCCAAGGTAGTGAAGCACTTTGGTTGGGCCTGGATAGGAATCTTGGCCTCAGATTGTGATGCATGCTACGTGGCGATGAAGCAGATGAAGGAGGAGGTGGAGGGAATGGGAATCTGTGTCTCTTTCTGGGAGAAGATCCAAGACTCTTACTCCAAGGAAAAGATGAGGTCCATTGCTCAAAGAATAAGGAGCTCGTCCGCCAGGGTTATTGTATGTAATTGTGTCGAGCCGGACATCAAGCCTCTTCTACATGAGCTGATCGACCTCAATATAACTGATATAACCTGGATTTTTCCAACTGCTTTTGTTCTAACTCCTGGATATTTTCCAATGACCTCTTTGAGAATACTGAATGGCTCCCTGATATTCGTGCTAAATGCCCCACAAATGCCAAATCTGGAGAAATTTATAGGGAGCCTTCACCCCTCCAGGTACCCAGCAGACATTTTCATTCATTTTTTCTGGGAGGAAGCGTTTGGCTGCAAGTGGTCGAGCAATGCCACCTCTATAGTACCAATTAACGGAGCATCACCGGGTGAGAAGCAGTACTGCACAGGCGAAGAGGTGTTGAATGACCTGGAGTCAATGTTTGTATTGTCTGATATGAGTTATACTTATCAGAACTACCTGGCCGTGTATGCCCTGGCATGGGCTCTGCAGGACATGATGTTGTGTAAACCTGGGAAGGGACCGTTCCTGAACGGCAGCTGTGCTGATGTGGAACATCTGAAACCATGGCAGGTAAGGAGATCCGAGAGACCAAACTCAAACATTGCAATATGTTTCTAACCAAATAATGGGGGTTTTCATAACAGTAGTGTTAGCGTCGGCGCACAAGCCAGTCTTTAATAATCAAGCCAAGGCATGCCAATGACTAGGGCATGTGTGATGCCCTGCATGTGATGTACCATAGAAGGCTATATGTAACCAGGAAGGGAAGGGCTTGAACCAGTAAGGCTGAGACAGATAAGCAAAAAACAACAAGATTGCCAATACTGATGATTCTCTTTAAACAATGAATGCCCAAAAGTGCACAGAATCAAATCAAAGGCACCCAGGTTGATTCTGTATCAAAAACCGACTTTAATTTAATTTGCATCAGAGCAATCACATCCTTTTTCATTTCAAAGTGATTCTCATTTGTAATAATACACACAAAAGAAACATGTCTTTAACACAAACAATTAATACAACAAAGCAATTGCCAATACATTCAAAGAACACATTTCTTTGATACCATTTAGACAAAAACTGAGACCACATACAACACAGAACATAAACTGACTAGATATTCATACACAAAAGACATTAAATAAAAAAATAGAAAATTGAAGATCTCCAGATCTGTTTATCTTTAGTAATAGGTAAGTGGTTTTATGGAACCTTGTATACATGCAATGGTACACACACTGGTAGGACTTAGATCAAATTACAATCTCTGTTTTTCTGTTTTAGTGTTTGGTCCTGAGGAGAACCTCCAATTCATTGATGTGAGGTTCAAAGCGTGTTGATCAGTTTCTTTCTCTTTCCAAATAAGTGTTGTTATATATTCATATCATGGTTTCTGCTCACATTTAAGGAGAGATAATGCTGTTGATTGATTTCTTGCAGAAACATGACTTGTTTTTAAACATTTACACTGTTTGATGCTTCAATTTTCTATTTTTTTAATTAATGTCTTTTTTTATGAGCGTCCAGTCATTTTAAGTTCTGTGTTGTATGTTGTCTTTTGGGCGGAGAGTGATTGAATTCAAGAAAATGAGGCACCAAAGGGGCATGTTCATTTCAACACCAGATCTGGCTTTGTGTTGTCAAAGACGAGTCTTAACTTTTTGGGTAGTCTGACCCACAGAGAGGAATTTGCAAGGGCACCACACCGCATAAACAGAATTTTGTGAGTTGCAGTTTGCATGGTCCCTGAGAATGTTCACTATGTCAGCATGTAGGAATTGCTTAGTGTTAAATGTCGAATCGCACATTAAGCAATTGCTGCAATGATAGTGTCCCATGATCTTTTTGAAGCTCAACATAGAGGCAAGATCAGGGGAATTGACTGCGGGTAAAGAGGCTCGTACAAGGTGATCACCAATATTCCAGCCTCTTTTGAAGAAAATCAAGGGTTGTTCTTTTGTAATGCCTAGTGAGTGGAGTAAAGGACAACACTTTTTAATGTTTTTGGTAAACCAATTGATCTGTGTACCAAATGCTGTTACAAGAGGAATTCTATCCATCTTTTTGGCAGATTGAACTGCAAGCAAACACTCACGATGATTGTACCACGCCCTTCAAGAGATATTTTTATTAGCCTTGGAGGATACCCACACGCTTCAGGTTTTTAGACTAAAATGTCTGACCCCCAAAATTAATCTGATTGAATTCTACAACTCCTCCATATGCACAGGAATTTACCGAAGGGTAATCCATCTTTTAGGCCTTTGGAATGATGAATTGTGTACTGTAATAAGGTATTGCGGGCAGTGGGTTTGGTGTAGAGTTTAGTTGCTAATTTACACACATGGGGATGATGGTGAGATCCACCTGTTCATTACATGAGTGTAATGTCAAATTGAAATTAGGAGAACAAGAATTGAGCCAATCAAGGAAGAGGGATAGGTTGGAACCTGACCAGATGAAAACAATATCATCAATGTAATATCTCCGATCATGTACATTGTAAAAATAAGGGTTTACTATGCAATCATATATGTTGCGTCTTTCAAAGTTATCAACATACAAGATTGCACAATTTGGTTCGTAAGAAGCCCCCATCGAAGGCCCTTTCACTTTCACAAAAAACTTGCTATTAAATTCAAAATAGTCGAAAGTTAGACAGATGGTCAAAAGATCAATGATAAATTCAGTCGGAACACTAACTGGACCAGGTCTAGTATGAAGGGCTTCCTTAATCACCTGGATAGTGTCCTGCTGGATACTTGTATTATAGGCTGAAGTTATTTCAAATGTTCAACAAGGTACCCGATACTTGCTGATCAATGAAGGGACAACCATTCGTTTTTCACAAAGATGAAAGGAAGAATCTCAGTCATACACGCGTCGGACCACAAACAAATTGGGTTCTGGCTTGCAATACGAGTAATCCTGGCACAAAAGGATTAACTTCTTTGTTCCTCATCGTCAAAATCATTGGAATTGCTGTTGTCTCTTTTTGAATAGAGAAAGGAGTTATCTCTATTTGAGTAAAAAGGGTTATCTACTGTATGTAGAATTTCTTTGTCCTGATGATGGTCTTATGAAAAATTCCTTAAAAGACCGAAACGCGACTATCCAGTCCAAGTCTGCGTGTGACCCATTGTATCATCTTTGATTTTCTTCTGATTTTTAGTTGAAATCATTGTGTTATCTTGTGTTTAGCAGTCTGGACCTTTTTCTTAGATATATCAAAGGAGGAAATAACCTATACCTTGAATATCTAATTAATACTTTTGTATGTACCCTATTTTATAAAAATGTGTTCTTCTTTTTTATAAAAAGATTCTTTGTCTTGGAAACAAATAATAATCTTCAGACAATATAAAATCCTGGTCTTCGCATTTATTTACTGTGTTAGTGTGGTAACACTGTATTTATAGATATTATGTGACTCTTTGCCTGAAGTTAATGATTCACTACAGCTACTGACTAAGAACAGTTTTAGGAATCCTGATTTTCATAACAGGCCCTAACTACGCTCATAAATAATAATAGAACAAAATCCCTTGCTGGCCTTTCTCTTATAACAAGTATTGCCCAGGCCGGCAAGGGTATATTGGGTTGCTCACCTTCATATCTTGTCCAGCATGCAGAAAGGCAGGTCACCTTGCCAGAATGTTCTGTTTGTTTCCAGGGAATTGTAAAACAACTAAGAAATACATGATGGCCAGGCTCAATCAATCAATCAATCATACCACTTGTATAGCGCGCTACTCACCCGGGAGGGTCTCAAGGCGCTTGGGGGAGGGGGTCCGCTACTGCTCGAACAGCCAGGTCTTGAGTTGTCTCCTGAAGGCGAGATGGTCCTGGGTCAGCCGAAGGTGGATGGGGAGGGAGTTCCATGTCATGCCATGCCAGGTAGGAGAAGGATCTGCCTCCGGCGGTTGCTCTTCGGATGCGTGGTATGGCGGCGAGGGCGAGGCTAGTAGACCGTAGCTGGCGGGTGGGCGTGTAGAAGGTCAGGCGGTCTTTGAGGTACTTCGGGCCCAGGTCGTGGAGAGACTTGTGTGCGTGGATGAGGAGCCTGAACGGGATCCTCTTGTTGACGGGGAGCCAGTGCAAGTCCTTCAGGTGGCCGGAGACGTGGCTGCGTCGGGGGATGTCTAGGATGAGTCGGGCGGAGGCGTTCTGGATGCGCTGGAGTCTTTTCTGTAGTTTGCCTGTGGTTCCGGCGTAGAGGGTGTTTCCGTAGTCCGATCGGCTGGTGACGAGGGCCTGGGTGACCATCTTCCTGGTTTCGGTCGGGATCCATCGGAAGATCTTGCGAAGCATGCGTAGGGTGTGAAAGCATGATGAGGAGACGGCGTTGACTTGTCTGGTCATCGAGAGGGAGGAGTCCAGGATGAAGCCCAGGTTGCATGCGTGGTCTGTTGGCTTGGGAGCGGTGCCCAGGGCTGGGGGCCACCAGGAGTCGTCCCAGGCAGAGGGTGATGGTCCCAGGATGAGGACTTCCATCTTGTCTGAGTTCAGTTTCAGGCGGCTGTTCTTCATCCAATCGGCGACGTATTTCATCCCTTCGTGTAGGCTGGTTCTGGCGGTGTCGGGGTCGCTGGTGAGGGAGAGGATCAGCTGGGTGTCGTCGGCGTAGGAGATGATGGTGAGGTTGTGTTGGCGTGCGATGGCGGCAAGAGGTCTCATGTAGACGTTAAAGAGGGTGGGGCTGAGTGATGATCCTTGCGGAACGCCGCAGAGGACTTCGGTGGCCTCGGATCGAAACGGGGGGAGGCGGACTCTCTGTGTTCTTCCGGCGAGGTACGAGACAATCCACTCCAGTGCCTTCTCTTGGATGCCGATGTTGCTGAGGCGCTGTATTAGGGTGCGGTGGCAGACAGTGTTGAACGCTGCGGAGAGGTCCAGGAGGATGAGTGCCGCTGTTTCCCTGTTGTCGAGCAGGGCTCGGATGTCGTCGGTTGCTGCGATGAGGGCGGTCTTGGTGCTGTGGTTGGCTCTGAAACCGGACTGCGAGGGGTCGAGGGATCCGTTCGTCTCGAGGAAGGCGGCAAGCTGTCTGTTGACGATCTTCTCGATGACTTTGGCAGGAAAAGGAAGGAGCGAGATGGGGCGGAAGTTTTTGAGGTCGGTGGGGTCCGCTGTTGGTTTCTTCAGTAGGGCGCTGAGCTCGGCATGCTTCCAGCTCTCCGGGAAGGTGGCGGTGTTGAAGGAGGTGTTGATGACGTCTCGGAGTTGGGGTGCGATGGTGGAGTTGGCCTTGTTGAAGACTTGGTGGGGCAGGGGTCAGTCGGAGATCCGGAGTGGATGGTGTTCATCGTGCGGGCTGTGTCTTCGGTGGTCACCGTGGTCGAGGTGCGGAGGGTGGCGGTGGGGGGCGTTGGTACGGCGGTTGGGTGCGTGGGTGGTGCGCCGAAGCTGTTGTGGATGTCGGCAATCTTGCGGTGGAAGAACGAGGCGAGGGAGTCGCAGAGATCTTGTGAGGGAGTGATGTCGTTGTTGCCGGTGCTGGGGTTGGAGAACTCCTTGACGATGGTGAAGAGTTCCTTGCTGTCGTGGGCGTTGTTGTCCAGTCGTTCCTTCAGTTATTTCTTCTTGGTGGTGCGGATGAGCTGGTGGTGCTTGCGGGTGGCGTGTTTGAGGGCGGTCATGTTGTCAGTGGTCCGGTCGAGGAGCCAGGCTTTCTCGAGGGTGCGGCAGGTCTCCTTGGAGTCCTTGAGTTCGTCGGTGAACCAGGAGGCCTTCTTGCTTCTGAGTCTGCTGGGAGGGTTCTTCAGTGGTGGGAGTTCGTCAGCGCAGGCGGTCAGCCACTGGGTGAGGTTGAGGGCTGCTTCGTTGGGGTCCGTTGTGCTGGTGGGTGGGTTCTGGCTGAGGGAGGTGGTGAGCTGGTCGGCGGTGATCTTGCTCCAGCTTCTGTGAGGAACCTGTTGCGGGTGGTGGTGGGTTGTAGTTCTTCTGAAGCTGAAGTGGACGCAGCTGTGGTCGGTCCAGTGGAGTCCGGTGGAGTGGCTGAAGGTGATGTGCTTGCTGGATGAGAAGATGGGATCAAGCGTGTGGCCGGCGTAGTGGGTGGGGGTGTTGACCAGTTGCTTGAGTCCGAGGTTGGCGAGGTTGTCAGCAGGGCGTCGGTGTTGCGGTCCTTGTTGTTCTCCAGGTGGAAGTTGAGGTCCCCTAGGAGGATGTAGTCAGCGGAGGGGAGGGCGTGTGGGCTGATGAAGTCCGTGATGTCTTCGCTGAATTGTGTGCGTGGTCCCAGGGGTCTGTAGATGAGGGTGCCTCTGAGGGTCGTCTTTGGGTCAGTGTGAAGTGGAGGTGCTCGGTGGCGGCGAAGGTGTCGTTGGAGTCGGTCGTGATGCGGATGGTGTTCTTGTGGACGATGGGGATGCCTCCTCCGGTCTGGTTGACGCGGTCCCTCCTGGTGATCTTGTACCCGTCCGGGATGGCGATGGCGATGTCGGGCGCTGAGGAGGCTTTTATCCAGGTTTCCGTGAGGAAGGAGACATCTGGTGATGTTGTGTCGAGCAGGTTCCAGAGCTCCACGGCGTGTCTGTGGACGGAGCGGGCGTTGAGCAGGATGCACTTGAGGTTGCTGCTGGTGTTTGGCTTGGTGGGCGCGGTGCAGGTCCGGAGGCAGGTGAACTTGCAGGTTCTGCAGGTGAAGGGTCCGTGAGTGCGTTTCGGGGCGGCCCGGCAGCAGGCGGGGTTCCGGCCGGAATTGAGTGCGTTGAGGGCGGCGGCGTCGTAGGTCTGTCGGGTCATCTTGCATCGGTGGGGGCCAGGGGTTCTGGCACTGGGCGTGGTCCAGGCGCGGATGGGCGCAGACGGGCTTACCTTTGGCGCGCCTTCGGCGCACATTCGGCACGCCAGCTGCGCGTCAACGCTGCGCGTACGCATGCACTCTGCCATAAATGGAGAGTGGTGTAGGGCGGAGCAAGGGAGGGGCAGCTAGGAGGCGGGAGCGGGGTGGCGAGTAGGGGGGGCGGAGATGAGATGCGGAGGGAGCGAGGGTGGGGCCACGGGGAAGCAGAGGCAGGGAGCGGGGTGGGTCAGGAGAACAGGGGGTGAGTACAGTGATAACACAAAAAACAATAGGAACAGCAACAGAGTTTAGGGCACAAAAAACAAAGGCAGAGCTAAGTTACAAGGGGCAGGGGATCGACGGAGCAGATAGCAAAACGAGGCAACGCAGCAAAGCAGGACACGAGTCCAGACGGCAAACCTTGGCGGCCCGAGAGAGCGGGCAAGAGCAGGGGGCCACTCCACACAGGGGCAGAGACTCGGCCTGGCAGCGGTGGCGGAGGGAGCGATCGGGTCTGACCAGGGCTGGCTGACTTATAATCTGTGAAACAATAGCCGGGTGAAGAGTACACTCCCCAAAACAGAGAGTCAGGCAACAGTGAGGGCCTGGGCAGGACATTGACTCTTCCAATCTCAGACTGACCTGCATGACGCACTCACAGCCACAAACAAAGAAGCCATGCACTGAAATTTCAGGACCAGCTATACTCAAACAATTGAAGTCAGAGTTTTTGTATCTAGAACACTAGTGAAACATTGAGCAGTTGCTGCACTGCTGAGTCATTTTCATTCTCAATAGTGTCCAAGAGTTGAGTCTGAGCAGGATACTATTTGAACTAGCCAGCATCTTGAGTGGAGTTGGCAGCCTGATGTCTAACAGATTGAGGCTCCATACAGTCCAGTCAATGTGGTTTGTAGCACAAAGACACAAGAGGATTCCTTTCCAAGTGGGAAATCAAGTGTAACAAGAATCATAGAAAAACTTGAATACCCCAACTCTTAAGCTTCACTGAAAACGAAAACAGATGTGTGACCCCAGATACGTATACATATGAGAACGCCAAGCAAGGCCATCTAGAGAGATGGACGCATCATACCAATGCAGATAGGGACCCCAAATCTGAGTGGATATGAGAATGCCATGTAAGGCTATCCAGAGAGGTGGACACATCATACCAATGCAAATGGGGACTTCAGATTTGTGTGGATATGTGAACGCCAAGAAAGGCCATCCAGAGAGATGGACACATCATACAAATGCGGATGTGGGATGCCAGATTCAGGTGGAAATGAGAACACCAAGCAACGTCATCCAATAAATTAATCAGGGATTTGTAAAACGCGCTATTCACCTGTGAGGGTCTCTGCGGGGGGGGGGGGGGGGTGGGAGGAAAGCGGCTCCGGATCCGTTGAAGAGCCAGGTCTTGAGGTCCTTCCTGAATGCGTGCAGGGTCAGTGAGTATCTGATGGTAACAGGGAGCTTGTTCCAGGTCTAGGCTGTGATGTAGGAGAAAGCTCCCCAGCGTTTCTGTTTCTGCGGCTGGGGGGGACCTCTGCAAGGGAGAAGTCGGCGGAGCAGAGATTCCTCTTGGGTATGTGGAAGGATACTCTCTTGTTGACGTACTTGGGTCTGCTGTTGTTGAGGGATTTGTAGTGGTAGGTGAGGAGTTTGAAGGTGACCCTCTTCTCGACAGGGAGCCAGTGGAGGCCTCATAGGTGTTGGGTCATATGCTCGTGACGCTGTATCCTGGGGACGAGTCTAGCTGCACTGTTCTGAATGGTTCGTAGTTTGTGTAGCATAGTTCTGTTGATTCCGCCGTATAGGGTGTTGCCATAGTCCAGCCTGCTGGTTATAAGTGCGTGAGTGATGGTCCTTCTGCAGTCTGAGGGGATCCATTTGAAGGTCTTACGGAGGATGCAAAAGCAGTTGAAGCTAGTGGAAGCGACAGCATTGATCTGGCAGTTCATGGAGAGGGAGGAGTCCATGATGATGCCAAGTTTCTGGGTGTGGTCCATAAGGGGTCTCCCGAGGGCAGTGGGCCACCAGGTGTTGTCTAAGGTAGAGGTGCAAGGTCCGAGGATGAGGACCTCAGTCTTCTCCGAGTTGAGCTTCAATCAGCTGGCTAAGTTCTTCATTCCTTCCTGGAACCAGAGTCTGGTGTCACTGGATTTTCGTGAGTGAGAGTATGAGCTGGGTGTCGTCAGCATAGGATGTGATGCTGAGCCCATGCTGCCTGACGATGGTGGCAAGGGGAGGTCATGTATATGTTGAAGAGCGCGGGGCTGAGTGATGATCCCCTTGATTTTCTTGTGTTCGGAGAGGAAGGGTAGGATTCGAACCCTCTGCAGAGAGGCCTAGAAGGATGATGGCTGTGGTTTGTCCTTGTCAAGGAGCATGAGGATGTCGTCCGTGGCGGCGAGGAGCGCAGTCCCGGTGCTGTGGTTGGTGGTTGGTACAGAATCCAGACTGAGAGGTGTCTAGGATGGAGTACTCTTCAATGAAGGTGGTCAGCTGGGTGTTTACGAGTCTCTCTGTGACTTTGGCCGCAAGGCGGAGAAGAGATATGGGTTGGTCGTTTTTCAGGTCAGTAGTGTCGGCTGGTAGGGTCGGCCATTGGTTTCTTGAGGAGGGATTTCACCTCCAACCTTTTCCAGTCTTCTGGGCAGATTTTGGATCTGAGGGAGGAGTTTATGGTCCGTACTTGTTTGGGTGCGACAACGGCAGCGGCCCTGTTGAAGATGTGTGGTGGGCAGGGGTCTGTTGGGGCTCCTGAGTGTGTTTTCTTCATGGTCATGGTGATGAGTTTGATGGTGGTGGGAAGTGATGGTTGGTTTATCCGCGGCAAGGGGTAGGGGGGTGGTGTCTGACACTGGTTCGCTGAAGTTGTCATAGAGGACCTTGATCATCCGATGGAAGTAGGAGCTGAGTTTGTCCCACAGTTCCTGGGAGGTTGTGACATCCGTGGCTTAGCAGGGCGTTCCGCGAACTGCTGTATGATGTTGAACAGTTCCTTGGCTTTGGTCACGTTGGTCTAGACTTTGTCTCTTTTGAAGGCCCGTTTGGTGTCTCTTATGCACTGGTGGTATTCCTTCACCAAGTTTTCTCTAGGCATCTACAGGAGCGCCTGGCTTCTTGAAGTTCTGCGATGAACCATGCGGCCTTCAGAGGGGGATGTTTGGCAGGGTGGCAGAGGGGTGCGAGCTTGTTGGCGCAGCAGGCAACCCAGTGGTGAAATTCTCTGACTGCGGAGTTGATGTTGGTTGTGGCACTGGGTGATGTTGAGGTGTTCCTCTGTGACCTTGCACGAGTTCCATTGTGGCGGGCGCGGGACCGGCTAAGGTGCAGTGGTAGTGTTGAAGGTGAAATGGATGCAGTGGTGGTCCGTCCAGAGGGGCTGGGTGGTGTGGCTGAATGTCTGACATAATATCGACAGACATAAAATCGACCTACAAAAAAATCGACATGGAAATATCTAAGTTAAAATATCTTTTTTTTAAATGTTTTAATAATATTGTGAAAATTAGTAAATAATACATATAATTATAAAGAATTATAGATATAAATATTAAAACATAATAAAAAATAATAATAAATAAATATAATGTTAAAATTAATGGTCCATCTACATATACATTAATATTTATATATATATATTACCTACTGGCGGTCGCCAGTAGGTATATATAGTTAGGATTTTTTCTCTATGGGATTTTGGAAAATTCTATGTCTAATAACTTTGGCGTTTGTGGACGGAATTGGCTGAAATTTTCAGGAAAATGGCACATTTTGTTTCTGAGCAGCCCTTGAAAATTTGGGGGGGGGGTTCGTCCAGGGGGGGCCGAGAAAAAAGGGGGTTCCCAAAACGTGTTTTTAACATTGAGTTTTCCATAGGGCGGTTGGCCTCACTTTTACGGCTGAATGGATTTGCACGAAACTTGGCAAAATTGTAGGGACTGGTAGCCCGATGTGCCTTTTGTAGGTCTCAATATATGTGCTCCAGTGGATTTTGAGAAATTAACGTTTAAAAAAAGATATATATCTGTAACAGCGGACCGGGCAGCGCTCCGGTTCGCGTACTTTTTGCGCAACGGAGCTTTGTGAAGCGAAGCTGATTGGTTCTCCGGCGTCTGTAAACATTCCAAACAGTCCGTAGCGGCCGCCATCTTGTCTCTCGGTAGGATCGAGAGACAAGAGGAGGCCAAAGCGAAGGGGCAAATGACCATAAGGGGGCATAGTAGATTCTCGCTGACCCCCTAGGTTTGATGTGGAGGTTTTAAAAGGGCCCCGCGGGGCAAAAAAAAAAAATAATAATAATCGAACGGCTGAATGGATTTGCACGAAACTTGGCAAAATTGTAGGGACTGGTAGCCCGATGTGCCTTTGCTAGATCTCAATATATGTGCTCCAGTGGATTTTGAGAAATTAACGTTCAAAAAAAGATATATATCTATAACAGCGCTCCGCTTCGTGTACTTTTCGCGTTACGGAGCTTTGCGAAGCTGATTGGTTCTTCGGCGTCTGTAAACATTCCAAACAGTCCGTAGCGGGCGCCATCTTGTCTCTCGGTAGGATCGAGAGAAAAGAGGAGGCCAAAGCGAAGGGGCAAATGACCATAAGGGGGCATAGTAGATCCTCCCTGACCCCCTAGGTTTGATGTGGAGGCTTTAAAAGGGTCTCGTAGGGCAAAAAAAAATATATATCGTTTTTTTAGTTTTTTTGCGTGGAGTGCGCCCGGTTCGCGAACCGGGAAGCGCCCCAGGGAGCGTACTTTCTTGAAAATTAGTGAAAAAAGTTAGAGTAAAATAATAATTGTGAGTGATCAGATGTAGGCTAGCTCTGAGAAGAGCTTTTGGGTTTATGGTACATTTAGGTACTTATAAGTAGGTACCAATGCACATTCTTAAATTCAGAATGAAAATTCTGTTGCCCTCATCTGAGAAGTGAACTCCATCTCCTCTGTAGATATCTTGCATGTAGTAACGCAAGTTATTGTTGTACAGGGAGCCCATTCCATGGTCTCTCATGTAAGCTGAAACAGATTTGTTTACATGCTTCCTCGATTTCTCAATTTGTGGACAAAATTGGTTCGACAACCTCCATTTTTGTCTTTGGCATATATATGAATATACCAAGGCAGTCTGAGGAAAAAGTGCCATCAATTGCTCAAAGGTGTCCTTTAAAAGCATTTCCAGACCTACCCCAGTCAAAGTGCCCAAATCATTACCTCCACAGTGCACAATTAACAGGTCAGGTTTTGGTAAATGCATAAAGGTTTTCACCAATGGTATCAATTGGTGACATTTTAATCCTCTGTGGCCAAACCACTTAATTTCCACATCTTGTAAATTGAGGTTAGGTAAATTCCTGTTTTCAGCGTACCTCTGAGCCCAATAGATGTAACTATGTCCAACAATCCAGACAGAAAACATGGCGAGAGAAGGTTCTCCTGCAGTCAGATGAAGTGTGGCAATGAAATGGCAGTTGAAAAAATGAGAGTGTAAAATGAAAAAAACGGAGGAGTTTCTGTGTTAATGAAGCAGTAAGAGTGATTGGTGGATTTTGATTGCTGAAAACAGAAAGTTAGGGTGCATGGATGAGTTCGTTGAAAGATGTATTTTGAGTGGCGAAGAAAAAATCATTAAATGAAAGATTGGACTGGATATGCAGGTGCACTGAGAGTTCAGAGTTCAATTGCAACATTGTTGTGTGAACTTGGAAACACCAGAGGTCTTGCAAGAGGTGGTTGCTATGCAGAAAAAGCAGAGAGGGGGCAGAGGGGGGAAGGGTTTTGATTTGAAAAAAAGTGAGGGAAGAGTTTTGATTGGGTGACATGAGAGATATGTGTGAAGAATTACAGCATTTCTGTGCTTTTGATAGCTGCAGTCTCTGGAGTGCATACCTTTTGCTCTGCTGAAGACAAATTGGTGTGTTTCTGAGACTGTTTTGAAACTCAAAGTATTTGCTAAGGTGAGAAAAGATTTCTTTAATTTAGATAGAAAATAGTGTGCTTTAAGGGGAAAATTATGAAGAAAGTTGTGTTTTTCAAATGTTGCTTTGTCTCCATTGTTTTACAAATAGATTTTGTTTCTTTGAGAAATTGTAATTGGAGAAAATGTGAAGTATTAGTACTGACAGGGTTTTTATGTGCATAGGAGCTGTGGAGTGTTTTCAAATTATGACTTGTAAATCGTTTTTGAGAAAAAGCAATGGTTTTAATATTGATGACAAGGACATAATGGTGTCTGCTTCTTTATAAGGTAATTGAGAGTCTCTGATGTTATTTTTCCCATTTCAATGTAAGAAGTTTGTCTGTGGAGCAAATTGCTTGTAAATATGCTCCCACCTGTGCATGGCAAATTTAGATTTTGAATGTTTGCGTTACATAGGCATGTTAAAGGTGACTGAAACATGCTGCAAAGGCAATCAAAAAACGCTTTTATGTGTCTTAAGGACATTTTAAGTCATTTCCCCATGTGCAGTGTTTTCAAATTATGAGTTGAAAATCGTTTTTGAGGTAAAGGAATGTTTTCAAAATTTATGTGCGCCATATGCCCCCAAATTTCTTTTTCAGGGGTGCAGCAGGGTGTTCTTGAGACACCCCTGCACCCTCGGAAAAATTCGTAATTTGCGATGAGGTAATTGCTAATCGCAAATTGCACCTTCATTCCTATGGGCCTCCTGCTGCATGGAAATGAATGGGTAATTTGTAATTAGCAAATAGCTCATCGCACACTAGGAATGGTAAAGAATCGCTATTTATTCCTTAAAGTTCGCTATTTAGGAAATGCAAAAAACTTTGATGATACATATGGCGGTTCATCTCTAACAAGATAAGAAGCATAGGGATAGATTTATGATGACTGGCGCATCACCAGGGATGTGTTAGTCATTCTGTGCCGCTGTTCCGTCACCTATGGTGTGCTGCATTTACAATGCGGCGCATCATGGGGCAAAAACAGCACAGATGCGTGACGTATCTGTGCCGTAAAGGTGGCGCATTGCTGGAGTTGTATCGCAAGTGTGATGAAGCTCCAGCAAGGCTCAGGGGTGCCCCTGTCGCAGGGTTTCTGTTCTCACACAGAACTGTGGACAGAGGATTGGAACCTCGGCGAATTAGGGTGCCCCAAAACTCACCTTAGTAATCAAAAACCCCTTAGCAAGCTAGGTACAGTGTCACATTGGATATAACAAACTCTCAATGTTTAGACAATCCAGAATATGAACTTATAGTACCTCAGGATACGTGGAACTCATGAAAAGGCGGTCGTTATATATTTCTTAGAAACCAGAACATGGAGTTAAGAAGAACACATGTGTATTTGAAATGTTTATTTACTAATGCCGTCTTCTCAGGCGTAGTATCTTAGATAATACAAGTACACATATTATCAGTAGCAAAATTACCAGCATAGTTACTAGTACATAAGAAGCGAATGGTGACAGTATGTTAACATGCTGTAAATGAATAAGAGTTAGCAACACTTATAAGCAGCCGCGGGCAGTGGAGGGAGTTACGGTGGGGCAGGGAGGCGGGGAGGGGGAGGGGCAGGGTGGAGAGGGCTCCACCCTGCCCCTCCCCCTCCCCGCCTCCCTGCCCCACCGTAACTCCCTCCACGGCCCGCGGCTGCTTATATCTCACCCTCCCTAATACACATATTATATTATTTGCTAAGAAGGTCTCTTTGTGTTGGTTTAGGGCGTGCCCATACTTTAGTGTCTTAGATTTGAAGGAATCACATCAACATACACCAGCTCTCTCTTCATGTGAACCGCATCAAGTGTTGTGTATGTGTGTTCGGCAAAGCAATATAAAACCCGCCTCATGCCCAGAATTGGCAGAAGCTGCACTTATGTTATGAGTATGAAGTCGTGGAGATCAGACCTCATAACAATTCTGTATCGTGTTGTTCTTGAAACTTCAGCACTCGCTGTACAGATATAGTTTAACAAGTAAAGCAGATAGTAGAGCAATAACATATTATTCTCATGTAAATCACGATGAACTATTAGGTTGAAAGCTAAAGCAACAACTAAGTGTCGTGTGCAGAAGTTGCAAAAAAGGAAAAATGGCGTTTAAACCGGTAATGAGCCCATGCTAACTTAAGACGGTGTAAAGATATCCAGGATCTACATGACACCTCCCCATGATACGGAAACGAACTGAATAAGATAATAGAAGTGCCATCTCATGAGAGCAGATTGCAACTTTATATGTGCACGGTCCGCAAGGTAAAACATTAAAAACTAGCAAAATTTAATGCTAAAGAAAAATAAAACAGCCAACTACTTTATCGAGGCTTAAGCCAATTGGCAAGCTAAATAATAAAAACTTGACAAATAAGTCAATGAATTGTCAATGAAATGCTAGTACTCAGCATATCAAACATGAAAAAGGTCTATGACATAACTGTGTATGCAAAATAAGCTGCAACAGCCTCTAATAGGAAGTCACCGTCTTCATCCGAAAAGAGTTCAGCCATCCAATTTAAAAGCGGAAAAGAACATACGTGCTCTCCCAGCACCGGATCCTCTATCACCATCAGAGGACAGCTCGGTGGGTTTTCAAGAAAGCTCTGTTCCAAGAAAGACTGTGTTGCCGCCAGTAAATTCCAGGGACCAATTAGTCCATGCATCAATGCCACAGCCATAATCCTTTCGCCAGGACAAACCAACTCGTGAGTAATAATAGGACTCATCAGCTGATTAAAGTCGACGTCAGGAGAAACCGGTCCGCAGAGACACAAATCAATGGCCCAATCGAAATCACAGGTCAGGCAGTGAAATACAGGCTGGACACAGGTGAAGTAGGAGAATCGAAAAGATAATCCATATGCCGTGCTTAATATCGCCAACGGCATTGTGCCATAATATTCAAGCATGCGATTGCGGAACAGCGTCAGCAGCTGCAGGGCGGGAGCTTGCACAGGAGGGACATCCATATTTAAAAATGTAAAAAAGCACAAGAGCGTCCGTTGGTAATGCAAGTAAAAATGGGAATCCACCAAGCACAGTGGAAAAAATAGAATGAAAGAAAGCAGGGATGACTCCAAAGATTTTCTCAAATGAAGTCACGAGACCACTGGTAACAACTTTAAAAAAGTGCGCCAGGCCCTTTGTGGAGGACGCGTTAAAGATAGTCCGAACCATGTCGCTGAAATGCAAAGGCAAATCAGTATTTAAAAGGGTCTGCCCCTCTGTACGGGTGTTCGCTATGTGAAGCACGAAAGTTTCACGGGCCGAACTCAAGGCCACCTCTCTCTGAGACAAAAGAGCTCTTATTCTTGCCATGCCGTTGAAATGTGCTCCCAAGGTTGGTATTTGTGGCCAGATTGAAAACTCCCTATGTTCATGTGTGGGAGGAAATAGAACATTTCTGCAGCAAATAACCCGTTCACTTACTGTTACGATAAAAGGAATACTTTTAATTAACCCAGAACAATCTTCATTATTGAGCATCAAATAACTACCATTTTCCAACAACTTGAACGTGGGGATGATAGCAGGAACTGGCGTGCCTTGCAACACGCAAGCCATATTTGGTCGGTGTTTGTTGCATGAACCGTGTAACTGTATGTGCCTACACATTAGTGAATGATCTGGCGTCTCAGTGCATTCCTCTCCATTCAGATAAACTTCTTGATCATCTTTGAAAATCTGTATGTGTATGGAAGCGACCAGACCTCATGAAGAAAACCACTACCTAAAGGTTCATAACGACCTATTGGTATATATTTTATACAATTTGAAAACTTATATAAAGCAAAAGGCAGCGTTATTAAACCGTGGATAAGGCACGTTGCCAAAGCAGCCAACCTTTTGGATTTATACTGGAAATGTTAAAGGAAGAATTACGGAGTAGGGCCTGTAAATCTTTAATGGACAACCGAGTAAAATTACTCCAACCATCATATTCCTCTAACTCCGGGATAGTAGGGGTGTTTAATTTTTTAGAAGTAGCCAATCCAAAGCATTTGGTCTGGGAAATTGTTTCATTCACAAACAACATATGATTTGGGATGAGACATGCACGGTGCAAAGCCTCAGTGCCTTGTACCTGCCAGGTTCGTGAACCCCAAACTGATGTAGATCCTGGATATCTTTACACTGTGTTAAGTTAGCATGGGCTCATTACTGGTTTAAACGCCATTTTTCCTTTTTTGCAACTTCTGCACACGACACTTAGTTGTTGCTTTAGCTTTCAGCCTACCTGCGTCAAGATCTATGCCTGCTTCAAGCAGGCGCAGGGTTTTGATGCAGCTTTGTCCTATCTGATTGTAAATGCGGCACATCGTGGGTGGCAGAGCAGCGGTGCACGTTAACTGGTGCATCCGTGGGGATGTGCTAGTTAATATAAATCTGCCCCTTTACATTTAATTATGTGCAGGGGACACAGAGTCGGTGAGGTTTATCCAAGGTTAAGAAGAGATGAGTCCTGTTCAGTGAAAAATTGGAGATAGGCTTCACCTCCTCTGCTCCTCAGCATCGTTGGACATGGTTAAATAATAGCTGCAAAATGTTACTCTTGTTAAACAATTTTACTATTATAATCTCTGAGATTTGTCTCTTACTGTGCAACATCTCATTGTTGTTATCTTTCTTTAAAGATAAAGACAACATCAACATGAGCGACAATCAGCAATCAGTTGATTTCGACCTCATCATTGAACTCGTAATTGAAACATCAGTGGATGTTGATCCCTTGGATGATTTCAATCCTGAGGATGAAGAAGAACGTGATGAGGATGCAGATTTGTCAGAATTGTATGACATAGGATGGGAAGCTGACGTGCTTGAGCCTATGGAACTATAAACATTTATTTTATAAATTTATAATAAATAAAAAGTAAATATGTAAACCGTTTAATTTAAAAATAAAGACACCTTCAAAAACAGGTTATGTGTAGTGTCTTCAATAAAATATTAAAATATGGTCATAAAATTAGATCAGATTCATATATAAAACAGCACAGGTAAAATGAATATAAATTCCATTTCTTTTCTGCTATTTCTGTATTCTAAATTTGCCATGTACAAAAAATTCTTCTATGTAAAAATGTTAAGTAGTGTGTTAAGTTTTTGATGACTGTTATTAATTTACTGTTGGGTAATAGTGGTTAATAACATTTTTTATTATATTTTACCACAGATTCAACTGCAGATTATTTCAAGATTTTAGGATGCCAAGCAAAGAAAGAGTGAGAAAGGCTGCAAAACGTCAAAGACAGCAGGTGAATGAAAAAAAGCAGCAGTCCTCTAACAAAAAGATTTGTCAAGTCACCAAGAAAGCACCGGGTAAGAGTACAAAAACATTCATAAGAAATATCTCTAGTAAAAAAAATATTACTACAGAAAATGTTTCAGTCCAGAAAAGGAGAAGCAATTCAAACGGTAAGGAAAGGCCAATGAGAAATGTTACTGCTAGAGTAAGAGATAACTCTATGCATGAAAGTAGAAGGAAACAACAGTTTAGGGACATTCGTAAACGAATGTTCCGCAACAGGATAATTGGCAATTTGTTAAAAAATATTAAGAAAGGTCAACAGAAAGTGTTTTTTTATAAGAGAAAAAAAATAGTTGAGAAAGTTATTGATCAGGCATTTGAAATTAAACGTAAGTTATTTATTTTGACAATCAATAGAATTAGGAAGCTAAACAAGGCAATTTATGATTTCAAAAGAAATAGTAGATGGAAGAGAATAGTTAATCGTAGTAATTTTTGTGAAGTTTTTTCTGGAGAATGGATGCATAGTTCAAGCTCTGAGGCATTTTTTAATGAGGAGAGTTATTTCCAGGATAATGATTTGGTGCATGCAGTTGACACCAGTGGTCGAGCTTATGAAGTGAAAGATGGTTGTCCAGTTGAAAAAGAAAAACTTGTGACAACAGAGATAGAAGAGGTGTTAGGTAATGAGGTTTTAGGGAGACGTCCTAAGGGTCCTGTGTACACCTGGAAGTGTAGTAGTATTTGCAGTGTACGACAGGATTCCATCAATTTGCTTTGTGATTTTATACGGTCATTTAATAAGAAAAGTTTGAAGCAGAAAATGAAGTTGTTGCAAGAATTAGATCCTTGCAGAGTGAGAGAAGTGATAGGTTTGCATGGTCATTCACTGACTTGTCTTTCCAGGAGAGTATGCCAGAGTGTTTTTCATCATTTCAGGATGCTAGCAGTGCATCATAATAAAGTGAGGAAATTAGTTAGAATGTTGTATTATGCTAAGAGTCCAGCAATTATGCTTAAACAATTATGCGCTGCTCTTTTGCATGGTTCTGAAATAGATGTGAAGAATATATGTGAAGAAATTGAGTTTTGTTACTTTGGAAGTAAAGAGGAGAATGTTGAAATTGACCAAGAAGAAGAGAGTAATGTGGAAGATAGTGTACAGGTTTCCAGTACAGATAATTTCCAGAGGGAAATTGCGACGTTTGAGGTGAAATCAAGTGAGAGGCCAAATTTCACTTGTGTGTGTTGTCGACGCACTTATTATAAGAATCAGACTAAGTTAGTGGATTTATATGGAAAAAGTGAAAGGGAAAATAATAGTGAATGGAAGGATTTTACAACATACTTGATGGTAGAAAATTGTTTTGATTTGGGATTGGATCAACGTGTGTGTACTTATTGTTGTAACAAATTAAATCAAAACCAGATGCCTGCTAGAGCAGTTCATAATAATCTGGAATTGGTTGAGATTCCTTCTGAATTGAAGGATTTAAATACTTATGAATCTATTTTGATTCAAAGTATCCATCCCTTTCAGGCTATTGTAAGAATGGAGCCAAAGACAGGGAAATTGCCTCCATCAGATTTACAGAGAGGATTAAAGGGAAGAGTTGTTTATTTGCCTCTAGATTTGAAGAAAAACATTAACACAATTGGAGTAGAAAACGTGGAAGAGGAACCTCTTGTTATCTTAGTTAATGGGGTTCCGACAAAGAATAAGAAAATATGGCAAGATTTAGTAGATGTTAGGAAAGTCAAAAGGGCAACATTGTATTTGAAAAAATATAATAAATACTATAAAAATGTATATGTTGCAGAAGAGGAAGTAAGTGAGGAAGAGGATAGCGATTTGTGGGCTGGTCAAATTGAGAAAGTAGAATCCTGTACTAGTGAAGAAATATATGAACATTATAGTGTTCATCCTTTGCATTCCAAGGAAGTCATGGGGAATGCTATTGAGTTGTTTCAAATGAAACAAGCGAAAGGGAGTCCCATTAGTGTTTGGGAGGAAAGTTTGGAAGCTCGGTGTTTCCCACAGCTTTTTCCAACAGGTCAGGGAGGAAGATATGATGAGCGACCTCATCAAATTCCTGCTTCTGAATACCGGACTTTGCGATTGTATGCAGGAGATCCTAGGTTTCGACAATACATTCCTTATTTGTTTCATCTCCTGTTTGAAAGCGATCTGTCTGGACTGTCATATGCAGTGAACCACATCTTGAAAAGTGGTATACACATGCAAAACATCTCGGCAAGTGACTTTATGGATAAAGTCAATGTCCAAGACAGTATTTTGGATTCTCACCTGATTAATCTCATGGCGTGTCAGCGTGGTACTAATGAGTACTGGTACCGTCGTCATGGTGATTTAAAATGTATGCTGAGGAACTTAGGAACTCCCACATGGTTCCTCACTTTGAGCTGTGCTGAGTATGGCTGGGAAGACTTACTTGAATTTCTACGAGAGGCAAATGCTAACGTAGAAAACATCGAATTCAAGACACCCGGAGAACTGTGCTCTTTGGATCCAGTCAATGTATGTAGGTACTTCAATCATAGATTTGAAGGTATGATGTCTTTCATCATGAATAAGAAGAATCCACCTCTTGGAGAGGTGTTGGATTTCTTCTGGAGGAAGGAGTACCAAGCAAGAGGTGCTCCTCATATACATATGTTGCTGTGGATCAAGGATGCACCTAAATTTGGAACGGATGCAGAAGACTCAGTGATGAGTTTCATAGAACAGTATTCTACGTGTGCTGTTCCAAACGCAAAGGAAAAAAAAAGCCTAAGAGAAAAAGTTCTACGTTTCCAAAGCCATCGATGTGGAAAGTACTGTCGTCGTAAATTCCGGAACAAAGACAAGTTCTACACCAAATGTCGTTTCGGCTTTCCACGACCGGTGATTTCTAAAGGAAGAGTGAACAGTTTGATGTCTTCGCTGCGACATAATGTGATGAAGAAATCACCTAAAAACACATACAATTTGAAGAGGAACGAAGAGTCTAAGTACATCAACGACTACAACCCGGTGATTTTGTCCATGTGGAATGCTAACATGGATATACAGTTTGTGGCTGATAACTCTATGGCTGTGGCTCGGTATGTGACATCTTACATCACCAAAAAAGAGAAGACAGAATTGAAGGATATGTGGGAGGACATTTCCCATGAAAAGAGCCTCAGCAAGAAGTTGTACAGTTTCAGTCTGAAGATGTTGTCGCATCGAGAAATCGGAGCTTACGAATGTTCTGACCGGTTGTCTTCAGCAAGTCTCTATGCCAAGTCCAGGAGTATCGTTTGGGCGAGTGTTGGTCTTGCTGCAACGCGTAATCGAGTTCTGAAACATGTGCGGGAAATTGAGTATTTGGCGGAAAAGGAGCCAAACAGTACCGACATTTTGAAGAGCAACATGTTGGATACATATTATCCAAATCGAAGCAGTCACCTCGAGAATGTTTGTCTGTATGAGGTTCTGCAAAATTACATATTCAAGAGGAACATCAAAGAAGATACTGAGAAAGGAGTGTATGCTGTAATAGGAAGTGAGGGATGTCTGGTCAAGCAAAGAAAATGCCACTTGATAAACCATCGAAAATTGAGTGGCGAATCTCCTGAAAAAAAGGAGTATTTCTATTTAGCACTTTTGCAACTTTTTAAGCCTTGGCGTGCAGAAGAGGAACTGCTTGGAGATTTCCTTTGTTACGAAGACTCATTCAATGCTGCCAAGGAGACCATAGAATGTCCTGCTTTTCCCAAATATGTAGAAATGTTGAATGTGGAAATTGAGCAGGAAGCAACGATTGCAGCTGAGATTGCCAGAGACAGTTCTCAGGACAGTCAGAGTTCTGCTTCATTGAGTCAGGATCCACTAGGAGGACCTCTTATCGAAAATGAAGCTGCCACTGCTATGAATGAAGTGGAAAGAGCCATGGCACATGCTCAGGAGGATGCGGTTAACTTAGAAGAGTTGGAAAGACAACTCAACGTTGAGCAGAGGAAAATATATGACGAACTTACCATGCAAATTGATCATGGATTAAGTCATGACAAGAAAGAGTGCTCATGTACGTCGTTGAAGCCTGTCCGACTGTATGTGAGTGGAGAAGCGGGAACTGGAAAAAGTTTCCTTATTAAAGCAATTTCATGTTATTTGCAGGAAAGGACAGAGTCATCGCTGTCTTGTGTTGTCACCGCTCCAACTGGACTGGCAGCACATAACATTAAAGGGATTACTTTACATCGTTTACTGATGCTGCCAGTGGAGCATGACAACAAATTAGAATATCACAAGCTATCTGGAGATGCTTGTTTTGAAGTTTCAAGAGTCCTGAGGAAAATGAAACTTCTTATCATTGACGAAGTAAGCATGGTTTCCAATGTCATGCTTGCCTTTGTGCATTTGAGAATGCAAGAAGTTCTCAAAACAGAGTATGATGTGTTATTTGGTGGCAAACACATCATTGTTTTCGGAGATCTTCTGCAGCTGACACCAGTGAAAGGGCAACCTGTGTTCAAAATGCTCACGCATGAAGATACCAGGAAGTGCTTAGGGAGCATTGGCAACGTCAATATATGGTTAAACTTCAATTATGCTGAACTGCATGAAAATATGCGTCAGGCAAAGGATGAAGTTTACAAGACTATTCTACAAGATGTTAGAATTGGAAAAGTGACCGAGCATGGGAAAGAAGCTTTACATGCACGATTACTGACAAATTCATATCCAGACGAAGATGTTGTGCCTGAGAATATTTTTCAGAAAGTTACTGAGAAAAAATCTGGAATATGTTTGATGCCAACTCTTGCAGAATGTGCCAAATTCAACAACAAAATGTTGCATTTAGAAAAGCAAGAGATTGTAAATGTAAATGTATGTAAATGTATGTAAATGTATTGCGACTTATATAGCGCACGTATCACCCGAAGGCATCAAGGCGCTTGCCTTGGGAACCCGTCCTGGCTTTTTCCCTGTGAGATAACCCCTACTGGGTATCCCCAGGGTGAAAGCCAGGCATCCCGCAGCGGGTGGGCCGCCGTAGTGGAGATTAAGCAACTATTGCCCAGAGTTGCAGCGTGGGACCCCATGATTAGAATAGGCACCGAGGCGAGAATTATCGAGTCCGTGGACATTTTGGGCTCAGGACCCTGCCGCGTCGGGAATTGAACCCTGGTCCCGGGCCAGACCTCTGCATCAGGGTCTGCCGCTCTAATCAGTGAGCCACACTCCTCCACTGTGAAACTGGAAGCTATTGACAGAGTAGAGCATATGGGATCAACAATTATTTTGTCTGAGAATCTGAAAACAAAATTGGATTCATTAGAGAAGAGTATATCTAAAACTGCGGGTTTTGAAAAGACTCTGAATGTGTGCTTGAACTGCCGTATAATTTTAAGAAGGAATTTACATGTTGAAAGAGGTCTGGTAAATGGATCAATGGGTAATGTTGTTGATTTTGTGAAATACAGAAATAAAGATGGAATTGAATTTTTAAAAATTAAATTTGATGGCATTGAGGAAGTACAGCTAATTGCTCGTTGTTCTGCTAGATTTTTGCTTGTAAAAGACTTATATGTTCGTCGTAAGCAGTTTCCTGTTTGCTTGGCATATGCGGTGACAATCCATAAATCGCAAGGTTTAAGTGTAGACTGTGCACTGGTGAATATTGGCAGTTCTGTGTTCAAGGAGGGTATGGCATATGTGGCATTGTCACGAGTTAGAACTTTATCGGGATTGTACTTGATTGAGTGTGATGTCACAAACATTTGTGCGGATCTAGATTGTGTTAAGGAATACAATAGGTCAAGAAGAGAGTATGCGCCACATTTGCCTCAGTATCCTTTGTTTGAGAAACGTGTGGTAGGCCGGAAACGAAGAAATGTGACCAATACTGGGGAGGTTGTAGCAAAAAGACGAAAAGTTGATGAACCTGAAATTATAAGCAGAAACAAAAAGGATTCTGTTGAAGATGTTGTTGGTTTTCAATTTGAAAACAGTTCTGGTGTCAACTGCTATGCTAATGTAGTGGTTAATGTTTTGTTTTCTCTAGAAAATGTAAAAGAAGAGATTGTGGTCAATTCTGATCAAAGATTTTGCAGTTTGTTAAATTCTGTGTTAGAGAAATGTAGCACTGATTGAACAAACATAGAAAGTGTGTCTGAAATTCGAAATCTGTTAGACAGATGTTCAGGCCAAACACAATTCTCTCAAAATAGTCAGCAAGATTGTCAGGAGTTTTTAATGTATATGCTTGATGTATTGCATGATGAAGGTGTAGATGTAGATCACCTGTTTGGGCTTTCTTATCAATGGCAGCATGACTGGGAGAACTGTAGGGTATCAAGTACTACTAGTGTAGACTCAGAAAGATTTATATATTTAACTTTGCCAGACAGTAAATCAGTCTCTTTTAATAAGCTAGTAAAAGCAGCTGATCACAACATGGAGTGTAGCCAATGTAAATCTGAAATGATGTCCACATTATTTATACGAACATATGGCCAGTATGTCATTTTAATGTTCCAACGATGTAGGCCTGATGGAACAAAATTGACAACTTTAATTAAAAATGTTGTGTCTTCACAGTTGTCAATATCAGGAAGGACTTTTGTAACTGTAGCAATTATATATCATGATGGTCCTTCAATAACATCAGGACATTATACAGCTTATTTAAAGTGTAGAAATGGCTGGTCATTCTGCAATGATTCTGTTTTAATTTTCAAAAAAAAATTGCCGTATGACCTTAAAAACTCTTACCTGGTGTTTTTAAAACCAAAATTTTGGGGAAAGAATCTCGGGATGTGCTCTGAGGAATTTCAAGAAGTTCTAATGGCTCCTACACGATTTGGCCTTGAGGATAAGT
Organism: Lissotriton helveticus; assembly: GCF_964261635.1. Classification (NCBI taxonomy): domain Eukaryota; kingdom Metazoa; phylum Chordata; class Amphibia; order Caudata; family Salamandridae; genus Lissotriton; species Lissotriton helveticus. Next base: position 139,992,828 of record NC_136064.1, read on the forward strand.
GTAGTACAGAGACATAACTTCTTACCATAACACTGGACGTCATGGAGAAATACGTGCACTTTGAATGAGTTCAGAAAAACTGTTTCTTTTTATAAGCTAATTGAAGCAGCCAATCAAAACATGGAGTAGAGGGAATGTAAGTCTGCAATGCTGTCTACTGTTTTACATTGCTTTGTCATTAAAAGTGATGTAGAGAAATAAATAATTGTACTAGTCATAAAGGTAGTGTAAGTCTGCTTCATAGTAAGCAGTATCAGTGTGATAGGAAATGTAGAACATGATTGAGCAAGAAGGGGAAGATATTCTTAGTCCAGGATTGTGAAAATGATCTTCAACATTTTAATTGTGAAAGTTGCGGAAATACAACATGACGGGATTGGCTTAAAAGAATTCTAAGAGTTATAAATGGCTCAGACACGATTTGGCCTTGTGGAAACATGTGGTAGAGAGCGAGAAGTCATTTATTGTATGTAACATGTTTTTGAAAACGATGGAGGTTTTCTTTCAGAAAGTGGCGGGTTGAAAGTAATAACAGCACAACAGAGTGTAAGCTGTTCATAGGACATCCTTCGCCGTCATGGAAAGTAAGTTAACTTTAAGGAGTTCTGAATTCTGATTTGTTATGTTGTATGGGTTTTTTAAACACAATCATTTTGATTGTGTTTTTTTTTCCCCGCTGTTATATGATGAATACCTTCAAGTCACTGTTTTAGTGAAATTTGATACATTCTGAGAACAGCAAAAATAAACCATTTAACATGTATAATTTATTCTGTTCTGTTTGCATTTATGATGTACATGTAGAACTGTGTAGGAGGCATGGAGAAGGTGAGGCTTCTGTAAGTGTCAAAGTTGTTGCATACAGTGCTCATATTCTACGTAGTCTTTTATATTTCATTACTTTCACTGTTTCTGACTGATCTAAACATTTTTTTTTAAAAAGAACAGTAAGTATAAGGGAAGGAAACAGACAGTTATGTTAAAAGAAACACAGCTATAGGGAATAAACTAGGGATACTGTTACCCGCAATCCTCTGCTGATGATGTCACTGAGCATGTCATGAATGATGTAATATGTGACATCGTCAGCAGTGGATTACGGGTAATAGTATCTCTAGTTTACTCCCCTATAGCTGTCTTTCTTTTAACATAACTGTCTGTTTCCTTCCCTTATACTTACTGTTCTTTTTTTTTTAAAAAATTTTTGGGTTCGCTTCCGGTTCGCGTACCGGGGAGCGAACTGGGAAGCGAACTAAGAGAAATAGAGGTTGGCACAGTTCCAAATATTGTACCAATTTTTTAATAACGGGGAGGTAGTTCTGAAAAGAACTTTTTTTTTTATTGTTTTTGTTGTTTTATATTTTTTTTATTCTTTTTCTGAACTTTTTTTACTTTTTTTGAATTTTTCTGAACAGTTTTATATTTTTTTGGGTTTTTTTTCGGAGGGGGCAACGAAAACGATTCATTGTAAAGGGCTCAACAGGAGCAACAAAACAAAAAAAATGAATTTATTGTTTGGGGCGTTTCGGACAAACATGAGCATGATTGTCAATAGCTCTGTTGATCAGAGTGATGCTACTTTCCCCGTAGCAAATGAATCCACTGCAATTTACGCAGACTTGTTTTACTTCACGAAATCTCGTTTGTATATTTGGCACCATCTCCCTGCCCTCTGGTCCCGTTACTTCCGGTACAACAGATCTTCTGGCCATAATAGGGAGATTATCTAGGTCGTTACGAAACTGTGCAGCACTGTAGTTGTTAGGATGCCACCTAGTCATATGGCGATGCATTGTGTAGTTTCCGAAACTGTATTTTTTGTCGGTCCCTCTGGACAGTCTATCTTGACATATAAGGCAAGTTACGTATCTTGCATTTACTTTTTTCTGACCTTTGGGAATTTAAAAAAATTGCCAAATGAAGTTTTCTTTCCGGTGAGACGTCCTGGGCTCCTCAGGCAAAAAGTGCCTCTCTTCGTGCTCGTCGTCCTCTTCCTCTTCTTCCTCTTCTTGCTGAATTATAACTTTAGCAGGTGGTCCACTCTTCCTTGGATATGGTGGAGGTGGTGGGGAAGCACCAGCTGAAGCTACTAAAGAAGCCATTGCTCACTGGTAACAAAGGGTCTTTCTCTCACAATGATGAAAGTCAGAGTGAGGAAAGAAGGAGGGATTTTCATCATTTGGGAAAAACAATAGTTCTCAACCAATGAAAAGTGTTCATTTTAGATTATATGACCTAGTCTTACATCATTAGGAAACCAAAAGTGAAATGAACCAATGAAAAGTGTTATTACCAAGTCACATGACCTGCTGTGTTTACGTTACGCGCTTTGCAGGGCCTCCCGGTTTGCTTCCAGAAACCTGCGCTTTGCGACTCGGTAAGCGTACCAGTTCGCTAACGTAGCACGTCATATGACGTATCACGTGACAACGCGAAACGTCATGCGGACGGGAGGCGTCACGATGTTGTTTTCTAACGCGGCAGTTGCGGTAAAGAAACGTTTACCGGCTCGCGGTCTATTTCGCGGCATCAAGGTCAGCTAACGGGAAGCTTCCCGATTCGCGAAGCGGGAACGAAGAAAAAAAAATATTTTAAAAAAGTTATTAATAAACGTATAAAATATATTTTTGGATTTAAAAAAGAATACATTTTACAGCTACAGATATTAGCTGTTAAAAAACCAATGAAATTCACTGAAAAAACCATAGGTTATAGACCATATATAGTTAGGAATTAGCATTTACAAAACCTTGAAAATTCACTGAAAAAACCATAGGTTATAGACCATATATAGTTAGGAATTAGCATTTAAAAAACCTTATTTTACTCACACAAAACCATTGAAATTCCATATATAGTTAGTTGCACTAACTATATATCGCGCACCTGCAATCCACTGCTGATGATGTCACATATTACATCATTCATGACATGGTCAGTGACATCACTGATGACATCACTGATGACATCTCAAATGACATCACTGATGACATCTCACTTGACATCAATGATCACATCACTGATGATATCATTCATTTGATAATATAATGCATCTCCTCACACTCTAATATAACCTCCGTTACACCCAGTGTTAAATAGAGAGTATCATTTTTGAAACCATTGACACACCAATACTAGTTACTACATATGCACTCACTGATTCCTATGTCTACACACACATTCACTCATACAATCATTCATACATACAATCACTCATCTTTACAACACTATCATATGCACTCATACACCTATACAGACACTCACACTCTGCCACTCATCCATGGAGTTACTCACACACCTAGTCAGTCCTGAAAAGAATCAATCACACTTCCATTTTCTCATCTATACAGTTAAACACAGAACACCTTACATTTTTGAAACATATACTAACACATAGTTACTCTCTTATAGAATCACTGATACAAGTACACATTGATCTGCACAGAGTCACACACCTCCCAGCCAGCCATACACACACTCCGTCTCCCATACAAATACTTGTGCAACCAATCAATAACCCATATAGCTACTTATATAGCTACTGATCAACACATGCAGCAGCTTGCACAACAACAGACATACTGATGCACACTTTCAGACAGTTTAGTCACTAACCCGTGCATTCAGTAAGACGCATTTAATCACTCACTCATACAGTCAATCACGCACCTACTAAAACCTTCATTCAGACACTTATACATCCACTCATTCTTCAATATGTAAAACATATTTAAACTTTACAGAAACACATAATCACTGGATGTTGTCATCAGTGATGTCATCAGTGATGTCACTGACCATGTCATGAATGATGTAATATGTGACATCATCAGCAGTGGATTGCAGGTGCGCGATATATAGTTAGTGCAACTAACTATATATGGAATTTCAATGGTTTTGTGTGAGTAAAATAAGGTTTTTTAAATGCTAATTCCTAACTATATATGGTCTATAACCTATGGTTTTTTCAGTGAATTTTCAAGGTTTTGTAAATGCTAATTCCTAACTATATATGGTCTATAACCTATGGTTTTTTCAGTGAATATATATATATATATATATACTTACTACACATATTGCAAAATTAGTGAAAGTGTTGGATAGTGTCAGAGTAAAAATTAATATTCCCACTCCAGTGAGTGCAACAGTAGGGAAAGCGCTGGATAGTGTAGGGGTAAAAATGACTATTCCCACGACAGAGAGTGCAACAGTAGGGAAAGCGCTGGATAGCGGAGGGATAAAAATTACTATTCCCACTCCAGAGAGTGCAACAGTAAGGAAAGCGTTGGATAGCATTAAAAATAATATTTATTTAAATAACATTAAATTATATCCCACAATATTCCCCCTTTAACATTCAACAGATACAAAAAAACACAATGTAACTATCAATTAATCAATTATTAATGCATAAGTTATAATTAATATACTTATAAATTAACACATTAATAACTATCAATTATAAATTAATTATCAATTAATTAATAATCAATACCACTATATCAAAACAATCTCAATAATTAATTTAATTGAATTACTTTCCACCCTATTCCACTATAAACCCACTACCCCTAAAAAAATCACATAATTAATTGAATTATCAATTAATCACTTAATAACTATTAATCACCAAATAATTAACAATACCAATAAAATAATTAACAATAACAATAAATAAATATGAACAATACATTAATTATAATTAATGTCATTAACGAATTAATAAAACATGTATTACCAATTAATAATGAATTAACCATTAGTTAATAAACAATAATAATGAATTCTAATTACATTGCTTCCCTGCCTATACCCCTGTACACCCACAACCTGCTCTGATACTAAAACGCAAAATTTACTTTAACAAAATTACTAATTTCTAAACATTTATTTTAACATTCATGAAAACACATTAAAAAATGTTTAACATACATATAAAATACATACTAAAATGCACGACACACATTTTTCTTCGATATTATTGACAACAATATTTTTGCCTATGATATTACTTACTACGATATTACTTACTTTGATATTTAAAAAAAACAGTATTACTTGCCTTGGGGTTGATATTCTGGTCAACGATATTCTGGACTACCGTATTCTGTCTCTATGATATTAAAAACTCTATATTAATGTAGGTTGATATTTAAAAATCCATATTTTGACTGACCACTAGTGTGGCTGAAGCGGATGTTTGTTCCTCCTACAAAGATGGGGTCGAGGGTGTTGACGAGCTGCTTCAGTCCCAGAAAGAGAAAGACAGGAAGGGTGAGGGAGAGAGAGAGAGTGAGAGAGAAAGAGAGGGAGAGCGAGTGACTGAGATAGAGTGAGGCGGTTAGACTGAGTGAGACAGAGGAAGAGAGGGAGAGAGAAATGGAGTGAAGGGGAGTGGGGGACTAAACGAATGGAAGTTAGCAAAAGTGAATGAGGAAAGGGGAGTGAGGGAAGAGGATTGATGGATGGAGTGAAGGAAAGAGAGTAAGGGGGATTGAGAGAATGGAAGCAGGTGTAAGAGAATAGGAGTGATGCACAGAGAGGAGAATATGAAGTAGGAGAAGAGGAGTGAGATTGAGTGAAGGGCAGTGACAGTGAGGGAAGGGATATGAGGGTAAGGGAAGGGGAGTGAGGGAAAAAGAAGCATATTAAGAGAGAGGAAAAAGTAGTGAGTGAGAGAGAAGAATTTATGGAAAGAGAGAGGGAAGAAAAGGAAGATTGTTGGAGAGAGAGGGAGACATTGAGAGATAGAAAAAGAGGGAGAGTGAGGGACTGTGAGAGAATGAGGCAGTTATAGTGACTGAGACAGAGGATGAGACTTAGGGACAGGTGGAGGAAAGGGGAGTGAGGGAGGGAATAAAGGAAGGGGAGTGAGCAAAAGGAAGTGAGGGAATAAGAGAAGGGGAGTGACTGAAAATGAGTGAGGGTTGGTGTGAAGGAAAGAGAGTGAGGGATAGAGAGAAAAGAGTGAGGGATAGAGCAAAATAAGGGTAGTGATGGAGGAAGAAAGAAAAGAGATGTGAGGGTCACAGAGAGGAAAGAGGGAGCAGGAGAAGGTAAGTGAGGGTGAGGGAAGGGTACTGATGGTAAGAGAAGGAGTGTAAAGGTGAATTAAGGGGAGTAAGGAGAGTGAGGGGAGGAGAGTAAGATGAGCAAAGGAAGTGGAGTAGGAGACAAAGTGAAGAAAGTGAAAAAGGGAAAGAGAAGTAAGAGAGTGATGAGAAAGTATTTTTTGTTTGTCGTACTCACTTTATAAGTAATGAAAAGTTAATAATATATTTTTAATAAATATAATATCTGTGGAAGAGAAGAACAATTTGAGTTATAATATATATTTCACAATACAAAATAATTTGTACAATATGTTATGTATTTTATTTTGCTGTTCTCAGAATATATTGAATTTCACTGAAAACAGTGAGTTCAATAGTACTCATCATATAACAGTGGGGAAAAAAAAGAAAATCAATAAGATTGTCTTTAAAAAAAACATTCAACATGTTCATTAAGAATGTAACAATTAGAAAAAAACATATCTTAAATGTCTTTTTCGAACAGCAATTTTTTACGTAAGTAAGGGATATTTCCAACAATCACAAAGTAACAAAACATTATTACTTCTTTTTTATACACTCTAAATAAAGTAATGTACAAACATATGCTGACAACATTTACCTGAAATAGTCATTTTTTGTTTCAAATACCATTCCTCATGGCCAAAAAGTATGTGTGAAATCCTTAGTTTGGAAGATACTTAATAGTACTCTTAAGCATCCGTTTCCCAACCTTCTGAATGAAAAGCACCAACATCTTTTGTACCATCTAACAATGGTTATACCTCCACCCTATGCTATTTAACATGTACATAGAACCTTAAAAAACTAGCATGCTATCAGAATCTCAACATCATCTGGTATGCCGATCACACTCTGCTCATCCTTTATCTTACCAAGAAGCTCTATACCATTAAAAGAAACCTCCACAAGGGAATAAACAATGTCACCAACATCTCCAACAACTACAACAAATCTAAAACACCTCTGCCTCACTGATGATCAACATCTCCTGTGATAGCCACATCACCCACTATCTGATACACATACACTACCTCTACGTCAACTACAAGAATTTTTTTAACCTGATCACCCTCACTCACAAAGTACTTTTCAACACCAGAGTACCCTTTCTTAACAGCAGTATTTTTCCCAGGCCAATTATTTTCCCTAAAATTTGGATTGTAAAAACACAATGTTGTTTAAAAATCAATTGAGTATCATTACAATGAGTCCAGTCTTTTGTACATTTTTAATAAGCTGTGTAATGTCCTGATGTTGTAGAAGGACCATCATGGAAAATAATTGCTACAGTTACAAAAGTTCTTCCTGATATTGATAGTTAAGAAGCCACAACATTTTGTATTAAAGTTGTCAGTTTTCTTCCATCAGGTCTGCATCGTTGTAGCATTAAAATTACATACTGTCCATATCTTTGTATAAATAATGTTGATACCACTTGTGAGTTACATTGGGTACAGACCATGTTTCGATTTGCTTCTCTAACTAGATTATTAAAAGACACTGATTTCCAGTCTGGTAAAGTCAAATATATAAATCTTTCAGTGTCTATTTCAGTACTACTTCAAATCGAACAATTGCCACAGTCAAGTTGCCATTTATAAGAAAGGCCAAAAAGATATTCAATATCTATACCTTCATTTTGCAATACAATAAGCATATACATTAGAAATTCCTGACAATCTTGCTGAATATTCTGTGAAAATAAATTTAAACCAGAACACATGTCTAAAACATTTCGAATATCAGAAACACTTTCTATCTTAGTTTTATCCCTACTACATTTCTCAAACACAGAATTCAACAAACAACAACATTTTTTGTCCCGATTTTCAACAATTTGTAGTAAAGTTTCAAGAAAAAAACAACATTAACCACTACATTAGCATAGCAGTTGACACCAGAACTGTTTTCAAACTGAAAACCAACAACCTCTTCAATAAAATCCTTTTTCTTTTTGCTTACTATCACTGGTTCATCTAGTTATTTTCTTTTCTCTGCAACCTCGCTACAATTTTTCTCATATCTTCTTTTTCGACTTACCACACGCTTTTCAAATACTGGATTTTGACCTAAATTGGGAGCATGTTCTCTTCTTAACCTATTATACTCTTTTACACAATTTACATCTGCACTAATCTTTGTCTCTTCAAAATCAATCCAGTATAATCCAGATAAAGTTCTGACTCGAGATAAAGCAACATATGCCATACCCTCTTTAAACACAGTACTTCCAATATTTACCAAAGCACTATCTACACTTAAACCTTGAGATTTATGAATAGTCACTGCTATGCCAAACAAACAGGAAACTGTTTTCGGCGGACATATAAATCTTTTACAATTAAAAATCGAGCTGAACAACGACTCAATTGTTGTACTTCTTCAACTTCATCAAATTTGATTTTGAAAAATTCAATGTCATCTCTATTTGGGTAATTCACAAAATCAACAACATTACCCATTGCTCCATTTACTACACCTCTTTCCACATGTAAATTACGTCGTAAAATTATCCGACAATTTATACATGCTTATAGATTCTTTTCTAAACCAGCTGTTTTAGATATTGATTTCTCTAAAGAATCCAATTTTGACTTCAACTTTTCTGACAAAATATTAGTAGCTCCTTCATGCTCTATTCTATCAATAGCTTCCAGTTTTATAATTTCTTGATTTTCTAGCTTTAACATTTTTTCATTGAATATTGAACATTCTTGCAGAGTTGGCATCAAGCATATCACTGATTTCTTTTCTGCAATTTTTCTATATATATTCTCTGGAAGAATATTTTCGTTTGGAAACAAATTTGTAAGTAATCGTGCCTGTAAAGCTTCTTTGCCATGTTCACTCACTTTTCCAATTCTTATATCTTCAAGAATACTTTTATAATCAGCGTCCGTTGCCTGTCGCATATTTGTAACGAGTTCTGAATATTAGAAATATGACCAAATATTAACATTTCCAATGCTTCCCAGGCACTTTCTGGTGTCTTCATGTGTAACTGTTTTAAATACTGGTTGTCCTTTCACAGGAGTTAGTTGTAGTAGATCTCCAAAAACTATGACATGTTTGCCTCCAAATAACACATCATACTCTGTTTTAAGGATTTGTTGCATTCTTAAATGCACAAAGGCAAGCATTACATTTGATACCATGCTTACCTCATCAATAATGAGAAGTTTCATTTTTTTCAAGACTCTAGAAACTTCACAACAAGCTTCTCCAGATAGCTTCTGGTATTCTAATTTATTTTCATGCTCTACTGGCAGCATCAATAAACGATGTAAAGTTATCCCTTTCATGTTATGTGCTGCCAACCCAGTTGGAGCAGTAACAACACAAGAGAGTGACAACTCTGTTCTTTTATGTAGATAAGTTGCAATTCCTTTAATTAGAAAACTTTTTCCAGTTCCTGCTTCTCCACTCACGTACAGTTGGACAGGTTTAAATGACGTACATGAGCACTCTTTTGTCTCATGATATAAACCATGCTTAATCTGTTCTCTAACTTGATCATATATTTGTTTTTGCTCAACATTTAGTTGTTTTTCCAATTCTTCTAAGTTTATTACATCCTCTTGAGCTTGTTGCATTGCTGTTTCCACCTCATCCATGGCAGTTGCTGCTTCATTTTGAATAATTGGTTCTTCTAGTGGATCCTGACTCAACGAAGCAGAACTTTGACTGTCTTGAGAACTGTCTCTAGCAATCTCTGCTGCAATTGTAGCTTCTTGCTGTATTTCGTCGGTCAACATTTTCAGATAATTAGTAAAAACAGGAAATTTTTAGTATTTTCAGTTGCGTTGAATGAATCTTCATAACTGTCAAAATCTCCAAGTAGGTCCAGTTCTGTTCGCCATGGCTTAAAGAGTTGCAAAAGAGCTAAATAGTTTAATTCCCTTTTGTCAGGAGTTTCACAACTCAGTTTTCAGTGATTAATCAAATGTCCTTTTATTTGTTTCACTAAACAATCTTCAGATCCAATCACAGCATATACTCCTTTATTGATATCTTCTGTAATATTCCTCTTAAAATAATAGCTTTGCAGTACTTCATAGACACAAACGTTCTCAAGATGATTACTTCTATTTCGATAGTATGTATCCAAAATATTTGTCTTCAAAATATCTGTACTGTCTGGTTCTCTCTCTGCTAAATACTCAAGGGCATATTATCAAGGACAGGCGATACATTATCGCCGCTATTATCGGCAGGAAACTGCCAATAAAGCGGAGATAATGGCCTTGGTAATATGCTCTATGAATTCCAATCGAAGCCCTTGTTAGATGTGAACACATCTAACATGGGCTTCCATTGGAATTCATAGAGCATATTATCAAAGCCATTATCACCGCTTTATCAGTAGTTTCCTGCTGATAAAAGCGGCAATAATGTATCGCCTGTCCTTGATAATATGCCCCTCAATTTCTTCTACATATTTCAAAACTCGGTTTCGTGTTCTTGCAAGACCTAAACTCACCCAAATGATTGTTCTAGATTTGGAGTATAGACTTGCAGATGATAACCGATCTGAACATTCATATGCTCCGATTTCTCGAGGAGACAACATCTTCAAACTATAGCTGTACAATTTCTTACTTAGTCTCTTTTCATGAGAAATTTCTTACCACATTTCCTTTAGTCCCTTCTTGTCAGATTTAGTAATGTAAGATTTTACATATCGAGCCACAGCAATGGAGTTGTCTGCAACATAAAGAATATCCATGTTAGCATTCCACATGGGCAAAATGACTGGATTATAGTCATTTACGTATTTTGAATCTTCATTTCTTCTTAAGTTGTAGGTATTTTTCGGTGATTTTCTTGTGACAGTATGTCGCAGAGATGACATAAAATTGTTCACTCTTCCTTTTGATATTACTGGACGTGGAAATCCAAAGCGACATTTTGTGTAAAACTTATCCTTAGATTTGTACTTTCGACGACAGCATTTTCCACAACGATGGCTTTGAAACTGTAAGACTTGTTGTCTTAAATTATTTTCTACTATACTTTTGGGTACAGCACATGTAGAATATTGTTCAATAAAACTCATCACTGTGTCATCTGAATCTGTTCCAAATTTGGGGGCATCTTTGATTCATAGCAGCATATGTATGTGAGGAGCACCTCTTGCTTGATACTCCTTTCTCCAAAAGAAATCCAGAACCTCTCCAAAAGCAGGATTTTTTTTGTTTGTGATAAAAGACATCATAGCTTCAAATCTATGATTGAAATACCTGTATACATTAACTGGATCCAAAGAGCACAGTTCTCCAGGTGTCTTGTATTCTATATTTTCAATGTTTTTATTTGCCTCTCGTAGAAATTGAAGTAAGTCTTCCCAAGCATACTCAGCACAGCTAAGAGTGAAGAACCATGTAGGAGTTCCTAAGTTTCTTAGCATACATTTCAATTCCCCATGACGATGGTACCAATACTCATTAGTACCACGCTGGCATGCCATGAGATTAATTAGCTGTGATTCCAAAACAGTATCTTTCCGTTGGACTTTATCCATAAAGTCTTTTGCAGAAACATTTTGCAGATGTACTCCACTTTTTAGTATATGGTTCATTGCATAAGAAAGTCCAGACAAGTCACTCTCAAACAGAAGATGAAACAAATATGGAATACATTTGCGAAACCTTGGATCTTCTGCATATAATCTTGATGTCCGGTATTCAGATGCAAGAATATGCACAGGTCGTTCAACATATCGTCCACCTTTGCCTGTTGAAAATAACTGAGGGAAACAATGAGCTTCCAAGCTTTCTTCCTATACACTAATGGGACTTCCTTTCGCTTGTTCGCTTTCGTTGTTCAGCTCGGTTTTTTGCTTGTAAAAGATTTGTGTGTTCGCAGAAAACAGTTTCCTATTTCTTTGGCGTATGCGGTGACCATTCATAAATCTCAAGGTTTAATTGTAGATAGTGCTTTTGTGAATATTGGAAGTGCCGTGTTTAAAGAGCGTATGGCATATGTTGATTTGTCTCGAGTGGGAACTTTATGTGGATTGTACTTGATTGATTTTGATGAAACAAAGATTAGTGCAGATGCAAATTGTGTGAAAGAGTATAATAGGTTAAGAATGTAAATGTGTTTGTATTTATATAGCGCACTTCTACCCAGAGGTCTCGTACCACTGTATTCATACCGCTGTGGAACCCATCCTGGCTTTCCTGTGAAATGTCCACTCCTGGTCACCCCCCAAGGTGAAGCCAGGCATCCAAGCGCTGCTGGGGCCGTTGTGGAGATTAAGCAAGCTATTGGCCAGAGTCACAGAGTGGGACCCGTGATTAGACTAGGCACCGAGGCGAGAATTATCAGGTCCAGGGAAATTGAGTCCAAGAACTGCCGAGGCGGGAATTGAACCCTGGTCCTGAGCCAGACATCTGCATCAGGGTCTGCCGCTCTAACCATTGAGCCACGCTTCTCCACTCCACTCCACGCTTCTCCAGAAGAGAATATGCACCCAATTTAGGTCAATATCCAGTATTTGAAAAGCGTGTGGTAGGTAGAAAAAGAAGATTTGAGAATATCTGTAGTGAAGCTGTAGAGAAAGAAAAAAAACAAGATAAAGTTGTGATTGCAAGCAAAAAGAAAAAGGACAGTTTTGAAGAGAATGTTGGTTATCAGTTTGAAAATAGTTCTGGTGTCAACTGCTATGCTAATGTAGTTGTTAATTTTGTTTTTTTTCTTAAAAGTTTGCAACATCAAATTGTTGAAAATCGGGAAGAAACATTCTGTTCATTGTTGTATTCTGTTTATGAGAAATGTAGTAGTGATAAAAGTAAAATACAAAGTGTTTCTGATATTCAAAATGTTTTGGACATATGTTCTGGTTGTACTCAATTTATGTAGAATATTCAGCAAGATTGTCAGGAATTTCTAATGTATATGCTTGTTGTATTGGAAGATGAAGGTATAGATATTGAAAACCTTTTTGGCCTTTCTTATAAATGGCAACATGGCTGTGAAAATTGTTTGTTTACATGTAGAACTAACATAGACACTGAAAGATTTATATGTTTGAATTTACCAGACTGTGAATCAGTGTCTTTTAACAATCTAGTTAGAGGATAAGTCAAAACATGGAGTGTAGGCAATGTAAATCTGAAATGTCATCAACATTATTTATACAAAGGTATGGACAATATGCAATTTTAATGCTGCAACCTTGTAGAGCTGATGGAAGAAAATTGGAAACTTTAATTATACATTTTGTAGCTATTCAACTGTCAATATCAGGAAGACCTTTTGTAGCTGTAGCAATTATTTTTCCTGATGGTCCTTCTACAACATCTGGACATTACACTGTTTATTTAAAATGTCTGAAAGGTTGGATACATTGTAATGATAGTCAATTGGTTTTTAAACAACGTTTGCCTAAAGAGTTACCAAATTCTTACCTAATATTTTTAAAGGCAAAATTATAGGAACAAAATTTGGCCTTTCAGGATTACTGCTGTTAAGGTAGGTTGGTCTGGTGTTGTAGAGTACTTTGTAAGTGAGGGTGAGGAGCTTGAAGGTGATCCTCTTGTCGACGTGAAGCCTGTGTAGGTCTCTCAGGTGGTGGGTGATGTGGTTGCGGCAGGGGACATTAATGATCAGTCGGGCGGCAGTGTTTTGGATTTCTTGTAGTCATTGTAGGTGTTTGTCTGAGTTGAGATTTAGAGAGTTGATCCTTATGCAGTTGGCGACGTCTTTCTGTGGTATGTGGCTATTTGGTGAGGGAGACGATGAGTTGGGTGTCGTCGTCTTAGCAGATAATGTTGAGGTTGTGATGGTAGGGCACTTGTGTGAGGGTGGCTATGTAGATGTTGAAGAGCGTCAGGTTGAGGGATGAGCCCTGGGGATGCCACAAATGATGTTGGTGGTTTTGTATCAGAAGGGTGGGAGACGGATGCTGAGGATTACTATTGAAGAACGTCAAAAATAAGAAGTTGACATATACTATTTGGCCATGAGGAAAAGTATGTAAAACCATTAAGGACTATTTGTTGTATATTTTGTCAGCTCATATTTGTAAATAACTTTATTTGCAGTGTATGAAAATTAATGATAGTGTTTTGTATTTTAAGATTGTTTGAGATATCTCATACATGCGTAAGAAATTGCTCTTAGAAAAAAACATTTAACATGATTTATTTCTATTTTTTAGATTGTTATTGAGAATGTTGAATGTTTTTTTTAAGATAATCTTATTGATTGTCTTTTTCTTGCCCGCTGTCATGTGATGAGTACTATTGAACTCACTGTTTGTAGTGAACTTTGTCCTGCTGTTAAAACCGATCGGACGGACCTGAAAAGAATGGATTCTCTGCACTTGTCACTCATAGGTAGATCCAATGTTCTGAAAATTACCATGTTACCTAAAGTCTTGTATTTGTTTCGCTCGATTCCCTTTTTAATAGATGAGTCGGTGTGAAAATCAATGGAAGCTATCTTTATGAGGTTTTTATGGCAATATGGGAAGATTAGACGTTCTATAAAATTCATGTCTCTCGCACAGGATTCAGGTGGGTTGGGCATTCCGAATGTAAGGTCTTATCATTGGGCATGCCTATTAACGAAATGGCAATCTTATTTGATGCATCTACAAGTAAATCTTCCACCCAAGACCCTCCACACAGCAATCAAAATATCCCCACTTTATATGAGCTATTAATTGGAGGGCGGCTGTGGGGACATTGTTAAGGAAAACAGGGCGTGGGTATTTTAAGAAAATGAGATATAAGATAGTAGTCAGTGCTTGGGAGGTGTGGAAAAAATTACAGAAGTTGTTATTGATTCCAAAGATTAACTTGTATACACCTCTCTGGAAATCAGGGTTTTTCCCAAACTTAAGTATGGATGGTGCATGGAAATACTGGGAACAGCTGGGTATTGGGACAGTAGGGGACATAATGGAAGGGGATGGTGTGATGAGCTTTGGGGCGATTCGGCAGAAATATGGGATATCTAGCAGTCAAAGCTTTAAATATCTCCAGGTCATGCAGATACTAAAATCTATAAGACCTTGCTATTCCCCTGGTAATCGGTGTAGTGTATTGGAGTACATGCTAAAAGGGGGGGTGTAGAATCAAAATTATCTATAAAGCTTTAATATCTGGTATCCAGAATGACATGGAAAAAAATGAAGCCTCCTGAGCCATAAAGTTGGGTGATACGACGTGGATCTAGATAGAGCGCTACAAATGGATAAGGAGATTTTACGCTCCTCTAATCTGAAAGCACAACATTTTAAAACATTATTCAATCTTTATTTTACACCCTCTAAATTATTCGACTGGGGTAAAAGATGCACCAGATATCTGAAAGGCCCGGCTGATCTGTTGCAATGTTCCACCACTGTGAGAAATTAAGTATCATAAAAGGGGAGATCAAGACATTTTGGGAATGGCTGCTAGGCTTTAAGATCTGCCTATCCCCGACCATAATGGTCTTCGGAAGTGAAAGTAAGTTGGGTGTAAATAAAGAGACCGAAGCGTTTGTTTTTATTTCAACAGCAGTGCTGCGTATCTTTATATAGCAGCATGGAAGGACGATACCGCCCCATCATTTCAAATGTGGTTTACTAGACTCTTGGGCATTCACAATATTGAGTCCACACTGTATGCACTCAAGGGAAGGAAAACACGGTAATTTGGGTTAAAAATCTGGGCACCCTTGAAAGCTTGGAGAGAATCACGATTGTAAATATAGGCTAGTATATTCTGTACTTTTGTGTATAATATATTTAAGAACTGCAATGGTTATACTGAAGACGGAAGAATGCCTTTTATATATAATGTCTATTTATTGTATTTATTGTATTTCCTTTCAGCTCTCCAGATGCGATAATGTATGAAATGGTGTTTTCTTGTTATTTTGTACCAGAAATTAATTCTCAATAAAAAATCAAATAAAATAAAAAAGGATTACTTCATGGTACTGAAAGAGTCACTGTGGGATTGCAAGAGCACTCACAGGGTGTTTACTCGAGTGTATGGTATTAACTGGGGCATTGTAGGCCTGAAACACAAGTGTGAAGATGGTTAGACTACTACTTGCTTAGAGCGTAGGAGTTTCAGGCACTGTCTGCCCTAAAGCCTGGCTCACTGCAACAGTACATGTACTTATATGTCTGCAAACACATCAACCAACCAAATGATTCTCTCTCAGTTTTCCCAAATGGACACTGACAGTGTGATTCTAGACAAATAACAGTATTTATATTAAATGGAGTGTATAGATACTGACTGGGGAAATGAAGGCCTAAAACACAAGTGTGAAGGTGGTTAGACCAGTACATGCATATAACATAGGACTTTGAAACACTGCGTGCCCTAAAGCCTGGCTCACTGCAACAGTACAAAATTACTTATGTATCTGCAAACACATCAAGCATCCATTCCACATATTTCATTACTACATTCTACTATTAAAGCTAAACTCATTTTGCAAAGACATAACCAATGACTATTTTCTAATTCTTCCAAAATGTGAGAATACAATAGGTTTTTAATCAATTACATGTCAGCAAACACAAATACCAAAATGCTTCTCTCAGAGTGATTCCTAAATGCACACAGACTCACTGTGTGATTCTCACTATCCCTTACATTTTACCAAAACACATTTACTAGTCCACAAGACATAAGGTGACTGCACACATTGCACAACATGTTCTACTACACATTAGTATAGAGTGCTTCGGTTCAGAATGATTCCTAAATGCACACAAGACTCACTGTGTGATTCTAGACAAACAACACTATCCCTTGCATTTTACAAAAACACATTTCATAGTCTAGAAGGAGTACTGCATTTTAATGTAGAAACTTGACTCATTTTGCAAATACATAAACAATGACTGGTTTCTAATTCTACCAAATCATGAGAACAGCCCAGTTATCTGTCTGCAAACACATAAATACACAAATGCTTATCTCAGAATGGTTTCTAAATGCACACACAGAGGCAGTGCAACCAGCTTCAGGCACTTACCCCTAGGATTCCAGTGGGAGAAAGGGCCCGCAGCACCGGCTGCCATTTTCCGAACGTCGGAGGGGAGTGGAGCAGTCAGGACGTGAGGACACCGTGAGGCCCAGGACTCCAATCCCCAGGGGACTTGTGGCACGCAGAGCTTGTGAGGCGGTGGTAGGGCCCCTGAGGCCATTAAGACCGGCACGGCCCACCCGCAGCGCTGGATGCGTGCGGGCCAGGGGCAGGCCCATCCGCGCCCGTCAGTGTCCAAAAGAGGCCGGGCTGGGCCACCCCCCTTTCATCTGATCCATACCATGGGTAAGCGGAAACTTGTTTGCTCTCAAGATCAGGGGGGGGTAAAGGCGAAAGTTCCCAGGAAATCTGCCGCCATTATTTCCTATTTAACTTCGGCTTTGGGGGGTTTTAATAAAGAAATTGCTAATGCAGAAAGAGAACTGGGGCTGGACACAAGTGAAGAGCCAGCTGTTGGGCCTATTATACCTGTCCCCGTGGTAAATAACCCTGTTCCATTGGAGCCACTTGTACTCTTAACATCCCCAATTGGTGCCCCTGGATCTATTTGTGATAGTACGGAGGCGGGGGTTCGGCAAATGTAACCATAACTCCTTCTCCAGACCAGGCATCGGTCCCCAAAGGGCTGCCCCATAAAAAAAACACTGTGAAAAAGAAAACATCCAGAAGACCACCTGAACGGGACAGAGGCCCAAAAAGTGTTAACTTGGCCCAAGGGACTGCTGCAATTAAACCATTAGATGTGACTGTGCGGGACATTGTGGAGGAGATCTTCACATCTCGGTTGGAGTCTGTCTTTACCAGCGTCGCAAAAGATATTATTGACACAATGAACATTTGTGTAGCTGGTATACTGGAAAAATGTGAACGTATTAACTCTTTCTAACTGCCACAAATTGTACAGATGGTCCAGCTAAATTAATTGTGCCCCCTAAACCCAACCTAAATACTAGTGTATGTATGGGCGAGGACGTCAGGGACACTCAATCTATTTTACCATCAGCAGCGAAATTGGTTTTAGGACCCCATAGAGCTAGCAGCCGTAGGGGTTTCACCAAGAGTAAAGAGAATCCTAGTGGTATTATTAGGAATCCCGAGGCTGCAATGGACCATGTTCAAACCCAATATTAATATTAATCTCCCCCCAGATGCAGCCCGTTTGGTTGTGGTCCTCGTAAGGGTCCCTCCATTGGGAGTAGGAGAGGAAGAATCAAACGCAGACTTGTTAGCAAAAGCTAAAAAAATGGTGTGATTTCCATTGTTGGGGTAACACCGAAATTGCTCCCACCATTATAATGGCCAGGCGGGTAGGGTGGTTAGGGAATTCCTCGAAGCAAGTAGCAGGGGACTGTGTTATAGTCAACTTTAGTAAGCGAGGTATCGCTGACAGATTACAATGAGATGCTTCAGAACTGGAGAGGGGGAGGGGGACATTAGGGCCCTGCCATTGGGATTTTTGTATCCACCCCCTCGACGCCCAAACGCAGTCCCTAAAACCCACCTAGACCTGCCACGGAGGAGACCACTTCAGGCTTCTCAAAGTGCCGCAAAATACAATGACATTATACCCCCACTTAATTGGGCTAACCCCAGAGATATATCACCCCATCAGGCCTCTCATATTCAGACAATCCATCCAGAGGAGAGTTTGGCTTTATCTAATAGGTTTTCTCCATTGTCCCAGTTAGATGAGAATGACTGACTAGAGTCTCCACATGTCAGCCCTCGGGCATTTAGTTCTAACCTACATAACTTTGAGGTTGATGCTGGTTCCAACTGCAGCATAATCAGCTGGAACATTGCGGGGCTTAGATCAAAAAGAAAGTACTCTAGCTGGTTAAAGTTAATAAAAAATTACGATATCATAACTTTGCTGGAGACATGGGATAAGGAGAACAACTTCTGGTTAGATGGATTTAAATCCTATTTCTCACCAGCTCGCCCAACGCAGGCAGGTAGAGCAAAGGGTGGTTTGATGTATCTCTTCTCATGAAAGCTGAAAGTGTCAGTAAAGCTGCTGAAAGTAAGCTCTCATAATTGCCTGGTAGCTGAACTTACTATCCGCAACCAACCTAAAGTATTGTTAATTAACTTCTATAATTCAGGGGAATATGATTGTAGCACCGAGCACCTTTTTTACCTGAAATCTTTTTTAGATACGTATAGTTCACAACAAACCACTTTTTTATATTCATGGGTGATTTTAATATTCATTTGTGTGATCTCAATTGTCAAAGTGATGAGCCCTATGGACCTTCATATTCGTCGCCACCCCACTTTGAACATACACCTAAAGGGGAGGCCTTGGAGGATCTTCTTCTGGGTGCCGACCTCTACGAACCAGGCTTCTATGACCCGAGTGAGAGGGTATCAACTTTTAAGGCGAGGGATAGGGAGACTTTAATCGATTACATATTTGTATCTCCCTTCTTGCTAGGGAATGTACTATGTTATAACGCAAAATCTTCCCCCTTTAGCGACCATAACCCGGTCATCCTTGTGTTAGATGAGGGCCTGGACCTTCTATGCGTTCTAGATAAGGTTGGGAGGCCTAACCCTGTGATAGATAAAGATCAAAGGAGGAGGCTAAAATGGTCTAAGGTTGTCCCCGATCTTGTTTTTGCTAACTTATGCTTGAAGGCCAAAAACGACATTGCTAAGTGTGTCGGTTATTCTACCACAAGGGATACAGTTATTACAGCTTTTGAAGCTATCTGCAGTCAGGTTTTAATAGATCTAACCACTATAAGTAAGCCCAGACCCAATTTAGGGGAAAGGTGGTTTGATTCTAAATGCTCTCGGGCCCATCAAAATTTAATCAAAACTTTGAAAATTAAACCTAGAGATAGGGAGCAGATAGCTAGACTTAGAAAAGAAAATAAATCAGTAGTCCTTATCCGCAAAAATGAGAACAAATCAGAGGCCTGGGCTGGGACTCATTAATGTCAGTTGAAATTTTAAAGACATCTCAAAATTTTGGGCTATTGTTAATAGCCCTTTTTTCTCTGGGAAGGAGAATGGTATCCTGGAAACCAACATCGCAGAGGATCAGTGGTTACTCCATTTCGAGGGCATCTATGGGTCTAATGAAACGCATGAGTCCTTTTTTGCCCCAGACGTTAGTAATGCTCTAACCTTGTTGGTCTTCAAAGAAGAGGGTGCTGAGAGGGCAATCATGACTTCTTCTAGTAACAAGGCACCCGGTCCAGACGGTGTCCCCGTCAACCTTTATAAGGGTAATGCTAAATTTTGGGCCAAAACCCTAACCAATGTTTTTAACTCTACAGTTGTCCAGGGGTTTCCTGCTTTATGGTCCTAGGGCCAGATGTAGGTAGGGTTTTACCGGTCGGTAACGGCCGAATTCGGCCGTTACCGACCGGTAAAAGGATTTTGAGATGTAGGGGGCAGAATCGGTAAATTTACCGTTCGGTAAATTTACCGATCGGTAATTTTACCGAATCTGTAAATATACCGGTCGTTAAATTTACCGACCGGTATTTTTACAGATTCGGTAAAATTGATATGTAGGTGGGACTCTTATGAGTCCCACAAGGCCTAAGAAATCGGTATTTTACCATCAAATTCAATTTGATGGTGAAATACCGATTCAGGTGTGCATGCACATGTGTGCATGCACACCTGTGCCATATGACAGGCAGACCTGCCCTTAGGGCAGGTCTGCCTGCCATATGGCCCCCGACCCTTTTTTGGGGGTGCTAGAGGGTGTCAAAGTGACACCCCCTGCACCCTTGTCAAAATCGGTATTTACCGATTCGGTAAATACAGACCGGTAATGCCCCATTCATTCCTATGGGCTTCAAAGCCCATAGGAATGAATGGAGCATTACCGGTCGGTATTTACCGATTCGGTAAATATCGATTCTTAACGATTCGGTAAATGGAACATCTGGATGTTCCTACATACCCCCACTTCTTATTTACCGATTCTTAATTACCGAATCGGTAAAATTCGGTAATTAAGAATCGGTAAATAAGTTTTACCTACATCTGGGCCCTAGTCTACTATTTTACCCGTTTTTAAAAAGGGGCAGAGAGGGGACCCTAGGTGCTATAGGCGCATTTCATTGCTAGACTCGGCCGTTAAAGTCCTAGGTAAGGTGATTTTGGTCAAGATTACAGATTGGGCGAATGAAATTGGGGTTTTAACAAACCTCCAGTATGGTTTCAGACCAGGCAGAAGCACTATGGACCAGTGTATAAATTTGTACCTACTGATAAATACATATACTGTAGCCGCTAAGGGGTCCATATATCTAGATTTTATGGACGTATTGTCAGCTTTTGATCTTGTGAAAAGATCCAAGCTATGGCCCATTCTACTTAACATAGGGATTGATCCCCGCCTGGTTTATTTTTTAGCTGACCTTCATCGGTATCTTTATGCAGTCGTTAGGGTCACTCAGGAGGGCAAATGCACACGTTACTTTAAGTCTGGTAGAGGTGTCCGCCAAGGCTGTATACTGGCCCCTCTACTTTTTATGTTATATATTAACGCTTTATATAAAACATTAGATAAGGTTAGTTTGGATATTTCAGGTGTAGGAAACAGGACCATACCGGTCCTCCAATACGCGGATGATGCTTTGTTATTAGCACAAACCCCTTTAGGTCTCCGGAGGCTCCTGGAAGCATTTGGGACATTTATGATCCCCCTAGATTTGGTGGTAAAAATCTCCAAATCCCACGTCTTGACTATGGGACAACGCAAGAATTCAGTTAAAACTTTTTATTGTAATGGGGCAGAGGTAACCAGAGTAAACGTTTTTATAAATTTGGGGGTCCTGTTTGATGACAGATGCTCTTCGGCCCCCCAGCTTAAAGCCCAAAAAAATGCTGTGGTGAGATCGTCATCAACACTACTTAGCTTTTCACGGCGACTGGGAGCCAAGCCCTGTGAGGCTATTCTCGCCATCTATAGGTCAAAATGTCTGGCTATTGCCACTTATGGTGCAGCTATTTGGGGTTATAAACAAGCAGTAGGAGTTCAGATGGCAGAAAAAAAAGTTTCCGCTCCCTTCTGTCCATTCCCCAATCCACACCAACCTTTGCTGTCCACCAGGAAGTAGGGATGGGATATGTGACCGATCTGGTGAGTTTGGCTCCTTTGGTTTGCTGGATAAAAACTTGGTTTCACATTGAACAGTCAGATCCTAAGGGATTGTGTTGCCTTAGATAAAGCTAGCACAATTGAGTGGCTGTCATATGTCAAGAATATGTTTTTTAAACTTGGGCGTCCAGAAATTTATGTAGTTCCAGATGGAATCAAGAACACTGACCTAAAATGGATGAAATCACAGTTTTTAAGCTTACTGGGGCTGAGACGGGAGGTGGAGGAAATAAAAAAACACTGGTTAAGGCCCACTACTTATTAATTTTATCGCCATCACTAGAGCCCTATCTAAGAATTGTGACAAAACCCCTCCATCGTTGGCTTTTGACCAGGTTTTGCTTTAACCTGATTCATCTATCGTTGGGAAATTTTTCAGGATGGTGTAAACCTGAATATTCTGCCGCGTGTAACTGTGATAGCTTCTTAAATCAAGACACTATGCACTTTATAATTTTCTGTGATTTTTATACTGAAATTAGGAAGAAGTTCTTAATTCCGCTTGTGAGGGGTAAGGGCTTTCTTCAGGTCAGACCAGCCCTAATGTACCTCCAATTGTTAGACAATACCTGGAACATTTTTAACATTGCTAGCTTTCTTGTTGCTGCTGTTCCCCTGAGGAAACATAGATTCCCATTGATGATTGAACCGTGTATTCCTCTTGAATTTTATATTTCATGAATTTGTTTTAATTGATATATTTCCTTAGTTTTAAACCATCAATATATATCTGTATAATAATGGTCTACAGTTCTATGTCGCCTATATGAATTGTATTGTTCTGTGTTTTGTATTTGTACTTTTATGATTTTTATTAATCGAATAAAGTGATTTGACTGACTGGCACACACACTCACAATAAGATTCTAGAGAAAAAAAGGTATTCCCTGCACTTTAACAGGAGAAACACATTAGTCTGATTAAAATCAAAATGCACCACATACATCCCCTCACAAATTAATAAGACACCTTTCAAATTGTTTTGTAGATTAGGAAGTATGTCAGTCACACACCAGAATTTCTTATACAGAATCTCTGTTCTGTACACCTCTCACCAAAACCAAAGAATGTCAAAGTTCCCCTCTCATTTTCAACACATATATGTCTAAACATCAAATTGCATTGCTTCCCCCATTAATTCAAAAGCAAACACACATTTCTATTGGTTACACATTTCAACCCTTTCCAATTGACATAAATGTTAACCCTACCCCCAATCTGCCTTCTGCCTGTTATCATAGAAACAGTTCATGGAATACTTAACTGAGCACACAGGTCACAAGTTCACCACACAATGTTGCTAATCCAAACAGTAACTGTGCTGGAGTTTTTAAAATGTTCCATAGGAACCGTTAATTGCAGCTACAGACTCTGGTAAAGAGCTGGTAAAGAGTTAGCCTCAGTATTATAGTTCTAGTTATAAACATAATTCATACTTTTTATTGTTAAATATGATGAGTGTATTGTGAGAAGTTGGCCTGATATATGATGCTCACTAGTTCTAGTGATCACCTTGTACCATGCCAAGCAACCCTTATAGTGGAGGTTGTAAAGTCAACCTTATAGACAAGCTATCCTAGGGGTAGCATGGACTAAGCAGTCTTAGGCAAAACTCTGTAAAGGCATGTGAAGCAAGCTGTTTTACCATTCACAATCCCCTTGAATACCAAATGAAAGGACACCACACAGATATATATTGAAAATATATATAGATTTATTTCTACACATATCCCCTATACTCTTTATGAGCACTGAAGCAAATGCGTTAAAACAAAACACAGTTTAAATATACAAAAGTTGCACAAATATGGATGAGCCCTAGGGGCCACCTAAACCATATACTAAAATAGTGGTGTAAGAACCACTATGGGGAAAGTGAAGAGGCCTAGGGCCTGGGGAATCGCTGGAGCTGTTCGAGACTAGCAGTGATGAAGTCGGGAAAGGCCCGCGGGACTCGGGTGCAGTGCTCAAAGTGCACGCATGCACCAATGTTAAGTCAATGGTGCGTAAAAGTTACAAAGTTAGTGTTTAAGGAACCTTCCGATGGGCCTACAAGGATAAAACTTTAGACACAGGCACTAGAGGTGTACACCAGTGTGGGAACACCAGCGTTGCTGAGTTACCTCACCCACAGGAAGCGGGTGCACAGGTGCGAAGTAGTGTCGGGTTTCATCACGCCGATGGTGCTTGGAGCTGAAGATGCTGCAGGCGGGTCGTCGTGAAGAGTTCCGGTGGATCCAAGGGTGGATTTGAAGAGGTGAAGACCTGAAAGCAGAGGGGACAATGTTCAAAGTCACTAGCCAGTGACTACCGTGGAACCAGGATGGAACCAGGCAATGTCGGGTGCAAACAGGTGATGAAGTGAAGATTGTCTCTGCAGCCACGTGGACACGAAGAGGTCAAGGATGTCCAGGAGTCGATCACTAGCTGTCCCACGATGGCTCTCGCTGATGGCGGTGTCGGCAACTTAATTGGAGCAAACAGGCCTTGGCAAAAGCAAGTCATGCAGGGATCGATTCAAGCTTCTCACTCGGACCAGCAAGGTCAGAGCGGGTGCTCCTTTTCAGGGGAGCAAGGGCCAGTCTGGGGCAACCAGACCAGCAGTGTAGGTTGTAGTTTTCATTGCCAAGATGGCCACTAGCTGCGTGGCAAGTGACTGGGATGGCGCATCGAGTGGCAAAGTGCAAAAGGGCTCCACGCAGATTGTGGAGATGCTGGGAGGCTGATCTTCGATTCAAATGCTGCTCGGTGTTGGGGCTTCTTAAACCCCAAAGCACAGCATCGACAGTGCCTCGGGTGCTGCGCAGTCAGCTCTTCAGGGGTCTTCCAAGATGTCCGGTCCCACGTCTCTCTGTGCCTCCACGGGTCTCTTCTTTTCAGGGACTATGGATCGGGCTCTGCGATGTCTGGGAGTCTGGGTCTTGTCAGGCTCTGGGCCCATGCTCCGGCAGGAGGCGGTGGCAAAGCAGACGTCGAGTTGCTGGTTGGTGCCTATATTCACAGGGTGGTCACTCCTTGGCCACAAGGGAGATTCTCTTCAGTCTTCTGTGCAGCAGAATGTCGAAGTCCAAGTTTCTTCTGTATTTCACGTCGAGTTCAGGATAATCTGAAGTCTAATGACACAGCTCCTACTCTTATTCCGAATCTGGGGGCCGGATCACCTACTAGGTCCCTCCTCTGGGTGGGACCAGGAAGGGGCGTGGTTACACCCCCTTTCCTTTGTCCATCTTCGCACCAAGACTGGGCCTGGAAAGCCCCAGCACCGGTTTGAACTGGCATATGCACAGGGACACCTTGTGTGCCCCAGGCATGTCTGATTCTATTCAGCCCTGTCCTACCCAATACACAAAATCCTGTATGGGGTGGTGCTAGCACCTCCCAAGGCAGGAAACCCTTTGTCCAAGCTGCCCTTGCTGGAAGGACTCCCAGCAGCAGGAGGTCAGACTTGTGTCTGTGGTGGCAGCATCCATTTTGTGATGCTGAGGCTCTGTTTAACTTTAACCGGGGTTCAGGTTAGGTACATGTCGTATCCCTCTAGAAGGGTGGAATGCTACCCCCGTCGACAGAACTGGCGAGGGAGTAGTATTCCAATTCGTATGACACCTTACTCGACATGTTTTGATAAAGCCAAACCAAAGATAGCATTTAACCGCGAGGTTCATAATGCACTTAAGAGTATATGGTATGGCAGTATCATGGAACAGCTAAAGGACATGGTTCCGAAAGCTGCAGACAGGCTCAGCTCATGCCAGAGCACCATCTCACATATTTCCAAGCACTCTGCCTCCAGGATTGATGAGG
The DNA here is from genome assembly GCF_964261635.1 of Lissotriton helveticus. Lineage (NCBI taxonomy): Eukaryota > Metazoa > Chordata > Amphibia > Caudata > Salamandridae > Lissotriton > Lissotriton helveticus. Next base: position 140,018,838 of record NC_136064.1, read on the forward strand.
CCTTCCATAGGAGTGGCTGAAAGGAACATATGTGTCCATTTTAGGTTAGGCATAGGCATACTACACCTAAGTAAGTAAGGGGTGGTTACACCGACTTACCCCAGCTGAGTGATCAGCCAGTTGTGTCAAATATGGAGGCCAGGCCAGGGGTGGCACAATACGTGCTGCAGCCCCTGGTATGCCTTGGAAGCACCTATGCCCTGGGTACCTGGGTACACTGTTACAGGGGACAATAAGGTGAACCAGTTCCAATTTCGTAATGTACCTAAAGTACATTGGCAATAATTTAGAGAGAGAACAGCAGGCTGTGGGTCTGATTAGCAAGCCCACAGCCACATTAAGTCATAAACCAGTGAAGCAAAAAGCAAAAATTTGGGGTGACCATAGGATAGCAGACCCTACTCTCCTACATGTATAATGAGGTGTATCTGATTGTCACATAGAAGATTTCATCATGGATGTCATCAGTGATGTCATTTGAGATGCAATCAGTGATGTCATCAGTGATGTCACTGACCATGTCATGAATGATGTAATATGTGACATAATCACCAGTGGATTGTGGGTGCGATATATATATATATTCACTGAAAAAACCATAGGTTATAGACCATATATAGTTAGGAATTAGCATTTACAAAACCTTGAAAATTCACTGAAAAAACCATAGGTTATAGACCATATATAGTTAGGAATTAGCATTTAAAAAACCTTATTTTACTCACACAAAACCATTGAAATTCCATATATAGTTAGTTGCACTAACTATATATTGCGCACCCGCAATCCACTGCTGATGATGTCACATATTACATCATTCATGACATGGTCAGTGACATCACTGATGACATCACTGATGACATCTCAAATGACATCACTGATGACATCACTGATGACAACATCCAGTGACTATGTTTCTGTAAAGTTAAAATATGTCTTACATATTGAAGAATGAGTGGATGTATAAGTGTCTGGATGAAGGATTTAGTAGGTTTCAATGGTTTTTTAATAGCAAATACCATAAGCTGTCGAATGTCAAGTACGTGGTAAGAATTTTTTTTTTCGTGTTTATGCACACTGATCTGCTTTGATTGCTGCCCCCCACCCCTCATTTCTATTAGGAGTACTCTCTCTTTGCAGATAGTGAAGGGTAGTTAACGCAGCCCTTTCCCCCTTTGTAATCCGTCGTGCCTGCTTCTCTCTCCATTTGATTGATTGTTCTCTTTGGTTCATTCTCTATTTACAAACAAGCACAGAGTCGCAATACTCTGTTTAGTCTTTGCAGATAGCGAAAAATCGTGTAAAAAAACAAAAGGAATCGAGCAAAATCAGTAGGCCACTAATGGAATCTCTTTTGACCTCGCTAAAATAGAAACATTAGGAACAACCTGTTGAAAATAGCAATGCGTATGTATATAAGCGGCGTTCATTTGTACCCCTTGTTGATTGTTTCAATCGAGCATTGAATTGTTCGAAGTTAATTCTCTTAACGATCTTCTCTACCTGCAAACGAGGAAGAATAGGAATATTCTTTGCAGATAGTGAAGGGTAGGTAACGCAAGCCTTTAACACGTCGTACCTATTTCATTCCTCATTGATTGATTGATTGTCCGAACATTGACTGTTTGGGAATTAGTTCTTTTTGGAGGTATTCCCTGTTTGCAAATAAACGTAGGAAAATCTTTGCAAGTAGTGAAAGGGTACGTAATGCGGACCGTTCTCCCCCGTTGTAATCTGTCATGCCTATCTACTCCCCACTGATTGATGCACCTTTTTCACCCGGACCATTTACTAGAGATACGTCATCTGGCCCGACCAGAGAGCACCCCTAGTGAAAAGGACATATGCAATAATAACGAAGTGATCACTGTATCCTGTTAACAGAAACTTTACCATGAAACAACCTGGAAAGAAAAAAATAGGAAAACGAAAATCAGTAGGCCACTGATGAACATGAACTTTTATTAAACAACGAACAAAGAAACGATAACATAACGTAATGATAAAACCTATTAATGTCCTAGAAACAAGAAAACGTTAAAATATGCCAGTGGTGAGAGACCAGAAAAACAGTAAGAGAAACCAAATCACCCCTCGCTGTCCCACCGCCTGCCACGCCAAAAAAATCGATAGACTAGGGAAAATGCAAGTCAGTAGAACATCCACCCCCACTCTGGAAACTTCCAAGGTGGGGCAGGGTTCCGGCTACGCCCAGCCGGGAGCAGCCCATATAAGGCAGGTCCTGCTGCCACGCCTCGGCCAGGAGATCCTAACGTAGGGTGTAGCCGGAGGAGAGGCCGAGACCAGCGGGACCCGGCCAGGGGATTGCCTTTACAACGCTGAACAGTTGCAGGGGGGGGGGATGTCTCCTCGACCCTCCCCTCTCTCTCCCAGTCCGGCCGCGGTGGCCCTTGAGAGTTGCAGGTAGTCCCGCCACATGCTCTTCCGGTCCGACCACCAACGGTCGGGGGGCCGAGGCCGACGGGATCCGGCTGCAGCCGATAAACCAAGAAACCCGTTCATGGGGCCAGAGCCAGGGGCGTCCGGCCGACATCCACCGGAAGCCCGGCCCGAAGACGGACGGGACACTTCTTTCTTTTATAATGGCTGCGACAACACTGGAGGGGGATGTCTTGCACATGCCTCCGACCCCCCCCTCGTCCTCATCGCCTGGTCCGGCCATAACAAATCTCAAGCGAGACGCCGTGGGGTGCACTGGGAGGGAGAGACGGTGCGAACAGGCCTCTCCCGCCTCCCCAGGTGGAGGCTTCCCAGCTGCACCCTCAGCGCTCCAGGCGGTGGCATCCTAACAACTACAGTGCTGCACAGTTTCGGAACGACCTAGATAACGGTTCTTCCACTGTGGCCATGCTGCAACGTCTCGCCCGGCAGGGTGGAGCCCGTCCGCTCATGTGACCCCGCGATCGCCGGTAGCTGCCGAACTCTCAAAATGGCGGTCGACCTGGCAAGAGCGGGCCCAACATAAAGAAATGGCCCGGTCACTGTTTGACTCCACCACCGTAGTCCTCCACGACCTTGAAGATTCTAGAGGAGCCGCGGGAGTCTCCGACCCCCGATGGGGAATGACTGCCATGATCGCCCGTGGAGTGACGAAACTGTATCCGCGGGACGTCGGCGCTCCCATGCTGGCGCCAGCCTCACTTTGAATTACTACAATCCTGCAGACCTCACTTCCAGTGAAAGCACAGTGTGACCCGGTAGGAAAAATTATTGCACCCCCTCCCCTTTTTGACTGATAGTTCAAACCACCAATCCTTTCCTTTGCCCTTTTAACGGAACTTTGGACTGCCTCCCCCTCTTTTACATTTTCTAGAGAAAACAAAACATTAACCACTACATTAGCATAGCAGTTGACACCAGAACTGTTTTCAAATTGAAAACCAACAACATCTTCAACAGAATCCTTTTTGTTTCTGCTGTGACCCTGCTACAGCACAGGCATTGTCCCCAGCAGTAATTCTGCAATGCCGGTAAGAATAGCTGTGGTGCCTACTGGACTCACTCACCCCCGCGGCGCCCCACGCCGTTTTTTGCTGGGCGGCAACTTACTAGACATCACTTTCGTGCCATCTAGATTTCAGCGCGTTCTGCTGCCTTGGAACTATTCGCACAACAGACCGCTACTGACAAGAATATTTCATTATTGGTGCTGTCAATTTCAATAAATCTATTGGATAATTAAAAAGAAATTGCCACGGTCTCTTTGTTGTTTAAATGTTTTTACTGTTTTTGTTTTGTTGTATATATTTATATGTTATTAAAGTTTTATATTCCTACTACTTTGTTGGAGTGCTATATATTTTTAATGTGACACATAATTGTAAAAACTTTGATGTACAAAGAGTCATTCCTGGAATCTTCCGCTTCAGGCTCGGTCCCCTCCCCAATCACAATACAGGATGGTTTTCAGATAGTAGGAACGCGTGTGCTGTGACGGATCACATCGGGTGTGGGCCTTGATCTACTATAACTCCTTTGAAGAGGGGTGATTCTTTACAGCTGGGGCCATAAACTACATCTGCAGGGCTAGCTGATAGCCTAGGACCGGCCTGGACATTCGGACACAGAGGAAGAGGAGTGTCAGAGGGTGCGGTAGTGAATAGGGCGAAAGGGAGGTGTCGGGCGGGCACAGAGTGTGATTCTCAGGGAAGAGCAGCGCAGATGGGGGAAGGTTTATTGCCCATGCATAAGACAGAGAGCGGGGGTGAGCAGTGCCTGGGGAAGATGCTTGCGAGGGTGGGGAGCCATGCTACGAATCGACAGCGTGCAGAGAGTGGGTCTGGTCAAGGCATCTAAAATGGCTGCCGTGCACGACAAAAGTGTGGCATTTCAAAAAAGGCAAGATGGCGCAGACAATGTTTTTCAACACTTCCTCATTTCCTTCGAATCGAACGTTAACAGACGTTGGGGCATATTACCAAAGTTAAGCGATATTTATCGCTAACGATGCTTACCAACCAATTTTTTACCACTAAGCATCGTCAGAAATTATCGAAGATAAACCTTACTATTATCAAGGTTTATCGCAAATGCGATAATAAACGGCCGCAATGCATGAATATCGCTAAAAACTCAGCGATATTCATGCATTACCGAGCTAATACTCTTAGCCATGTTATCCACCTCCCATTGGATAACATGGCTAAGAACTGCTCAGGGCAGGTGTTACTTTTTGGAGATATTCGCGCTTAGCGCGAATATCTCCAAAAGTTGGTAATAGGAGATAGATATCTTGCATGTTGTAATGCAAGTTATTGTGGTATATGGAACTCATACCATAATCTCTCAGGAAAGCAGAAACTGATCCTTTTGGGACCGCCTAAAAAGGCCTAGGGGGTGAGGAGTACTCTACTTTGCCCCCTTTTCACGTTCCGAACTATTTTATTTTACTCTCTTCTGTAATTACACAAAATACCAGCGATAAGATTCATCGGAGACACACACTGAGAGAAAGGAGGCCGGAGATGAAGAAGACATGTCAAATACACATTGGAGATAATATAGTGGCAGAAGGGAAGTAAATATGAGTAAACTTACCATGTAACATAAAAATGTTGCACTCTATACTATAAGTCTCATTTTATACTACAATCACTTCGCTACAACCTCATAAATTAAAAATAAAAATAAATAATGTCTCAAACAATTTTTGATTTCTAAATATAAATTTATTCTTCAGAATTTTCTAAATTTGAAACAACTAGTAACATGTCCTCATCAGTAATTTCCTCTTCAATCATCTCATCTGGAATCTCCTCATTAAAAGTCTGCAATGATGATTCTTGTAACTCTATGGTCTCCAAACACTCGATAAATTCGCCATCAAGAGATTGATCAAAAAAATCATTCAAGTCATCTCCTCCTTCTGACAATATTTCATTATTGGTGCTGTCCATTTCAATCAATGTAGTGGAATCATTCAAGTCATCTCCTCGTGACAATATTTCATTATTGGTGCTCTCAATTTCAATCAATGTAGTGGAATCATTCAAGTCATCTCCTTGTGACAATATTTCATTCTTGGTGCTGTCCATTTCAATCAATCTAATGGAATCATACAAGTCATGTCCTCCTTGTGACAATATTTCATTATTGGTGCTCTCAATTTCAATCAATGTAGTGGACAATTCAAAAGAAATTGCCACGGTCTCTTCATTGTGAGCCATTTTATTTTGAAATTGCTTGCTGTAAATTGCAGAAAAAAATAATCACTTTCATTTATCGTTTTTAGTAATACATAATATAAAACTAACTTCATCAAGTATTTAGTATAACAGAAGGACTGCAAATAAATAACAGAAAACATTTTTCAAATTATCTTCAAGTGTACAACATAGTTCCCCTTACAAATTAACAACTCACCTTTTTAAAAGTAGCAGAAGTGTTAGTACTGTGTAAATCAAACACCAGAAATTCACCACCAAAAATTCCTCACAAATGTACCTCAGACAGTAGTATCACAAAATGGCTGTGGTTTCCTCTCATTTGACATATATACATAACCAATTAACTTTCATCACACACAAATACAAAACCAAAGTAACATTTTAATTGGTTCTAAATTTCAACACTTTCAAATGTGTTTTCCCCATGCAATTTTCCATAGGACATTTACATACGTCTACAGCCTGAATGGCTGAACGGAATTACACCAAACTTGGCAAAATGGTACATCAAACCTAAGAGGTCAGGAAGGATCTACTATGCCCCCTTATGGTCATTTCCCCCTTCGCTTTGGCCTCCTCTTGTCTCTCAATCCTACCGAGGGACAAGATGGCGGCCGCTACGGACTGTTTGGAATGTTGACAGACGCCGGAGAACCAATCAGCTTCGCAAAGCTCCGTAACGCGAAAAGTACGCGAAGCGGAGCGCTGTTACAGATATATATCTTTTTTTCAACGTTAATTTCTCAAAATCCACTGGAGCACATATATTGAGACCTAGCAAAGGCACATCGGGCTACCAGTCCCTAATATTTTGCCAAGTTTCGTGCAAATCCATTCAGCCGTTCGATTATTATTATTTTGTTTTTTTTTTGCCCCGCGGGGCCCTTTTAAAACCTCCACATCAAACCTAGGGGGTCAGCGAGGATCTACTATGCCCCCTTATAGTTATTTCCCCCTTTGTTTTGACCTCCTCTTGTCGCCAGTAGGTATATATAGTTAGGATTTTTTCTCTATGGGATTTTTGAAAATTCTATGTCTAATAACTTTGGCGTTTGTGGACGGAATTGGCTGAAATTTTCAGGAAAATGGCACATTTTGTTTCTGAGCAGCCCCTGAAAATTTGGGGGGGGTTCGTCAAGGGGGGGCCGAGAAAAAAGGGGGGTCCCAAAACGTGTTTTTAACATTGAGTTTTCCATAGGGCGGTTGGCCTCACTTTTAGCCCGAACGGCTGAATGGATTTGCACGAAACTTGGCAAAATTGTAGGGACTGGTAGCCCGATGTGCCTTTTGTAGGTCTCAATATATGTGCTTCAGTGGATTTTGAGAAACTAACGTTCAAAAAAAGATATATATCTGTAACAGCGGACCGGGCAGCGCTCCGGTTCGCGGACTTTACGCGGTACGGAGCTTTGTGAAGCGAAGCTGATTGGTTCTCCGGCGTCTGTAAACATTCCAAACAGTCCGTAGCGGCCGCCATCTTGTCTCTCGGTAGGATCGAGAGACAAGCGGAGGCCAAACCGAAGGGGCAAATGACCATAAGGGGGCATAGTAGATCCTCCCTGACCCTCTAGGTTTGATGTGGAGGTTTTAAAAGGGCCCCGCGGGGCAAAAAAAAAAAAATAATAATAATGGAACGGCTGAATGGATTTGCACGAAACTTGGCAAAATTGTAGGGACTGGTAGCCCGATGTGCCTTTGCTAGGTCTCAATATATGTGCTCCAGTGGATTTTGAGAAATTAATGTTCAAAAAAAGATATATATCTGTAACAGCGCTCCGCTTCGCGTACTTTTCGTGTTACGGAGCTTTGCGAAGCTGATTGGATCTTCAGCGTCTGTAAACATTCCAAACAGTCTGTAGCGGCCGCCATCTTGTCTCTCGGTAGGATCGAGAGACAAGAGGAGGCCAAAGCGAAGGGGCAAATGACCATAAGGGGGCATAGTAGATCCTCCCTGACCCCCTAGGTTTGATGTGGAGGCTTTAAAAGGGTCTCGCAGGGCAAAAAAAAAATATATCGTTTTTTTAGTTTTTTTGCGTGGAGTGCGCCCGGTTCGCGAACCGGGAAGCGTTCTGGGGAGCGTACTTTCTTGAAAATTAGTCAAAAACGTTAGAGTAAAATAATAATTGTGAGTGATCAGATCTAGGGTAGCTCTGAGAAGAGCTTTTGGGTTTATGGTACATTTAGGTACTTATAAGTAGGTACCAATGCACAGTCTTAAATTCAGAGTGAAAATTCTGTTGCCCTCATCTGAGAAGTGAACTCCATCTCCTCTGTAGATATCTTGCATGTAGTAACGCAAGTTATTGTTGTACAGGGAGCCCATTCCATGGTCTCTCATGTAAGCTGAAACAGATTTGTTTACATGCTTCCTCGATTTCTCAATTTGTGGACAAAATTGGTTCGACCACCTCCATTTTTGTCTTTGGCATATATTTGAATATACCAAGGCAGTCTGAGGAAAAAGTGCCATCAATTGCTCAAAGGTGTCCTTTAAAAGCATTTCCAGACCTACCCCAGTCAAAGTGCCCAAATCATTACCTCCACAGTGCACAATTAACAGGTCAGGTTTTGGCAAATGCATAAAGGTTTTCACCAATGGTATCAATTGGTGACATTTTAATCCTCTGTGGCCAAACCACTTAATTTCCACATCTTGTAAATTGAGGTTAGGTAAATTCCTGTTTTCAGCGTACCTCTGAGCCCAATAGATGTAACTATGTCCAACAATCCAGACAGAAAACATGGCGAGAGAAGGTTCTCCTGCAGTCAGATGAAGTGTGGCAATGAAATGGCAGTTGAAAAAATGAGAGTGTAAAATGAAAAAAACTGAGGAGTTTCTGTGTTAATGAAGCAGTAAGAGTGATTGGTGGATTTTGATTGCTGAAAACAGAAAGTTAGGGTGCATGGATGAGTTCGTTGAAAGATGTATTTTGAGTGGCGAAGAAAAAATCATTAAATGAAAGATTGCACTGGATATGCAGGTGCACTGAGAGTTCAGAGTTCAATTGCAACATTGTGGTGTGAACTTGGAAACACCAGAGGTCTTGCAAGAGGTGGTTGCTATGCAGAAAAAGCAGAGAGGGGGCAGAGGGGGGAAGGGTTTTGATTTGAAAAAAAGTGAGGGAAGAGTTTTGATTGGGTGACATGAGAGATATGTGTGAAGAATTACAGCATTTCTGTGCTTTTGATAGCTGCAGACTCTGGAGTGCATACCTTTTGCTCTGCTGAAGACAAATTGGTGTGTTTCTGAGACTGTTTTGAAACTCAAAGTATTTGCTAAGGTGAGAAAAGATTTCTTTAATTTAGATAGAAAATAGTGTGCTTTAAGGAGAAAATTATGAAGAAAGTTGTGTTTTTCAAATGTTGGTTTGTCTCAAGTGTTTTACAAATAGATTTTGTTTCTTTGAGAAATTGTAATTGGAGAAAATGTGAAGTATTAGTACTGACAGGGTTTTTATGTGCATAGGAGCTGTGGAGTGTTTTCAAATTATGACTTGTAAATCGTTTTTGAGGAAAAGCAATGGTTTTAATATTGATGACAAGGACATAATGGTGTCTGCTTCTTTATAAGGTAATTGAGAGTCTCTGATGTTATTTTTCCCATTTCAATGTAAGAAGTTTGTCTGTGGAGCAAATTGCTTGTAAATATGCTCCCACCTGTGCATGGCAAATTTAGATTTTGAATGTTTGCGTTACATAGGCATGTTAAAGGTGACTGAAACATGCTGCAAAGGCAATCAAAAAACGCTTTTATGTGTCTTAAGGACATTTTAAGTCATTTCCCCATGTGCAGTGTTTTCAAATTATGAGTTGAAAATCGTTTTTGAGGTAAAGGAATGTTTTCAAAATTTATGTGCGCCATATGCCCCCAAATTTCTTTTTCAGGGGTGCAGCAGGGTGTTCTTGAGACACCCCTGCACCCTCGGAAAAATTCGTAATTTGCGATGAGGTAATTGCTAATCGCAAATTGCACCTTCATTCCTATGGGCCTCCTGCTGCATGGAAATGAATGGGTAATTTGTAATTAGCAAATAGCTCATCGCAAACTAGGAATGGTAAAGAATCGCTATTTATTCCTTAAAGTTCGCTATTTAGGAAATGCAAAAAACTTTGATGATACATATGGCGGTTCATCTCTAACAAGATAAGAAGCATAGGGATAGGTTTATGATGACTGGCGCATCACCAGGGATGTGTTAGTCATTCTGTGCCGCTGTTCCGCCACCTATGGTGTGCTGCATTTACAATGCGGCGCATCATGGGGCAAAAACAGCACAGATGCGTGACGTATCTGTGCCGTAAAGGTGGCGCATTGCTGGAGTTGTATCGCAAGTGTGATGAAGCTCCAGCAAGGCTCAGGGGTGCCCCTGTCGCAGGGTTTCTGTTCTCACACAGAACTGTGGACAGAGGATTGGAACCTCGGCGAATTAGGGTGCCCCAAAACTCACCTTAGTAATCAAAAACCCCTTAGCAAGCTAGGTACAGTGTCACATTGGATATAACAAACTCTCAATGTTTAGACAATCCAGAATATGAACTTATAGTACCTCAGGATACGTGGAACTCATGAACACTCGGTCGTTATATATTTCTTAGAAACCAGAACATGGAGTTAAGAAGAACACATGTGTATTTGAAATGTTTATTTACTAATGCCGTCTTCTCAGGCGTAGTATCTTAGATAATACAAGTACACATATTATCAGTAGCAAAATTACCAGCATAGTTACTAGTACATAAAAAGCGAATGGTGACAGTATGTTAACATGCTGTAAATGAATAAGAGTTAGCAACACTTATAAGCAGCCGCGGGCCGTGGAGGGAGTTACGGTGGGGCAGGGAGGCGGGGAGGGGGAGGGGCAGGGTGGAGAGGGCTCCACCCTGCCCCTCCCCCTCCCCGCCTTCCTGCCCCACCGTAACTCCCTCCACGGCCCGCGGCTGCTTATATCTCACCCTCCCTAATACACATATTATATTATTTGCTAAGAAGGTCTCTTTGTGTTGGTTTAGGGCGTGCCCATACTTTAGTGTCTTAGATTTGAAGGAATCACATCAGCATACACCAGCTCTCTCTTCATGTGAACCGCATCAAGTGTTGTGTATGTGTGTTCGGCAAAGCAATATAAAACCCGTCTCATGCCCAGAATTGGCAGAAGCTGCACTTATGTTATGAGTATGAAGTCGTGGAGATCAGACCTCATAACAATTCTGTATCGTGTTGTTCTTGAAACTTCAGCACTCGCTGTACAGATATAGTTTAACAAGTAAAGCAGATAGTAGAGCAATAACATATTATTCTCATGTAAATCACGATGAACTATTAGGTTGAAAGCTAAAGCAACAACTAAGTGTTGTGTGCAGAAGTTGCAAAAAAGGAAAAATGGCGTTTAAACCGGTAATGAGCCCATGCTAACTTAACACGGTGTAAAGATATCCAGGATCTAGATGACACCTCCCCATGATCCGGAAACGAACTGAATAAGATAATAGAAGTGCCATGTCATGAGAGCAGATTGCAACTTTACATGTGGACGATCCGCAAGGTAAAACTTTAAAAACTAGGAAAATTTAATGCTAAAGAAAAATAAAACAGCCAACTACTTTATCGAGGCTTAAGCCAATAGGCAAGCTAAATAATAAAAACTTGACAAATAAGTCAATGAATTGTCAATGAAATGCTAGTACTCAGCATATCAAACATGAAAAAGGTCAATGACATAACTGTGTATGCAAAATAAGCTGCAACAGCCTCTAATAGGAAGTCACCGTCTTCATCCGAAAAGAGTTCAGCCATCCAATTTAAAAGCGGAAAAGAACATATGTGCTCTCCCAGCACCGGATCCTCTATCACCATCAGAGGACAGCTCGGTGGGTTTTCAAGAAAGCTGTGTTCCAAGAAAGACTGTGTTGCCGCCAGTAAATTCCAGGGACCAATTAGTCCATGCATCAATGCCACAGCCATAATCCTTTCGCCAGGACAAACCAACTCGTGAGTAATGATAGAACTCATCAGCTGATTAAAGTCGACGTCAGGAGAAACCGGTCCGCAGAGACACAAATCAATGGCCCAATCGAAATCACAGGTCAGGCAGTGAAATACAGGCTGGACACAGGTGAAGTAGGAGAATCGAAAAGATAATCCATATGCCGTGCTTAATATCGCCAACGGCATTGTGCCATAATATTCAAGCATGCGATTGCGGAACAGCGTCAGCAGCTGCAGGGCGGGAGCTTGCACAGGAGGGACATCCATATTTAAAAATGTAAAAAAGCACAAGAGCGTCTGCTGGTAATGCAAGTAAAAATGGGAATCCACCAAGCACAGTGGAAAAAATAGAATGAAAGAAAGCAGGGATGACTCCAAAGATTTTCTCAAATGAAGTCACGAGACCACTGGTGACAACTTTAAAAAAGTGCGCCAGGCCCTTTGTGGAGGACGCGTTAAAGATAGTCCGAACCATGTCGCTGAAATGCAAAGGCGAATCAGTATTTAAAAGGGTCTGCACCTCTGTACGGGTGTTCGCTATGTGAAGCACGAAAGTTTCACGGGCCGAACTCAAGGCCACCTCTCTCTGAGACAAAAGAGCTCTTATTCTTGCCATGCCGTTGAAATCTGTTCCCAAGGTTGGTATTTGTGGCCAGATTGAAAACTCCCTATGTTCATGTGTGGGAGGAAATAGAACATTTCTGAAGCAAATAACCCGTTCACTTACTGTTACGATAAAAGGAATACTTTTAATTAACCCAGAACAATCTTCATTATTGAGCATCAAATAACTACCATTTTCCAACAACTTGAACGTGGGGATGATAGCAGGAACTGGCGTGCCTTGCAACACGCAAGCCATATTTGGTTGGTGTTTGTTGCATGAACCGTGTAACTGTATGTGCCTACACATTAGTGAATGATCTGGCGTCTTAGTGCATTCCTCTCCATTCAGATAAACTTCTTGATCATCTTTGAAAATCTGTATGTGTATGGAAGCGACCAGACCTCATGAAGAAAACCACTACCTAAAGGTTCATAACGACCTATTGGTATATATTTCATACAATTTGAAAACTTATATAAAGCAAAAGGCAGCGTTATTAAACCGTGGATAAGGCACGTTGCCAAAGCAGCCAACCTTTTGGATTTATACTGGAAATGTTAAAGGAAGAATTACGGAGTAGGGCCTGTAAATCTTTAATGGACAACCGAGTAAAATTACTCCAACCATCATATTTTTCTAACTCCGGGATAGTAGGGGTGTTTAATTTTTTAGAAGTAGGCAATCCAAAGCATTTGGTCTGGGAAATTGTTTCATTCACAAACAACATATGATTTGGAATGAGACATGCACGGTGCAAAGCCTCAGTGCCTTGTTCCTTGTCAGGTTCATGAACCCCAAACTGATGTAGATCCTGGATATCTTTACCCTGTGTTAAGTTAGCATGGGTTCATTACTGGTTTAAACGCCATTTTTCCTTTTTTGCAACTTCTGCACACGACACTTAGTTGTTGCTTTAGCTTTCAGCCTACCTGCGTCAAGATCTATGCCTGCTTCAAGCAGGCGCAGGGTTTTGATGCAGCTTTGTCCTATCTGATTGTAAATGCGGCACACCGTGGGTGGCAGAGCAGCGGTGCACGTTAACTGGTGCATCCCTGGGGATGTGCTAGTTAATATAAATCTGCCCCTTTACATTTAATTATGTGCAGGGACACAGAGTCGGTGAGGTTTATCCAAGGTTAAGAAGAGATGAGTCCTGTTCAGTGAAAAATTGGAGATAGGCTTCACCTCCTAGGCTTCTCAGCATCGTTGGACATGGTTAAATAATAGCTGCAAAATGTTACTCTTGTTAAACAATTTTACTATTATAATCTCTGAGATTTGTCTCTTACTCTGCAACATCTCATTGTTGTTATCTTTCTTTAAAGATAAAGACAACATCAACATGAGCGACAATCAGCAATCAGTTGATTTCGACCTCTTCATTGAACTCGTAATTGAAACATCAGTGGATGTTGATCCCTTGGATGATTTCAATCCTGAGGATGAAGAAGACCGTGATGAGGATGCAGATTTGTCAGAATTGTATGACATAGGATGGGAAGCTGACGTGCTTGAGCCTATGGAACTATAAACATTTATTTTATAAATTTATAATAAATAAAAAGTAAATATTTAAACCGTTTAATTTAAAAATAAAGACACCTTCAAAAACAGGTTATGTGTATTGTCTTCAATAAAATATTAAAATATGGTCATAAAATTAGATCAAATTCATATATAAAACAGCACAGGTAAAATGAATATAAATTCCATTTCTTTTCTGCTATTTCTGTATTCTAAATTTGCCATGTACAAAAAAATGTTCTATGTAAAAATGTTAAGTAATGTGTTAAGTTTTTGATGACTGTTATTAATTTACTGTTGGGTAATAGTGGTTAATAACATTTTTTATTATATTTTACCACAGATTCAACTGCAGATTATTTCAAGATTTTAGGATGCCAAGCAAAGAAAGAGTGAGAAAGGCTGCAAAACGTCAAAGACAGCAGGTGAATGAAAAAAAGCAGCAGTCCTCTAACAAAAAGATTTGTCAAGTCACCAAGAAAGCACCGGGTAAGAGTACAAAAACATTCATAAGAAATATCTGTAGTAAAAAAAATATTACTACAGAAATTGTTTCAGTCCAGAAAAGGAGAAGCAATTCAAACGGTAAGGAAAGGCCAATGAAAAATGTTACTGCTAGAGTAAGAGATAACTCTATGCATGAAAGTAGAAGGAAACAACAGTTTAGGGACATTCGTAAACGAATGTTCCGCAACAGGATAATTGGCAATTTGTTAAAAATATTAAGAAAGGTCAACAGAAAGTGGTTTTTTATAAGAGAAAAAAAATAGTTGAGAAAGTTATTGATCAGGCATTTGAAATTAAACGTAAGTTATTTATTTTGACAATCAATAGAATTAGGAAGCTAAACAAGGCAATTTATGATTTCAAAAGAAATAGTAGATGGAAGAGAATAGTTAATCGTAGTAATTTTTGTGAAGTTTTTTCTGGAGAATGGATGCATAGTTCAAGCTCTGAGGCATTTTTTAATGAGGAGAGTTATTTCCAGGATAAGGATTTGGTGCATGCAGTTGACACCAGTGGTCGAGCTTATGAAGTGAAAGATGGTTGTCCAGTTGAAAAAGAAAATCTTGTGACAACAGAGATAGAAGAGGTGTTAGGTAATGAGGTTTTAGGGAGACGTCCTAAGGGTCCTGTGTACACCTGGAAGTGTAGTAGTATTTGCAGTGTACGACAGGATTCCATCAATTTGCTTTGTGATTTTATACGGTCATTTAATAAGAAAAGTTTGAAGCAGAAAATGAAGTTGTTTCAAGAATTAGATCCTTGCAGAGTGAGAGAAGTGATAGGTTTGCATGGTCATTCACTGGCTTGTCTTTCCAGGAGAGTATGCCAGAGTGTTTTTCATCATTTCAGGATGCTAGCAGTGCATCATAATAAAGTGAGGAAATTAGTTAGAATGTTGTATTATGCTAAGAGTCCAGCAATTATGCTTAAACAATTATGCGCTGCTCTTTTGCATGGTTCTGAAATAGATGTGAAGATTATATGTGAAGAAATTGAGTTTTGTTACTTTGGAAGTAAAGAGGAGAATGTTGAAATTGACCAAGAAGAAGAGAGTAATGTGGAAGATAGTTACAGGTTTCCAGTACAGATAATTTCCAGAGGGAAATTGCGACGTTTCAGGTGAAATCAAGTGAGAGGCCAAATTTCACTTGTGTGTGTTGTCGACGCACTTATTATAAGAATCAGACTAAGTTAGTGGATTTATATGGAAAAAGTGAAAGGGAAAATAATAGTGAATGGAAGGATTTTACAACATACTTGATGGTAGAAAATTGTTTTGATTTGGGATTGGATCAACGTGTGTGTACTTATTGTTGTAACAAATTAAATCAAAACCAGATGCCTGCTAGAGCAGTTCATAATAATCTGGAATTGGTTGAGATTCCTTCTGAATTGAAGGATTTAAATACTTATGAATCTATTTTGATTCAAAGTATCCATCCCTTTCAGGCTATTGTAAGAATGGAGCCAAAGACAGGGAAATTGCCTCCATCAGATTTACAGAGAGGATTAAAGGGAAGAGTTGTTTATTTGCCTCTAGATTTGAAGAAAAACATTAACACAATTGGATTAGAAAAAGTGGAAGAGGAACCTCTTGTTATCTTAGTTAATGGGGTTCCGACAAAGAATAAGAAAATATGGCAAGATTTAGTAGATGTTAGGAAAGTCAAAAGGGCAACATTGTATTTGAAAAAATATAATAAATACTATAAAAATGTATATGTTGCAGAAGAGGAAGTAAGTGAGGAAGAGGATAGCGATTTGTGTGCTGGTCAAATTGAGAAAGTAGAACCCTGTACTAGTGAAGAAATATATGAACATTATAGTGTTCATCCTTTGCATTCCAAGGAAGTCATGGGGAATGCTATTGAGTTGTTTCAAATGAAACAAGCGAAAGGGAGTCCCATTAGTGTTTGGGAGGAAAGTTTGGAAGCTCGGTGTTTCCCACAGCTTTTTCCAACAGGGCAGGGAGGAAGATATGATGAGCGACCTCATCAAATTCCTGCTTCTGAATACCGGACTTTGCGATTGTATGCAGGAGATCCTAGGTTTCGACAATGCATTCCTTATTTGTTTCATCTCCTGTTTGAAAGCGATCTGTCTGGACTGTCATATGCAGTGAACCACATCTTGAAAAGTGCTATACACATGCAAAACATCTCGGCAAGTGACTTTATGGATAAAGTCAATGTCCAAGACAGTATTTTGGATTCTCACCTGATTAATCTCATGGCGTGTCAGCGTGGTACTAATGAGTACTGGTACCGTCGTCATGGTGATTTAAAATGTATGCTGAGGAACTTAGGAACTCCCACATGGTTCCTCACTTTGAGCTGTGCTGAGTATGGCTGGGAAGACTTACTTGAATTTCTACGAGAGGCAAATGCTAACGTAGAAAACATCGAATTCAAGACACCCGGAGAACTGTGCTCTTTGGATCCAGTCAATGTATGTAGGTACTTCAATCATAGATTTGAAGGTATGATGTCTTTCATCATGAATAAGAAGAATCCACCTCTTGGAGAGGTGTTGGATTTCTTCTGGAGGAAGGAGTACCAAGCAAGAGGTGCTCCTCATATACATATGTTGCTGTGGATCAAGGATGCACCTAAATTTGGAACGGATGCAGAAGACTCAGTGATGAGTTTCATAGAACAGTATTCTACGTGTGCTGTTCCAAACGCAAAGGAGAAAAAAAGCCTAAGAGAAAAAGTTCTACGTTTCCAAAGCCATCGATGTGGAAAGTACTGTCGTCGTAAATTCCGGAACAAAGACAAGTTCTACACCAAATGTCGTTTCGGCTTTCCACGACCGGTGATTTCTAAAGGAAGAGTGAACAGTTTGATGTCTTCGCTGCGACATAATGTGATGAAGAAATCACCTAAAAACACATACAATTTGAAGAGGAACGAAGAGTCTAAGTACATCAACGACTACAACCCGGTGATTTTGTCCATGTGGAATGCTAACATGGATATACAGTTTGTGGCTGATAACTGTATGGCTGTGGCTCGGTATGTGACATCTTACATCACCAAAAAAGAGAAGACAGAATTGAAGGATATGTGGGAGGACATTTCCCATGAAAAGAGCCTCAGCAAGAAGTTGTACAGTTTCAGTCTGAAGATGTTGTCGCATCGAGAAATTGAAGCTTACGAATGTTCTGACCGGTTGTCTTCAGCAAGTCTGTATGCCAAGTCCAGGAGTATCGTTTGGGCGAGTGTTGGTCTTGCTGCAACGCGTAATCGAGTTCTCAAACCTGTGCGGGAAATTGAGTATTTGGCGGAAAAGGAGCCAAACAGTACCGACATTTTGAAGAGCAACATGTTGGATACATATTATCCAAATCGAAGCAGTCACCTCGAGAATGTTTGTCTGTATGAGGTTCTGCAAAATTACATATTCAAGAGGAACATCAAAGAAGATACTGAGAAAGGAGTGTATGCTGTAATAGGAAGTGAGGGATGTCTGGTCAAGCAAAGAAAATGGCACTTGATAAACCATCGAAAATTGAGTGGCGAATCTCCTGAAAAAAATGAGTTTTTCTATTTAGCACTTTTGCAACTTTTTAAGCCTTGGCGTGCAGAAGAGGAACTGCTTGGAGATTTCCTTTGTTACGAAGACTCATTCAATGCTGCCAAGGAGACCATAGAATGTCCTGCTTTTCCAAAATATGTAGAAATGTTGAATGTGGAAATTGAGCAGGAAGCAATGATTGCAGCCGAGATTGCCAGAGACAGTTCTCAGGACAGTCAGAGTTCTGCTTCATTGAGTCAGGATCCACTAGGAGGACCTCTTATCGAAAATGAAGCTGCCACTGCTATGAATGAAGTGGAAAGAGCCATGGCACATGCTCAGGAGGATGCGGTTAACTTAGAAGAGTTGGAAAGACAACTCAACGTTGAGCAGAGGAAAATATATGACGAACTTACCATGCAAATTGATCATGGATTAAGTCATGACAAGAAAGAGTGCTCATGTACGTCGTTGAAGCCTGTCCGACTGTACGTGAGTGGAGAAGCGGGAACTGGAAAAAGTTTCCTTATTAAAGCAATTTCATGTTATTTGCAGGAAAGGACAGAGTCATCGCTGTCTTGTGTTGTCACCGCTCCAACTGGACTGGCAGCACATAACATTAAAGGGATTACTTTACATCGTTTACTGATGCTGCCAGTGGAGCATGACAACAAATTAGAATATCACAAGCTATCTGGAGATGCTTGTTTTGAAGTTTCAAGAGTCTTGAGGAAAATGAAACTTCTTATCATTGACGAAGTAAGCATGGTTTCCAATGTCATGCTTGCCTTTGTGCATTTGAGAATGCAAGAAGTTCTCAAAACAGAGTATGATGTGTTATTTGGTGGCAAACACATCATTGTTTTCGGAGATCTTCTGCAGCTGACACCAGTGAAAGGGCAACCTGTGTTAAAAATGCTCACGCATGAAGATACCAGGAAGTGCTTAGGGAGCATTGGCAACGTCAATATATGGTTAAACTTCAATTATGCTGAACTGCATGAAAATATGCGTCAGGCAAAGGATGAAGTTTACAAGACTATTCTACAAGATGTTAGAATTGGAAAAGTGACCGAGCATGGGAAAGAAGCTTTACATGCACGATTACTGACAAATTTATATCCAGACGAAGATGTTGTGCCTGAGAATATTTTTCAGAAAATTACTGAGAAAAAGTCTGGAATATGTTTGATGCCAACTCTTGCAGAATGTGCCAAATTCAACAACAAAATGTTGCATTTAGAAAAGCAAGAGATTGTGAAACTGGAAGCTATTGACAGAGTAGAGCATATGGGATCAACAATTATTTTGTCTGAGAATCTGAAAACAAAATTGGATTCATTAGAGAAGAGTATATCTAGAACTGCGGGTTTTGAAAAGACTCTGAATGTGTGCTTGAACTGCCGTATAATTTTAAGAAGGAATTTACATGTTGAAAGAGGTCTGGTAAATGGATCAATGGGTAATGTTGTTGATTTTGTGAAATACAGAAATAGAGATGGAATTGAATTTTAAAAAATTAAATTTGATGGCATTGAGGAAGTACAGCTAATTGGTCGTTGTTCTGCTAGATTTTTGCTTGTAAAAGACTTATATGTTCGTCGTAAGCAGTTTCCTGTTTGCTTGGCATATGCGGTGACAATCCATAAATCGCAAGGTTTAAGTGTAGACTGTGCATTGGTGAATATTGGCAGTTCTGTGTTCAAGGAGGGTATGGCATATGTGGCATTGTCACGAGTTAGAACTTTATCGGGATTGTACTTGATTGACTGTGATGTCACAAACATTTGTGCGGATCTAGATTGTGTTAAGGAATACAATAGGTTAAGAAGAGAGTATGCGCCACATTTGCCTCAGTATCCTTTGTTTGAGAAACGTGTGGTAGGCCGGAAACGAAGAAATGTGACCAATACTGGGGAGGTTGTAGCAAAAAGACGAAAAGTCGATGAACCTGAAATTATAAGCAGAAACAAAAAGGATTCTGTTGAAGATGTTGTTGGTTTTCAATTTGAAAACAGTTCTGGTGTCAACTGCTATGCTAATGTAGTGGTTAATGTTTTGTTTTCTCTAGAAAATGTAAAAGAAGAGATTGTGGTCAATTCTGATCAAAGATTTTGCAGTTTGTTAAATTCTGTGTTAGAGAAATGTAGCACTGATAGAAGAAACATAGAAAGTGTGTCTGAAATTCGAAATCTGTTAGACAGATGTTCAGGCCAAACACAATTCTCTCAAAATAGTCAGCAAGATTGTCAGGAGTTTTTAATGTATATGCTTGATGTATTGCATGATGAAGGTGTAGATGTAGATCACCTGTTTGGGCTTTCTTATCAATGGCAGCATGACTGCGAGAACTGTAGGGTATCAAGCACTACTAGTGTAGACTCAGAAAGATTTATATATTTAACTTTGCCAGACAGTAAATCAGTCTCTTTTAATAAGCTAGTAAAAGCAGCTGATCACAACATGGAGTGTAGCCAATGTAAATCTGAAATGATGTCCACATTATTTATACGAACATATGGCCAGTATGTCATTTTAATGTTCCAACGATGTAGGCCTGATGGAACAAAATTGACAACTTTAATTAAAAATGTTGTGGCTTCACAGTTGTCAATATCAGGAAGGACTTTTGTAACTGTAGCAATTATATATCATGATGGTCCTTCAATAACATCAGGACATTATACAGCTTATTTAAAGTGTAGAAATGGCTGGTCATTCTGCAATGATTCTGTTTTAATTTTCAAAAAAAAATTGCCGTATGACCTTAAAAACTCTTACCTGGTGTTTTTAAAACCAAAATTTTAGAGAAAGAATCTCGGGATGTGCTCTGAGGAATTTCAAGAAGTTCTAATGGCTCCTACACGATTTGGCCTTGAGGATAAGTGTAGTACAGAGACATAACTTCTTACCATAACACTGGACGTCATGGAGAAATACGTGCACTTTGAATGAGTTCAGAAAAACTGTTTCTTTTTATAAGCTAATTGAAGCAGCCAATCAAAACATGGAGTAGAGGGAATGTAAGTCTGCAATGCTGTCTACTGTTTTACATTGCTTTGTGATTAAAAGTGATGTAGAGAATTAAATAATTGTACTAGTCATAAAGGTAGTGTAAGTCTGCTTCATAGTAAGCAGTATCAGTGTGATAGGAAATGTAGAACATGATTGAGCAAGAAGGGGAAGATATTAGTAGTCCAGGATTGTGAAAATGATCTTCAACATTTTAATTGTGAAAGTTGCGGAAATACAACATGACGGGATTGGCTTAAAAGAATTCTAAGAGTTATAAATGGCTCAGACACGATTTGGCCTTGTGGAAACGTGTGGTAGAGAGCGAGAAGTCATTTATTGTATGTAACATGTTTTTGAAAACGATGGAGGTTTTCTTTCAGAAAGTGGCGGGTTGAAAGTAATAACAGCACAACAGAGTGTAAGCTGTTCATAGGACATCCTTGGCCGTCATGGAAAGTAAGTTAACTTTAAGGAGTTCTGAATTCTGATTTGTTATGTTGTATGGGTTTTTTAAACACAATCATTTTGATTGTGTTTTTTTTCCCCGCTGTTATATGATGAATACCTTCAAGTCACTGTTTTAGTGAAATTTGATACATTCTGAGAACAGCAAAAATAAACCATTTAACATGTATAATTAATTCTGTTCTGTTTGCATTTATGATGTACATGTAGAACTGTGTAGGAGGCATGGAGAAGGTGAGGCTTCTGTAAGTGTCAAAGTTGTTGCATACAGTGCTCATATTCTACGTAGTCTTTTATATTTCATTACTTTCACTGTTTCTGACTGATCTAAAAAATATTTTTTTAAAAGAACAGTAAGTATAAGGGAAGGAAACAGACAGTTATGTTAAAAGAAAGACAGCTATAGGGAATAAACTAGGGATAGTGTTACCCGCAATCCTCTGCTGATGATGTCACTGAGCATGTCATGAATGATGTAATATGTGACATCATCAGCAGTGGATTACGGGTAATAGTATCTCTAGTTTACTCCCCTATAGCTGTCTTTCTTTTAACATAACTGTTTGTTTCCTTCCCTTATACTTACTGTTCTTTTTAAAAAAAAAATTTTTTGGGTTCGCTTCCGGTTCGCGTACCGGCGAGCGAACTGGGAAGCAAACTAAGAGAAATAGAGGTTGGCACAGTTCCAAATATTGTACCAATTTTTTAATAACGGGGAGGTAGTTCTGAAAAGAACTTTTTTTTTTATTGTTTTTGTTGTTTTATATTTTTTTTATTATTTTTCTGAACATTTTTTTACTTTTTTTGAATTTTTCTGAACAGTTTTATATTTTTTTGGGTTTTTTTTCGGAGGGGGCAACGAAAACGATTCATTGTAAAGGGCTCAACAGGAGCAACAAAAAAAAAAAAAGAATTTATTATTTGGGCCGTTTCGTACAAACTTGCATATGATAGTCAATAGCTCTGTTGATCAGAGTGATGCTACTTTCTCCGTAGCAAATGAATCCACTGCAATGTACGCAGACTTGTTTTACTTCACGAAATCTCGTTTGTATATTTGGCACCATCTCCCTGCCCTCTGGTCCCGTTACTTCCGGTACAACAGATCTTCTGGCCATAATAGGGAGATTATCTAGGTCGTTACGAAACTGTGCAGCACTGTAGTTGTTAGGATGCCACCTAGTCATATGGCGATGCATTGTGTAGTTTCCGAAACTGTATTTTTTGTCGGTCCCTCTGGACAGTCTATCTTGACATATAAGGCAAGTTACGTATCTTGCATTTACTTTTTTCTGACCTTTGGGAATTTTAAAAAATTGCCAAATGAAGTTTTCTTTCCGGTGAGACGTCCAGGGCTCCTCAGGCAAAAAGTGCCTCTCTTCGTGCTCTTCCTCCTGTTCCTCTTCTTCCTCTTCTTGCTGAATTATAACTTCAGCAGGTGGTCCACTCTTCCTTGGATGTGGTGGAGGTGGTGGGGAAGCACCAGCTGAAGCTACTAAAGAAGCCATTGCTCACTGGTAACAAAGGGTCTTTCTCTCACAATGATGAAAGTCAGAGTGAGGAAAGAAGGAGGGATTTTCATCATTTGGGAAAAACAATAGTTCTCAACCAATGAAAAGTGTTCATTTTAGATTATATGACCTAGTCTTACATCATTAGGAAACCAAAAGTGATATGAACCAATGAAAAGTGTTATTACCAAGTCACATGACCTGCTGTGTTTACGTTACGCGCTTTGCAGGGCCTCCCGGTTTGCTTCCAGAAACCTGTGCTTTGCGCCTCGGTAAGCATCCGGACCTTCCCTGCACCCGCCAAGCCGAACTCCAGCAGCACCCACCTCAAGTGCATCCTGCTCAACACCCGCTCCGTCCACAGACACGCCGTAGAACTCTGGAACCTGCTCGACACCACCGCCCCCGACGTTGCCTTCATCACCGAGACCTGGATGAACGCCTCCTCAGCCCCAGACATCGCCATCGCCATCCCAGAGGGCTACAAGATCACCCGGAGGGACCGCGACAACCAGACCGGAGGAGGCATCGCCATCATCCACAGAGACACCATCCGCATCACGACCAACACCGACGACACCCTCACCACCGCTGAACACCTGCACTTCCAGATCCACACCAACCCAAAGACCACCCTCAGAGGCACCCTGATCTACCGACCCCCGGGACCGCGCACACGATTCAGCGAGGACATCGCCGACTTCGTCAGCCCGCACGCTCTCCCCTCCGCCGACTACATCCTCCTGGGGGACCTCAACTTCCACCTGGAGAACAACAACGACCGCAACACCATCACCCTGCTCGACAACCTCGACAACCTCGGACTCAAGCAACTAGTGACCACCCCCACCCACCTCGCCGGACACACACTCGACGCCGTCTTCTCATCCAGCAAAGACGTCACCTTCAGCCACGCAACAGGACTCCACTGGACGGACCACAGCTGCGTCCACTTCACCTTCAGAAGAACGACGATCCACCACCTCCAGCAACAGGTTGCTCGAAGAAGCTGGAACAAGATCACAGCCGACCAGCTCACCGCCTCCCTGAGCCAGCACCCGCCCGCCAACTCAGCGAACCCCAGCCAGGCCGCCGACAACCTCACGAAGTGGATCAGCAACTGCGCGGACGAACTCGCCCCTCTGAGGACCCCGCCCAGCAGATCCTGCAGCAGAAAAACACCATGGTTCACCGACGAACTCAAGTGCTCCAAGAAGAACTGTCGAGCCCTCGAGAAAGCCTGGAGAAGGGAACCAACGACGGACAACATGGCCACCCTCAAGCTCGCCACCCGGAGACACCACCAACTGATCCGCGCCACCAAGAAAAATGCATACAAGGACCGGCTGGACAACAACGCACACAACTGCAAGGAACTCTTCAACATCGTGAAAGAGCTCTCCAACCCCAACGCCGGAAACAACGACATCACCCCGTCGCAAGACCTCTGCAACTCCCTCGCGTCCTACTTCCACAACAAGATCACGGACATACACAACAGCTTCAACAACCAACCAACGCAAGCCACAACCGCAACGACGCCACCATCCACCACCCTCCGCACCTGGACCCCGATCAGCACCGAAGACACCATCCGCACCATGAACTCCATCCATTCCGGATCTCCGACTGACCCCTGCCCTCACCACGTCTTCAACAAGGCCGACGCTGTCCTCGCACCCCACCTGCGGGACATCATCAACACCTCCTTCGACTCCGCCACCTTCCCCGAGAGCTGGAAGCACGCCGAACTCAGCGCTCTCCTCAAGAAACCCACAGCAGACCCCACCGACCTCAAGAACTACCGTCCCATCTCGCTCCTCCCGTTCCCGGCCAAAGTCATCGAGAAGACCGTCAACAAGCAGCTGGCCGCCTTCCTCGAGACGAATGGATCCCTCGACCCCTCACAGTCCGGCTTCCGAGCGAACCACAGCACCGAGACCGCCCTCATCGCCGCCACCGACGACCTTCGAACTCTGATGGACAACGGAGAAACAGCGGCCCTCATCCTCCTGGACCTCTCCGCGGCTTTCGACACTGTCTGCCACCGCACCCTAGTACAGCGCCTCAGCAACATCGGAATCCAGGAGAAGGCACTGGAATGGATCACCTCCTTCCTCGACGGAAGAACACAAAGAGTCCGCCTACCACCGTACAAGTCAGAGGCCACCAAAGTCATCTGCGGCGTACCCCAAGGATCCTCGCTGAGCCCAACCCTCTTCAACGTCTACATGAGCCCCCTCGCGGCCATCGCACGCCAACACAACCTGAACATCATCTCCTACGCCGACGACACCCAGCTGATCCTCTCCCTGACCAACGACCCCGCCACCGCCAGAGCCAACCTGCACGAAGGGATGAGAGACGTAGCCGAATGGATGACGACCAGCCGCCTGAAACTGAACTCAGACAAGACGGAGGTCCTCATCCTGGGCTCCACGCCCTCCGCCTGGGACGACTCCTGGTGGCCCCCCGCCCTGGGCACCGCACCCACACCGACGGACCACGCACGCAACCTGGGATTCATCCTGGACTCCTCCCTCTCCATGACCAGACAAGTCAACGCCGTCTCCTCGTCATGCTTCAACATCCTGCGCATGCTACGTAAGATCTTCCGGTGGATCCCCACCGAGACGAGGAAGACGGTCACCCAAGCCCTCGTCACCAGCCGACTGGACTACGGCAACGCCCTCTACGCCGGAACCACTGCCAAACTCCAGAAGAGACTCCAGCGGATCCAGAACGCCTCGGCGAGACTCATCCTCGACATCCCCCGACGCAGCCACATCTCCGGACACCTGAGAGATCTACACTGGCTCCCGGTCAACAAGAGAATCACCTTCCGGCTCCTCACCCACGCGCACAAAGCCCTACACGACCAAGGCCCGAGCTACCTCAACAACCGGATCAACTTCTACACTCCCAAGCGCCTCCTCAGATCAACCAACCACGCCCTCGCCGCCGTCCCCCGCATCCGAAGAGCGACAACAGGAGGAAGATCCTTCTCCTACCTGGCCGCCAAGACCTGGAACTCACTTCCGACCAATCTGCGCCTGACCCAAGACCACCTCTCCTTCAGGAAGAAGCTCAAGACCTGGCTGTTCGAGCAGTAGCGGCACCCCCCCCCCCTCCCAGCGCCTTGAGACCCTACGGGTGAGTAGTGCGCTTTACAAATGACCTGATTGATTGATTGATTAAGCGTACCAGTTCGCTAACGTAGCACGTCATATGACGTATCACGCGACAACGCGAAACGTCATGCGGACGGGAGGCGTCACGATGTTGTTTTCTAACGCGGCAGTTGCGGTAAAGGAACGTTTACCGGCTCGCGATCTATTTCGCGGCATCAAGGTCAGCTAACGGGAAGCTTCCCGATTCGCGAAGCGGGAACGAAGAAAAAAAAATATTTAAAAAAAAAATTATTAATAAACATATAAAATATATTTTTGGATTTAAAGAAGAATACATTTTACAGCTACAGATATTAGCTGTTAAAAAACCAATGAAATTCACTGAAAAAAACATAGGTTATAGACCATATATAGTTAGGAATTAGCATTTACAAAACCTTGAAAATTCACTGAAAAAACCATAGGTTATAGACCATATATAGTTAGGAATTAGCATTTAAAAAACCTTATTTTACTCACACAAAACCATTGAAATTCCATATATAGTTAGTTGCACTAACTATATATCGCGCACCCGCAATCCACTGCTGATGATGTCACATATTACATCATTCATGACATGGTCAGTGACATCACTGATGACATCACTGATGACATCTCAAATGACATCACTGATGACATCACTGATGACATCTCAAATGACATCACTGATTACATCATGACACACCAATACCAGTTACTACATACGCACTCACTGATTCCTACGTCTACACACACATTCACTCATTCACCCATACAATCACTCATACATACAGTCACTCATTATTACAACACTATCATATACACTCATACACCTATGCAGACAGTCACACACTGCCACTCATCCATGGAGTTACTCACACACCAAGTCAGTCCTGTAAAGAATCAATCACACTTCCATTTCCTCATCTATACAGTTAAACACAGAACACCATACTTCAGTGACATCACTGATGACATCACTAATGACATCTCAAATGACATCACTGATGACATCTCAAATGACATCACTGATGACATCATGACACACCAATACCAGTTACTACATACGCACTCACTGATTCCTACGTCTACACACACATTCACTCATTCACCCATACAATCACTCATACATACAGTCACTCATTATTACAACACTATCATATGCACTCATACACCTAGTCAGTCCTGTGAAGAATCAATCACACTTCGATTTCCTCATCTATAGTTAAACACAGAACACCATACTTTTCACACATATACTAACACATACTTACTCTCTTATACAATCACTGATACAAGTACACATTGATATGCACAGAGTCACACACCTCCCAGCCAGCCACACACACACTCAGTCTTCCATACATCCACTCATTCTTCAATATGTAAAACGTATTTAAACTTTACAAAAACACACAGACACTAGATGATGTCATCAGTGATGTAATTTGAGATGTCATCAGTGATGTCATCAGTGATGTCACTGACCATGTCATGAATGATGTAATATGTGACATCATCAGCAGTGGATTGCGGGTGCGCGATATATAGTTAGTGCAACTAACTATATATGGAATTTCAATGGTTTTGTGTGAGTAAAATAAGGTTTTTTAAATGCTAATTCCTAACTATATATGGTCTATAACCTATGGTTTTTTCAGTGAATTTTCAAGGTTTTGTAAATGCTAATTCCTAACTATATATGGTCTATAACCTATGGTTTTTTCAGTGAATATATTACCTACTGGCGGTCGCCAGTAGGTATATATAGTTAGGATTTTTTCTCTATGGGTTTTTTGAAAATTCTATGTCTAATAACTTTGGCGTTTGTGGACGGAATCGGCTGAAATTTTCAGGAAAATGGCACATTTTGTTTCTGAGCAGCCCTTGAAAATTTGGGGGGGGTTCGTCCAGTGGGGGCCGAGAAAAAAGGGGGGTCCCAAAACGTGTTTTTAACATTGAGTTTTCCATAGGGCGGTTGGCCTCACTTTTAGCCCGAACGGCTGAATGGATTTGCACGAAACTTGGCAAAATTGTAGGGACTGGTAGCCCGATGTGCCTTTTGTAGGTCTCAATATATGTGCTCCAGTGGATTTTGAGAAATTAACGTTTAAAAAAAGATATATATCTGTAACAGCGGACCGGTTAGCGCTCTGGTTCGCGGACTTTTCGCGCAACGGAGCTTTGTGAAGCGAAGCTGATTGGTTCTCCGGCGTCTGTCAACATTCCAAACAGTCCGTAGCGGCCGCCATCTTGTCTCTCGGTAGGATCGAGAGACAAGAGGAGGTCAAAACAAAGGGGGAAATAACTATAAGGGGGCATAGTAGATCCTCGCTGACCCCCTAGGTTTGATGTGGAGGTTTTAAAAGGGCCCCGCGGGGCAAAAAAAAACCAAAATAATAATAATCGAACGGCTGAATGGATTTGCACGAAACTTGGCAAAATATTAGGGACTGGTAGCCCGATGTGCCTTTGCTAGGTCTCAATATATGTGCTCCAGTGGATTTTGAGAAATTAACGTTGAAAAAAAGATATATATCTGTAACAGCGCTCCGCTTCGCGTACTTTTCGCGTTACGGAGCTTTGCGAAGCTGATTGGTTCTCCGGCGTCTGTCAACATTCCAAACAGTCCGTAGCGGCCGCCATCTTGTCCCTCGGTAGGATTGAGAGACAAGAGGAGGCCAAAGCGAAGGGGGAAATGACCATAAGGGGGCATAGTAGATCCTTCCTGACCTCTTAGGTTTGATGTACCATTTTGCCAAGTTTGGTGTAATTCCGTTCAGCCATTCAGGCTGTAGACGTATGTAAATGTCCTATGGAAAATTGCATGGGGAAAACACATTTGAAAGTGTTGAAATTTAGAACCAATTAAAATGTTACTTTGGTTTTGTATTTGTGTGTGATGAAAGTTAATTGGTTATGTATATATGTCAAATGAGAGGAAACCACAGCCATTTTGTGATACTACTGTCTGAGGTACATTTGTGAGGAATTTTTGGTGGTGAATTTCTGGTGTTTGATTTACACAGTACTAACACTTCTGCTACTTTTAAAAAGGTGAGTTGTTAATTTGTAAGGGGAACTATGTTGTACACTTGAAGATAATTTGAAAAATGTTTTCTGTTATTTATTTGCTGTCCTTCTGTTATACTAAATACTTGATGAAGTTAGTTTTATATTATGTATTACTAAAAACGATAAATGAAAGTGATTATTTTTTTCTGCAATTTACAGCAAGCAATTTCAAAATAAAATGGCTCACAATGAAGAGACCGTGGCAATTTCTTTTGAATTGTCCACTACATTGATTGAAATTGAGAGCACCAATAATGAAATATTGTCACAAGGAGGACATGACTTGTATGATTCCATTAGATTGATTGAAATGGACAGCACCAAGAATGAAATATTGTCACAAGGAGATGACTTGAATGATTCCACTACATTGATTGAAATTGAGAGCACCAATAATGAAATATTGTCACAAGGAGGAGATGGCTTGTATGATTCCATTAGATTGATTGAAATGGACAGCACCAATAATGAAATATTGTCACAAGGAGGAGATGACTTGAATGATTCCACTACATTGATTGAAATTGAGAGCACCAATAATGAAATATTGTCACGAGGAGATGACTTGAATGATTCCACTACATTGATTGAAATTGACAGCACCAATAATGAAATATTGTCAGAAGGAGGAGATGACTTGAATGATTTTTTTGATCAATCTCTTGATGGCGAATTTATCGAGTGTTTGGAGACCATAGAGTTACAAGAATCATCATTGCAGACTTTTAATGAGGAGATTCCAGATGAGATGATTGAAGAGGAAATTACTGATGAGGACATGTTAGTAGTTGTTTCAAATTTAGAAAATTCTGAAGAATAAATTTATATTTAGAAATCAAAAATTGTTTGAGACATTATTTATTTTTATTTTTAATTTATGAGGTTGTAGCGAAGTGATTGTAGTATAAAATGAGACTTATAGTATAGAGTGCAACATTTTTATGTTACATGGTAAGTTTACTCATATTTACTTCCCTTCTGCCACTATATTATCTCCAATGTGTATTTGACATGTCTTCTTCATCTCCGGCCTCCTTTCTCTCACTGTGTGTCTCCGATGCATCTTATCGCTGGTATTTTGTGTAATTACAGAAGAGAGTAAAATAAAATAGTTCGGAACGTGAAAAGGGGGCAAAGTAGAGTACTCCTCACCCCCTAGGCCTTTTTAGGCGGTCCCAAAAGGATCAGTTTCTGCTTTCCTGAGAGATTATGGTATGAGTTCCATATACCACAATAACTTGCATTACAACATGCAAGATATCTATCTCCTATTACCAACTTTTGGAGATATTCGCGCTAAGCGCGAATATCTCCAAAAAGTAACACCTGCCCTGAGCAGTTCTTAGCCATGTTATCCAATGGGAGGTGGATAACATGGCTAAGAGCATTAGCTCGGTAATGCATGAATATCGCTGAGTTTTTAGCGATATTCATGCATTGCGGCCGTTTATTATCGCATTTGCGATAAACCTTGATAATAGTAAGGTTTATCTTCGATAATTTCTGACGATGCTTAGTGGTAAAAAATTGGTTGGTAAGCATCGTTAGCGATAAATATCGCTTAACTTTGGTAATATGCCCCAACGTCTGTTAACGTTCGATTCGAAGGAAATGAGGAAGTGTTGAAAAACATTGTCTGCGCCATCTTGCCTTTTTTGAAATGCCACACTTTTGTCGTGCACGGCAGCCATTTTAGATGCCTTGACCAGACCCACTCTCTGCACGCTGTCGATTCGTAGCATGGCTCCTCACCCTCGTAAGCATCTCCCCCAGGCACTGGTCACCACCGCTCTCTGTCTTATGCATGGGCAATAAACCTTCCCCCATCTGCGCTGCTCTTCCCTGAGAATCACACTCTGTGCCCGCCCGACACCTCCCTTTCGCCCTATTCACTACCGCACCCTCTGACACTCCTCTTCCTCTGTGTCCGAATGTCCAGGCCGGTCCTAGGCTATCAGCTAGCCCTGCAGATGTAGTTTATGGCCCCAGCTGTAAAGAATCACCCCTCTTCAAAGGAGTTATAGTAGATCAAGGCCCACACCCGATGTGATCCGTCACAGCACACGCGTTCCTACTATCTGAAAACCATCCTGTATTGTGATTGGGGAGAGGACCGAGCCTGAAGCGGAAGATTCCAGGAATGACTCTTTGTACATCAAAGTTTTTACAATTATGTGTCACATTAAAAATATATAGCACTCCAACAAAGTAGTAGGAATATAAAACTTTAATAACATATAAATATATACAACAAAACAAAAACAGTAAAAACATTTAAACAACGAAGAGACCGTGGCAATTTCTTTTTAATTATCCAATAGATTTATTGAAATTGACAGCACCAATAATGAAATATTCTTGTCAGTAGCGGTCTGTTGTGCGAATAGTTCCAAGGCAGCAGAACGCGCTGAAATCTAGATGGCACGAAAGTGATGTCTAGCAAGTTGCCGCCCAGCAAATAACGGCGTGGGGCGCCGCGGGGGTGAGTGAGTCCAGTAGGCACCACAGCTATTCTTACCGGCAGTGCAGAATTACTGCTGGGGACAATGCCTGTGCTGTAGCAGGGTCACAGCAGAAACAAAAAGGATTCTGTTGAAGATGTTGTTGGTTTTCAATTTGAAAACAGTTCTGGTGTCAACTGCTATGCTAATGTAGTGGTTAATGTTTTGTTTTCTCTAGAAAATGTAAAAGAGGGGGAGGCAGTCCAAAGTTCCGTTAAAAGGGCAAAGGAAAGGATCGGTGGTTTGAACTATCAGTCAAAAAGGGGAGGGGGTGCAATAATTTTTCCTACCGGGTCACACTGTGCTTTCACCGGAAGTGAGGTCTGCAGGATTGTAGTAATTCAAAGTGAGGCTGGCGCCAGCATGGGAGCGCCGACGTCCCGCGGATACAGTTTCGTCACTCCACGGGCGATCATGGCAGTCATTCCCCATCGGGGGTCGGAGACTCCCGCGGCTCCTCTAGAATCTTCAAGGTCGTGGAGGACTACGGTGGTGGAGTCAACCAGTGACCGGGCCATTTCTTTATGTTGGGCCCGCTCTTGCCAGGTCGACCGCCATTTTGAGAGTTCGGCAGCTACCGGCGATCGCGGGGTCACATGAGCGGACGGGCTCCACCCTGCCGGGCGAGACGTTGCAGCATGGCCACAGTGGAAGAACCGTTATCTAGGTCGTTCCGAAACTGTGCAGCACTGGAGTTGTTAGGATGCCACCGCCTGGAGCGCTGAGGGTGCAGCTGGGAAGCCTCCACCTGGGGAGGCGGGAGAGGCCTGTTCGCACCGTCTCTCCCTCCCAGTGCACCCCACGGCGTCTCGCTTGAGATTTGTTATGGCCGGACCAGGCGATGAGGACGAGGGGGGGTCGGAGGCATGTGCAAGACATCCCCCTCCAGTGTTGTCGCAGCCATTATAAAAGAAAGAAGTGTCCCGTCCGTCTTCGGGCCGGGCTTCCGGTGGATGTCGGCCGGACGCCCCTGGCTCTGGCCCCATGAACGGGTTTCTTGGTTTATCGGCTGCAGCCGGATCCCGTCGGCCTCGGCCCCCCGACCGTTGGTGGTCGGACCGGAAGAGCATGTGGCGGGACTACCTGCAACTCTCAAGGGCCACCGCGGCCGGACTGGGAGAGAGAGGGGAGGGTCGAGGAGACATTCCCCCCCCCTGCAACTGTTCAGCGTTGTAAAGGCAATCCCCTGGCCGGGTCCCGCTGGTCTCGGCCTCTCCTCCGGCTACACCCTACGTTAGGATCTCCTGGCCGAGGCGTGGCAGCAGAACCTGCCTTATATGGGCTGCTCCCGGCTGGGCGTAGCCGGAACCCTGCCCCACCTTGGAAGTTTCCAGAGTGGGGGTGGATGTTCTACTGACTTGCATTTTCCCTAGTCTATCGATTTTTTTGGCGTGGCAGGCGGTGGGACAGCGAGGGGTGATTTGGTTTCTCTTACTGTTTTTCTGGTCTCTCACCACTGGCATATTTTAACGTTTTCTTGTTTCTAGGACATTAATAGGTTTTATCATTACGTTATGTTATCGTTTCTTTGTTCGTTGTTTAATAAAAGTTCATGTTCATCAGTGGCCTACTGATTTTCGTTTTCCTATTTTTTTCTTTCCAGGTTGTTTCATGGTAAAGTTTCTGTTAACAGGATACAGTGATCACTTCGTTATTATTGCATATGTCCTTTTCACTAGGGGTGCTCTCTGGTCGGGCCAGATGACGTATCTCTAGTAAATGGTCCGGGTGAAAAAGGTGCATCAATCAGTGGGGAGTAGATAGGCATGACAGATTACAACGGGGGAGAACGGTCCGCATTACGTACCCTTTCACTACTTGCAAAGATTTTCCTACGTTTATTTGCAAACAGGGAATACCTCCAAAAAGAACTAATTCCCAAACAGTCAATGTTCGGACAATCAATCAATCAATGAGGAATGAAATAGGTACGACGTGTTAAAGGCTTGCGTTACCTACCCTTCACTATCTGCAAAGGGAGATAGAATATTCCTATTCTTCCTCGTTTGCAGGTAGAGAAGATCGTTAAGAGAATTAACTTCGAACAATTCAATGCTCGATTGAAACAATCAACAAGGGGTACTGTGAACACAAATGAACGCCACTTATATACATACGCATTGCTATTTTCAACAGGTTGTTCCTAATGTTTCTATTTTAGCGAGGTCAAAAGAGATCCCATTAGTGGCCTACTGATTTTGCTCGATTCCTTTTATTTTTTTACACGATTTTTCGCTATCTGCAAAGACTAAACAGAGTATTGCGACTCTGTGCTTGTTTGTAAATAGAGAATGAACCAAAGAGAACAATCAATCAAATGGAGAGAGAAGCAGGCACGACGGATTACAAAGGGGGAAAGGGCTGCATTAACTACCCTTCACTATCTGCAAAGAGAGAGTACTCCTAATAGAAATGAGGGGTGGGGGGCAGCAATCAAAGCAGATCAGTGTGCATAAACACGAAAAAAAAAATTCTTACCACGTACTTGACATTCGACAGCTTATGATATTTGCTATTAAAAAACCATTGAAATTCACTGAAAAAACCATAGGTTATAGACCATATATAGTTAGGAATTAGCATTTACAAAACCTTGAAAATTCACTGAAAAAACCATAGGTTATAGACCATATATAGTTAGGAATTAGCATTTAAAAAACCTTATTTTACTCACACAAAACCATTGAAATTCCATATATAGTTAGTTGCACTAACTATATATTGCGCACCCGCAATCCACTGCTGATGATGTCACATATTACATCATTCATGACATGGTCAGTGACATCACTGATGACATCACTGATGACATCTCAAATGACATCACTGATGACATCTCATTTGACATCAATGACCACATCACTGATGATATCATTCATGTGACAATACAATGCATCTCCTCACATTTTAATATAACCTCTGTTTCACCCAGTGTTAAAAACAGAGTATAATTTTTGAAACCATTGACACACCAATACTAGTTACTACATACGTACTCACTGATTCCTACGTCTACACACACATTCACTCATTCACCCATACAATCATTCATACATACAATCACTCATGTTTACAACACAATCATATGCACTCATACACCTATACAGACACTCACACTCTGCCACTCATCCATGGAGTTACTCACACACCTAGTCAGTCCTGTAAAGAATCAATCACACTTCCATTTTCTACTCTATACAGTTAAACATAGAGCACCTTACGTTTTCAACCATATACTAACACATACTTACTCTCTTATACAATCATTGATACAAGTACACATTGATCTGTACAGAGTCACACACCTCCCATCCAGCCACACACACACTCAGTCTCCCATGCAAATACTTGGGCAATCAATCAATAACCCATATAGTTACTCATATAGCTACTGATCAACACATGCAGCAGTTTACAGAACAACAGACATAATGATGCACAAATTAAGACAGTTTAGTCACTAACCCATGCACTCAGTGAGACACATTTAATCACTCACTCATACATTCAGTCATGCACCTACTAAATCCTTCGTCCAGACACTTATACATCCACTCATTCTTCAATATGTAAGACATATTTTAACTTTACAGAAACATAGTCACTGGATGTTGTCATCAGTGATGTCATCAGTGATGTCATTTGAGATGTCATCAGTGATGTCATCAGTGATGTCACTGACCATGTCATGAATGATGTAATATGTGACATCATCAGCAGTGGATTGCGGGTGCGCAATATATAGTTAGTGCAACTAACTATATATGGAATTTCAATGGTTTTGTGTGAGTAAAATAAGGTTTTTTAAATGCTAATTCCTAACTATATATGGTCTATAACCTATGGTTTTTTCAGTGAATATATATATATATATATATTACCTACTGGCGGTCGCCAGTAGGTAGTTATAGTTAGGATTGTTTTCCATAGGAAATCCGCAACATTCTATTGGGAATAACTTTGGCGCTGGTGGACAAATGTTCGCAAATTTCTCAAAGAAGATGGCCCGCTCCGCGTTGCTCCTTCCCTGAAAGTTTGGGGGGGATTCGTCAAGCGGGGGCCGAGATATTTGGGGGGTCCCAAAACGTGTTTTCCCTATGTTAATTTCCTTAGGGCGGTTGGACTCACTTTTAGCCCGAACGGCTGAATGGATTTCCACCAAACTTGGCAAAATTGTAGGGACTGGTATCCCGATGTGCCTTTGCTATGTCTCAAGATATGTGCTTCAGTGGATTTTGAGTAATTTAGGTTCAAAAAAATATATATATCTATAAGCGCGCCCCGGTACGCGCACCAGGGCGTGTACCAGCGCGCTACGCGAGTTCACGAGCGGAAAGCTGATTGGCTCTCGGGTGTCTATCAACATTCCAAACAGTCAGGAGCGGCCACCATCTTGTGTCTAGGTAGGATCGAGACACAAGAGGTGGCAAAAACAAAGGGGGAAATGACTAAAAGGGAATAGGTAGACCCCCCCTGAACCCCTAGGTTTGATGTAGGGGCCATAAAAGGGTCCCGCGGGGCAAAACAAAAAACAATTCGATTTTCGAGGGGGGAGGGCCCGGTACGCGCACCGGGGAGCGCACCGGGGAGCGTACCCTGGAGAAAAAAGAATGACAGAGTTTTCAAAAAATTTAGCATTTTTTTATAAATTAGAGGTAGTTCTAAAAAGAACTGTTTGTTTTATTCTTTTTGTTGTTTTATATTTCTTTTATTGTTTTTTTGAATTTTTTTACTTTTTTTGGCTTTTATGAAGAATTTTATATTTTTTTGTATTTTTTATGGGGACAAACAAAAAACAGGGAATTTCTAAACGGCTCAACTGGAGCAAAAAAAACAAGAGAAAATTAAGGCTTCTTTCGGCACTGATGGTTGTCACCAGCAAGGTTGATGAGATTAATACTTTGCTCACCATAGGTAATTGTTTTTCCACAAACAATGCAAACGATTTTGTACCCACCAAACTTGGTTTGTATGTTTGCCATCATCTCCCTTGCCTCTGGACCCGATGGAGTGGGTTCTTTGGTTGTTGAGGTTCTGGAAGACGATTGGGGAAGGTTTCTGCACAGTTCTCTCACCTCTGCTGCAGAATAGTTATTGGGATGCAATCGTTGCATGTGGCGAATCATTGTGTGATTGCCAAATGAATATTTTTTGGCAGGATTCCCCCTGGATAGTACAGCGTCACAGATGAGACAGGTCACCTTTGCAGCGTTTGTATGGGGGATTGTCTTCTGGCAGGATCTGCCTTCTCTCTTCCTCCTCTTCCTCTTCCTCCTCCTCTTCTTCTTGACCACCAATGTGATGTTCTGGTGGTCCTTGTGGTGGTGGTAGTGGTGGTGGGGCAGATGCTCCAGTTGCTGATAGTACTGTAGCCATATCTCTAAGAAAGAAGCAGGTCTTCCTCACTCAAACAACATAGTGAGAATGAGGAAAAAAGGTGGCGGCTTTCATCATTTGGAAAACAAAACTGTTCTGAACCAATGAAAAGTGTTATTTTCAAGGCACATGATCCGGGCTTTCATCATTTGGAAACCAAAACTGTTCTGAACCAATGAAAAGTGTTATTTTTAGGGCACATGACCCGACGCGCTTACGCTACGCGCCCGGAGCGCGCCCGGCGGCGCGCCCGGCAGCGCTTACGTTGCGCGATCGTATGCGCTCGGGTGCTTCCGGGTGCGCTTACGCCGTGTGTCATAAGACGCATCACGTTTCTACGCGATATGTCACGATGTTGTTTTCGTTCGCGGCAATAGCGCTAACGGGACGCTCACCGGTACGCACACCCGGGCGCGCCGAAACACTGCGGGGAGCGCACCAAGGCAAAAAAAAATAAAAAAAGGGAAAAATATACATTAAAAAAAGTATTATATAAATATACAATATAGGATTTATTATAAAAATATTATATTTCATAGCTATAGAAATTAGCTATTAAAAACATATGAAATTCACTGAAAAAAACTTAGGTTTGAGGCCCTATATATCGTTAGGAATTAGCATTTACAAAACCTATGAAATTCACTGAAAAAACCATAGGTTTCACACCAGTTATAGTTAGGAATTAGCATTTAAAAAACCCATGAAATTCACTGAAAAAACCATAGGTTTCACACCAGTTACAGTTAGGAATTAGCATTAAAAAAAACTATTAAATTCACTGAAAAAAACATAGGTTTTACACCAGTTATAGTTAGCTGGAAATTTTACTCGCATAAAACCATTGAAATTCCCACGTTATAGTTAGTTGGACTCACTATAACTTGCGCGTGCAATGCACTGCTGATGAAGTCATATATTACCTCACTCATGACATGGTCAGTGACATCACTCATGACATCACTGATGACACCATCCTTGTGACAGAGGGACAGACCTCCTTTCACTGTAATGTAACCCTTGAAACGCATATTCAAAAATAGAAACAAAAATTTTCAAAAAAATGGAGATACCATACCGGTTACAACAACCAATTCAATAATTCCACCATCTATATACACATCCACTCATTCACCAACAGTTCTATATAGTCACTCATACATATACTCACTCATGATATGTAGTGATACACCTATACATCCTGTTACACACCGACAGTCATCCAAAAGATACTCTCACACATACTCATACATACAAGTAAACTATTGAACATTCTTTTTTTTGCATATACAGCTATACACACACTACCACCTTACTTCTAAGGAAACTTACACATACTTACTCTCTTAAACAATCACTTATAGAAACACATACTTATTTAAACAGGAACTCTTACAATCCCTCACTCTCACATATACTCACTTATATACATCAATATTCACATATACTACATTAAAACATATGTAGTTACTGATAAAGACACTAGTGAGACAGTCATTCACTCACTAACACACACATATACACACTCATCCACCCATACAGTACTGCACATATGTTGTCTTCAAAACACATACAAAGATAGAGTCTGTCATTCATGCATCTATGTGCTAAGTAATACCCCCACTAAACCATACAAACACTCATACTGATACTAAGAAAAACATCTAATAACCCATATACATACACATGTAGCTACTCACCAACCCATGCAGCCACTTATACACAAAGTGAAACACTAATACATATATTTAAATATTTAAACATTGCTCTCTAATATATGTATTCACTAAGATACACTTAATGAACCAGTTAACCAATTAATTTAAAAAAAAAAATCTATGTAAACACTTATTTAAACATTTATTCTTCCATCAACTTTTACATATACTTATATAACACATATTTATTTTTCAGAAAGACACACATTCACTGGATGGTGTCATGAGTGATGTCATGAGTGATGTCACTGACCATGTCATGAGTGATGTAATATGTGACGTCATCAGCAGTGCATTGCACGCGCAAGTTATAGTGAGTGCAACTAACTATAATGTGGGAATTTCAATGGTTTTATGCGAGTAGAATTTCCAGCTAACTATAACTGGAGTACAACCTATGGTTTTTTCAGGGAATATATATATGTATTGCCAACTACTGGGTCCAAGATTCTAAAAAAGTCCACATATAACATACAATGATAAGTTAAGAACATTGTAATGCACTTCAGGTGCGTGTTATGAAAACACCAACTTCGATGTCTGAAAAAGTGATGATCATTACCATATTATATATATATTACATAAATATTTAACCAATTGTGGCATAGAGCATGTATATTTCAAAAGCCGTAGGTACACTATAAAGACACATGTTAGGATGGAATATTTAAGCAATTGTAAACCGTTCTGATGGCGAGCATGAGATAAGTTATTGAAATAAATAGTGAACCAATCTTAATAGCGAGCTCCATTAGAAACAACAATCCCCCAAAAATTGGCGATAAATATGTCCCAGCTCTCACCTGTCGTTTACGTGCGCAGTCCCTCGTCCCGGACATCCATATTTACAGTGGCAAAAATTCACAAGAGTGTGTGTGTGCTTTTAAACTGGCAGGGACACAGAAGCGAAAACAGATTGTACAATTTGTAACCATGGCTATCAGCAAACATCCCGCCCTGGCTGAAACTCCGTACATGATGGGGCAGCCATATTGGGTAGGAATATGAAATGAAAACTGTTTTACATAGCCAATAAAAAGTAAAAAGAGAAGAAGGGAAAGGAAAAAGAGCATATGAACAACCCAATACTGTTGATTGTTTTAGGCCATACAAAACAATATATGTGTGGGGGGGGCAGCCATTTTGGAAAAGATACCAGCTGTTCTATATACTTAAGTTGCTGAAAACAATGAAAAATGAGAAGAGGGTACTCATACCCTAGAGTCCAGCGGTTAGGTGTTTGACATCTTGTTTGAGCACAAGACGTCAGAAGCTGCACTAAGCCTGTTTCTGGAGTCACAACCCAAACTGCTACAACTGGGCCTGGACTAGACTCTGCAGGTGGCCTGAGCTTGCATCTGTCCTGGCCCCTAAATGTTGTTCCAGAGGTGCTGGGGCTCATAAAAGCAACCAAGATGAACTGTGCAAGAGAATTTCAAAATGTTGGCCTCAGAAAATAATTCAACTTCTAAGACCTCTAGAACATCAGGGTGACCACACGGCAAATGTTGCACATTTTAAGAGGACTTTATCATATGTGATTTCAGTCTTGCCTTGTTGCCTTGCTGCTATAGCTTGCACCAAAAACGAGAGTAAGGGGAAGATTTACTTGATTCCCACGGAGCACAGTGCAGCAGCTGCAAATACTGCACCGTGCTGCAGAAGACGCAGAGAGCAGGAGAACGCCATATTTACTGAAAATGCCCCTCCCTATTGCCAGTGCATAAATATGCTGCTGTGCACCACGGGCACATCTTTCCACCATAGTGTGTGGTATATAAATAAATAATACCGGATCTAGGTTTGACTGGACATAGCAATAACAGATAGCTCAATAAATAAGAGTCAAGATTCGAGGTAGTAGGAGTTTGCAGGTTTAATACAGCATAAAGGACAGGAACAGGACAACCTGCACGGGAACAGGATGGCAGCGCTGCCGGGGGCAGGATTGGACTGGCGTAACATTTAATAACAGTACACAAGCATATATACTAAAACAGTTGCATTACAATGAATACAGTAGGCGGAGCAGTGGGTGTGGTCAATAGCAGTCGCGAAAGATAAGGGTGAAAGTAGGTGTAACAGGAGGCGTATACATAGACATGTGATGTAAACGTAACAGAATATGTCATAAATGGGGCGGAAACATGGAGGGGGCTACCTAAGGAGCCGGGACCTCTAACCTAATGGTGCGCGCAAACTGACAATGACGTGTTACTAGGAGAAGCTGGGGGCTATGAACTCTGTGCTAGGAGCAGAGACTGAAGTCTGGAGAGTCAGGGCGACATGTACCTAAACAATATCTAGTATCTGATGTTTAGAGGACATGTTGATATAAACTAAGAGTCAGGAGGGGAGAGGCTAACAGACTCTAAGACTGGAGCATGCATTATTCTACATGTAGTGTGTGTTGAAGAATATAAAATGACCATTAATACAGTATTTCTCCTACATGGAGACGTAAAGGCTAGACAATGACGGAAACTATTGATGCGATTCAGTAGCTTAGGAATGCAGAGAAGGAGGGCTGGACTGATAACTAGAATCATAACATACTCTTGGCAGACTCGTAGGCAGAGCCAGGCCGAGCCGGGCACTGTGAGGCAGGAAGTAAGTGAAGGGTCGAGGATACAGGTGGGGGCTGTATCGCTCCTCAGCGAGGGTTCAGGAGACAGGAGCTGAATCTGGTGTCCGGGCCCTTTTGAGGCCTAGAAACGGGGACTTTACAATGAAATAACGTGCACACTGAGAAACATGGCAACGTAGCTTTACATAGGCCTAATACTCGTAGCTTTCACGAGAACTGGAAACTGGCATACTAGAGATGGACACAACTGTAATTGCGTCTTTAATCAAACATGGGGAATACATATGCATATTAATCATGCACACATAACATAAGATGGGGAACACGTAGGGACACAGAACATGGCAAAATTTACTTTTCCACATTCCCTCCTTGTCACTACGTTTCCATCAGGAAACATCAATATTCATGATACCATCTATCATTTCATACAGTATCATTTGCTCGTCTCGAATTTTCTTGGAACGGGATTTAGGACGGGACTTGGGACTAGGAATACAAGAGGTAGCACAAATGCCACAAATCGCAGGGCCACATTGTATACAGAGGCAGCAACTGAATATGATCGCTACTGCAATACCTAGAAAAGACAATACTTTCCATCCCCAGGCGGAAATTATATTCCAGAACCAACCGGACCATGTCCGGGTGCCTGGATCTTGGTGTAACATATGGGCAATTTTATGGAGTCTGGTTATAGCTGAATAAACAGACGGCGCGTTATTAGGAATGAAAATGCAGCAACTAGATCCGATGACTCTACATGCCCCGCCCCTATCGGCCAGTATGACGTCAAGGACGAGACGATTCTGGAGCACAACAATTCTCATAAAGGATTGCTCCTCGGTTAAATTACCTAGAGCAGAAGTAGTCTCAATCACTACTGCTTCAAGGGTTCTGGTTAATCTACGTATCAGTTTACTATTCACGACAGTACCTAAATAGGGAAAGACACCTTTATTGATATCTATGTATTGTTCTAGGGCAGTTTCAGTATAATCGACAATCGGGAGGTCTCTCTTGTGTCTAGTATGTACTAGGTGGGAATTCCTATGATAGTCAGGTGGGGCTAGAAAAACTGGTGGCAGTAGGAAGGCAATGTAACAGGTTCCCTCCCAATCGAGGGGCAGACGAACATATGCGGTCTGACCACAAACAAAATAAGAATGACGTGAAGCTTTAAAAATAGATTTCCTACTGTCACTATACTTGACAATAGTAGTACAATCACTATGTCCTACAGGTACGGAACCATTCTTTCGGACACATAATTCACCTTTTACTGGTAGTACTGACATAGCAGGTAAGTCTGGAGTAGTATCAGACTGAACATTCAGGACCATGAAATTCGAAGAATAATTACCTAAATTATAAACTTCATTTTCT
Organism: Lissotriton helveticus; assembly: GCF_964261635.1. Lineage (NCBI taxonomy): Eukaryota > Metazoa > Chordata > Amphibia > Caudata > Salamandridae > Lissotriton > Lissotriton helveticus. Next base: position 140,061,451 of record NC_136064.1, read on the forward strand.
AGATCTAACCCTGTTCTGTGGGGAAGACCTTGCTTGTCTGGAAAACATGTACTGTTAAGAAAAGACATATCTGTTGAGGATGACGTTAACGTGGACCATGCTCCACACGAACCATTATGTGAAAATGGATAAGGAAAGAGTGGCAGAACTCCCTTCGGTGTCTGGAAAGGGGGGAGTCGACCACACACCCAACAATTAGTGGCATTGCTGGTCTGGTGTGAGTAATGTAACATGCGGATAAAGGAATTATTACGCATAGCAAGACGATAAGATAGTTCATGAGGAGGTAGATCACTAAACGTGTGCTCTACCGTAGCATTAGCAGACTTATTTACATGAGAAACTGGAAAACACAAATAAAAAGCATAACTTGTGCAGGTAGTCATAAGGCTGAAAAACAATATGAAACTTAGAAAAACGATACATCGGATTGAGTTTTGACTAACTCTCTCACTATGGGGGTCTATTTTATACATGTCAGAAACCGGTCTAACCGTTTCACCTAGGGGAGGACTTAGACAATCAAACTGGCTGACTTATTTTACTAGACCTTAATTTTAGCTTATACTCCTGTTGCGGAGTTTTCTCTAACAGGGAGGGTTTAGTATCATTGTCTTTTGCGGGACAGTCCTTAAGAATAGTACTTTGGCAATCCTTAAAATCCTCGGAAATGTTCTTTGAAACAGTCTTTAGTCCGTAAAATCTTTTCACATGAGACAGGTGGACCCAGCCCTTCCTGCCTTCCAGCTTGACGGCAGTACGGGTGGCCAGGAGGACCTGCTTGGGCTCTTTCCAGCGGGGCTCCAGCGGACTTGAACGATCAAAATTCCGGACAAGAACCATGCATCCGGGAACGATTTCATGCGGTGCCACCTCGGTATTGTCTGGAAATGCGGCGGCAACCTGTGAACGACAAGAGTGTAGGGCAGACATCAAGGAAGCTAGGTAATCTGTCAGCATATTACTTGAAACATCGGTAATACTTCGAGGTCTAGGTGTACCCCACATGTTAGGGGGGCGGCCGAATACGACCTCATACGGGGACAGACCTGATCTGGAATGTGCGACCATGCGCATATAAAACAAGGCGACTGGCAGAGCTACTAGCCAGTCCACACCTTTCTCTTTACATATTTTAGCAATGCGGATTTTCAGGGTCTGGTTATGTCTCTCTACGAGACCGGCTGCTTCTGGATGGCGTACACAATGGAACTTCCACTGGTACCCTAACAAAAGGGAGACATGTTTCATGAGTTCAGATGAGAATGGCTGGCCGTTGTCAGAATATACGACTCTAGGGAGTCCATAACGGGGGAAGAATTCACGAACCAACTGTTTGGCAGTGGTCGCGGCTGTGTAATCTGGGACTGGATATGCTTCTGTCCACCTGGACAAAGCGCATACAACTACAAGGACATACTTGAAACCTCGACATCGCTCCATCTGAATATAATCCATCTGGAGGACTTCAAAAGGGTGGTCAGGGGGCTGGAATCCACCTTGTTCCACCGGGACACTTTTACCTGGATTAAACTGGCAACATATCATACAGGTACGGACTTTCTGCTTGGCTGCAGCTCGTAAATGCTTGTTGAACCAAATGTTCTGGATACTGTCTAACATAGCTTTTTCTCCTAAATGTGCTGGACTATGTGCGGTATTGATAATGACTTGAACCATAGAGTCGGGGAGAAACCATGTGGCTCTACCCTTCGTTACCCATCCCTGATCTGTCTGGACCCCTCCTTGTTCGGACCATTTCTTGATTTCTTCGGGAGTAGCATGTAACTGGATATCTATGACATCTTGAGTAGGGTCCTTAACTGTCATACAAGTAGTCGGAGCTGGAGTATGTGTCTGTGTCGGATTAACTGAAATGTCTGGAGTCTGTGCTGTAAGCTTGGCTGTGCGATCTGCTAGATCATTACCTTGAGAAATAATGTCAGTAACTTTCGTATGTGCTTTGCATTTCATGATAGCAATAGATGTCGGTAAATGTATGGCATCTAACAGAGCTTGAATAAGGAGACCATGCTGAATCTTGGTCCCATGAGAAGTCATGAAACCTCTTTCCTGCCAGAGTACTCCAAAGTCGTGTACGACTCCGAATGCGTAGCGTGAATCTGTATAAACATTAACTTTCAGGTTCTTGGCGTGTATGCAGGCTTGGGTCAGAGCAACTAGCTCTGCTGCTTGAGCAGACAGGGTGTCAATACGGTGTGTTTCTATAACTTCAGTGTCAGTAGTCACTGCATACGCGGCTACTAGTTCTCCTGTACTTGTTCTCATACATGAACCATCCACATAAAGTGTCAGGTCGGGATCTGGTAATGGAATATCTGTCAGATCTTGTCTTGGCTTTGTCATAGTGTTAACTACTTCCACACAGTTGTGTGTGGCAGGATTCGAATTAACTGACGGTAACAGTGTAGCAGGATTTAGAACGTTGCAGCGTCTGATTTCTATGTGTGGCTGGAACAGTGTCAATTCATAACCTGTTAAACGTGCAATTGTCAAGTGTTGAGTCTGTGTACGGTTTAAAAGAACTTCCACGGAGTGTGGAACTTGTACTGTCAAGGAATGTCCTAATACTATGGAATCACTTTGTCTGATAGCTAGTGCTGTGGCTGCAACTGACTTAAGGCACGCAGGCAGAGCCTGGGCTACAGGATCTAGTGTGCTCGAAAAATAAGCACAGGGCTTGTATTGTCCTGCTTGATCTTGTGTGAGAACAGATAATGCTGTACCTTCGCGTTCTGTGACGAAAAGTGTAAAAGGCTTACTGTAGTTCGGTGTAGCTAGAACTGGAGCTTGGCATAAAGCTTTCTTTAACTCATTGAAACTAAGTGTATGTTCAGATGTCCAAGGGAGGACAGTCGATAGGGCTGCCTCCTGTGTCGTTAACTGTATCAGTGGTTTAGCTAGAAATGCATACTGAGGAATCCATTGTCTGCAATAAGAAGTAAGGCCGATAAAAGCACGTACCTCCTTCTGTGTCTTGGGCTGAGGAAGACTCGCAATTAACTGGATACGGTCTGGTGTCAACTGCCTACCCCACTTGGACAGCAAGTGGCCTAAGTAGATCACTTGCTGTACACAGAATTGAAGCTTTGAAGGGGACACCTTGTGCCCCATCTCGGCAAGGAAATACAAAACTGTAAGTGATGCTCGCTCGCAAGCACGTTCAGAACGGGCTGTGATCAGTAGATCATCGACATACTGGAGCAGGGCAGTGTTAGTTGGCATGTGAATGTTGTCTAGTTGTCTCTTAAGTGCTTGACTGTAAATAGTAGGACTTTCTGTGAAACCTTGAGGAGCTCGTGTGAACATATAGCTCCTTCCATTTAAACAGAATCCGAAAAGAAACTGGCTGTCTGGATGAATGGGGACACTGAAAAACGCGTTCTTGAGGTCTATGACTGTAAAAAATGAGGCTTCGGAATCAATGGCTGTCAATAGGGAAGAGATATCTGGGACAACTGGATACTGGGGAATAATACATTTATTAAGTTCTCGTAGGTCAATCACTAATCGATATACTGGCGGTGCATTTGGATCAGTACGTTTCATGACTGGAATGATCGGAGAATTACATACATTGGAGTCAGTTTCTACAACTACTCCTTGAGCCATGAGCTCGTCAATAATTTTGGATAAGGCTGCTACAGCCTCAGGTGGCAATCTGTACTGTCTGATTCGTGGTAACACTACACCTGGTTTGAGAGTCACACGATGGGGTGTGATTTGCATGAAACCTACATCAGTTGGACCTTGCGCCCATAGATGCTGCGGAACATTAGACAATCTCGGATCAAAATCTCGTAATACATAGTGACCCTTGAAGTCACGTAGAAACAGGCGTATTCCCTCTGGGGAGCAGCAAATAACTGCACCTAATTCTTTCAGTGTTTTAATGCCTAACACATTTTCTGGACATGACTTCGTAAGTAACAGATCAGTAGTGCGGGACAATGGACCTACTTCTAGAGTAACTGGCTTAGATATCTCGTTTACAATAGGCTTTCCTGAAAATCCAAGGGAAACATTTCTAGAGCCTGAGAGCGGAGCCCCTGGAACTTCGGCGTGACTGATGGTGGTCCTACTTGCCCCTGTATCAATCAGAAACTTTCTGTCTTTCCCTAGTACTTGACTATGAACATAGGGACCTTCTTGATCTACAGGAATCTCGATGAGAGGCAAGCCTACCTCCCTCTCTAGGCTGTTTCATGAATATGGCTGATACTCTGGATACTCAGACTGTGCATACTGGTACATCTGCTGTGTAACATGCTGTGTTGCAGCAATAGGCTGCGGTGCTGGAACTGTCTGTTGTGCATTCTGTGGCTGAGAAGTCTGTGAAACTTGTTCTTGTCTAGGCGGACGTGGTCTTTCTTTAGTTTTACCAGTGGCTATATTATGTTTCAGAACTGCACACTCGTTTATAAAATGACCTGGCTGTTTACAATAATTGCATGTCCCTTTAACGGGAGCTGCAGGATGACTGGCTTGATTCGTACCCCTCTTCTGACTGTCTTGAGGAACAGATTGTGCAACTAGTACTTTCATTTTCGTGTCTTTCATACGTTTTCTTTCGTGTTCTTGCTCTTCTCTGATTCTATTCTGGTGGTACTGAAGCATCTGTAACATCTGGGACGGGGTACTAGCTTGCCATGTACTTTCGACTTTCAAAACTCGATTCTTAACTTGTGGACTTGAATTCTCGACTAATTTAGTAACAAAGAGATGAGGGTATGACTCGCTACTTGTCTTGAGGCCACTGTTTATAATAAAACATTTTTCAAATCTAGAATAAAAATCACTAGTGTCTTCATCTTGTTTCTGTTTACAGGCTGAGATTGCATCCTAGTCTTCCTTTTTAGTGGCTAATAATCTGGGCAAAACTTGTATTAACAGTTCTGGTAATTCTTTACATTTCTCTCCAAGACCGGTACCTGGTACTCGTATCTTATCTTCAGCTTCTAGAACTGCCCAATCGATCTTTTTCTCTCCCACCTCCCATTCTTTTTCCTTGAGTTTTTCATATATGCCTGCGGGCAACAGGACTTTTAACATTTTAATTATATCTGGATACGTGTATTCTCCCATACGGAGCATGTCTTTTAATTCTCGGTGGAACCCTGCTGGATCTTTGTCATGACAGGGAATTAATTTCTTCATTTCTAGGAGTTCCATCTTTGTAATCGGAGTGTAAACAAATACTCTTTGCATTTCACCATCCGCTGTCCTAACTGGGTGTACTTCTCGTAACGGATTCTGTCTATCTATGTAAAAGGGTTTACTTTCTGGAGGTGAGACATGAACAAAATGCGGGTTCAGGAACGTTCTATATTTGTGGCGTTGTTCTAGAATGACACTAATTAAATCGGTACCTAAACCTTTCCATCTATACTGGAGTAACTCGTTCAGGACATCGTGTAACGGACCTGGATCAGAATGTTGACCCTCATACAGAGTAATGAGGTGCTGGATCATATACATACCCACCAGTCGTTGCTCGGCTGGGGGCAATTTCAGAAACATTTGTGCCACTATTTCGTCTGGAAAAGTGGTAGAATCAGTAATCCATCGGACTGCTGATCGGGCTAGTTCTTGTTCATGCATAGTACTTAACTCACTATAACCGATTTGTGATTTCAGAATTTGATCGGTAGCTTGAAATACTTGTTCTAGAGAACCTTGTTCTGGTGCTGGGTGATGAAAAACTGACTTGTGTTCTAGGCGTAAATGGCGGTCTGGAAATCTAGATTTTCCTACATACGCTATTCTGGCGGGATTCTCGTCCTCTACCTCTTCAGTAGAAGAGTCATTCTCTTTCTCGCTTACTTGTGCTGCTTTACGTTGTTCATGTAACTTTATTATTTCTTTACGAATTCTCTTGTACATACTCTCTATACTACTGATGGTTCTGTGCTTACCCTCGGCTATATTATCACTCCACCTTGTCAGGATTCTCATTTCGGCCGGATCTTTGGTCGGATAATCTTGTTCCCTTATTAAACAATTAATCAGAAACTTTAATAACATGAGCTGGATCTCAGCTTTCCTTTGAGACATGGCTTCACCAATACTTTCTGGATCATCCCTTGTACGGATGAAACGATATATTCTGTCTAGATCTTCTTTCATATTCTGTAGGGTGTCCAAGTACCCGGTCACCCGTCTTACACGGATGGAATATATAACTGTACTATCATCACCTGCAACTGGATCATAGCGGCATTCAGTAAGGGCTCGTCGGATATCTGCAACGGACTTATATTTGGGCGTACGCTGTAACGCACTTTCATGTAACTCGACTAACGTTACTCGTTGGTGTGGTGGCGGGGTACCAGGAGGACCTCCTCCTGCGGCCCCTATACTGGAATCGTCGACTGATACTCTTCGTGCTGGCAGAGTGGGAAATTGTAGTGTAGGCTGGACCGGGGGTATCGTAGCAGGTACTCCGGTGTCTGGAGGAGCAGGATTTACATTATTTACAGGGACTGGCGGAACAGGATTTGCATATTCTGGGACTGTGTCGTCCAAGTAGGACGAGATGAAAATATCAGCTGCGGTCGGTTTGTGACGTAGCTTGGTCGGAACTAATGGTGGCGGAAAATTACTGGAGGCCTCCGGGGTTGCTTTTGGCAAGCCCTCGGCAAGAAGAGGATACATACCCTTAATGAGGGCATGCCTCTGTCTGTCTGACTGTTCGGTTTTGACTCGTTCACCTATCTCGATTAATTCCCTTTCTTGGGTTCGTTCTAAGGATTCTCTACTTAATTCTGACTTTCTGATTTCTTTTTCGGTTCTTTTATGAGATTCTTTGCGCCATAACTCGATGGCATCTTTCTGTGACTGTCTGGCTTTCTTTTTCCATAATGCTTCTTCTACTCGCATGATGCACTCGGCATCCCATGTACCCGATACGGGCCATCTATACTTTTCTTCTAACTGTTTGGTATACTCTACCCATAAATCTAGATATAATATGGCACTTATGCCATGCTTCTGATACATAAAGTGACCTGGACTGTCCCTAGGCGGGACAGGAACTGCTGCTTCTAACAGACCTTTTCTAGTTCCTAACTGACGTAGTCTGGAAAATAACGGCATGACTGAACTGTAATCTGGACACAATTACAATACACAATGAACACGATAATTACACCACTCTCATACCACGACATTAAAATACATGAAGAACATTTAAAATAACAGTTCGAACAGAATACCACCTGGAATACTGAAAACAGAATACATGAATTTCCTCGAGAACAGGACTGACTGGAACAGAAACTAGATGCACTGCTAAAACAGTACGAAACTTACCGGTCTCATAAAGAGACACGTCAGGACCCGCATCCACCGAAGTGGGCACTTCGTTTTGGGATCTGTGTACCACCAAACCCCACGGACCAGAGACAATTAGATTGACCCTGTCTAGATACTACCCCAGCAACGGTACTCACCGGGCAGCAAGAACGGAAGGCCTCGGACTGGACTGGACTGCTTCGACGCCGGACGGACGAACTTCGGACTTCAGTTACGGGTGGGCCTCCGGATACCTCGGACCTTGGACTCTCGGCTTGGGCTCTGGTCGGGACTCGCCGCGTTCCTCCACCGCCTCGTCTGGATGCTGGACCGCCACCTCCGTCTCCTCCGTGGGCCTGAGGGATACTTGAAGCAGAAATATCTGCACGTGCACGGTATGGTTCCGTCACGGCTGCAGAGGGTCAGGGGGCCGGCGTGGCTTCACCGGCGCGTGGGGAAAGGGCAAGTCCCTATTCGGGCGCCATTATGTGGTATATAAATAAATAATACCGGATCTAGGTTTGACTGGACATAGCAATAACAGATAGCTCAATAAATAAGAGTCAAGATTCGAGGTAGTAGGAGTTTGCAGGTTTAATACAGCATAAAGGACAGGAACAGGACAACCTGCACGTGAACAGGATGGCAGCGCTGCCGGGGGCAGGATTGGACTGGCGTAACATTTAATAACAGTACACAAGCATATATACTAAAACAGTTGCATTACAATGAATACAGTAGGCGGAGCAGTGGGTGTGGTCAATAGCAGTCGCGAAAGATAAGGGTGAAAGTAGGTGTAACAGGAGGCGTATACATAGACATGTGATGTAAACGTAACAGAATATGTCATAAATGGGGCGGAAACATGGAGGGGGCTACCTAAGGAGCCGGGACCTCTAACCTAATGGTGCGCGCAAACTGACAATGACGTGTTACTAGGAGAAGCTGGGGGCTATGAACTCTGTGCTAGGAGCAGAGACTGAAGTCTGGAGAGTCAGGGCGACATGTACCTAAACAATATCTAGTATCTGATGTTTAGAGGACATGTTGATATAAACTAAGAGTCAGGAGGGGAGAGGCTAACAGACTCTAAGACTGGAGCATGCATTATTCTACATGTAGTGTGTGTTGAAGAATATAAAATGACCATTAATACAGTATTTCTCCTACATGGAGACGTAAAGGCTAGACAATGACGGAAACTATTGATGCGATTCAGTAGCTTAGGAATGCAGAGAAGGAGGGCTGGACTGATAACTAGAATCATAACATACTCTTGGCAGACTCGTAGGCAGAGCCAGGCCGAGCCGGGCACTGTGAGGCAGGAAGTAAGTGAAGGGTCGAGGATACAGGTGGGGGCTGTATCGCTCCTCAGCGAGGGTTCAGGAGACAGGAGCTGAATCTGGTGTCCGGGCCCTTTTGAGGCCTAGAAACGGGGACTTTACAATGAAATAACGTGCACACTGAGAAACATGGCAACGTAGCTTTACATAGGCCTAATACTCGTAGCTTTCACGAGAACTGGAAACTGGCATACTAGAGATGGACACAACTGTAATTGCGTCTTTAATCAAACATGGGGAATACATATGCATATTAATCATGCACACATAACATAAGATGGGGAACACGTAGGGACACAGAACATGGCAAAATTTACTTTTCCACAAGTGCAAGCAATTCTCCGTGAGTCAAGCATGGGATTTGTACTGGAAAGGAATCTTTCCAGTGCAAAATAATGTGCTTATTCTAACTTGAAACCTTTTCTCACTAAGGAGTTCAACCTCCGACCCTCGGTCTAGGTCCACTCTCTCCCCGCAGCACCACTGTGCTGTCTCTTGCATCCAGACCCTGACCTCTTCCTTGGGAGGTTCGAGGCTGCTGCCCGCTCATGCGCCTGCTGCCCACTCCAACTGGGACTAGACTGCCAGCTACCATATTCTTTCCAGCAGTTTGTTTTTCCTAATTTTTCCCTGTTGTGCCACTCTTATTTTGCCCATCTGTGTCTTGCTCTAATTCCACCACTGTTTTTATGTTCTCATGCCTGCCTGCTCCTTTTGCCTTTCACCACTCCTGACCCTGTGGCCCCTACCCCTGGAATTCCCCCCCTCTAATTCCACCGCTCCTTCTTCCCAGCATCTCCTCCCTTCCACCTCCCCTACTTAAAGGCGGCTGATGCGCTGTGGTGCAGCGGATGGCCGTAGGCATGACAAAGGTAAGCCTGTCTGCACCCATCCATGACCTCACCACGGCTAGTACCAGGTACCCAGGACCTCCCAGTACCCATCGTTATGACACCACCTCCCTTCTCGCACTCAACCATGGAAGACTTAGAGAATGCCAACAGGCCTCGCCAAACATGATCCACATCCAGTTTTACTGCCTACACTGCCGCCAGACCCTTACCACCACCCCAGCCACCAAAACCGCCAATGCCAGCACTAGCGACACCCTAAAATGCATCCTCCCCAACATACGCTCTGTACACAAACACACCATGAAAATCTGGAACCTACTTGACTCTCTCTTGCCCGACGTTGCCTTCTTCACAGAGACCTGGACCAACGCATCCTCCGCCCGAACATCAACACTGCCATCCCAGATGGATACAAGATCCAGTGAAAAGACCAAGGATGGGGCCTCGGCATCGGCCACAAGAGCACCCTCAGCCTCACCACCGACAGCGAAACCTTCCCCTCTGCCGAACACCTGTTTATCAAGATCCAGACCACCCCCAACTCCACACTCTGAAGAAACCTCGTCTACAGACCCCCATCCCCTGAACACCCTTCGCCACAACCATCGCCGACTTCATCGCACCCCGCACTATTGCCTCAACAAACTACATACTGATTGGAGACCTGAACTCCCACCTCGACAACCACAGGGACCGAAACTCCACTATACTTCGTGACAACCTCCACTGCATTGGATTTAAACAACTTGTCAATACACCGACTCGAAGAGCAGGACACTCCCTCGACCCCATCTTTGCAGCAGTAAACAGTGTCCAATTCAGCCATACAATGAAGCCGGAATGGACAAACCACCACTGCGTACACTTCGCAAACAACAAACCCAAGACACCCAAACCAGCTCCACGCCCACCACAAAGGAACTGGAGCAAGGTTACCGATGAGCAACTTAACTTCACCCTCACCCGAGAGAACCACACCTGGGCCCCCACTGTAAATAATGCAAACAATGCAGCCAGAGTACTCCGCACCTGGATCTCCAACTACACAGATGAGCTAGCCCCACTGTGCAACCCCGACTGAAAACTCCCCAGGAAAGCTAACTGGTTCACCACCCTTCTTCAAGAAGCCAGACGTTCCTGCAGATGCCTGGAGAGGAACTGTAGAAACACCAAGACAACCAAAAACCACACCACCTACAAGTATACCATGACAGACTACCACAACCAGATCAGAACCACCAAGAGGAATTAATCCACAACAAAATCCTGGCCAACTCCACAAACTCCAAGGAATTTTTCAGTGTCATTAAAGAATTCACCAACCCATCCAGCGAAGCCACAGACATCACCTCATCCCAAGACCTCTGTGACAAGCTTGGAACCTATTTCTACCTCAAGATCAAAAACCTCTATGAAAAATTCATCGACCATCCACCAGGTGCCACAGATGGCCCTCCATCCCCCAGAAACACAAGCCAGCCCACCATCTCCAACTGGACACCAATCACAGCAGAGGACACCACCTCAACCATGAAAAACATCCACTTGGGGGCCCCCACTGCCCCTTCACATGTACCACAGAGCTGCAGCCGCTATCGCACAAGAACTACAATGCACCATCAACACCATCTTCAAAACAGGCACCTTCCAAGATGAATGGAAGCACGCAGCAGTCAGATCCCTGCTCAAAAAGCCCACAGCTGATCCCATCAACCTCAGCCCATCTCGCTCCTCCCATCACAGCCAAAGTTGCAGATAAAACAGTCAACAGGAAACTGACACAATTCTTTGAAGAGAATGCTGTCCTCGACCCATCACAATCTGGATTCCGAAGCAACCACAGCACAGAGACTGCCCTACTCACCAACACAGATGACATCTGCACCCTCCTGGACCAAAGCCACTCTGCAGCCCTCATCCTACTTGGCCTATCAGCAGCCTTTGACACGGTTTCCCACCGCACACTAGTCAACAGACTACATGGCACAGGAATACAAGGAGCAGCCCTGGATGGGATCCGATCATTCCTCACCGAAAGAAGCTAAAGGATTAGACTTCTATCCTTCCCCTCTGACCCCACATAAATTCCCTGTGGTGTCCCACAGGGTTCATCACTGAGCCCCACCGTCTTCAATATCTACATGGCCCCGCTCGCAGCCATGGCCCGACAACAAGGCCTCAACTTCTTAACCTATGCAGATGACACACAGCTCATCCTCTCCCTTACAAAACACCACACCACTGCTAAACTCAACTTCCAGAAAGGAATGCAGGACGTTTGCATTCTAGATGACCAGCATCTGCCTGAAGCTCAACGCCGAGAAGATAGAAGTCCTTGTCCTTGAAACTACTCCTTCTGCATGGGATAGCACCTGGTGGCCGACTGCCCTCGTGGTGGAAGATCCTTCTCTCACATTACAGCAAAGACATGGAACGAGCTACCAGCCAACTTTGCATGTGTGCTGTCCAGTGCTGGACATATACAAAGTCCATCTTAGGTTGGACTAATTTCCTCCTTAACATTTTCATCCACTTACCAATTAGTATTGGATTGTAAATCCTTCTTCCTGAAAATATGCAGACGTTGTATACTGATCTAGACAACATTTGCATGCAGCCATCTCACCTCTTCAATGCCTGCTTCTGAGTAGATAAGGAAATCTGGAAAGAATGTGGGTGGGCAATGTGGCGTAGAGATGGGATGGGTTCTGTTGGCAGCTTCAGAATTGGATGCAAACGTCAGCATGCATTCTTCTATCCTTTACACTGAATCCAACTGTGGAAACCTAATGACATGAGAAAGACATTATGATTCCTTTGTCTGCCATCAAGGACATGGATGCAAATGTGGTCCCCAAGCAGTTATTCCTCTAATGACATTCCACCACCAATTGCAGCCTGGGAAGATGTTACCATCAAAGGGAGAGAGCAGCATCAATCGTGGTAGCGGGCATGTCCAGCAGTTGTGCAAGGAAATAAATAAATAAATAAAATGTGCTTAGTGTTTTTGCAGAAATTCAAAGCATTTTTGGTTAAGTTGTATATGTTGCCAGGAGAACTCAAACTGACCTTGATATTAACTGCAGATTTATTTCCATTTATGAAAAAGATTCGCCTGGTACAGGTTCTGAGTTCATATGAGATTTTTCACTGCGCCCTCTAATTGTTGATTCCAGGTGTTGTACTATGTGAGGAATGTGCGATTTACCACTAGCAGTGGAGAGGAAATCTTCTTTGATCAGAATGGAGACGTGCCTCCTGCATTTGAATTTCTAAACCTCCAGATCTCGCTGAATGACACAGTACAACTGGTGAAAGTGGGGACGTATGACTCCAGTGTCCCTGAAGGGAAGCAGGTCAGGATGAAGAATGGTGCCATGATGTGGAACACTGGACACGGCCAGGTGAGGGTGGTGATCGATGCCCTAGTCCAGTCGCCTTACGTAAGGATTACATTGACACAAATAAAGTTAACGTATCTAAAGATAACAAACTGCCTAGAAGTAAATGGAAACAATTTTGCTGAAGTTTGACAAAACATAAAAAAAATGCTAATACTTTGGAGATGACATCATCATTTTACACATACAAAAAATAATATATAAGCAGATTTGGGGACATGGATGAAAAAGCTCAACAATCAAGTAGGCAGCAGTAGGCATGGTTGTCACTAATGTTCTCGGGATTGAGCGTTACTGCAGCTCCTGTTGCCTGGTGACATGTTACAAATAGGAAGAGGCTGTTGCTGCTGGTGTTATTAGCTCCCATGCCTACAAGCAGTATGCTAAGGGTGGGGGAGTAAGGGAAAAGAGGGAGGGGAAGGGAGGGGAGAGGGGCAAAGTCAGGGTATGGACAGTGCATACTTTTGCTCAACTAAATTCTCTGTCACTCCCCATTGCTACTAGTCCCCCCATAGCTGTAGTCAGTGGTGATATCCACATGCCTTGGAAATGTTGTATTTTCTTGGTGTGCAAGTAGGGTCCTGGAACAGAGGGCAGGCCAGGCATCTATCGGCCGAGCCTTGTTTGTGTGTCCGCTCTGCTTCACATGAAGATCCCGGACCATAAGTAAAACAGGAGGAAGATCCGGGAGTGTAAGTAAAACAGGAGGAAGATTGTGGACTTTGAGTAAAGCACACGGAATATCCTGGTCAGTGAGTAAAACATGAGGAAAGATCCTGGACTGTAAGTAAAACAGGAGAAAGATCCTGGACTGTAAGTAAAACAGGTGGGAGATCCTGGAGTCTAAAACACAGAAGGAAGATCCCGGACTCTAATTAAAACACAAGGAATATCCTGGTCTGTAAGTAAAACAGGAAGAAGATCCTGGAATGTAAGTAAAACAGGAGTGAGATCTTGGATTGTAAAAAACAGAAGGAAGATCCCGGACTGTAAGTAAAACAGAAGGAAGATCCTGTAGTGTCAGTAAAACAGGAGGACAATTGTGGACTTTGAATAAAACACAAGGAATATCCTGGTCTGTAGGTAAAACATGAGGAAAGATCCTGGACTGTAAGTAAAATAGGAGGACGATCCTGGACTGTAAGTAAAACAGGAGGGAGATCCTGGAGTGTAAAACACAGAAGGAAGATCCCGGACTATGAGTAAAACACAAGCAATATCCTGGTCTGTAAGTAAAACAGGAAGAAGATCCTGGAATGTAAGTAAAACAGAAGGGAGATCCTGAATTGTAAAAAACAGAAGGAAGATCCCGGACTGTAAGTAAAACAGGAGATAGATCCCTGACTGTAAGTAAAACAGGTGAAAGATCCTGGGCTGGACTGTAAGTAAAACAGGAGGAACATCCTGGATTGTAGAGAACAGAAGGAAGATCCTGGACTGTATGTAAAGCAGGAGGAAGATCCTGGACTGTATGTAAAACAGTCAGAAGATCCTGGAATGTAAGTACAACAGGTGGAAGATCCTGGACTGTAAGAAAAACAGGTGGAAGATCCTGGGCTGGACTGTAAGTAAAACAGGAGGAAGATCCTGGATTGTAAAAAACAGAAAGAAGATCCTGGACTGTATGTAAAACAGGAGGAAGATCCTGGACTGTATGTAAAACAGTCAGAAGATCCTGGAATGTAAGTACAACAGGTGGAAGATCCTGGACTGTAAGAAAGACAGGTGGAAGATCCTAGACAGAATGTAAAACAGTCGGAAGGTCCTGGACTGTCAGTAAAACAGGAGGAATATTCTGGTCTGTAAGTAAAACAGGAGGAAGGTCATGGATTGTAAAACACAGAAGGAAGATATTGGACTGTAAGTAAAACAGGAGGAAGATCCTGGATTGTAAGTAAAAAAGGAAGAAGATCTTGGACTCTCATTAAAACTGAAGGAAGAGTGTGTACTTTAAGTAAAACAGGTGGAAGATTCTGGACTGTAAGTAACACAGGAGGAAAGATCCTGGAGTGTAAGTAAAACAGGAAGCAGATCGGGGACTGTAAGTAAAACAGAAGGAAGATTGTGGACTGTAATTAAAACAGGAGGAAGATCCCAGACTTTAAGTAAAACTGGTGGAAGATCTTGGACTGTAAGTAAAACTGGCGGAAGATCTTGTACTGTAAGTAAAACTGGTGAAAGATACTGGACTTTAAGTAAAACAGGAGGAAGATCGTGGACTAAGTGAAACAGGTGGAGTATCCAGTACTGTAATTAAAACAGGAACACGATCCTGGACAGTAAATTAAGCAGGAAAAGATTGTGCACTGTGAGTAAAACAGGAGGAAGATCCTGAACTATAAATAACACAGGAAGAAGATCCTTGACTGTGAGTAAATTAGGAAGAAGATCCTAGACTGTAAGTAAAACATAAGGATGATCCTGAACTGTAAGTAAAGCAGGAGGAAGTTCCTGGATGGTAAGTAAAATAGGCATCTCATACTGGACTGTAAGTAAAACAGGAGGAAGATCCTGGAGTGTAAGTAAAACAGGAGGACGATTGTGGACTTTGAGTAAAGCACAAGGAATATCCTGGTCTGTAAGTAAAACATGAGGAAAGATCCTGGACTGTCAGTAAAACAGGAGAAAGATCCTGGACTGTAAGTAAAACAGGAGGGAGATCCTGGAGTGTAAAACACAGAAGGAAGATCCCGGACTCTGAGTAAAACACAAGGAATATCCTGGCCTGTAAGCAAAACAGGAAGAAGATCCTGGAATGTAAGTAAAACAGGAGGGAGATCCTGGATTGTAAAAACATAAGGAAGATCCCAGACTGTCAGTAAAACAGGAGGAAGTTCCTGGAGTGTGAGTAAAACAGGAGGACGATCGTGGACTTTGAGTAAAACACAAGGAATATCCTGGTCTGTAAGTAAAACATGAGGAAAGATCCTGGAGTGTAAGTAAAACAGGAGGAAGATCCTGGACTGTAAGTAAAACAGGAGGGAGATCCTGGAGTGTAAAACACAGAAGGAAGATCCCGGACTGTAAGTAAAACAGGAGATAGTCCCTGACTGTAAGTAAAACAGGTGGAAGATCCTGGGCTGGACTGTAAGTAAAACAGGAGGAAGATCCTGTATTGTAAAAGACAGAAGGGATAACCTGGACTGTATGTAAAACAGTCAGAAGATCCTGGAATGTAAGTACAACAGGTGGAAGATCCTGGACTGTAAGAAAAACAGGTGGAAGATCCTAGACGGAATATAAAACAGTCGAAAGGTCCTGGACTGTCAATAAAACAGGAGGAATGTCTTGGTCTGTAAGTAAAACAGGAGGGAGATCATGGATTGTAAGTAAAACAGGAAGAAGATCTTGGACTGTAATTAAAACTGAAGGAAGATTGTGTACTTTAAGTAAAACAGGTGGAAGATCCTGGACTGTAAGTAAAACAGGAGGAAAAATCCTGGAGTGTAAGTAAAACAGGAAGCAGATCCGGGACTGTAAGTAAAACAGAAGGAAGATTGTGGACTGTAATTTAAACAGGAGGAAGATCCCAGACTTTAAGTAAAACTGGTGGAAGATCTTGGACTGTAAGTAAAACTGGTGAAAGATCCTGGACTTTAAGTAAAACAGGAGGAAGATCGTGGACTAAGTGAAACAGGTGGAATATCCGGGACTGTAATAAAAACAGGAACACGATCCTGGACAGTAAATTAAGCAGGAAAAGATTGTGTCCTGTGAGTAAAACAGGAGGAAGATCCTGAACTGTAAATAAAACAGGAAGAAGATCCTGGACTGTGAGTAAATCAGGAAGAAGATCCTAGACTGTAAGTAAAACATAAGGATGATCCTGAACTGTAAGTAAAGCAGGAGGAAGTTCCTGGATGGTAAGTAAAATAGGCATCTCATACTGGACTGTAAGTAAAACAGGAAGAAGATCCTGAACTGTAAGTAAAACAGGAAGAAGACCCTATACTGTACACCCTCCATGCACTAAATGCTGGCCGATTACACATCTGCTTCCTGGCCTCCCCGAAGCTCACCCATGGACCCTTCTCCTGCCGGAACTGCAACTACACCATCCTACAAACCACCACAAAGCCCACCGTGGTAGGCCTTCTACTAAATACCCTCTCTGCCCTCAAACACACCATCGAACTCTGGGACGTACTCGACTCCACCTGCCCAGACGTCACTTTCCTGATAGAGACCTGGATGAACACCTCCTCGGCACTCGACATCGCCATAGCCATCCCTGACAGCTACAAGTTCACCGGCAGGGACCACACCAACGGAACAGGAGGAGGAATTGCCATCGTCCACAGAAACACCCTCAGAATCTCGCCCAGCATCGACGACACAACGATCGCCACCGAACACCTGCACTTCCAGATCCACACCGACCCCAACACCGCCCTCAGAGGAACCCTCATCTACAGACCACCCGGCCCTCGGCCGCAGTTCAGCAACTCCACCACCTTGCTCAACAACTTCGCCAACCTCGGACTCAAACAGCTCATCATGACTCCCACCCACATCACCAGACATACGCTCGACCCCATCTTCTCCATCAGCAACCACGTCACCTTCAGCCATACCACCAAACTCTACTGGACCGACCACCAATGTGTCCACTTCACCTTCAAGAAGACCACCACGCACCACCACACAAAACGGAACCCCCACCTCAGCTGGAGGAAAGTCAACGAAGACCAGCTAATCACCACCCTTGCCCGAAACAGACACTACTGACACCAACTCTGACACCCTTAACCTCAGGCAATAGATTGACGATTGCACCAACACTCTCACCCGATCAAGAAACCCTTGAACAGATGCACAGACAGAAAAGCTATCTGGTTCACCGCTGACCTCCTGGCATTCAAACAGGCCTGCAATAGACTTGAGAAGAAGTGGCTCCACGAACAGACACCAGACAGCAACAGAGCCTACAAGAGTGCCATCCGCAGACACCACCAACTCATCTGGACCGCCAAAAGGACCTCCATCAAAGAGCACATTGACAACTATGAACACAACAGCAAAGAGCTCTTCAACATCGTGAAGGAACTCTCCAACCCCATCACCAACTCCAACGACATCCCGCCATCACAAGACCTCTGCGTGCCCCTAGGCACCTTCTTCCACCACAAGATTGCAGACATCCACGAAAGCTTCAGCAAACAGACCCCCTGACAGACACCCCAAACCCACTGCCCCCCCCCCCCAGCAAATCGACCCCTTGCTCTCCTGGATCCATGTCAATGACAAAGACACCATCAAAATCATGAACACCATCCACTTTGGCTCACCATCTGACTCCTGACTCCTGACTCCTGCGTGCACCATATTTTGAACAAAGCAAGCTCCATCATCACACCCCATCTCCGCAAGATCATCAACAGCTCCTTCAAGACCTCCACCTTCCAAGAGAGCTGGAAGCACGCCAAGATCAATGCCCTACTCAAGAAACCAAAGCAGACCCCAAGGACCGCTAGAACTTCCGACCCATCTCCATCCTCCCATTCCTGGTGAAATTCATCGAGAAGATTGTTAACAGGCAACTGACCTCCTTCCTCGAAAAGAAAAACACCCTGGACCCAACCCAATCTGGATTCCACAGCAACCAAATCACCGAAAGAGCCCTCATCGCTGCCACCAACGACATCAGGGCTTTGATGGACAACGGAGAAACCGCGGCCCTCATCCTCCTGGACCTTTCATCTACTTTCAACACCATCTGTCACCACACCGTTCGCACATGCCACCACAATGCAGGGATCTGAGACAAAGCCCTGGACTGGACCTCCTCCTTCCTCACCGGCAGAACCCATAGTGTCCGCCTCCCCCATTCTGCTCTAAAGACACCAAGATAATCTGCGGCGTACCACAAGGATTGTCCCTCAGCCCGACACTCTTCAATGTTTACATGGCACTGCTTGCCAACATTGCCAAACTCAACATCATCTTATACGCCGACGACACTAAGTTGAACCTCTCTCTCACCAAAGCCCCCACCACCGCCAAGTCCAACCTCCACAAAGGGATGAAGGCCATTGACGAATGGATGATGAAAAGCTGCCTGAAACTGAACTCAGACAGGACGGAGGTCCTCATCATCGGATCTACCCCCTCAGGCTTGGGACGACTCATGGTGGCCGTCCGCACTGGGAGCTGCACCGACACCCACTGACCATGCA
Source organism: Lissotriton helveticus (assembly GCF_964261635.1). Lineage (NCBI taxonomy): Eukaryota > Metazoa > Chordata > Amphibia > Caudata > Salamandridae > Lissotriton > Lissotriton helveticus. The sequence goes on from NC_136064.1 coordinate 140,080,539, forward strand.
CCCAACCTGGGAGTCATCCTGCACTCCGCACTGTCTATGACCCAGCAAGTAAATCCATCTCCTCCTCCTGCTCCAACACCCTTTGCATGCTCCACAAGATCTACAGATGGATCCCATTCGGAATCAGAAGGACGGTCACCAAGGCCCTGGACTATTACAACGCTCTCTATGCAGGAACCCCAGCCAAACTCCAGAAATGATTACAATGCATACAGAATGCCTCTGCACGCCTCATCCTCAACATCCCCTGGCACAGCCACATCACAGCCCACCTGAAAGACCTGCACTGGCTTCCCATCACCAAGAGGATCACCTTCAAGCTCCTCACCCACACTCAAAAAGCACTCCACAACACGGAACCAGTGTACCTCAACAAACTACTCACTTTCTATACTCCAAACCGCCAGCTCAGCTCCACTGACCTCACCCTTGCCAGAGTCCCCCGCATCCGTCGAGCGACCGCCGGTGTCAGATCGTTCTCCCACCTTACTGCAAAAACCTTGAACACCCTCCCCATCCACCTACGACAGACCCTGGACCTGTTGGCCTTCAGGAGACTCCTCAAGACCTGGCTATTCGAGCAGTAGCAGCACCCCCACTCACTCCAGCCCCTCGAGAACCTCACGGGTATGTAGTGTACTCTGCAAATGTATTGATTGATTCATTGATTGAATGATTGACATCAGGATCAAAGGTTGGGTTTAAGTTGGCCAGTGTGTCCTGAAATTCTATTTTGTTAACAGTATTTGCTGCTGGGAAGGATCGTTACCGTTATTAGGTGGTGATTATACCATATGCAGACACTGTTAGATTAGCGGTCCAGACTTGGTCCAATATGTGCCCTTTGATGTGTGGCCGAGGAAGGATACCAGCTGGTCAAAGTTTAGGTTGGTTAGGAGATCAGTCAATTTAGCAGAGTGAGGCCCGCCAAGTGTGTCATTAGACCTATAGTTGAAGTCGCCTATTAATAGCATTTTAGCGTAATTCGTTACGAGGCTGAAAATGTGTTCACTCAGCGGAAGAGGGACCTGGGGCATGTGCTGCGGAGGCCTGTAGACCAGAGCACAGGTGAGCGGGCAGAGTCGGACTCTAATTTGACGGCAATATAATCTACTTCAGGGAGACTTCAGGAGGTGAGGGCAGTGAATTTGTGGTCATGGTGAATGATCACTGCTACTCTGCTGCCTATCTTTCCTGGCGGGCAGTTAACTCCAAGGATGTAATAGTCGGTAGGTAGTGCATCCAGGCTGTCAGGGGTAGAATCAAGTGTCAGCCAGGTTTCTGTTACGAAGATGATGTCTGGTTTTTCAGACGCTAAGAGGAGGAAAACATCAAGCTGATGTTTAACTAAAGAATGGGTGGTTAGAAAGCATATTCATAGTGCCGAATACCTGAGTCTATTAGTTCCTGGTGACCGGGGGTTATGGGAAGGAGGTTCTGGGATTTCAGGAAAGAATCTCTGTGTCCGTAAGTTTTTTGTGTGGCTGAAGAGCACCCATTTAACAGGATTGAGTGCGTATGACACTGAGTTGTGTTGCCAGAGGGCCCGATTCAAAGAACTAGCTTAGGACAAAATCCTAAACTTACTACCATTTTGGTATTCACAGAAGGTACTTACTAATTTTGGTATTCACAGAAGGCACTTACTCATTTTGGTTTTCACAGAAGTTTGGACTCCTAACCTGAAAATGTCACATTTAGAAAGTTGCCATTTTCCTGACACAACAATTTGGTGTCTGAAGCCTGTTCCTGGGTCACATGGCTAGGTGTAGCTGGTAGTTGGTCTTTGCGTTTGGCTCCCAGGTAGAGAGAAAATGGGAATCTAGGTGTTAGCAGGATGGACACCTCTGACTTAACAAGTCAGAGAAGCTGTGATCTATCACACATGCACATCACAAAGGCTCTGCCTGAGCACTCTCAGTCAGGGGAAGGAAACCTCTAGAAACACCTCCTACTTCAAAGTGGACATGGTGTAAATATTGGACCTTAAGGCCCCAACTCTTCAGTACACATCAGGACTTCAGACAAAGAATTGCTGTGCTGCTTTGCTGCAAGAAAGACTGCCTCTCTGTTGACCTGATGGGCTGCTGTGCTGCCTTCCTGACTTAGTGGGAAGGATTGTATCCTTCCTGTGACCACCAGAGTGACTCCAAAGGCTATTTAGCTTTACTCCCAATCAGAAGCCTCAGGGACAGATCATACTTCCCCCATCTTGAGCCAATCACCTGAACCCTGGCAGCTGTGCGTCCTGTCCGCCCAAGTGGTGCCACAAGCGTCTGGACCTGTGTAATTGGTCCGGAGGTGCACTACCAGCCCAACTGTGGTGGAAGCAAAATGCACGTGTCAGACACCAAACTCCACATCGGGACCACTGCATAACGAATCTCCGATGCAGGCCTTTGCATTGCTGCAAGCAACCTCCTAAGAGCCGCGGCTGCACAATGCATTCTCCTTACAGGTTTTTGCATCCCAAGCCCCTCTTCGACGGCATCCTCCATGATAATGCAAGGATCTGCATTGCAAGCGCCGCAGCTGATTCTGAACCAGCCAATGCATCATGCATCTTCAATGCAGGACTTCCCATCATAAGGCCCTCGTCAACAACATCATTGATGATAACACAGAACCTTGCATTACATCCATGGAGCTCCTAAGAACCACTGCTGCACAACGCACCCTTGACGTAAGACTCTGCATCATAACTAGCTTGGTCCCTATAGCTGACAGGTGCACCAACACGGTCACCCGGAGCTTATGACTTTCTCCCGGTGCAACTAGACAACCGCAGTTAGTGCTTTGTGCTTAGATTTTGATTTTAAATTATGTTTTACATTTTACTCTATCTTTCTAAATTGGTGTGGGGTTTACCTTGTTGTTTCACTTTATTACTGTTTGAAGTGGTGCATAAATACTTTACACATTGCCTCGAGGTTAAAACTTTAAAGCTTTTGTGCCAAGCTATGAGAGGGTTAAGCACCGGTTAATTTGGGGTTTGCTCATGACTTCAACCTGACAAGGATTGTGGATGTTGCTTGGGTAGCGTTCTATCCCCTCAACCAGTAACACAATTTTCAATACTTTCGAAACATGAAGGAACGTTGTTCACCAATGTTTGGGAGTTGGCAGGTGCATTTGTCAACACAAAGGACACCACTCTATCTGAACTGAAAGTGGACTTCAGGAGTTGAAAAGCCTGACCTCTCTTTAGCTCCTTATGTGAGGGCTATCTGCCAGTAACCTAAAGTGAAGTCAAATGTACTTAGACACCTGGCAGACCCCAACTTGTCTATGAGCTTATAAGCTCTGGGCATGTGGAGAACACAAGTCTCTGTGACTTAGTTTAGACCACAGTAGTCCACACAGAAATTCATTGGGTTTGGCTTGGGTACCAGAACCAGTGGACCTGCCCTATGCACTACTACAGGGCTCAAACACCCCCAACTCTAGCATGTTAACAACCTCAGACTTTATGCCAGATATGACTTTATTTGAGAACCTATAAATCTCTCCTTAGAAGGGCACAAACAAACCAGCAAACATGGCCACCTTCTGATAAAGGTATATCAAAGGACGTGGTTAAGTCCATGACACTTACCACATTAAAGATAATGCGATTCTTTTCATTCACTGCATTTTGGAAGCATATTTACTATTACATCAGAAATACACCCCAGCTCATGCCTGTTAGCTAGGTGCAGTACAAATGTTTGTCGTTTTAAAAAGTGGGCTGCGATTCTAAAACGTTTGGGAAGCACTGCTCCAGAGACATTAACAAGGGCCAGGGGAGGTGGGCCATTCATCCCTGAGCTGCCTTGCCTTGGCCAAAAGCTATTAGGATCTTAAAAGAAAGTCCCAGACTTGCCCAAGGATAAGGTACAGGCTTTGCCACCAAACCACTCTTGCCTACTTGCAAAGGGTAGAGTGTTGGAAACATGCCAGAGCTGTGGTGTACCACATCTCCCTTTCTGCGTTGCCTCTGTGTGTTTCCCATCCAACCTGTTTTACCAACATGCAGGTGTTGGTTTCATGGCTTACCTGGGCCGCACATCCCACACTCTCCAAGCACTCGATAGTGCACCTTGTGATCTTAGTACTGCCAGCTCCTCAGAGTGATCCTAATTCTAAGCTACAAATGTGTCATCTGAGCCCTGTGAGAGCTGTGAACCACTGACAGCACACACCGTTCAAACTGCTGAGATCCCTCTGTGTGATCTAAGTGCTGGGAGAGCCATGGCGAGCTGACAGCTCTACGTCACTCAGATCACAGAATCAGTGCGTCACTACAGCACAATATAAAGAGCTGGTGAGTGTGGGCAGAGAGGATAAGCACTCCGAGCCATCTCACCTTTCTATCAGAATGCAGTTAATAGGTGACACTCTGTCAGACTTTGCTGCACATGCCTGGAACTGAAGGCAATTACCGGGCAACAGACTTTCTTATGATTAGATAATGGTTTACTGACACAAAAAGCAAAGCTTCCTCACTTAGATGTGAGCCTTTTATGAATGTCATGTATTTACCCTACATAAAAAGGAATACACAATATCTTATACATAGGGGTTCATTTGAACTTCTGTGTCACAGTGTTTGTATACAACTTAAATTCCAGAAGTGCAGCTAGGTTCTTTGTAAGTGTGTGTGTGAGAGCATATGGGTGGGTATGTGTGTGTGTGTGTGTGTGTATGTATGTGTGTGTGTGTTTGTCTGTGTGTGCAGTGTGTGTTTGTCTTTATGAGTGTATGCATGTGTTTGTTTTTTATGTTTGTTTACTCTCCCTGTTTCTGAGTTAGGGTTTATATTTCTGACTTTTCCTTTGCTTTTCCATCAGGTCCCCAGCTCCTTCTGCAGTGAGAGCTGCCCTCCTGGATTCAGACAGGCTGCGAGGAAAGGGCAGCCCATCTGCTGCTTCGACTGTGTCCCCTGCCCTGCTGGAGAGATTTCTAATAAAACAGGTGAGAATAAGGTCTTATTAGTATTATATGTAAACTAGGACAAGGTACGGCCAGCATTGGCATGTTGATGAGCTGATAACATGGTGGCATGATGCTGAGTCCATGCAAGCGACAGAGTGCCCCCTGCCTTGTCTAGGCTTGGAACAGTAAACTCAGAAGAAGTAGAACGACAGCTCTGGGAGCATCAGATGAACTGGACTGGAGATGTTACTTTACACATAACACTTGTCTGTAAACAACTCCTTTTCGTGGACACATGATGAAGAAGACCCCCCCTCCTTCACCTTTCCTGGGGTTTCACTTACTACTAATAATACTAGTTTATCCAACCCTTCCATTTTATACAGAGCTGGGTTCACACTCTATAAGTCAATACACAGATCTCTACCCTGCAGTAATCGAAGGCCACTCGCTGGATCCACAGACCGATCATACATCAAAATAGAAATGGAAACAAGATGCTCCACCTATCACTGTAAATCACATTGATAAGAAAAAGATAAAAGAAAAGATGTGAATGGGACATGGCCATGAGCCCAAAGGGGCAGGTCGCTCTTCAGTGGGGTTCTGGCTTGGCCAGCCCCAAGGAGTGGTTAACGTATGGCCTGTGACCTAACTGTGAATACAGAGGTGCTCAGGAGGGTCCTGCAATGATTGAGATGGTGAAGGCTGCCCTGCTACCTAGCAGGCCCTCTGCAAATGGCAGTCATATGCAGGGTGAGTAAAGTGCCAAAGAGGCCATGGTCGAACAGGGGCGTAGGCAGTCCCACTACAACATGCTCTGGTCTTGGTGACCGGGAATGACAACAGACCTGTGAAGCAATTGGAAATGATTAGGTGAGTGCCCACTAGTCTCCTCTCTTTCCCCCAGTCTTTACAAAATGGAGCAGCAAACAAAGGAGAAAGGCTGCATCCCGAGATGGCAGTTACTGCACAGAACAATAAGCGGCCATGCTGTGATGAGCATCTGAAACAAAGCTGTGGGGCACAGCAGTAGTCCAAAATATCAGAAATGTGCAAAAGCCTGATGGCACCCTCACTGCCTGGACAGCTGGAGGCCCCACGTATGAACAGAATTACCTCTGAGCTCAGAACAGCTAGAAGAGGGTTGCCCTGTCGAGAAGAGTTGCAGCCCTGAGCACTACAACACAATAATGTTTGGACGCAGAGGTATGGTGACCCGGGTGCTCCCTACAAGGGCAACAATAGGAAATTATTTCCTCAAGAAAAGGCACTCCTTTTGTGATAAGATGAGTTGGGATAAGTTGAGTAATAAGTTGAGTGGCAGTATTTTTTGGGGGGGCTGATCAAGTGCGATTTATTGATTGAGTAGGAGACAGATTAGACACACGTATGGTGGTACCTCTCTCCTCCCATTTAGGAAGAAGCTAAAATACCTCCTCTTTGCAGAAGCCTGTGGCACAACTAACCAAATCACAACACACTTTCTGGCAGACGTACCATAGTTCGGCTCTCTCTCACAGCGCTGAGAGACCTGGCAGTGATTATGAGCTCTAGAAATTCCAATCCCAATTACAATTACAATTATAATTACCTCTTTGAAGACATATGAGCGGACCAGCAGCTTAAGCAGGTAATGATTGAACAGTACCTGGGCTTACAGGGAAGCCCAACTGATGCAAGCAGAGAATGTAGAGTACTCATTTGCTAATGGGCACGGAGATCCATCCACAGAGCAGGAAGCAATGTCCCCTATTTGTTGGCAATAATAAGAACAGGTAACAGACACACACCAAGTGGACTTCTAGACAGAGACAAATGGTGAAAACTAAGGTATAGAAATATCCAAATTGGCCTCAAAGATGCTGAGGTGCAGCAAATTAATTATGTTTTGATGTATAATGCCCTGACTGCTAGGGAAGCTGTGCTGAAATGACACAATTGCAAATTTGAGGTTATACTACAAGCAATCCTTGATACCAAAATTATATAATTTGAGACCAAGCTTTATGCAGTAACTGCTGAATGAAAAGGGCACAATAAATACATTTACACTGTCGGCACTTCGATATATGGTATGTGAACTAGATAGACAAAGGAAATGTCTCATTGGGTAAATGGATTAGAGGTTACTGAGGTTTGTTAGCAGTGCAATAATGTGTATCTTGTGGGCTTCTCAGAAGCTGTAGAAGGCAGTGATACAGAGGAGTATTTTGAGAACTGGGACACACAAAATATTTTCAACAGTATATCACCTCCGCTTTTTAACCGGCAAGCATCCATTACTGGGGGCCCACAGAGACGTTTAATTGAAGTTTCCTGAATCATTCAGATTGCAAAGATTATAAGCAGCCAGGTAACATTGCACATAATAGATTGAACATATCTTAAATACATACATTATGTGATTTCACAGCATTCGGGCAGTGGATGTCCGAAGAGATCAAAGCTCATTGGATTCAGGGTCAGAAAATGGACCTACAGTCTTAGAAGGTAACATGGATGGTCAGATTGAACTTGGGGCTCCGAGTCAGGGCCCGGACTTGACGCCCATGACTGCTGAACTTCTCTCATGAAAGGGTTTGATTGGAAAGGTGGAAGCTAATGGATAATCACAGGCAAAATGCAAGGTTAATCTGGATGGTGCAGCACATATAAAGAATGGATAGTGAGTCAATCTGGAATATGAATTTTGTATGTATAGTTGTTCCTGAGGACACACTCAAACTGAACTTCCAGGAGGGAATTCTGCATGATGGGTTCTGCTAAATCCAGCTGGGGGAAGGGAAATAACAACTGAAGGCATTATTCGAAAAATTGTTATGCTAATCTCTAAGGTTTTGGCACATATAGGATGGAAGTAGCTACTACTGTCGGCTGAGGCTGGTGAGTTGGGGCAAGGGTGACCAACAGATAACTAATATAGGAGCAGATCCAGGGGCAATGGTTCATGGAGGCGAAGTAGATGGCACAATTAGGAGGATATAATTTTCTCAGGTGGAATGTCATAGGGATGGATGCCCCAGCAAAGAGACTTTAAGTCATGTTGTACCTAAAACGCACAAAACCTCAAGTGGCATATGTACCTGAAACCCACCTGACAGCGACTGAGCTCGGAATGCTGCAAAGTAAATGGCAGAGGCACTTATGCAGAACCACATACTCATCTTTTTCCATATGTATTGGACTTCACATAAATATATACTGATGGTCGCTATGTGATGTGAAAATGCCTTTTGATAGGTGCACCGTGAGCGCTAATGTTCATATACAGTCTCTAGTAAGGATGCCTACAAGGGATTTTATTTAGATCTGAGAGTTCTTATTTTAGAGATTCAAAGATTCAATATCAGTAAATTCTTTGAAGCTATGTGTCTTAATCACAGATATAAGGCACTAAATGCACAAATGATTAAATCAAGAAACAACAAACACAGGAATATCTTTAGAAAAACATATTATCTTTGTATTTTTCAGAAATGTATAGGGTACATTCAACATTGAAGTTGAGTAAAAATGCATACAAATGAAAAAGGTACAACTTAATTTATCTTCGATTTCATAAGTAAAAATCCTCTCCAAACAAACAATTTATGATTCAAACCATATCATAGAAATGACCAGTATTTTCACTAAATGACCAAGTCACTTGATGTATATAAAATACGTGGAGTTGGATAGTGCGGTCCAACTCCACGTATTTCTTGATTTAATCATTTGTGCATTTAGGGCCAGATGTAGGTGTCCAAATACCGGTCGGAAACGGCCGAAAATACCGATTTTCCGCCGTTTCTGACCGGTATTTGGACATTGGTATGTAGGGCTTTGAAAAACATACAGATTCTGTAATTTTACCGAATCTGTAATTTTACAGAATCGGTAAAATTACCCATTCGGTAAAATTACAGATTCAGTAAATTTTACAGATTCGGTAAAATTACCGATCGGTACAATTACCGAATCTGTATTTTCTTATGTAGGCAGCACTTTAAACAGTGCTACAGGGCCTTTAGAATTCGTTATTTACCATGTAATCCTATTGCATGATAAATAACGAATTCCTGTGTACATGCACATCTGTGCATGTACACCTGTGCCATGTGTTATGTTATGTTATGTTATTTTTGTACTTCTATAGCGCACGGCCACTCCACAGAGTATCCCGGCGCTTTATCGAAGGTACCCACCAGAAAAGGGAGAAACATAACACTGAGGGAACAATATCAGATTTAGGGGAAAAGCCATGTTTTAAGGGCTTTTCGGAAGGACAGAAGGCTAGAGGCCTGTCTTAAAGAAATTGGGAGGTCATTCCAAGCATGAGGAGCTAAATAGCGAAAAGACCGTCCTCCTGCTCTAGCGCGCTTGATAACGGGAACAGTCATTTTGGATAGGGACGAGGATCTAAGAGATCTGGAGGGATGATACCAGGACAATCGTTTTGAAATATATTTACGGCCTACACCATGTAAGGCCTTGAAAGTCGTGGTCAGAGTTTTAAAAAGAATCCTTTTGGCAATGGGTAGCCAATGTAAAGTGGAAAGAAGATCAGTGGCTCTGGCTCTTCTTGGGAGGCCAAAAATGGCTCGGGCCGCAGAATTCTGGGCGATTTGAGGACGCCTGACCAGGTATTTGGGAAGTCCCAGAAATAAAACGTTCGCATAGTCCAGCCTAGAGCCGACCAGTGCCTGAACAATGATTTTCCTATGCGGGATGGACACCAGAGGGAGAAATTTACGAAGCATCCGAAGGATGCCAAAACACTTCCCAGTAAGAGAGGAAATATGCGGTCCGAAGGATAAGTTGCTGTCAATGATGACTCCCAAATTTTTGGCCTTCAAGGATGAACTAGCCGGAGGGAACATATCCTGCGGCCACCAGAGTTTCCAATCAGGCTCGGAAGTGCAGCCAAAGAAGAGCAACTCCGACTTGTCGGAGTTGCACTTCTATCCATGGCGTCCAAACCACTCAAAAACCGCGCTCAAACAACCCTTAACCTTAATGTATGTGTGCCACATGGCACAGAAGTCAGAAACAGGGGTGTAACAGGGTGTCAAAAAATTCGCTATTTTTACCGATTCGGTAATTACCGAATCGGTTTTTGCTATTGATTCCTATGGGCTTCAAGGCCCATAGGAATCAATGGCAAATACTGATTCGGTATTTACCAAATCGGTAAATACTGAATCTTACCGATTTGGTAAAAAATACCAAATTTTTACCTACATCAGATTTACCGATTCTAAAATACAGAATCGGTAAAAGTCGGTATTTTAGAATTGGTAAAAATGATTTACCTACATCTAGCCCAATGTGCCTTATATCTGTGATTAAGAAACATAGCTTCAAAGAATTTACTGATATTCAATCTTTGGATCTCTAAAATAAGAACTCTCGGATCTAAATAAAAATCCCTTGTAGGCATCCTTACTAGAGACTGTATATGAACATTAGCGCTCACTGTACACCTATGAAAAGGCATTTTCACATCACAAAGCGACTCTAAGAACTCTTGGATCTAAATAAAATCCCTTGTAGGCATCCTTACCAGAGACCAAACGTTTTTGCCCAAGCCTCCAAGGGTATATTGGGTCATCCCACGTTTCTATTAAACAATGTTCATATACAGGCATAATTTCAATCAGATGCAAGATGTAACGGAGCTGAAGCCAGCACTGTTAACCTTCAGAGATAAGGTGTTTATAGGAGGGGATTTTAATATGGTAACAAAGGGGGCATTTGATTTGGTTGAGTCAGTGGAATCTGATTGAAAGATAGGGGAGGCACACCCAGAACTCATGGAGTTTTCTTTCTAATCACTGGTGCATGAAATATACACTACACTAGACATATTATTTGACATGTGGAGATAAGGACACACAACATACACTGTCAATCCATCATTTAATGTTATTGTCCATTACAGTTGCTGAACTCATATGAAAGAGACCTTCTTGGGACTGCAACGTGCTAGAAGAAGCTGTTAGGGTGGAGGAGGGGGGCCACATTGACAAATATTTAAATGAAGATGAGGGGTCCGTATTGGTGCATCAAAAGTGTGTGATACATTTAAAGTGGGTATACCGAGGGTGCATTATTGGGAACGTTTAGCCAGGCAGCCCTCAGAAGGAGACAGCTTGAACAGCTGCCAGCATGGTTGGCAGACACTGAAGCAAACTGGATCTCAAAAAGTACCATCCGTTCCACTTCTGGACACAAAGTGTACAGGCAGCTCCAAATAAATGACATATTTGCTAACTACTACAAGACCCTATACGGCGGGGTGGCTGATACCAGTGGACAAGGGTTTATATTATATTTGAGATTGATCTCGCAGACCACCATGTCAGTGACCCAACTAGAAGAACTAGACTCACCAATATTAGTACAAGATATCAAACTGGCTATGAATGAGCCAGAAAAAGCGAAAACACTGGTGGCAGGTATATTACGGGTAGAGTTCTATGCAACATATTCATGGACGATTGCTCCCAAATGTTTAGCTATGCATAACAATGCTTAGGAAAGGGGAAGACTCCAATGCACAATAAGAGAGATAATTGTAGTGGTACTGCCCAACCAGGATTGGGATCCTCTTGATTTAGAGTCTTACAGGGAATTGTCATTATTAAATGTGGAGTAAAAAGTACTACTTAACATACTGGCCATTTGATTGGCACAATTGATGGCAGGCCTGGTTCAAACAGACCAGAGTAGAGTTATACTAGCGTGGAACACAGATGGACTTACAGCACTTTTTGTAATCTTGAACAAAACTCTGAGAGCTCTGGAATGCCGATAGCATTGTCATTGGATATAGAGAAGATGTTAGACACATTGCTAAGATAGTTCCTGTTTGTGGTAAAAAGGAAGATGGGGTTGAGAAGGGTATTTACAATGAGTAAATCTTACTCGATAGCCAGGGTAAATGGAGGAGCGCTTTTTTCCTAGTGGGTGATATCTAGTTGAGCCTTTTGTATTTCTGTTCTGTGGAAGTGTGGGGTGAGTTTGGCAAAAAACGTCCTTTACCCTGTAGTCTAAACTACACAGTGCCTTTAGAATGCTGTCTCAACAATGGCTGCCTTGCTAGGATGCATTGTTTTACCATGCAAGTCTTAACAAGAAGTTTAGGGAACAATTGGCGGGACTGGTGTTCGATTTAAAGTACAACACCTTCCCTACTGTTGCGTAGACTGGAGTCAGAATAATAAAATATTATTCAAAGTCCAGTGCTTTCCCTAAGGTAAGCCATTGTAATGAATTGTGTACTAAAGGAAAGTGTGGTAAAGACACATTTGGTGTTTAGACCATGTTAGAAATTGGTGTATCTGGTTGGCAGCCTTGTACCCTGTCCAAGTAGGGACCCTTCCTTCTAGTTAGGATAAGGGGGATTACACTTCTAAAATAACCCCTGCTCAACCCTTGGTATCTTGGTATGATCAGTCAGTCTTATCTAAGAGGCAATGTGCCAAGCATTTGCAAATAACACCCAGTAATACAGTTTTAAGAATCCACCATAGTGGAGTTTTTACTTTTGAGTTAAGTCACAAAATACTTACTTTCCTTCACTTAGGCACCCAAGAATAGCAAAATAATACTAGCACAACCCGAATCTTTAAGCACTTTGCTATGATGGATGCACCAATTATAACACAGCTGGTAATAAAACACCAAATAACTCCTTGGAACTATGCCTGGGTCTGCAGGTATACAGAGTGACATCATCCACATACGAGGACACTACCAGTCCCTTGACCGTGAATCCAATGCCCCTCTGTGCATGGTGTTGACAAAACCTTGCCGCCAATGGCTCTATTGTGATTGCAAAAGAGAGCAGTGACAATGGGAACCCCTGTTGCATGCCCATGTAACAAGAAGGGGGTCAGAGGTTTGCCTATTTAAGCATAACCATGCTGTTCAGAGGGTGTAAATGTAAATGTAAATGTAAATGTCGGAATTTGTAAAGCGCACAGCTACCTCCACCGGAAGTGTCCCGGCGCTGTCCGTATACCGCTTAGGAACCCTTCCTGGCTTTCCTGGGAAATGTCCACTCCTGGGCACCCCCCAGGTGCAGCCAGGCATCCCAGCGCTTTTGGGGCCGTTGTGGAGACTAAGCAAGCTATTGCCCAGAGTTGCAGCGTGGGACCCATGATCCGAACAGGCACTGAGGCGAGAATATCCAGTGAGGGGAATTAATGAGCCGAGACCAGCCTAGGCGGGAATCGAACCCTGGTCCCGGGCCAGAGCTCTGCATCAAGGTCTGCCTGCTCTAACCATTGAGCGACACTTCTCCACACAGGGTGTGTCGATGTTTTGCTTGTTTGACAAAGCCAGGGCTATGACCCAGCCGGGCTAGAAGGGGAAAGAGGTATTCTCATTGCAGCAAATCAAATGCCTTATTTGCATCAAGTAAGTCAGCAATTGCAGAGACACACACCTCAAGGCAGTGCATGACTGCATATATTGTGCGAAGATTGTGAGATGCTGAGGGGCCAGGGATAAAGCCTGACTGATCCAGTCATGCTATCATAGTCAGGGGAGGCTCAAGTCCATTTGCAAGGATCATGGGAAAGTTTTACTGTCCTCAATTATTAATGAGAGGGGTTGATAAGAATCACAGAGATTGGCAGGTTTTCCTGGTTTAAGGAGTATAATGATACCTCTCTCTTTCAGTGAAAGTGGCAGTGCTCCTGTGTCCAGCGTGTCCTGGTACATGGCTCAGTCAGGAGCTAGTAATGAGGCAAACTATTTTATAAAAGTCAGTGGTGAGCCCATCAAGGTCAGGCACCTTATCACCAAATAGGTTTCCAATAACTTGGTCAATTTCTTCAATTCAGGTGGGTTCAGAAATAGGACGGGTAAGTGGCGAAGGCATCATGGTTAGGTACAAAGGGCATTGCCATGTTGAGCAGTCCAATGTCTTCTATGGGAATGGACGTGTCTACATAGGCGCTGTGAACTTGACCAAGCACGGAATGGGTGGGAGAGTTGTGGTGGAGTGGCCAGAGCGGCTGACTCAGGAGCACTGGGAGTGTGGTTTCATCGCTGGCAGCAGCTCAGCTCATCGTCATGTGACTCTGGACAATAGCTGACCTTGTATCTCCGATGGCTTCTAGTGCTTTGAACCTCTTGATGCTTGATATATTTGAGATTTACAAATACATATTATCAAACCATGACAGCTGTAGAGTGCCAAAATAATTAACCGTTGCAGCAGTATCTGGAGTTGGGGTCCTGTAATATAATTGGGCATGAAAGGAGGTCATGACTTCTAGAAGTTCAGTTGTGGAGGACATGGATTTGGAGTCCAGGAGTTCAGTGATTTAAGCAGAGGTTCAAGCGGTATGTAAGATATTTCCAAGTGTCTTGCTCTGGCGGCTGCCCTCCTTATACCTTTTAACTTGAGAATGGATGTGTAAAAAGCGACTTTCACGAAGGGCTTCCTCCTGGAATCCCGAGAGTTAGTCTCTGAGGCTGGCTAGGGTGTCAGTGCCATTAGAGTGGAAGTAATGTAGTTCCAGAGACTGAATATCTCTTTTAAGTCTAGCTAGAGTACCCCTGATGGCCTTCAGCCACTTGTATTGCAATAAACGTGCCCCCTATCACAACATTGAATGCCTCCCAATCTGTGGATTGTGATTGGACAGAGCCTAAGTTATGTGTGAAATATTTCAATATGTCATCACGGATCTCCTCCCAAAAGGTTGTGTCTAGTAGTGTTCCAGCATAAACATAGGCAATCTACAACCCCGCACCCACACCAACTGCCCAATCAGGCTGCATTGCATTAGCCTCTGGCCCAGAGGGACAAGGAAACACAGGGCGAACACCCCTGCATAGGTGGATTTGTGGCCAGACTGAGGATGAATATGGCAAGCTCTGCCTTGGAGTTACCTTGCTAATAGCTCAGCGGTCAAATTTATAGGAAGTTAAAGAGATATAGACCACACCCAGAAAAACCCAGGGAGGCAAACAATTGAAGATGTCCTTCACTGTAGTCAATCAGTCATTATCACTCATCTGGGCACCCACTGATGAGTGAAGTGAGTCTGCAGGGAACTGCAGTATCTTGGTTACATTTTTTGCAAATTTTAACATTAGTAAAAAAAGGTACATTTGTCATTCAAATTAATCTTGCAATTTGTCAGGGTACACCCGATAGTTGAAAGAGTTTTTGGGCAGGTAGGAAGTTGCGGCTGGCTGCTTGCACTGTTAGGGTTAAATTAGATTTTGTTACCCTGGTTCTGTAGTCATCCACATTCATGTGCCAGTCACATGACTGCATCACGGTCTCGGTAGCTCATTAAGCGTGCTACTATGAGGCAAACCAGTACAACTGCAGGCAACCTCGGGTTTAGAGAGAGGTGGGCACGCTCCACAATGAAGACCACCATCATAGTCCTTCATCTAGGTGATAGCTGTAGATTCTGGAATACCAGTGATACTGAGATTGTTTTGTTTGAACTGTGCTTCCAGATCTTCATTTGTAGCTTTTATAATGTTGAGACACTTGTCCATTTGTAGCAAATGTTCTTTAGAGTCTGCCTGGAAATCATCTAGACCCAGTTTCCAAGCTGGTCAAGTTAGATTTTGTGTTTGTTGACATATTATTTGGTGTGATCTGCCAGTAAGAAGGTCAAGTTTAGATCCAATGGTTTTCAGTCTTGTTTCATCATCTATAAATAATGTGCAATGGTCTATATCCGGTGAATCCTTGTCCCCCAGGCTACCTGCAGTGGGATTAGGATCTTGACACTAGTTAGCAATGGCGAGTGAGGCACCTGTTCTCAAAGGAGAGCTTGGATTCTTTGGTATTGTGTTTGTCCATGATGAGCAATGGGAGGTGTGATCGGCGTGGGCAAACAGAAGCAAGGAGCAGTCAAACAGAGAAGGGCAAGCCGGAAATCGCTTCCAGGTTGGAATAAAATTGCGAGCTGATGTATTCAGCCTGGAGAGCAGAGGTTTGCAGAGACCCGCCTCATCCTGGGCACGGAGCAAGAGTAGACTCAGGAGTAGTGCCAGCGCCAAGCCTCTTCAGTTAGTATAGCCAGCAACAGGACACCTGGAAGGGGTGTAGCAGGTGTGGTGGGTGAGTCCGGATTTCATTGGCTGCCCAATATGAGGTGGTGTCATATAGATACTGCTTGCCTATATATCGTGTTAAGTTAGCATGAGTTTATTAAAGTGTTTAAACGCCTTTTTTTCTTTAGCTGCTTTTGCACACGACACATAATTGTTGTTTTAGCTTTCAACCTAGAAGAGCGGTCTGATTTAGATGAGAATACTATGTTATTGCTCTGATATCAGCTTTGTTTGGTGACACATGTCTTCACAGTGAGTGCTGAAGTTTCCCAGGCTAACTCGACACGGTGTTGTTGTAAGGTCTGATCTTCGCACCTTTCTAGACCTAACATGAATGCCGCTGCTGCCAAGATTTGGCTTTACGCACGTTTTATATTGCTTTGCTGAGAGCACACGTTAGACACTTGATGGTGCTTCACCTACAGAGAGCTGGTGGAAGATGATGTGATCCTCTGCCACTGATATTTTGAGGTATGCGCCCTCCCTGCTAAAACCCAATGAGACCTTCATAGATAATACTATTCTATGCTAGTTAGGGAGGGTGAGATTCAGGTGTTGCTAAAGCCTATTCATTTAAGCACATTAGCATGCTATCACCTTTTGCATTTTATGGACTGTTTACTATGCTGATAACTTTGCTTGTGATAATATGTTTGCTAGTATTATCTAAGATATTGCGTTTGAGAACCCTGCATTAGTAAATAAATATTTCAAACGTGCACGTGTCCTCTTTTACTCCATGTTCTGGTTTGTAATGATTGCATAACGAAAGAGTGTTCATGTGTTCCACGATGCCTCAGGTATCCTAAGTTCATGTTCTGGTCTGCCTAATCATTGCGAAGTCATACTGAACAATGAGACACTGTAGCTAGCTCGGTAAGGGGATTTTGGGTACTAAGGTGAGTTTTGGGTCATCCTGATTCACTAAGGTTCGGAATCTCTATGCACAGTTCTGTAGGAGAACAGAATTCCCGCTACAGTGGCACAGGGCCTCACTGGTATAGTCCAGCAGGTTGGCAACTGTGTAGTGAAGGGAGACACTACGATATGTGGACTGTAGCCCTAAGGGAGAAATGCAATACCCTTTGGTATTGCTTTGTTTGCCATTAGTTAGCAGGGTATGCCCATATGTGGGCCCCTTGCTTACTTTGCCACTGGATTTAAGCTAGCCTGTCTGATGACGGCTGATTAGACAGAAACCGGTCCCAAAATGCTTGTTTCTGGTCCATGGAAGACATGGCTTGGCAGTTCGGGCTGGACTGTTCCCTTGAGGCACAGGGTCAGACTGATTTGCATATGGCAATGTCTGAACTTGGGTGGTGGAGTGAGAAAAAGAATGATGATGGATTAAACCCAGATCAGTTGACTGGGGGTGAGTGCTTGCAATGTTCAACACCCTGTCCGTCATCCCCTTTGGTTTTTCTAGGGAAAAAATGGCCTTTGTGAGAAATGAAGATCACGCGACACCCGTGGCTGAGTACAGAGGCCCAGTTTTTCAAGGAGGAATGGACAGCCTGGGGAGCAGGGCATTATGTTACCTGCCGGAGCGCATTCCACCCCAGTAGCCAGCCCAAAAGCTGATTCCAGGTTCCACAGCAGGGTTTGCAGGTCAGATGCACCAGCGAACCACTCAGCCCTCAGATGCACCAGCCCGGATGCTGGGGACCGGCAAAGCTGAGGGTGCAGGAGGCAAGTGGGAGACCGCACCAGCTGAAGAATGAGCAGCAACCCCACAGGTGACAGGGAGCCGGTGACCCCTGAGCCCTGCGCACCCACTGGTCGAAGCAGTTGTGTGTGGACACACCTATAGAGCCACATCCTGATCTCCCTCCTCCAGGGATATCAGGTAGATGGTGTGCCCAAACGTGATAGGGGAAATATCATGTGACACCCTTGCAGTACAGCATTCTCAAAGTGGCATCAGGTGGGTCCTGCTCATAGCTCAGAGGACGCAGCCAGCCTTGACCCCTGAGCAGCAATAACCAGCCATCGTGGGCACAGCACAAGGTGTGGCGATTGGGGGCAGCCTAAGTAGTAAGTTCCAGCCAACTGCAACATCCCATCCAGGCCACAACAGGCCCCGGGAGGACCAATTTCACTAGCCTCAATATGAGCCTTGGGAGAAACCGCCCAGTTATTGCCTGCAGCAGGTATGTCACGAGTGTAGTGCAAAGACGTACATCTGGTTTTACAGTGTCCGGCAAGCCTGGAATTGCAGACGGATGAACATATTTGGAGTCCGACCGGCAGAGCCCTCTAAGGAGCCGCCATCCTGCTGCTCAGCAAAGATATGCCAGACTCACCCAAAGTGTTAATCTGTGATTGGAGGTGACACCTCTTGTCAAGAGTAATAACTAAAGATTTTGACCTATAAATAATCAAAGGAATTCAATCTAGGATTTTGAAAAAACCTACTACCACCGAACAGATTATGCCTACTTCAACCACTCCTCTTCCACTAGATAATTCCCGCATTATAGCCAATGGTTGTCAGAGCCTTCTCATCTTCAACAAGACCCAAACACTTTCTACATTAATCAGACAATCAAATTATGCAAATTGTTATTGTAAACATGATTGTTGTTATTGTTGTTGTTTATTAGATCATGTGTGCTAAACTCAACTTGATAGGCAGTCCATACACTATTTCATTTGCCTTAAAATGCTTATCCACAGCCTCATTCTTCCTTTCAGATTCAGTTGACTGTTGGCCGTGTCCTGAAGACCACTGGCCAAATGAAGGACAGACGCAATGTGTCTCCACAACTCTGCAGTTCCTCTCCTTTGGGGAACCTTTGGGGACAGCTCTTTCATTTTTGACCAGCCTTCTTCTCCTAATCACCCTGTTTGTTCTCTGTGCCTTCAGAAGGTACCAAGACACACCAATTGTCAAAGCAAATAACCGAGTTCTCAGCTATGTGCTTCTTGCTGCCATTAAGCTCTGTTTCCTCTCCTCCTTTACCTTCATTGGTTATCCATCGATGGTGACCTGTATGCTCCGACAAAACTCTTTTGGTATTAGCTTTGCCATCAGTATCTCCACTATCCTGGCAAAGACCATCACTGTGATTATAGCGTTCAATGCTCGCGACCCATTGAGCCGGTCTTCAAGGTGGCTTGGGACCAGAATGCCCAGTGCAGTGGTCCTTCTGTGTTCATTTGCTCCAGTCCTGATTTGCGCAGTCTGGCTGCTTCTTTATCCTCCGTTCCCAGTGAAGATACAGATACGAGACACCACCATCATCCAGTGTGACGAGGGCTCTGTTCTCTTCTTCTATCTGATGTTGGGATATCTGGGCTTGTTGGCCACTGTCAGCTTTGTGGTTGCATTTTATGCTCGTAATTTGCCTCAGAGTTTTAACGAAGCCAAGTTCCTCACCTTCAGTATGCTTGTGTTTCTGGCCGTCTGGATCTCTTTTATACCCGCATATCTCAGCACACAGGGGAAGTATATGGTGGCCGTGGAGATCTTTGCTATCTTGTCTTCAGCTGCTGGGTTATTGGGGTGCATCTTCATTCCCAAGTGTTATATCATCCTCTGGAGGTCGGACTTGAATACCAAGCAATACTTAATGCAAAAGACCAGCTCTAGCAACAACCAATAAAGTGCACATGTGATTGATCAATTTATGCACATGTGAATTTTGTGTTTTCATAGCACCGCACGGCTTTCAAGACCTCTTCAATG
Source organism: Lissotriton helveticus (assembly GCF_964261635.1). Lineage (NCBI taxonomy): Eukaryota > Metazoa > Chordata > Amphibia > Caudata > Salamandridae > Lissotriton > Lissotriton helveticus. The sequence goes on from NC_136064.1 coordinate 140,100,220, forward strand.
GATCACAATTTTTTTTTACAATGACCAGCAGAGAGACTACAAACCTAGGACATTTAAATTTCTATGTAGGATTGTAAATGTAGCATTACTTATTTAACACTGAATAATGTACACTCTTTGTTCTGACCTCTTTTTGATTGTTATATGGACTCAGAGTACAAAGGGACAACACAGGTGGCACACGTGAATTGGAGGAAAGATATAATTCTACTGAACTGATGCATGGGGTTGAATCTTTATTAAAACAGGTGTGGGGTACACATACCCATAAAATCACAGGGTATTTCTACTCCTCCTTTTAGTGGGGATTGCAGGAAGAGGGGAAACAGGTTTCTAAACTGCACCTTCCTGTGGGTGATTATTTGGAGCACATGGGAAATATTTGCCGCAGGGAAAGGAACAGAAGGGAAATGATTTCAGTTTATTGTACAGCAGGCAAATCTACATCTATTTTTAATGTTTTATAGGACCCACCCCTGGAGCAGTGAGGAAGTTGCCATCCTTCTCATTGTGCAGTTTGTAGGGACACAATGAGGGGCCTGTTAAAAAAGGATTCAGGGTTTCATCCTTCCCTGGTTGAGCTACAAACCTCTTCTGCTGGCAAGGTAGACTGCACCCTTGGGACAACTGTGACTGCATCACTAGGCCTGACCAAAGGCGAGGTTGGTGCGTAAACAATAGTGAGACTAGCTCTGTAGGGGTAGTGACTAGTAGAACAAAACATCGCCAGCATGAACTATATCCATCCATAATTTAGCCTTGCCTGCTTTTTTTATGTCTGTCCCCATGAAGTGGAAGAATGCTATTGTAGAATAGTGGATTATTATGCAGTGAGGCTTTCTAGACTTCTCTATGCAATAATCTCACAATACCCCAAACAGTTCCTTTGGATTTATACTAATAAATCCCTGGGTCAGTCCTGGTAGTGTGGCACAGCACAGTCAGGCTTTATTAGAGTAACAAGCATTTCAGAGTACCAACATGGATTAAATTAAAAGGAATTCAATACCAGTTTATAGAAATAAAGTAAATTCTGATATAAATGTAGACACAACAATTGATAGAGTAGCCTTTGCTGTTCCTGGTGCTGAAGAAAAGGCGTTGATGTGAGGAATGGGATGCAAATTCACAGGTGTGGCAGGTCGAGGATGCTGCCGGGTTCCTTCAAGGCACAGCATCAAACCAAGGTAGTGGTAACCAGACTGTCCACCAAGAAGCCATGGCAGAAGCAAGCTCAGCCTTTGGTCACTGCAGTGCCCTGGAGTGCAGGGGTAAATAGTAGCCGCTCAGAACTTGCTGGAGGTTAGTACTACTTATCTCACAATCCACTAGAACGTTTACTTTCGGGTGATTCCCTCGGTGAGCCAGATAGTTAGTGATTCTTTGGATCTGGGTGTGGATTTGGCTTCAGGCTGCAGGGGACTAGTACCTCTAGTCCTAGGGGGTTCTGGAGTTCCCTTTGGCTTGCAAAGGGGAGTACCTGTTTCCTTTGGAATCAGCTTCTGGTCCAGGAAGAGTCATAGTTCAGCAGTGGAATTTGGTTGTCACAGGAGCAGACTTTGCTTCCTTTAATTTGTTCGGGTCCTGAAGTTGCAGCCTCGGGTCTCTTCTTTGTCATTTGGCTGAAAGTTAATCAGATCCGAGGTTCTGATGTCAGAGGAGCTTCTTAAATCATTTATTTTGGGGCTTTAGGGGGGTGAGAGTTAGTAGACTACTATCCTCAACAGCTAATCTGCCCATGTGGTCACCTCTGTTCTGTTACTTTAAAAATAGCAGAACCCTTTTACGGTTGTATAAACCAGGTAGCCCACCCTAGTGGTGCGGCTAGACTTCTGGGGATGTACACCTCTTGAGTACCTAATGTTCCCACCTGCCAGGGTTGCAAATGTGCCAGAGGCCGGGGGTTGGATTTTTCCTCTGTTGGGAATGCCCCCTGCACCACCAGTACATCACTTTTTGTGACGTACTTGTTGCATATCTTGCTCCTCTATATTTACAAGGACAGGAAAAGCCACTGTGCATGGTTATAGGTACAATGATTCCTACAACATGGAAACCCTTGCACCATGGTGCACAGATGCCTGCATTAGTGCAAAGCAGCAAATTGTGTGCTAGCACTGTGGAAGAGGACAGGAATGCACTGTATCTTGTTTTTTTCTTCTATGTGTGCTGAATTCTGAGCACATATAGAACAAGGGAAATACCTCCATTGATAGTTTGTGTACAGGAAGGTGTCCATTTCTGCAGAAAAACATTACTACAATGAAGACACCCTTGCACCAGAGTGCAAGGATGCCTGAGTTGGCGCAAGGCAGCCAATGGGGTGCCAGCGCAAGTGAAGGGGACAGGAATACTATCTCATAGGTACAGCACACTCCTGTCCTTTTCTCTGATGCAGGGCAGTACAGAAGAGTGAAGTGATGGTAAACAACCTTTACCTCATGGTCATTAGACCGCCACACCTTTACGAGATGGTTGTTACAACAACTGCATTGTTACAATACAATGCCATTAATACACAAGTCATTGCATCGACTTGCAGTAGATGGTGCTCTAACATAAGAAATAGTATAATTTTTTTTTCCAATACCTTCCTTACTGTCGCGTAGCCTGGAGTTGGACCAATAAATTATACATTCCTAATGTTGCGGCATGTCGATGTAATGACTTGTGTTGTAATAACATTGTGTTGTAACAACGCAGTTGTTCTAATGACCGCATTGTTTCCTACCGCAATGTAAAAGTATGCATTGTAATGTGCTGCATTCGGTGTGATGCTCTGCCCTGTGTCAAAAACTAGAAAATCAGGCCCTAAGTGTTTTTAAAGAACCGCACCACCAATGGGTTCTGGATTGCCATAAATAGTTTCTAAAAATGAAATATTCAATGTCCCGAGTGTGGTCGAGTTAGTGATAAATCTTTCAACTGAGTGAAGTTCAAAATTTAGCAAAATGAAGAGTGTGGTCTGAACTGTAGATTATTGACCTAGATTTCAATGAAGAACAGTTGAAAATCTGCAGATCTCCCAACATACCAGCTTGAAGCTAGCATCAGGCTTGTTTCGGTCATTAGGGGGGACTAAGGACCAGAGCACCTTCGAGCGTCCTTACTAAGAAGGGGGTGATGTTGGCATAATGGTCAGAAATACTCTAGAACTAACAATGGTATAACAATCATACTTGACTAGAAACAGTGCCCAGAGCATGTAGAATCGATGGGACCCCAAGGAACCTCCCCAGGTGGTGCTCTTGCGATGGTTCCTGCAGCTTTTCCTTGGACCTGGTCTAAGCTCCAACTGAGGGTTCCAAATGTTTCAACTTCCTCTTCCTTTTGGCAGGAGGCCCTGGTAACAGGGGGTGCTTGCTCAGGAGGCAGTGTTGCTTCAATTTGGGATATAGCTGTAATTTGTGAGCTTTCCAGGACTCCATGCTCACTAGCCTCGGGCACCCCGCTGTTCACTAAATCTTGGTTCAAGGAAGCAAGGGAACTCCTCTCTAAGGATAGCCATCCTTCGACTGCCAACATTTCATTGTCAAAAACAGAGGCAGCCTTTGTTAGGGAGCATCAAATGTAGAGTTTTAGAGAAACTTGGGGGTCTTAGGTGTCCCCTCCGTGGTCCTCTGTTGCCTCCCTTTGGCAATTTTATGGCCAGAGATTTGCTTTATAGGACAAAGATCACTACCATAAATAGTATGAGGGAAGATTCAGGCAAACCTCATATACATCTTATTAAGAACAATTCACACTGCCAGGGAACTCCCACGGGACCCGAAGGTGGAACAGTAGGACCAATGAATATACCCAGACCAGTCTCCTCAGGGCTTTGAAGGCTTTAAGCACTGGCAGGGTGCGTCAGTGGCGGTGGCAATGCTCGGCAGCTGTGGTAACGGTGATATGCCCCCGCAGTCAAAGATGGCAGCAGGATTTGTAGGCGCTGGCAGGAGCCCAGTTCATTTTTTTAAGCACCTCCTGGTGGTGGCAGGGTACATCAGTGGAGGTGGCGGCACCTCGCCGCAAAGCAGTCTGGCGGCTGTGGTCCTAGCCTCCCTGCCAGAAGATGTAGTGGTGATATGCCTCCCCACAGTCCCCCACGGTCAAAGTCTGCAGCAGGATTTGCAGGCGCTGGCAAGTACGGGCTCCCATTGTCAACAGTTGTCACAGTAGCATATGTGGACTCTAAAGGATACCCATTTACATAACCAAAGGAGGACATGTCATGCAGCCAATCTGCCTCACATGACAGCACAGCTGCCTCATTTAGCCATGCCAAGACAACCTCTGATAGGTTCATGGCCACATGTCTGGGACTCTCACCCTAAAGAGTCCTGCACCCATCCAGTGGCTCTTCCTGAGCATCCTGTAAAACCTGTGAAAAGTTGTCCTAGGCTTAGCTATTGCAATCCCCTGAAAGCACACAACTCATTCCCTGCGCTGTGCAGCAGCCTCAGTCGTACACCCTTAGCGAGTCGCTGCGCACAAGTGTTGCAGTTTTGGGGTTTTCAGTGGCCTAACAATGCCTGCAAATGTCCTTGTGAGTGATGACCATTTACAAATCCATCCCTTTTATTGGATACCTTTAAAAACATCCTCTGCAGGAATATCCCTCTCTGGTTCCACTCTGTGGAAGGAGGTTGAACCAACCCCTCACTGGGCCAAGTAGATCGGTAACTCTGGACCACAAGTTTACAGCTGAGGTGAGACATGCCCTGTACCAAACAAAAAATTGAATGGACTAGAGTTTGGCAACACAAGATAGTATACATCGGTAGTGCCTAGTGTATTACTCCTCCTCAGCCATGGAGGGCTTATAAAATATCAGTAGCCCAAAGCCAGTGAGCTGGTGAAAGTGAGGCCTTCTTCTAGTGTCCAAACACATTATCAAATACGTTCACCAGTCTCTACACTCCACCTTTGTTGTGAAGGGTGTGGGTTAGGGGGTTATGTACCAATTTAGTATCTGTGATTCTCCACAGGTGTCCCATCATATCTATCAGTGAGCCATGTGCCAAGAAAAGATTCCCTGGAAACTGGCCACCATTCTGTCAGCTACACAAGGGAGCTGTGCTTTAGAGAGCATTGATCCCGCCGTCTCCTGTGCCTTTCATGTTGATAAAATGCCTACTTCGTACAACTGCCTCCCAACAAAACTTCGCACTGGCCATTGCAGTGGTCCTGCCATGTAACATTCCTTAAACCATGCACAACCTGTACAGGCCTCACTCAGGCAGATGCAGCCTCCACAGAGCCACACTTATCAGGCCACTATTGCAGATCAACCCTCGCAGCATGGTGTCCAACTCCCTGGAGGTGGCACGAGGCACAGCCACTGCTAGGGGATGGCAAATACTCAAGATGCAGGGGAGCACTAACTTCTTAGAAAGTTAAATAAATCCTTGGCCTGTAACTCGAAGAGTGATGGGCCTGGCTAAGATTCACACAATGAGATAGTTTGAATCATGACAGTTACAGAACCCTAAGTACCAAACAAAATGAAGCTCACCATCACACTCTGGTCACCCGCCATCACCCGGATACTCCACACAGAGGAGAAAAAGATATATATGATATGTCTGAATCCAACAGTAAGGCAAACAAAGCATGGATTAAAACAGGGTCATGTATGACCAGTCAAGTGCATTTACACACATGAGAACCATTGTACATGTGTTTCTGTCATCATCCCTTACAATCAAAACCCTGTTTCCTCCAGAGACCTACTTTGTTAGCCACTGAATGGCGTGTGTTGTCACTATTACCGAGTCAGAAACATGGACTGACTCTTTGGAATAGAGAGGATGGAATCATACACCCAATCATGTGAAATGCCAGTGTTACTAGTGACATGAGTGACCCAGAAAGGAGCACTTGACCCTTATTGCTGGACAATTCTGCACCCTGCACTTTAGCCCCAGTCCCTGGAGGGGCTTGAAAGACATTGCGGCGGTCAAGCAATGTGGGACGCGCGGGGGCGATGGTTGGGTGAAGACAGGACCAAGACAGGCCCGTCAGAGATCAAAAGAGGCCGGGCAAGGTCACTCCCCTTGGATTCAGCAAGTCCGAGCTGTGGCACACTGGTCACACTGGTCACACTGGTCACACAGGCAAGCTGTTTCATACGACATTAGCTCCTCGTTGGGTGGCTTTATTAGGAAATGGGGTAGAGAAAATTGGCAACAAGCGAAGGGAAGACTGCGGATAGAACTGTACCTATTTCTAACTATTTAAAAAGCGCTATGGATATAACCAAAAGCGAGATTGTACAAGTGGAGGAGGAATTGGCAGCCGCCAAGATGGCTTTAGATGAGGCCCAAAGGGACACCAAGTCTGTCGCGGAAGAGCATGAATGCAGTAATATCTCCAGCACCCGGACTGTAGCCTTGGACCAGAGACATGGTATTGACATAAATAACAGTCTAAATAATAGTAAGACTGATCACGCGGTCAAGCTAGGCCCCCTGTGTATCAACAACTCCCCTTGAAATTACAACAGTTTCGGACTCGCTTGATTTGGACTCCCCACCAACGACAAAATGTAAACAAAACATTGTATCAAGGAGGACTAGCCCTTCAAGGATCACTCAAACAAAGGGGAAACCGACCAAACTGACTGACAATGGTCTGGGGTCCAAATCTGTGGAGACATTAGATGATAAACATGATATAGATATTCTTTTTAAAAAACTGCACAGGAATATCGACGTCATTGAAAGGCGGGTCCTGAGCGAAATAAAAACTGTGCAAAATGACATTTCAAAATTATTGGAACTGGTTAAAACTTTAAGGCTACTCCATGCATCGAATACGTTACAGAATGCTATATCAAATAATATATTGGATAAGAATATACATAATGGCTCAAGCAATACCATTGTACCAGAAACTGATAATATTTCACAACCACCCGTTCAATATAGAAAGGAAGTACATGGTCACCCCTACAGAATCCTGCTGTCACTGTAGTGAATGGTAATAGGAACACTGAAGGCAGCAGGAGGTCCCTTTTAGTTGCCCCCACAAGCTACACCTTATGTGATCATTTTTAAAACAAAATCCTAAACAGACTGATAGTTATAAAGAAACTTGGGACTCATTGAAAAACAGGGTTTTTACTGGTTTTCTGTAAATACTTATTGCAGTAGTACCAGGTTCCTATCTCAGGAGTGAATTGGGTGGGAAAAACAGAAAAAGCATGCAATGGGGACTGTGGAGTTGTACATTTTTGCCGCCCCCATGTGGTGGGCTCCTTATTAGAAAAAGTTGCAGTCTATCAGGTTTGGCAATACAATAGTAATGAGGACATTATCACTGCACTACCCCTTGAATACTTTTATAGACCCAAAATGGAGCAGCTCCATTCATTTGGAAGAGCCCAACTTAGCCCCAGTAATCAATTTATACAAACAATACCATCTGTGCCAGATAGGTTTGCTCCTTTAAGGAGCTGTAGTGAGGTGACACTGGGATGAAAAAGAGTATATCCAAGGGAAGTATCTCAGGATGAGAGTGATCGCATTATATCCCAGCATAGTAGACTGGTAGAAGAAGCCTGTGTGGAGCAGGCGCATATTTTTGAAGGCAACCAAACTATATCCTCCCCTATTAGCAATGGTGTAACCTCTGTGGACGCCAAGAAACAATGTCATAGAAATAATATCACCCCGCCTACAAGCCTGGCTGACAGTAATTTTATCAGCCGTATATTGAAGGATATGTTATATATTATGACATGGAATATCGCAGGGATTTAGAACAAACTGCATGATATAACTTGACTTAAAAGCATCCTAAACTGCGACCTGGTTTTAATAGAAGAAACAGGCTTAAAGCATCCTTTTTTGTTAACAGTTTTAAAACAATTTTTACCAAAGCAACTCCATCAAGGGCTGGGAGAGCGAGTGGTGGCTTAGAATTACTAATATCAGCATCTTCTCCTTTGACTTTAAAGAGAAACCTTATTAAAGCACAGCTTTTTCAGTTTCTACTTTTTTTCAGTTAAAGGAAAACAAGATACTATAGTGATTAACTTTTATAATAATATTTTCGAATCCTCAAGACATTAGATTATTTTATCAATGGAGGAAGAGTTGGTTAATTTCTTGAAGAGCGCAGTGGCCGGTTATACTCTAATCAGGGCGGGAGATTTCAATATTGAACCATGCAAACTTGCACCAGGGACCCAATGTGGCTACCAGGATGTACTAGGTGATAATCCTTCTCATTTTCCACACAATAATTATGGCGAAACAATTAATTATGTCATGTATAAACATAACTTGGAAATTATGGAGCTGGATGCTTGTGAGAGAATCTGCGTTAATTATACATTTGAGGGAGTTAGGTCATCTAGATGCATTGACCATTTTTAATTTCAAGGAACTGTGGGCCCCTTGTATACACATGCAGTGTACAGCCCAGTGTACTTAGTGCTCACCATCCTCTGTTGCTAATATTAAATTCCAGTATATTTCACATAGCAAAAGCATGTGTCCATGCTGTTGATATAAAAACACAGGGTGAAAATGGGATCTCTATAAAATGGACAGGTGTTGATCCCACGTTTTTTTCAGAAAGGATAATCTAAAAAAACTAACCACCACATAACAACATGTCTAGATAACTGTTCTAGTAGTAATGACATTGTTAACCTCTTCGATGCTCATGACGGCTCCCGGCAGTCATGAGTCACGGGGGGCGTGTGCTGATGACGGCCAGGATCCGTCATGACCACGCCGCGATTGGAATGTTCAGCACTGTGGCGGAATTCGCGCCTCAGTGATGAGGTTAAGGCCTTCTTAAACATCTCAGCTGAAATCTCCAAAAGACCTGAAATGTAAGAGTAGGATAAACAGGGAATATTGCACACGATGGTTTAATCAGCAGTGTTCTCAACTCAATAGGGATTTAAAGGAAGCATTATAAGCAATCCCCAGAAATAGGGAAGACATCTGTAACCTACGGAAACGATACAAACAAGCAATACACAAAAGGAAAATGGAAAGTAGAGATAATGCATGGGATAGTTTGATTAAAGCAGCTGAGACTAAAGATCCAATCCTATTTTGGAACACCATGGATCAGCCATTATTTAAAGACACTCAATCCGCTAAAGTTAATGCATTAGTGACGCTGACGATTGGCTAACTCATTTTGACGCCATTTTTAATAACACACAGCAGACTAACAATATAGTTGAGAATAGTAACATTATTTTATTAAATAATACATTTGAAATTATTTCCTATGATGAGATTAAAACCGCTCTTCAGAATAGTGCCAGCAGGAAAGCTGAAGCCCCGGATGGGGTCCCAATTGATGTTTTTAAGTATAACATTGAGTTCTGGGTACCTATCCGACATAATTATTTTAATGCAACTCTCAATGGGGTGATACTTGCAACTTGAGCGGAGAGTGTGATTGTCCCCATTTTTAAAAAAGGTGATAGAGGCAGCGCGAGCTGTTACCGTCCAATATCCCGTTCTCTACTCAACATCTAAAGTAACGGGCAGAATATTATTGGCCAGTTTGAAAAGCTGGGTAAAGGAAAAAAATAACTTGTCCTTAGCCCAGTACGGTGTTAGAAGGGGTATTGGAATGATTGAGCAGTGTGTTAACCTTGAGCTGCTTATAGGGAAATACACTCTCGCCAAGGAAGGCTCCCTCCACCTTTGTTTTTTTGATTTATCTAGTGTGTTTGATTTACTAAATCATTCTGAGTTATGGCAGACGCTCGAAGGGATGGGTGCCCACAGGACATTATTAGCTTTGTAACGCAAATATATGCCCACTTAACCTCAAAGATACGTGTCTGCGAGACTGGGCAATGCACAAAGCACTTTAGAATTACTCGTGGGATTAGACAAAGTTGTACCCTTCCCCTCTTTTATTCTCACTTTATATAAACGGTGTTGACTCTTTATTACAGAGTCTGAGAGTTGATGCTCCTAAAGTTGGTAAGCGCGTTACCCCAGTTTTATTATACGCCGACGATGCTGTCATAATTTCGAGGACAGCCAATGGCCTGTAACTTCTGATAGATAACTTCACAACCTTCATGACTGAAAAACTTCAGCAAATTTATTTGAGTAAAACCCTAGTCATGACGTATGGGAAAAAGAAAACTGGCAACAGAACACACTATATTTATGGAGTTTGTATAGAGAGGACTTTTACATTTTCTTATCTGTGGATAATTTTTAATTGTAAAGGTATATGAAGTTCACATATTAACTTATGTAAATTACAATTTATAAGATTCTTCAAGGCTATTTTTAGATTTTCACACAAAATTGGTAATTAACCAGTACAGGAAATTTTCAATTTATATGGGTTGAAGTGTATTACTGGGGATTGTTACGGAGGAGCTTTGTGTGGTATGGCAGATACTTCCCCACTACAAACTCTGTAAAATATATTTTTTTAAAAGGTTGCAGATACACTGTATGGAAATGATCTGATTCGTATAGCTGCCTTAACTTTGTGGCATAGAATTTGGTCCAGGGAGGACACAGATTCTGTGAGAGATATAATTCTGGACTGCCTCACCCTGGATCATTGTAAGAAAATAACATGGCTAAACCATATTTGTGGTCTCTTTATTGAATGTAATTTGGCCGTGACTTTTAGGACCCCTGAGGATATTAAAAATGTTAGTAAAAGAGAACTAAACAAAAGGCTCCTTAACGCCAGGGGCAAATCGAAGGGATGTTGTTTTAAGTACTAAATCGTGTATAAGCTCCTACCTTGAAGGCCCCTAATTATTGGGTGTTCAGCCGTATCTTATTTTTATAACTAATATACAACATAGATTTTATTTAACTAGATTAAGGCTAAATACACTCCACTTCCAGATAACTTTCCCAAAGATGGGTAAGTGAAGCTATAATTTACCGAAATGTTTGTGTGATGGTAGATCTCTTAAGACTACTCTCCATTTCCTACTTTTTTGTAATTTTTACATTAGAAAATCTATTTTACGACCTCTTTTTATTGTTAATAGTCTGTATTCTTTCAAAGCTGCTTTTAATTAAATTCGTAATTTGTAAAATGTATATAAAATGTTATATTGATGTCCATCAAACGAAGAAAGGATCTTGCCTATCTGGAAAATTTAATTATGAAACTGAATAGATCACATTCTGTTAAACTGTGCCTTTTATGAGTAATCTTTGGAAAAATTAAGCATAAATGTATTAGTTAATGATGTATTGTTTTTTTTTACAGTATGCTTTTATGGTCATTTTTTATGCACCAGCTTGATTTGATTTGATTTGAGTTATCAAACATGTAATGTGTCCGTCGGTTCCAATTTAGTACACTGGGCACGATTGATGGGACCTGATTTTGGTGCACTGACCTATCAGTACTCACCATGCCCTCAGCATAGGCTTTAGCTGCTACCTGGATGTATAGCTCGGGATTTCACAGCGGAGTGCTCCAACAGCAACATCCTTCACAGAGTTGGTGTGACCACACAGAGAAGAGTCCAGACATTTGTCAAAGTGCTGACGCATGTTGAGCACGTGCAATAGTACTGAAGTTTATCCCCATGTTGTTCTCATGCATTACAATTACAATAACATGGCACTACAGTCAATTGCCAGACCAGTTTATCCTCACATGTTCCAGAAGAAAGGGGCATAAACATGCATCTACTTGTACTTGTGCATATGCATCTTTTAACACTGAACAGTGGCTTTGTGTGTCTTACAACCTAAGAGAGGGCCCACTGGCTAAGATACTTGCAAATGCATGGCTTGATATATTGTGCAACAAGCCACATACTCTCCCCGTCCCTGCTGCTGTCTGACTCTCATCTGCCTATCCAGGTCAGGGAAGCCCGCTGCAAGGATAGAGAGCATTAGGGGGGTCAGGTTGCAGCACACGCCACTCTTGCTTGGAGGTATTAGGCCCAGCTGGACTCTTGCAATCTTCTTGGTCCAGCTTCTCACGTCCTGCCACCGTTTCCTACAGTGAGTACTGCGCCGACGGGTGACCCCCATGGAGCACACCTTCCTGCCGATGGTCCTCCACAGGTAGACCTTCTGATGGGAGTTGACCTGAAGGATGACATTGAGGCAGGCCCTTAGTTTACAAGCTATAGGTACATAGACGAATACTGGCACACATAGGTCATGAGCTGCTTGCCCACACTGGCTGAAGGTGAGCAAAGTGGCATTCTGTGCAATTTTCCAGTGTCCAATGATGACCCTCTGTCATGAGAACAGTAACATGGTGTTTACATCAGTACATACACTCCTACAGCAGTCTACTTGCCCAGAACAGTTATATACACACTTTGAAACTTTGAAACATAACAGCTTACATGCTTGTCTCCAGGAATCCTAATAAGAGTAGTGCATGGTTATTGCACATGTTAACTGACAATGCTGTGTAATCATCACTCACCTGCTCCTCTGGTTTGCCATAGAGCTGGCTGTACAGAGGCAGAACCGTGTCCAGCAGCATCTAGTTCTGATCAGCTGTGAATGCTGAGGCTCTGCGCTCACCACACCGTTGTACCTCCCAGAGGATGTGGACAGCAGCAGAGAGATGAGAAGGTCCTGGAATCAAGTGCACTCTCTAGGTAACCAGCAGACTTATGTCTAAACCGCAGAGGAAGCCTACAGTCTATAGGTTCAAAGAAATAGGTCTGTGTCTGTCGCATTTTCTGAATCCGTCCAATGCATTCCATTGCTTACAGATGACAGGCATACTGCAGGGTTCAAAATACATCATCGGACCGCAAGTGCCTTTGATACATTACCAATATGAGGATACCACGTTGGTTTATACTCAATGCTCACACAATCCGAGATCTGTGCCTGTCACCATGACAACTAACAGCCTGTGGTTCTATCAAATTTGGTTATGACGATGCCTACTGTGATTGTGGTTAAGCATGAGCGCAAAATCCGCTCCGATCGCGGATTTTGCGGATTTTCGGTAAATCCGCGATCCGCGAACTCTCGCGAATTTACCGAGAATCCGCAATCCGCGATCGGAGCGGATTTTGCGATCAAAAGTTCAAGCCTAACATAATTTACGATGGCGCCGGCAAGCTGCCAGCGCCATCCTCAAATGGTTACTTAATTAGCTTCGACAGGAAGCTCTAACAGATAAGATAAAGCAGGGGCTCGAGCGCCTGCTTTATTTTATCAGTTGGAGCTTCCTGTTGAAGCTAATTAAGTAACTTTTGCAGGATGGCGCTGGCAGCTTGCCGGCGCCATCGTAAATTATTTACATGGTGTGTCTTCTTGAATAAATATGTGCCCTAGTTGAAGCTTAAATTCAGTGACTCATTCATTAGCCCAAAAATAATCGTGAGCATTCTGGAGGCTGGGCAGGTGTGCCTTGTCCCCAAATATACCATGGGAAATCCGCTGTGATGCTGGCCAGAGGCATTTGCATCTTTGGCTTTCACGTGCGCAATACCCCTGCTGTTCCTGTGACCAGGGGCTTCTGTCTCTTAATCTGCTGCTCTGATCGGTCTCTGACCTTTTGTATACACACAAGGGGCATGTGCGCTCGCATGGAAGCCCCGTCCGTTTGGCCCCACCCACACACTCGAGGTGTGCACCCGCCCGTCTTCCCGCCATTTACCCACTATGATGGACATTTCACTCAAGGGACCCCTGCGCACTTCGGCGCGATTGCATAGTAGTAAGAACACACACTTGGTCGCTGGAACTAGTTGAAGCGCAAATGCAGTGACTCATTCATCAGCCCAAAAAAAATCGTGAGCGTTGGGAGGCTGGGCAGATGTGCCTTCTTCCCAAATATACCATCGGAAATCCGCTGTGATGCTGGCCAGAGGCATTTGCATCTTTGGCTTTCACGTGCGCAATCGCCCTGCTGTTCCTGTGACCAGGGGCTTCTGTCTCTTAATCTGCTGCTCTGATCGGTCTCTGACCTTTTGTATACACACAAGGGGCATGTGCGCTCGCATGGAAGCCCCGTCCGTTTGGCCCCACCCACACATTCGAGGTGTGCACCCGCCCGTCTTCCCGCCATTTACCCACTATGATGGACATTTCACTCAAGGGACCCCTGCGCACTTCGGCGCGATTGCATAGTAGTAACACACACTTGGTCGCTGGAACTAGTTGAAGCGCAAATGCAGTGACTCATTCATCAGCCCAAAAAAAATCGTGAGCGTTGGGAGGCTGGGCAGATGTGCCTTCTTCCCAAATATACCATCGGAAATCCGCTGTGATGCTGGCCAGAGGCATTTGCATCTTTGGCTTTCACGTGCGCAATCCCCCTGCTGTTCCTGTGACCAGGGGCTTCTGTCTCTTAATCTGCTGCTCTGATCGGTCTCTGACCTTTTGTATACACAAGAGGCATGTGCGCTCGCATGGAAGCCCCGTCCGTTTGGCCCCGCCCACACACTCGAGGAAGCCCCGCCCCCAAATCCGCCAATCCGCAAAATCCGCGGATTTTGCGGATCCACGATCCGTGAATCCGCAAATTCGTGAATCGTGGATCCGCAAAATCCGCCCATGCTTAATTGTGGTGCATTCACTTTTGTAAATGTAGTGAGTTTATGTTATTTCATGACTGATGCAGCATTTTTTGGGGGAAAGGGACATTTAACTGAAACTCTCACACTCCCATGATGATCTAACCTTGAGTAGCACATGACATGCTGATTGGGAGGCTAAGACCAATAGATAAGGAAACTGCTCTATTTTGCCTCCTGTGGTTGAACACAGTAAAAATAAAAAATGTTGTGCTTTCCAAGTACAGTCTTCACCTAGTCACTGCATCACAGGACAGTGTGACCCAGAGTGTAATCTGTGTGATGTGAGACTGCAAAGGTGTGTGCATGCCTTGTGCTTTGAACAGCAGTCCTCAGTGTCCGTCATCTTGCTAGTACATCCCTACTCACTGTCAGGAAAGCATGGTCCCTGTTGAGTTTGTTGGGCTGGGTGGGAGAAGTGTTTGCACTGACTACATCGCCCATCAGGTCCTGTCCTACATACCACTTCCCTTCTATCCCAACCATGGGCCTTCGCTTTCCTGACAATGAGGAGAAATGTACTGGCAAGATGGCTGACAGTAGTGACCAGTGTCTGAGGTGCCCACAACTCCCATCAAGGCCGTGTGCTACAGAAACCAGTCCCCAGTGTCAGCCACCTTGCTAGTCCATTCTCTGCTCACTGTCAGTTAGCCATAGGCCCCGATGAAGTGGTTATTCTGTGTGGGGGGCAGAGCGGTTGTCATTACTCAAACTCCCATCAGGCTCCCTCATACACACACTCTTCCCACCCAGCCCAACCAGCCCCCATGTAACTCTTCTTTGCTGATAGTTAGTGAAATGTACTGGCAAGATGGCAAATACAGGCGACCGGTGTTTGGAACACAAGGCCATGATGGGAGTTGTGGTCAAGTCAGACACAAAGAACCAGTGTTAGCCATCTTGATAGTACACTTCCATCTTTGTCAGGTACCATACTGCCAGCAGAATTAGCTGGTCTGGGTGAGAGGAGAAGTATTTGCAATGGTGATATCTCCATTCAGGCCCTGAACTGCACACACAATTCCCTCACAGCACAATCAGTTCATCTCGGCCTACGGCTACCTGAGAGTGAGTGGAAGTGGACCATCAAGATGGCATGCACTGGTGCCTGGTGTGTGACATACTCCTCAGGTGAGCTACACCAGCTAGATTCTAGCACTCTTACCTTAACTTCAACCACTCTGACCAAGTTAAAAGAGACAGGTATTCTGTGCACTAATAGGAGTATGCCGGTGCTTCATCCCAGCCTGAGGTTAACTAGCCTGAATACTAGATCACTACAAAAACACCATCTTGAAATGTTCACCCTTCTTCAAGATGAAGACATTGATATCCTAACTCTTACAGAAACGTGGTTGGGCGACAGCTCTCTACCCGATATCATTGCCGCCCTCCCAAACGAATATGATGCTATATGGCATAATCGTGCAGACAACGCCCGAGCGGGTGGTGTGGCAATTCTGTTTAAAAAACATCTAACGGTCACTAAACTAATGGCCGAAACAGTCGATTTAGCGGATATACTTGGGGTGAAGATTACACTGAGAAACACCTGCCTTGTCATCCTTACAGTCTATCGTCCCCCAAAATCTACCTCTTTGTTTAATGACTTATTGACGCCCATCATTTCAGATATCTGTACATGTTATCAAAAGGTCTTAATAACAGGAGATTTTAATGTCCACTGGGACAAATCGCGCAAGGATGGGGCAACGCGACAGTTGGAAAATACTATGACCACACTTGGGCTCAAACAATTAGTAGAGGCACCCACACATATTAAAGGTCACACTCTTGATCTGATCTGGACCTCTGATCCGGCTGTAGCTCTAACAGGTATCCTACCCTGAATATGGTCAGACCATTACCTGATAAATTGTGATATCCCTATAGATGGTTATCTGCCTCAACCACTACCCCTAAAATCTAAAAAAGTTTGTCAATGGAGAAAAATTGACTCAGAAACTCTGACGGACACCCTTCTAAAAAATGTACAGTTATATGATACGCATGGGGATCTTGATCAGGAATATGCGAATCAAATGCAAAATCTCAGTCAGGCCATTGATCAAATTGCACCCGAAAGAAATCAAAAGATAAATAGAACGGTAAAAGGGGCCCCATGGTTTAATCCTTCCTTGAGGGAACACAAAATAAAGCTCCGCCATTTAGAGAGATGCTGGAGGAAAACTAATGTTCCCATAGACAGGGATCATTATAAAACTTTTCTTAAACTGTACAATCCCGAATTAACAACGCGGAGAATGTACAGAAAGAAACCTTTAAGATCTTATCAGAGTTGAGCAAGAAAGTAGAAAAATCTGAATCTCTGATAGATTGTAACATCTTTCAACACTACTTTCTTGACAAGGCACAAACTATTCTTAATGACATCAAGAATACCTCCAGCAGTCACTCTTCTTCTCCCCATCCCCAAGCCCCCTCGCCAAAATACACTATTTCTAAGTTTCCTTTGATTGATTCTACAGTCTTAGGACAGCTTATGAATCGAACTAAGTCAGGCTCACCAGCAGACCCATGTCCCCTAGCATCTTTCGCCTGGCGCTCCCTACTCTAGAGAGTAATTTTGTCTCCCTAATAAATAAATCATTAGACACTGGCCAGCTTCCATCCAGTTTTAAAGTAGCACGAGTTAGGCCCCTAATAAAGAAGACGGGGGCTGATCCCATCAACCCAAAAAATTATAGGCAAATATCTCAGCTACCTTTCCTGTCCAAGATTTTGGAACAACATGTTCTGATATCTCTCTCATCATTCCTGGAGTCACACCATCTACTCCAGGAGCGTCAAGCAGGATTTCGGGCACACCACAGCACCGAACTAGTGATGCTTTCGGTGCTGGATGAGCTCAGAGGTATGGCTGACAGTAAGAAACCGAGTGCCCTGATATTATTAGACCTGTCAGCGGCATTCGATACTGTCAGCCATACCCTGCTTCTGGACAGACTGGCCGTTTTCGGGATACAATATGCAGCCTATAAATGGCTTAAATCCTTTCTCTCTGGAAGATCTCAAAGGATTCAATTGGAGGACTGTATATCAGACCTGGGTATCCTGAAGTGTGGAGTCCCTCAGGGATCTGCTTTGTCCCCACTCCTTTTTAACCTTTATCTGCAGCCCTTAATCGACTCCCTGGTAAGCATGGGCTGTAAAACCTTCCACTATGCCGATGATACTCAACTGTTACTTAGTATTGATAACACGGCATCTGCACAGACCCATGCCCAAAAAATACTTAGTCATACGGTGAGCTGGGTGACAGCGAATTTGTTGAAGATCAACCCAGACAAAACTGAGGTCCTGGTGGTTTCAACCGAAGCGTTTCCTTGGGGTGATTTGTTTTGGCCTCAGGACTTTGGCCCAACCCCTAAACCTTGTTCTTATGTAAAAAGTCTAGGCATAAAGATTGACCATGAGCTGTCAATGGTCAGCCACATCTCCTCCGTTGTTGGGACCTGCACTAACTTAATCATACAGCTACGCAAGCTAGTCCCTCTCCTCTCCTCTTCCACGCTCCGTACAATTGTCTCCGCCACAATAATCTCAAGGTTAGATTATGGGAACGCCCTGTATTTGGGTCTGCCCAAAACATTGACAAATAGGCTGCAAGTAGTCCTGAATGATGCTGCTAGGCTGATCTTTAGGCTACCTAGACGTACTCATGCATCTCCACTGTTGTGTAAGCTACATTGGCTCCCCATAAAACAACGGGTGGAGTTCAAAGGTTTATGCATTGCCCATAAGGCAATCTATGGTCAAGCACCTGCTTATATTAGAGAACGCCTTGGAGTTTACAAACCCACACGATCATTAAGGTCCTCAAACACTCAACTGCTGTCTTGTCCCCACTATAAATTAGCAACGAAGGGTGGCAGATCTTTCTCAGTGGTGATTCCACAGATTTGGAATAAACTTCCACAGTCTCTTCGTAAGGAATCAAATCTGTTGCATTTTAGGAAATCTCTAAAAACACTCCTGTTTAGGGAAGCCCTAAGTACCGCTTAGTGCCACGGCCTCACGTATCCTTTTATTCTGCCAATATAGCTTTTCTCTGTCAAAAGCGCCTAGAGACCTGACGGTGATTTGGAGCTATACAAGCTGTAGTTAACAATAACAATAACAATAACTTGCCCACAATCATCATTCCATCTATGAGCTTGTCCTATGGGCATTGCGATTTGACATTTTTTTAAATTAATTCTTGTTTGGTTTATTATAAAACACTTTTTCAATAACATTTTCTTTTTTTGGGGTTACCAAGGGTGTTTCTTTTTTTCAGATTGTTTCTGGTTCCTAGATACTTTGCATTGATTTGCAGGATCCTTCTTTTAATCATTATATTATTGCACTTTTTGGGCTTTTTGAATCATGTTCTTGTTCTTGTTTTTAGTGGATTATACTTATCATGTGCCTCCCTGTGTGCATGCACACCAGTTCCTGCAGAGCATGGACTTTCAAGTCGATGCTGTGAGTGAACCTTCTGTGGCATTCCCATTGTAGTACCTCTTTCAAAGGCACTGCTGCCTTTGAATGAGGCACTGCAGTGGAAACTGCTACACTACCTTGCCAGTTGCAATATGGCGGCAAGTGGAGAGCAGTGGTGGCCTCAAGGCCCAATTATGACTGGCAGAGTGGCATTGGGACCTTGCCACAGCAACAAAGTTGTGGTCAGGCCACCCACCAGACTAGGAGTTTCTTCCTCTCTGGCAGGCTCTTTTTGTGGCGTACCCACAGCGGTGCCTCTAAACAAAGGTACTGCAATGGGAACTCCAAAACAGTTTTGCATTAGCAAGGACTGGAAAGTCCATGCCATGCAGGAACTGGTGTACACGTACCTGTGTGCATCCATGGGGCACAGCGGCACAATGTGGGCCTGTAAGGCCCCCTTTATCTCCTCTATGCCAGAGTTTGCATGGAGGAGGAACTGCCTGAAAACCCTGTCGGAGAGGAAACTCATTACATGCTTGGCAGGACTGTGGCTATACCGTCAAGCAGATAGATCCTCTAGACCATTGCAACACTGTCAGGGAATGTCCGTTCCCTGTCGGCAGTGGCAGGGGTGTGGCAGTCCATCTCATAATAAGACAGTTGGAATACAGTCAATGCCGAGCCCCCACGAGTCTGCTAGGAGGAGTCTCCATATGCTTTGATTGAAATGGCTGTAATAGCCTTTTATGGCTGTTTGGGGGTAAACTTTTAAAATGGTTTGAATCATGACTTGTTCATAGTTCCTTTTGTGGTTAGTAGTTATTTGAAGTATGTTAATGTGGTAAGTGTTTGCAGTAAGAGCTATTTTGCTTATTTGAGAATATGGTGTATATGTACCCATCACAACGGCAGCATGGCTATCTTGGACCCACTGTCTAACTCATAATAGGGTGGTGGGGAGAGGTCCGCTGCCACACCGCCGCGAGTCTTGTGGTTACTTGACTCATAATCAGCCCTTTAGTGGGAGGGGTATGCCCTGTAGTGAGTCCCATACTCACTATGCCATCAGATTCACAAAGATATATTACACTTCTGACTAATTTAAGCAAGTTCACTAGTTTTTTGCTAGTGCCAAATGTTAGTGTATATTTAGTCCAAAAGTGTAAGTCAAAAGTCTCCCCCAAATTAAAAGGCTTGTCGGCAACACACTTTTGAGTACTTCACACTTTTGAGTACGTTTCGTATTCTTTGGCTAGTTACAAACTCTAAAGTATAACTTACATTTGGATTCTGTAAATAGCCAAGGGAGTAGCAAACTTACAAAAATGTATAAATTCCTCAAACCAGTAAATCTTCCAGGTCATTCAATTTGGTGATAAATGTGTTAGTTGCACCTTTGGAATACATTTACACTCATATTTTGGGAATACTCAAAAAGTAGTAAACATACTCAAAAGCATTGAGTACTGAAAAGTGCAATTTACATTTGTTAGTCAGGCCCAAAATGATTTTTTTTTGTTTGTGATGGATTTTCTTGACTGCATTTTTCGATTCTGATTTACTGATACTGTGTTTCGTGCGGACACAATGAATGTGCTCTGAAAACAGGAAACACAAATGTCTGATTACAGTCTGATTATCTACTCATATATGTACTCATTGTAAAAAATATATGATTTATTGTATTTTTATTCATTTACAAATAACAAGAGACAGCTAGCAGTATGCTCTTAGCTTCCATTTTCACCCACTTCAAGATACTGACTATGTCTCCTCAGAGGTCTACTAATGACTGATAACAAAATTGCAGTCATATGATTTTATAATATTAAATGTACTTTTATTTGTAAAATACTTACTTGATTTTGTGTTAATACAAGAGCTTTCTGTGACAAAACCTCAATGTTAACAAGTGTTTCAATTGTGTTATGTGTGGTAATGGAGCATCCATATTTAAGGGCGGGTTAAAATAATTAAATCTTGTTATAATACATTCATTTATTTTAATAATGTATAAAAGTCCAAATAAGGCATGTCATTTAAAATTTTATTTTTTGTAACAATTGGTATAAAAAACACATTGTACAAACTTGTGATGTAATATTAAATACATAGTGGTACATTAGAACGCTCTGTAAATGCATTTTTGAAAAAACTGCATTGTAAGGTAGCATGTTATAATGACATGCCTTGTTACACCTGATGTACGTTTCTCAATCCAAATTTACGTTGGTACTTTTGGTTTATTTGGGTAAGTTTAGGTCTTGCCTGCTCACACAATTGAGTGTTGAAATAATTAGAAGAAATTGAATACTTAGCAGCAAATGAACCAACTACATAATTAAACATGTTGAATGATGAAGTTGAACAGGAAAAAACTATTACAGCTGAAGTTGCTAATGCAAGTACTCAAGATAGTCAAAGTTCTGGTCCATGTAGTCAAGATCCACTTGGACAACCAATAGTGGAATACTGTAATACTACATTAGAAAAGTTAGAAGAACAAGTAAATAGTGAACAGAAAGAAATACATGTACAAGTGACAGAACAGATAGAATATGGTTTGTTACATGAAAAAAAAGAATGTGTATGATCATCATTTAAATCTATTCTGATGTACATCAGTGATCAAGCTGGAATGGGTAAAGGTTTTTAAATTAAAGTTTTGACCAGGTATCTTCAAAAAACGACTGGTGTACATTTATCTTGTGTGGTAACAGCTCCAACTGGATTAGCTGCGCACAATGTTAAAGGAATTACTTCGCATAGATTACTGATGTTACCAGTTGAGCATGATAATAATTTTGAATATCAGAAGTTGTCTGGAGAAGCTTCTTATGAAGTGTCAAAAGTGGTGAAGAAGATTAAAACTTTTATTTATTGATGAGGTGAGCATGGTCTCAAACTTAATGGCTGCTTTCATACATTTACGAATGCATTGTAGGAGAGTAGGGTCTGCTTCCTATGGTCACCCCCACTTTTTGCTGTGATTCTCTGGTTTTTCGACTTTAGTGTGGCTGTGGGCCTGCTAATCAGACCCACAGCCCAGATGTTCTGTCTCTAAATTGATAACATGTACTTTAGGTACATACCAGATTGGTATTGGGTCACCTTTGTGAGCCCCTGTATAGTGTATCATAGGTACCGAGGGCATAGGTGTATCCAAGGCCTACCAGGGGCTGCAGCATGTATTATGCCATCCCTGGCTGGCCATCTAAACTGACACCACAGGCTTTGTAAACCCTGGACAGATCATACAAGGTGAGAATTACCTAGTGACCAATGCAAGCAATGTCACTACCACCCATAGTATGGCAATGGTGAATTTCTCCTGAGGAGGGGTAACTGGCCTCAAAAGTGTTGTTGTTAGTTCAGAACTTCCTGTAGAATGTTTGCTTTGCAATGACCTAGAAACGTCAGTCTGGTCTGAAGTGGAGTATAGGACTCATGCAGAGATATTAGGTATATAAGCATGTGTCCTTGGTGTGACCAGGTCACAGGTCAAAAATTGCAACACTGAGCAGGCCCTGGATCCTGAAATTATGGACCAGTTGCCTACCAGGAGGAGAAGCAGTAGGATTAAGGCAGTGCCTTCCCCCCTGCCTCAGAATGAGGATCAGCCTTCTGAGGAAGCGGATTGTGAGACCCAAGAAGGAACTGTCCTAGAAGAGCCTGAGCCTGATCAGGTTGAGTTTCTTGGGACAGGGGGACCTTCCAGGGCTGATCTGAGGCAGGCGCAGTTGGACTGCCCTTCTCTTGAACCCGTCAAGCCTGGTGCTTCCAGGAGGTTGGTCATACCTTTGGCATTCAGGGGCTTCCTTCTCACCTTAGCCCATGATATTCCCCTGGCAGTACATCTTGGCCAGAACACCACTTGGGACATTAAAAATGTCATATTTGATCTGGAATGGCACAATATTTTTATACACCCACAGCAATTGCAGAATTATCAAGAAAAGCATTTAAAACAATTTGCATGACACATCTAGACCAGTTGCGGTTGAGTAAGGAGGTCAACAAGATAACTGTGCAACACATGTTAACAGTTCAAACAACCCTGACCCTTCAACCATATCTAACTTTTAACCTAACTAGTTATGAAAGATTACTACTAACAAGGTTTAGGATGAATACCTTTCACCGTGTTGTCACCTTCCTGCAAATTAATGATTGGGTAAAATCTCTATCATTTTGCCCCTGTGATGAACTTTCCAGTCAAACCACAATGCACACTGTTTTGTTTTGTAATTTTTTTATTGAACCAAGAAAGCGCTGGATTATTCCCATCTTAAAAACTATGAGTCTCTGAAGAAGTCGTACCGCATTTCTTCATCTCCAATTTTTAGAGGAAGAACATACTGCAAAAGAGGTTGGCAGATTTCTGAAGTTTGTAGTAAGACATAGGTTAAATCTGGAGTAGACTGTGAAATTTATATTTTGAATATGATTATCCTCTCTCTATTTTATGCTTTAGTCTTAGACTTTTATAATTGATGACTGTCTATTTTTATTTTATAAGATGCAAAAATGTATTAATGAATTGTTTTTATCTTGTGCGTAGTAACATTTTTAAGCATATTTTATGGCAAAATGTTCGTTTTTATAAAGGTACTTTTATGGTTTTTAAAATCCACGAAAACTGAATAAAGGAATTGTACTGAACTGAACTGACTTGGGACAGGCTTGTCCCTCACTTTCACTGGCCTCACATGTCAGAGGATACCAAGGAGTTTTGTCGCTCCTGTGTCACCTGCCAAGCCAGTGGCAAATCAGGTGGCACCACAGAGGCCCCCCTAATACCACTACCTGTGGTGGGGGTTCCCTTTGAAAGAGTTGGGATTGACATTGTTGGTCCAATGGATCCCTAAACAGCATCTGGGCACAGGTTTATACTGGTGGTAGTGGATCATGCCACCAGATACCCAGAAGCTATTCCCCTAAGGACCACAACAGCACCTGTTGCGACAAGAGCCCTCCTGGGAGTTTTCTCAAGAGTCGGTTTTACGAAGGATGTTGTCTCCGACAGAGGTGCACACTTGAGGTGCAAACTTTATGTCTGGATATTTGACTGCTATGTGGAAATAGTGTTGAGTGAACTACAAGTTCACCACACCCTACCATCCACAGTGCAATGGTCTGGTTGAAAGATTTAACAAGACCTTAAAGGGCATGATTAAGGGTTTACCTGCAAAGCTTAGGCGAAATTGGGACATCCTTCTGCCCTGCCTTTTGTTTGCTTACAGAGAGGTCCCACAGAAAGGGGTTGGATACAACCTTTTGAACTTCTTTTTGCAAGGATGCACTTTGCTTCCTTCACTTTCACGAGCGCAATCCCTGTGCAGTTCCTGTGACCACAAGCTTCTTTCTACTCGTCTGCCGCTCTGATCGGTCTCTGACCTTTTATACACACAAGAGGCATGTGAACTCGCATAGAAGCCCCCCCGTTTGGCCCGCACAGACACGGTAGCCATGTGGAAAAAGCACACCTGCCCAGCCTCGACAAAGCTCACATTTGTTTTTAGGCTGATGAATGCGTTACTGAATTTGAGCATCAACTCAGGCACCTGCTTTATTTATATCTGTAAGTGCTTCCTGTTGAGGTTTAATTTTTGTGACAGGAGCATCATGCCAGAATGACCACGGCCCTTCATATTTAACGCCATTGTTTTGTGCGATACCTCTACTCAACTGGAGTACTTTCTACTGACTAATCAGTAAGTGCTTCCTTGTTGGGTAAATGTATAGTGCTTTTCCTACACTACAGCTGCGTAAAGTGCCAGAAGAGTTGTCTCCAGTGACCATGTGTGTGTTACTATGCCATCGCGCCGAAGGGCGCAGGGGTCCGTTGAGTGAGCTGGCCATAAAAAAAATAAAAAAATCCACCCGCTCGCGAATTTGTGAATTTTTGGCAAAAAGATTCGCGGACCGCAAACTAACCAAAAATACGCAAATTTCGCGAGCATAACGGATTGTTGGCCCATGCTTAGTCACAAGTCGGATGCCCACCTCATATCAAGAGCAGATGAGCTCATTGACAGATTGGCTTCTGCCAAGTTTTTGAGTACATTTCACTTGACAGCTGGCTACTGGCAGATCAGACTAGCTGATGATGCAAAAACCAAAACAGCATTTTCAACCCCAGGAGGTCATTATCAATGTGTGGTGATGCCCTTTGGTCTGAAGAATGCACCTGCCACATTCCAAAGGTTGGTGAACCAAGTCCTCTCAGGTCTGGATGACTATTGTGCATCTTATTATGATGATATAGCTCCACTTGGGAAGATCACCTGATCCACCTAAAGAATGTTTTGGAGGACCTGCAGAAGGCAAGCCTAACTATCTATCCTAACAAGTGCTAGATAGGGCAGAACAAGATTGTATACCTAGGCCACCTAGTAGGTGGAGGTCAGGTTCAACAATTGGAGAGCAAGATCCAGACCATAAAGGACTGGACTTCTCCCACCACCCAGACACAGGTCAGAGCTTTCTTGGGCCTGTCTGAGTATTACAGGAAGTTTGTTAAGAACTATGAGTCCATTGTGACTTCCCTTAATGACTTAACTTCCAAGAAAATGCTAAAGAAAGCTCAGTGGACAGTAAGCTGTCAAAAGTCATTTGATGACCTGAAGCAGGACATGTGCACTGCACCTATTCTGCAAAGTCCAGACTACTCCAAGGAATTCATTGTCCAAACAGATGCTTCTGAGTTGGGTGTAGGGGCTGTTCTTTCACAATTGAATAAAGATGGTCAAGACCAAACCAATAGCTTTTATTAGCAGCAGGCTGGCCTTTAGAGAGAAACATTGGTCAGCTATTGAGAGGGAGGCCTTTGCTGTGGGTTGGGCCCTGAAGAAGCTGAGGCCATACTTGTTTGGTACTCACTTCAAGATCCAGACAGACCATAAGCCCCTCTTCTGGCTAAATCAAATGAAGGGTGAACATCCCAAACTGCTTAGGTGGTCCATTTCCCTACAGGGGATGGACTTTACAGTGGAACATAGACCTGGGACTGACCATGCCAATGCAGATGGACTCTCAAGATATTTCCCCTTCTAACATGAAGACTCAACTGGTCAAGGTTAGTTTAATGTCCCTACGTTTGGGGGGGTGTAGGAGAGTAGGGTCTGCTTCCTATGTTCACCCCCACTTTTTGCTGTGATTCTCTGGTGTTTTGACTTTAGTGTGGCTGTGGGCCTGCTAATCAGACCCACAGCCCAGCTGTTCTCTCTCTAAATTGATACCATGTACTTCAGGTACATACCAGATTGGGTATTGGGTCACCTTTGTGAGCCCCTGTATAGTGTACCATCGGTACCCAGGGCATAGGTGTATCCAAGGCCTACCAGGGGCTGCAGCATGTATTATGCCACCCCTGGCTGGCCATATAAACTGACACCACAAGCTGATCACTCAGCTTGGGTAAGGTGGTGTATTAACCCCTTACTTAGATATAGTATATCTATATCTACCTTATATATAGACACGTAGTAACCTATAAGTCACTCTTATGGCAGGCCTTACCAATCCAGGAGGCAGAGTGCTTGGTTTTATGTGAGAGGGTGCACTAGCGTGAGCTGAGCCCCTCTGCAGCTTTCGGAACCATCTCCTTAAAGCTGTTCTATGATATAGCCATACCATATAATCTTAAGTGCATTTTAATCCTCGCGGTTAATGCTAAATTTGGTTTGACTTTATCAAAACATGTTGTGTAAGGTGTCAAACACTTTGGAATACTACCCCCCCGACAGTCCTGGCGGCGGGGGGTAGCATTCCACCCTTCTAGAGGGAGAAGACATGTAGATACTGCTTTACCTGGTTAAAGTTAAACAGAGCCTTAGCATCACAAAATGGATGCTGCTGCCACATACACGAGTCTGACCTCCTGCTGCTGGATGAAACTCCAGCAAGGGAGGCCTGGACAATAGGTTTCCTGTTGAGGGAGGTGCTCCGAGACAGCCTGTAGTATATTGGGGCAGGGTAGTTTGAATGGAAAGATGTTTTTCCAGACACTGCCTGGGGCACACAAGGTGCTCCATGCATAGCCCGGTTCAAACCAGTTGCTCGGGCACTCCAGCCCCACTTTGGCACAAAACTGGACAAAGGGAAAGGGGTGTAACCACCACTTTCCCAGGTCCACCAATAGAAGGGACCTAGCAGGTAATCCAGCCCCTAAAATCAGTATAAAGATAGGAGCTGTGTCCCTAGGATTTTAGATTATCCTGGAATGAAACTCTGATATGAAACTCTTGGACCTTTGATGTTCTATTTCGACTAGAAGACTAAAGACATCTCCCTTGTGGTCAAGGAGTGACCACCCTTTACAAACAGGCCCCACCAGTAACTTGCCAGTTTGCTATGTTGATGCTACTGCCGGAACCCGAAGGCTCAGTGACACAGAAACTAGACTTCCAGACTTCTATGACTCCGATCCACCTCCACAGAAAAGCTAAGACCCGTGGTGGACATAAGAGACGTGGGACTAGACACACTGGACTTCCTGCATTTTGCTAACTGCATCGACTCGCAGTTGTGCATTGGGGTAAGAAAAGCCTCAGACCCGAGCGCCATTTGCACCGAAGCTCAGCCCTTCACACGCCACGAATGCCACGTGGGGCCTGCTCCTGCATTTCAGCTCCATGCATTTTCCTGGTTGTTAGCCCGCTGGCTAGTTAGCCCTCTGAAGACTTCTTTTTGAATTTACACTACTGGCCTGGTTGATCCAGCTTCCCTCTAAAGGAGAAGCTCCCCAGACCTTGCTGGTCTGACTCAAAGCCAATCTTCACTTCCTGCATGGGTTGCAGTTGCCAAGGCTTGTT
Organism: Lissotriton helveticus; assembly: GCF_964261635.1. Lineage (NCBI taxonomy): Eukaryota > Metazoa > Chordata > Amphibia > Caudata > Salamandridae > Lissotriton > Lissotriton helveticus. The sequence goes on from NC_136064.1 coordinate 140,128,003, forward strand.
GGGTCTAATCCAGATACCGACACCGCAGTCAACTAGATCCTTCATGGGACAGCTATAATCCAGCTCCTGGTCATCGTTGACTCCTCCTGGTCCTCGTGGCTGCAGAGACAAGCTTCACTTCTTCACCTGAAATTGACTCAACATCGCCTGGTTCCCTTCCTGGTTCCTTCCTGGTCACTGGCTAGTTACCCAGACTCTGTCCCCTCTGCTTTCAGGTTCCTCAGTTCCTCGATCCACCCTTGGATCCGCCCGGACACTTTTCTTCTGGTCGCCTGCAGCACTTCTTTGCAGATCTTCATTGAAACGATCGACGAAACCCGACACCAAAAGGCACCTATGCACCCTGCTTCACTGGGTGAGGTAACACAAGTACTCTTGTGCTCCTGTGGGTCTTGACTCTAGAAGTGTCCTACTTTAAAGTGGTTTTGTTGTAGTCCATCCGGAGGTGCCCTAAATCTTTTACTTTGTAACTTTTACGTTCCCATTATAAGACAATGGTAACTCCCGACTGTGTTTAGACAATGCACGCGTCTCCCCTGGGTCTCCTACTTCCTAACCTTTGGCTGTCTAGTGTAGTCCCAGCGATTCTCTAGGCCCTAGGCCTTTTCACTATTTCTGAAGTGGTCCTTATACCACTTACTTAGTATATTGTAGTATGTTTATCTAGGGATCTGTATCGATACTCCTATTTCTGACCCTTGTCCGGTTATAATTCACTAATATCCATACAACGGCACAGAAACCCGTTTCAAATTAGTCATAGCGCATGCTGTCACATTAAGCAAGCACTATTCCTACAGCCCCCTAGAAAACACACAGAGTTCTTAAACAAATCCAAGCCTCGAGCAAACCTGGGAAATCCCCGCCTGCTATGTTTTGATTTAGTCCAAGAACTCCTGTAGAGCACTGCAAGAACGCTCAGTTCTTAGTGACATCCTTATTGACGTCTTATGTCCATCCTTACGTCAAACCCAGCACCTCTCATGTATAAATATACCAACGCTGCCGTAAGCTGAGACATGGTGGTGATGAACCTGGAGCAGTGACTACTTGCCGGAGAGCCCAGCTGATGCGAGAGCCCACGGACGCTGCCCCTCCCCTTTTGACGCGCTGAGGAAGACGCTGTCTTTTCTCTTGCCGAGAAATCCAGCCTCCAGCGTTTCCAGCTTACCCTTGCGGGTGACTGGGATATCGAGTCCTGAGAAAGTGATACCAGCCCTCCAGCCTTCTAAATCCCAGGTACTGAACTGACTAAACCCTTATAGAGAATTCTTGAGTCATATTCTTGGCAAAACAAACTTAACTTAAACTGCTACTTACTTACTCCCTCCCATGTATTAGGCTTAGGTCAGGTACACCGGGGTAGGCGTAGTTAGAAGCACCAGTTGAGTACGATTTGTATATCTTTTATCCATTTTAAAGTATCATATGGCTAAGAAACCACATCAATGCTTTTACAGTATTATTTTATAATCCTGCTTTTACTGTATGCAATTTACTTAACTATAAGTATTGCAATCGTAGCGATTCATTTCTCTTGTATGAGAAAAGAGACTGATCAATAAATAACACCTTTTATTGAAAACGCCCGTCTCTTCTTTTCTCTACAATCTGGTGAAACTAAGTATGCACGTATTGACTGAGTAAAATAGCTGTCTTTTGTTTTCACACGACTCTAGAGATATACTCTTGATCAGGGAGAGCAAAGTTGTCATGTTCTATGGTTGTCAGAAACTAAATCCCTTCTTGTCTATCCAGGGAGGTCAAACTCCCCCTCGCCTGCTCGAGAAAGTTTCTAGTGAACTCTGAGCTAGCTGGTACACAAAACTTAAGTCTAATATCGTCAGTAGAAGACCTAGTTAACCTCTGTCCTACGTCTATACTATTGAAGATATTATTCCAACGCGCAGAGCCTATTGGGAATATAGGAACTATACTACAATATGGTTTGTGAGGCCCCTAGGGCATAATTGTATTTGTGCAACTTATAGTGTGCTAATTGAGGAACTTGTGATGTACTTCAATCTCTGACCTCATAAAGAGTGCAGAGGGGTTGTGTTAGAAATACATACATATATATTTGATATATACCTTGTGTGGTGTCCTTTTATTTGGTATTCAAGGGATTATAAATGGTAAAACAAACAGCTTCACATGCTCTTTGGAGTTTAACCTAAGACTGCTGGTCCATGCTACCACTAGGATAGCTTGTCTATAAGGTTGACTTTACAACCACCTTTAATAAGGGTCATTTAGACTGGTGCATGGTGCCCACTAGAATAGTGGACATCATATGCCAGGCTAACTTCTCACATGCATCAGCTATTAAAAACAGATTACGACGTTCTCTTTGGAGGAAAACATTTAATTGTATCTGGAAATCTGCTACAACTAACTCCTTTAAAAATCTTCTACATGAAGACACTAGGACATCTTTGGAAAGTATTGGAAATGTGAATCTCTGGTGAAATTTAAGTATAAAAAACTCACTCAGAATATGTGACATGCAAGTGATGACGATTATGGAAGTATTCTGAAAGATGTCAGAATTGGTGTTCTTAGCAAACATGGTAAACAAGCTTTACAAAGTTGTCTACTACAGAACTTGTTTACAACTGAAAATACACCAGCAGCAGTAATGTACATGAAAATTGCAGAAAATAAGTTGATACTATGCTTAATGCCTACAGTGCAAGAGTGTTCTACATTTAATAAAGAGCTTCTGAAATTGGAAAATCAAGAAATAGGTCACATTGAAGCTATTGATACAATCGAGCTTCAAGGATTAACAATTCTTCTTTCAAATAAACTACAGACTAAATTGGATTCTTTGGAAAAGTCTGTATCAAAAACTGCTTTAGATGTATGTATAAACGGTTGGGTAATTTTGAGGCGTAATTTGAATATTGAAGAAGGTTTAGTAAATAGAGCAATGGGAAAAATTGTTCAATTTGTAAAATGTCAAAACAGAAATTCAATTGAATTCTTGAAAATTAAATTTGATCAGATACAGAGGTGAGACAGATTGGGCGTTGTTATGTATGTTTTTTATTGCTGGTAAACGACTTGTATGTTCTTAGAAAACAGTTTCCTTTCTGTTTAGCATATGCAATAACCATTCATAAATTTCTAAGTTTAAGTGAAGATAATGATTTAGTAAATGTTGGAAGAACTGTGTTTAAAGAGGGAATGGCATATGTTGCATTATCTCTAGTTACAAAATTGCATGGTTTGTATTTAATTGATTTTGATGAAAACAAGGTTAGTGCTGATGTAAATTGTGTAAGAGAATATACTAGTTTAAGACGACTTTATGCACCAACTTTAGGTGAATACTATTCATGAAAAACCTGTTGTGTGTTTAAAACGCAAACATGTTGAAATATCAAGTTTGGTTCAAAAGGAAAAATGAAATTCAAGAGATCAGAAACGATGCAAAGAAACAAGTGATGATGTTGTGGGATACCAATTAAAAAATGTTTTTGGTGTCAACTGCTATGGTAATGTTCTTCTAAACATTATATTGATCTAGAAGATCTTTATGGTAAAATTATGGAAAATAAGGAAGAAAGATTATGTTCTGCACTTTATACTTTATTTCAACAATTGGGAACTGACAGAAGTAAGATCCATACTGCTTCTGGTATTTGCCAACTCTTGGATACATGTACTGAATATTTAACATTCAGCCCTGATATACAATATGTTGCACAATATTTTCTGATGGTTATGCTTGGAGTATTAGAAGATAAAGGAATCCAGATTGAAAGTTTATTTGGACTCAGTAACAAATGGGATCATGAATGTGAACAGTGTTCATTAACTTCAGGCACTATAGTTAACAGAGAACAGTTTCTATATTTAACAAGACCTGATGGCAAATCTGTACCTTTTACAAAATTAGTAAAAGAAGCAAATCATGATATGAAACATTCTTGTTGTCAATCAGAAATGTTATCTACATTATGCTTACAAAGATTTAGAAAATATGTAATTTTGATGCTACAACGCTGTAGACCAAATTGAAGAAAAGTGGAATCGAACATTTTAAATTGTGTTGCTAGTCAAGTATCTATTTCTGTAAGAACTTTTGCAACACTGCTATTATTTTCCATGCTGGAGCTCCTACCACCTGTGGACTTTAAACTGTATATTTAAAATGCAATAAAGGTTGGAGTCACTTCAAGGATACTCGCTTTGAAATAAAACTGAGATTGCCTTATGAATTACCCAACTGGTATTTAATTTTTCTGAAACAAATATGTTAGATACATTATTCGGACTAGAGGGAAACTGTGAAGATGCTTTAAGGAATTCATACTGGATGACTTAAAAAAAACTCAACACATTATTTGGCCTTGAGGAAAAATCTGAACAGAAACTACAGAGTAAAGGTAAGATTTAAAAAATGAAAATAGTATTGGATATGTTATTTGTGTTAATTTTGTATTGTGCTTACAAGAATTAGTTATTTGATTTTTTAACAGTTTTTTCCCAGCTGCTTATGGTGATACTACACCACATCACTGTGAATAGTAAAGGTAGCTAGAATCTGATAACAGCAAAATAAGGGAGAAAAATACTTTTTCAAAATGTTAAATTATGTTGTATTATTTGATAAGTAACACTGATTTGTGAAATATATTACATTATACAACAGTTTTACAGATTATTTTCGTTTATGTAGTGGAAAAGTTAGAAAAAACAGTACTAATGAGAACTAGCAGAATAGTAGTTTAATATTTAAAAAACCTTTGAAATTCACTGAAAAATCCATAGGTTTTACAGACGTTATTGTTAGAAATTAGCATTTGAAAAACCTTTGAAATTCACAAACAAAACATAGGTTTCAGGGACGTTATAGTTATAAATTAGCGTTTGAAAAAACATTGAAATTTACTGAAAAAACCATAGGTTTCAGGGATGTTACAGTTAGTTAGTAATTTTACTCATACAAAACCATTGAAATTCCACCATTATAGTTAGATCAGCTAACTATAACTCGCGCCGCCGCATTGCACTGCTGTTGACGTCACATATTACATCATTTATTACATAGTCTGTGACATCACTGATAACATCTCAAATGACATCACTGATGACATCACTGATGCCATCATCCAGTGAATATGATTTTCTTTAAAATCTAAATATGTATTATTACCTACTGGCGGTCGCCAGTAGGTATATATAGTTAGGATTTTTTCTCTATGGGTTTTTTGAAAATTCTATGTCTAATAACTTTGGCGTTTGAGGACGGAATTGGCTGAAATTTTCAGGAAAATGGCACATTTTGTTTCTGAGCAGCCCTTGAAAATTTTGGGGGGGGGTTCGTCCAGTGGGGGCCGAGAAAAAAGGGGGGTCCCAAAACGTGTTTTTAACATTGAGTTTTCCATAGGGCGGTTGGCCTCACTTTTAGCCCGAACGGCTGAATGGATTTGCACGAAACTTGGCAAAATTGTAGGGACTGGTAGCCCGATGTGCCTTTTGTAGGTCTCAATATATGTGCTCCAGTGGATTTTGAGAAATTAACGTTTAAAAAAAGATATATATCTGTAACAGCGGACCGGGCAGCGCTCTGGTTCGCGGACTTTTCGCGCAACGGAGCTTTGTGAAGCGAAGCTGATTGGTTCTCCGGCGTCTGTCAACATTCCAAACAGTCCGTAGCGGCCGCCATCTTGTCTCTCGGTAGGATCGAGAGACAAGAGGAGGTCAAAACAAAGGGGGAAATAACTATAAGGGGGCATAGTAGATCCTCGCTGACCCCCTAGGTTTGATGTGGAGGTTTTAAAAGGGCCCCGCGGGGCAAAAAAAAATAATAATAATAATAATTGAACGGCTGAATGGATTTGCACGAAACTTGGCAAAATATTAGGGACTGGTAGCCCGATGTGCCTTTGCTAGGTCTCAATATATGTGCTCCAGTGGATTTTGAGAAATTAACGTTCAAAAAAAGATATATATCTGTAACAGGCAGCGCTCTGGTTCGCGGACTTTTCGCGCAACGGAGCTTTGTGAAGCGAAGCTGATTGGTTCTCCGGCGTCTGTCAACATTCCAAACAGTCCGTAGCGACCGCCATCTTGTCTCTCGGTAGGATCGAGAGACAAGAGGAGGTCAAAACAAAGGGGGAAATAACTATAAGGGGGCATAGTAGATCCTCGCTGACCCCCTAGGTTTGATGTGGAGGTTTTAAAAGGGCCCCGCGGGGCAAAAAAAAATAATAATAATAATAATTGAACGGCTGAATGGATTTGCACGAAACTTGGCAAAATATTAGGGACTGGTAGCCCGATGTGCCTTTGCTAGGTCTCAATATATGTGCTCCAGTGGATTTTGAGAAATTAACGTTCAAAAAAAGATATATATCTGTAACAGCGCTCCGCTTCGCGTAACGGAGGTTTGCGAAGCTGATTGGTCATTCTGTCACTGGGCTATAGTTGGGCTACATCTGGCTGATATTTGGGCTACATTTGTTTTTTTGTGTGTCTGGCGGCCATCTTTGGGCTACATTGGGCTACATTGGGCTTCATTGGGCTACATTCGGCTAATTAGCAAATAGCTCATCGCAAACTAGGAATGGTAAAGAATCGCTATTTATTCCTTAAAGTTCGCTATTTAGGAAATGCAAAAAACTTTGATGATATATATGGCGGTTCATCTCTAACAAGATAAGAAGCATAGGGATACATTTATGATGACTGGCGCATCACCAGGGATGTGTTAGTCATTCTGTGCCGCTGTTCCGTCACCTATGGTGTGCTGCATTTACAATGCGGCGCATCATGGGGCAAAAACAGCACAGATGCGTGATGTATCTGTGCCGTAAAGGTGGCGCATTGCTGGAGTTGTATCGCAAGTGTGATGAAGCTCCAGCAAGGGTCGGGGGTGCCCCTGTCGCAGGGTTTCTGTCCTCACACAGAACTGTGGACAGAGGATTGGAACCTCGGCGAATGCATTGCTGGAGTTGTATCGCAAGTGTGATGAAGCTCCAGCAAGGGTCGGGGGTGCCCCTGTCGCAGGGTTTCTGTTGTCACACAGAACTGTGGACAGAGGATTGGAACCTCGGCGAATTAGGGTGTCCCAAAACTCACGTTAGTAATCAAAAACTCCTTAGCAAGCTAGGTACAGTGTCACATTGGATATAACAAACTCTCAATGTTTAGACAATCCAGAATATGAACTTATAGTACCTCAGGATACGTGGAACTCATGAACAGTCGGTCGTTATAGATTTCTTAGAAACCAGAACATGGAGTTAAGAAGAACAGATGTGTATTTGAAATGTTTATTTACTAATGCCGTCTTCTCAGGCGTAGTACCTTAGATAATAAAAGTACACATATTATCAGTAGCAAAATTACCAGCATAGTTACTAGTACATAAAAAGTGAATGGTGATAGTATGTTAACATGCTGTAAATGAATAAGAGTTAGCAACACTTATAAGCAGCCGCGGGCCGTGGAGGGAGTTACGGTGAGGCAGGGAGGGGGAGAAGCAGGGTGGAGAATACAAGTACACATATTATCAGTAGCAAAATTACCAGCATAGTTACTAGTACATAAAAAGCGAATGGTGACAGTATGTTAACATGCTGTAAATGAATAAGAGTTAGCAACACTTATAAGCAGCCGCGGGCCGTGGAGGGAGTTACGGTGGGGCAGGGAGGCGGGGAGGGGGAGGGGCAAGGTAGAGAGGGCTCCACCCTGCTTCTCCCCCTCCCCGCCTCCCTGCCCCATCGTAACTCCCTCCACGGCCCGCGGCTGCTTATATCTCACCCTCCCTAATACACATATTATATTATTTGCTAAGAAGGTCTCTTTGTGTTGGTTTAGGGCGTGCCCATACTTTAGTGTCTTAGATTTGAAGGAATCACATCACCATACACCAGCTCTCTCTTCATGTGAACCGCATCAACTGTTGTGTATGTGTGTTCGGCAAAGCAATATAAAACCCGCCTCATGCCCAGAATTGGCAGAAGTTGCACTTATGTTATGAGTATGAAGTCGTGGAGATCAGACCTCATAACAATTCTGTATCGTGTTGTTCTTGAAACTTTAGCACTCGCTGTACAGATATAGTTTAACAAGTAAAGCAGATAGTAGACCAATAACATATTATTCTCATGTAAACCACGATGAACTACTAGGTGGAAAGCTAAAGCAACAACTAAGTGTCGTGTGCAGAAGTTGCAAAAAAGGAAAAATGGCGTTTAAACCGGTAATGAGCCCATGCTAACTTAACACGGTGTAAAGATATCCAGGACCTAGATGACACCTCCTCATGATCCGGAAACGAACTGAATAAGATAATAGAAGTGCCATCTCATGAGAGCAGATTGCAAGTTTATATGTGGACGGTCCGCAAGGTAAAGCATTAAAAACTAGGAAAATTTAATGCTAAAGAAAAATAAAACAGCCAAGTACTTTATCGAGTCTTAAGCCAATAGGCAAGGTAAATAATAAAAACTTGACAAATAAGTCAATGAATTGTCAATGAAATGCTAGTACTCAGCATATCAAACATGAAAAAGGTCTATGACATAACTGTGTATGCAAAATAAGCTGCAACAGCCTCCAATAGGAAGTCACCGTCTTCATCCGAAAACAGTTCAGCCATCCAATTTAAAAGCGGAAAAGAACATACGTGCTCTCCCAGCACCGGATCCTCTATCACCATCAGAGGACAGCTCGGTGGGTTTTCAAGAAAGCTCTCTTCCAAGAAAGACTGTGCTGCCGCCAGTAAATTCCAGGGACCAAGTAGTCCATGCATCAATGCCACAGCCATAATCCTTTCGCCAGGACAAACCAACTCGTGAGTAATGATAGGAGTCATCAGCTGATTAAAGTCGACGTCAGGAGAAACCGGTCCGCAGAGACACAAATCAATGGCCCAATCGAAATCACAGGTCAGGCAGTGAAATACAGGCTGGACACAGGTGAAGTAGGAGAACCGAAAAGATAATCCATATGCCGTGCTTAATATCGCCAACGGCATTGTGCCATAATATTCTAGCATGCGATTGCGGAACAGTGTCAGCAGCTGCAGGGTCGGAGGTTGCATAGGAGGGACATCCATATTTAAAAATGTAAAAAAGCACAAGAGCGTCCGCTGGTAATGCAAGTAAAAATGCCAATCCACGAACCAGAGTGCAGAAAATACAATGAAAGGAAGCAGGGATGACTCCAAAGATTTTCTCAAATGAAGTCACGAGACCACTGGTAACAACTTTAAAAAAGTGTGTCAGGGACTTTGTGGAGGATGCGTTAAAGATAGTCGGAAACATGTTGCTGAAATTGAAAGGCAAATCTTAATTGAAAAGGGTGTGCACCTCTGTACGGGTGTTCGCTATGTGAAGTACGAAAGTTTCACGGGCCGAACTCAAGGCCACCTCTCTCTGAGACAAAAGAGCTCTTATTCTTGCCATGCCGTTGAAATCTGTTCCCAAGGTTGGTATTTGTGGCCAGATTGAAAACTCCCTATGTTCATGTGTGGGAGGAAATAGAACATTTCTGCAGCAAATAACCCGTTCACTTACTGTTACGATAAAAGGAATACTTTTAATTAACTCAGAACAATCTTCATTATTGAGCATCAAATAACTACCATTTTCCAACAACTTGAACGTGGGGATGATAGCAGGAACTGGCGTGCCTTGCAACACGCAAGCCATATTTGGTCGGTGTTTGTTGCATGAACCGTGTAACTGTATGTGCCTACACATTAGTGAATGATCTGGCGTCTCAGTGCATTCCTCTCCATTCAGATAAACTTCTTGATCATCTTTGAAACATCTGTATGTGTATGGAAGCGACCAGACCTCATGAAGAAAAGCACTACCTAAAGGTTCATAACGACCTATTGGTATATATTTCATACAATTTGAAAACTTATATAAAGCAAAAGGCAGCGTTATTAAACCGTGGATAAGGCATGTTGTCAAAAAACCCGCAATCCTCTGCTGATGATGTCACTGAGCATGTCATGAATGATGTAATATGTGACATCATCAGCAGTGGATTACGGGTAATAGTATCTCTAGTTTACTCCCCTATATCTGTCTTTATTTTAACATAAGTGTGTGTTTCCCTCCCTTATACTTACTGTTTTTGGTTCGCTTCCAGTTCGCGTACCGGCGAGCGAACTAGGAAGCGAACTAAGAGAAATAGAGGTTGGCACAGTTCCAAATATTGTACCAATTTTTTAATAACGGGGAGGTAGTTCTGAAAAGAACTTTTTTTTTTTTTTTCTGAACATTTTTTTACTGTTTTTGAATTTTTCGGAACAGTTTTATTTTTTTGGGGTTTTTCTTGGAGGGGGCAATGAAAACGATTCATTGTAAAGGGCTCAACAGGAGCAACAAAACAAAAAAAAGAAGTATTTATTATTTTGGGCGTTTCGGACAAACTTGCATATGATAGTCAATAGCTCTGTTGATCAGAGTGATGCTTCTTTCTCCGTAGGAAATGAATCCATCGCAAAATACGCAGGTGTGTTTTACTTCACCAAATCTCATTTGTATATTTGGCACCATCTCCCTGCCCTCTGGTCCCGTTACGTCCGGTACAACAGATCTTCTGGCCATAATAGGGAGATTATCTAGGTCGTTCCGAAACTGTGCAGCACTGTAGTTGTTAGGATGCCACCTAGTCATATGGCGATGCATTGTGTAGTTTCCGAAACTGTATTTTTTGTCGGTCCCTCTGGACAGTCTATCTTGACATATAAGGCAAGTTACGTATCTTGCATTTACTTTTTTCTGACCTTTGGGAATTTTAAAAAATTGCCAAATGAAGTTTTCTTTCCGGTGAGACGTCCTGGGCTGCTCAGGCAAAAACTGCCTCTCTTCGTGCTCGTCCTCCTGTTCCTCTTCTTCTTCTTCTTGTTGAATTATAACTTGAGCAGGTGGTCCACTCTTCCTTGGATGTGGTGGAGGTGGTGGGGAAGCACCAGCTGAAGCTACTAAAGAAGCCATTGCTCAGTGATCACAAAGGGTCTTTCTCTCACAATGATGAAAGTCAGAGTGAGGAAAGAAGGAGGGATTTTCATCATTTGGGAAAAACAAGAGTTCTCAACCAATCAAAAGTGTTCATTTTAGATTATATGACCTAGTCTTACATCATTAGGAAACCAAAAGTGAAATGAACCAATGAAAAGTGTTATTACCAAGTCACATGACTTGCTGTGTTTACGTTAAGCGCTTTGCAGGGCCTCCCGGTTTGCTTCCAGAAACCTGCGCTTTGCGACTCGCTTCGCGTACCAGTTCGCTAACGTAGTACGTCATATGACGTATCACGCGACAACGTGAAACGTCATGCGGACGGGAGGCGTCACGATGTTGTTTTGTAACGCGGCACTTGCGGTAAAGAAACGTTTACCGGCTCGCGGTCTATTTCGCGGCATCAAGGTCAGCTAACGGGAAGCTTCCCGATTTGCGAAGCGGGAACGAAGAAAAAAAAATATTAAAAAAAAAAATTATTCATAAACATATAAAATATATTTTTGGATTTAAAGAAGAATACATTTTACAGCTACAGATATTAGCTGTTAAAAAACCAATGAAATTCACAGAAAAAACCATAGGTTATGGACCATATATAGTTAGGAATTAGCATTTACAAAACCTTGAAAATTCACTGAAAAAACCATAGGTTATAGACCATATATAGTTAGGAATTAGCATTTACAAAACCTTGAAAATTCACTGAAAAAACCATAGGTTATAGACCATATATAGTTAGGAATTAGCATTTAAAAACCTTATTTTACTCACACAAAACCATTGAAATTCCATATATAGTTAGTTGCACTAACTATATATCGCGCACCCGCAATCCACTGCTGATCATGTCACATATTACATCATTCATGACATGGTCAGTGACATCACTGATGACATCACTGATGACATCTCAAATGACATCACTGATGACATCACTGATGACATCTCATTTGACATCATTCTTGTGCTAATACGATAAACCTCTTCAGACTCTAATATAACCTTAGATACACTCAGTGTATACAGACACTCACACACTGCCACTCATCCATGGAGTTACTCACACACCCAGTCAGTCATGCAAAGAAACAATCTCACCTCCATTTCTTCAACTATACAGTTAAACACACCTTACTTATTGAAACATATACTAACACATATTTACTCTCTTATACAATCCCTGATACAAGTTCACAATGATCGATACAACCACTCACTCATTCAGTGGCTCTCATGCACAGTTATTTATATATGCCAACTCTCACATGTACTGTGTTTTACATATGTACTTACTATGACATGTAGCATTGAGATATCCATTCACTCATCAATACACTCATGCACACAGTCAACTGCCCATGTAGCTGTTTCCACATGCACTCTTGAACTCATACACCTAGTGAATAAACTGCTCACACATCTATGCATAGAGTCTCACACCTTCCAGCCACCCCCACACAAACTCAATCTCCCATAGAAATACTTGGGCAACCAATTATTAACACATATAGCCTCTCGTATAGCTAATGATCAACACATGCAGCAGTTTACAGAACAACAGACATAATGATGCACAAATTAAGACAGTTTAGTCACTAACCCATGCATTCAGTGAGACACATTTAATCACTCACTCATACAGTCAGTCATGCACCTACTAAATCCTTCATCCAGACACTTATACATCCACTCAAGACATATTTTAACTTTACAGAAAAATACAGTCACTGGATGTTGTCATCAGTGATGTCATCAGTGATGTCATTTGAGATGTCATCAGTGATGTCATCAGTGATGTCACTGACCATGTCATGAATGATGTAATATGTGACATGATCAGCAGTGGATTGCGGGTGCGCGATATATAGTTAGTGCAACTAACTATATATGGAATTTCAATGGTTTTGTGTGAGTAAAATAAGGTTTTTTAAATGCTAATTCCTAACTATATATGGTCTATAACCTATGGTTTTTTCAGTGAATATATATATATATACCAAGCTGTATTGAAGAATGAGTGGATGTATAAGTGTCTGGATGGAGGATTTAGTAGGGGTGTGACTGACTGTTTAAGGGAGTTGTTAAATGTGCCTTCCTGTGTACATTGGTTAGTGACTAAACTGTGTGTGTCTTTATGGGTTATTGATTAGTTTCCTGATAAATTGTATGGGAGACTAAGTTTGTGTGCAGTTGTGTGGGGGGAGTGTGACTGTGCATAGATGTGTGAGTAGTTGATTGACTAGATGAATGAGTTTAAGAGTACATGTGAACACAGTTATGTGGGTGAGTGAGTTTGTGTATGGGTGTGTTGGTGAGTGAATATATCTCTCAGTGGTACATGTCCAACAAAGTAGAAAAGTAAAAGGCAGTGTATGTGAGTTGATGAATAAAAATAACTATACATAAGAGTCAGTGAGTGTGAGAGTGACTGTATGGATGAGTGTGTACTTGTATTAGTGATTATATAAGAGAGTAAGTATGTGTTAGTTTCTGTATGCATAAATGAGGTGGTGTGTGTATAACTGTCTAGGTGAGTAAATGGAACTGTGATTGATTCTGTGCATGACTTACTAGGATGGGTGGTGGTGTGTGAGTGTCTGTATAGGTGTATGAGTGCATATGATAGTGTTGGATTTATCAGTTATAACATGTATGAGTGGTTGTACGGGTGAATGAGTAGATGTGTGTGTAGACCTAGGAATCAATGAGTGCGTATGTAGTAACTGGTATTAGTGTGTAGATGGTTTCGAAAAAGGTAGTCTTTATTTTACAGTGGGTGTATCAAAGTTTATATTAGCTAACTATTACATGTGTGAAACCTATGTTTTTTCAGTATATTTCAATGTTCTTTTAAATGCTAATTTCTAATTATAACATGCCTGAAACCTATGGACTGACAAGAAGATTCCTAGACTGGATAGGTCCTAACTGGGTAATTAGAAGAGTGTACGTATTGTATGTAGCTGGTTAGAGGTCTGCATAAATAGTGCTCAGAATATTGTACCTATACTTGTGTTATCAGCTAGGCCATTCCATAAGTACATGACTAGTAACTGGAATAATTACAGTATTGAAAACAGAGTGCCTGTGGTTGATTGGAGCAATGGTTATTTTATGACTGTTTGACAAGTGGTTAGATAAGGATATGGTTCTGTCAGGATGATTGCAGGCGTAGTCAGAGAGTGACAGTGTGATTGGGGCACTGTATGACAACTACCTGCGTAATTGCAGGAGTGAATCAGTAGTGTGGAGGAGGTTAGGGGACTGAATAGATTCTTTATATTTGACTGTAGCACTGCATATCTTAAGACCTGAGTCATTGTCTAACATGAATGAATACTAACTGGATACTTACAATGCTGGTAGTTCACAGCAGGGTGAGTTTATAAGTGCTTGTGTTTTGGCAAAGTGATTAGATAACAACATGGTACTGGCTGAATGATTACAGTATTGCAAGGAGACCACCTGAGGAAACTGATAAATGCTTGGCTATTGACAGAGGTATTTAATTAGTACATGCTACTAGTATATGACTCAAAAACTGCATTAGGTCACAGGGTGATTGGTTCACTGTATGCTTAGTACCTAAGGTATATAAGACATTAATGAGCAGTGTGTAGATAGTCGCAGGTGAACGTAGTAGTGGATGGATAGTGTTTGAATTACTTAATCTTAACTTTACAGTACTAGATATTAAAATATTCTAAAAATGAGTTGCATATGTTTTTTATAATTTAAATTTGAAAAACTTTCGAACTTAAGAACTGTAAATATACAGTTATAAAATGTTATAATTTTAAGAACACAACATAATTTTAGCATTATATAAATTATTTACTTTGCCTTTTTTACTGATCGCAGAATATATTGAATTCCTCTATAGATACTGATTTCAATATTATTCATCATATAACAGCGGGTAAAAAAAACAATCAATAAGATTGCATACAAAAAACCTGTCTCAAACTTATTTTTAACATACTCAACTATCTCTGTACATTGCATAAAACACATCCTCAATAACTTTGCCAATAATACAAATATCAAATATATAAAATGCTTCTTACTAAGACAATTTAGTAAACACAACTTTGGCTTTAAAAATATTAGGTATGAATTTGGTAATTCGTTAGGCAAACAATGTCGAAAAACCAAATGAGCATCATTACAATATGTCTATCCTTTATTGCATTTTAAATAGACAGTGTTATGTCCAAATGTTGTAGAATGTCCATCGTGGAAAATAATTGCTACTGCTACAACAGTTCTTCCAGATACTGATAGTTGACTTGCTACAAAATATTTTATTAAGGTTTCTGATTTTTTTCCATCTGCTGTACAACATGGTATCATTAAAATGATATATTGTCCAAATCTTTGTAAAAATAATGTTGATAACATTTCTGATTTGCATTGGCTACATTCCGTGTTTTGATTAGCCGATTTAACTAATTGGTTGAAGCACACTCTTTTACAATCAGATCTTGTCAAATATATAAATCTTTCAGTGCCTATGTTAGTGGTAAAAGTAAATCTACAATTTTCACATTCATGTGCTCAGATTCATGCACAGATTTGCTCTCTATGCTCCCACAAGAGCTCTTAGGTCGTCCTCTCTGTTTAGAATGACCCATCCTCGCTTTAAGCGAATTAGATTAGGAGGCAAGTCTATTGCGGTAGTGGCAGCACGATCTTGGAACGCTCTTCCCTTTCACTTGCGGTCCATCCAGTTTGTTGCCCTTTTTAAAAAAAGTTTGAAAACCTATCTTTTTAGAAGTGTGTCTTAAGCTGACTGTTGTTGCTTCTCCTCTGCTCTTTCCCTCGCGCCAGGATACTCCCAAGTAACGGAGCGCGTTATAAAATGATTTATACAAACATACATACATTATACATACATGTTGCCATCAATAACAAGGTCCAAACAGATTTTCAATTTCTATCCCTTCATCATCCAATACTGCAAGCATATACATTAGAAATTCTTGGTAATCTTGTTGCACATTCTGTGTAAATTGCAAAGAACCAGAACATATATCCAGAAGATTCAGAATATCAGAAACACTCTGGATTTTACTTTTATCAGTTTACAATTTTTCAGAAATAGAATGCAACAAGGCACACATATTTTTTCTCGATTCTTCATAATTTCTTGGTTGCCCTTTTACGTGACTAAGTTGCAGAAGATCACCAAAAACTATTACATGTTTTCCTCCAAATAAGACATCGTACTCTGTTTTAAGAATTTGCTGCAATATAAATGCACAAAAGCAAGCATTAAGATTGAGACCATGCTCACCTCATCAATAATCAGACGTTTCATTTTCTTTAGCAATCTTGAACTTTCATAACAAGCTTCTCCAGATAGCTTGTGATATTCCAATTAATTTCATGCTCTACAGGTAGCATTAGTAAACAATGTAATGTAATTAATTTAATGTTGTGTGCTGTTAACCCAGTTGGAGCAGTTACAACACAAGACAAACTTGAGTCTGTTGTTTTCTGTAGATAACTGGTCAAAACTTCAATTAAGAAACTTTTTCCTGTACCAGCTTGACCACTGACATACATTCGGATAGGTTGAAATGATGTGCATGTGCATTCTTTCTTTTCATGAAGAAAACCATGGCCGATCTGTTGTTTCACTTGCTGATATATTTCTTTCTGTTCAATTTTTTGTTGTTCTTCCAGGTTTCCTATTTCCATAATATCTTCTTCAGCATGATGCATTGATGTATCCACTTCACTCAAGAACAGGTTTTCGTAGTTGATATTGACTCAGTGGAGCAGAACTATGAGAACTGTCTCCAGCAATCTCAGCCTCAATAGTATCTTCTTGATCAATTTCTTCATTCAACATTTTAAGAGAATTTGCAAAAACTGTGCATTCAATGCTCTCTTTACATGCATTGAAAGAATCTTCATAGCACTGAAAATTTCCAAGTAATTCCAGTTCCGTACGCCAAGGCTTGAAGTATTGCAGAAGTGCTTAATAGTAAAATTATCTTTTATTAGGAGTACCACAACTCAGTTTCCTACAATTAATCAGATTTCCTTTACTATGTTTCACCAAACATCCTTCTGAACCAATAACTGCATATATTTCTTCATTTATTTTCTCTGTAATATTTCTCTTAAAACTGTAATATTGCAGCACTTCATAGAGACATATGTTTTCAAGATGAGGACTTCTATTTGAATACATTTAATGCTAAATATTCGATTTCTTGTATAAATGTAAGTACTCGATTTCGTGTTGCATCAATACCTAGACTAGCCCAATTGATTCCTCTTGACTTTGAATATAAACTTGCAGAGGATAATTGATCTGAGCATTCATACGCTCCAATCTCTCAATGGGACAGCATCTTCAAACTAAAGCTGCACAATTTCTTACTAAAACACTTCTCGTGGGAAACTTCGTCTTTTCTGCCTTTGTTATGTATGATGTTACTTACAGAGCAACAGCAATGGAATTATCCGCAACATCCTGGATATCCATATTAGCATTCCACATCAAGAGAATAACTTGATTATAATCATTATTATTCTTCACTTTTTTTTAAAGTGTAAGTATTTTTGGGAAATTTTCTAAGGATGATATCTCTCACTACTGAGATGAAACTGTTTACTCTTCCTTTCGATATTACTGGATGTGAAAATCCAAAACGATATTTAGTGTAAAACTGTTCCTTCAACTTGTATTTCCGTCGACAGTATTTGCCATATCGATGAGTTTGAAACTGTAATGCTTGTTGCCTTAAGGTGTTTTCTTCTCTTGTTTTTGGTTTAGCACATCTAACATATTCTTCATTAAAAGATAAAACAGTCTCATCCCAATCAGTTCCAAATGTGGGTGCATCCTTGATCCATATGGATATGAGGAGCACCTCTAGCTTGGTATTCTTTTCTCCCCAAAAATGCAATAACTTCGCCAATAAGTGGATTAATTTTATTGCAGATGAAAGACATCATATCTTCAAACCTATGATTAAAATATCTGCAAACATTTACAGGATCCAGGGAACACAGTTCTCCAGCTTTCTTCAATTCATTATTTTGTATATTTCAATTTGCTTCTTGTAGAAAATCTAGTTAATCTTCCCATGCGTACTCAGCACAACTAATGTAAGAAACCATGTAGGGGTCCCTAAGTTTCTTAACATACATTTCAATTCCAAATGGCGTCAATACCAATATCCATTAGTGCCACGTTGACATGCCATCAAATTAATTAACTATGATTCTAAATGTTTGTCTTTTTCGTCAATTTTTCCATAAATTCCTTTGCAGAAACATGTAAAAGATGCGTTCCCATTTTTAATATATGGTTGACTGCATATGAAAGTGCAGTAAGATCACCCTCAAATAAAAGATGAAACAAAATTTGAATACACTGATGAAATCTTCGAGCTTCTGAATACAGTCGTAAAGTACGATATTCTGCAGCTGCAATCTGAACTGGTCGTTCATATCATCCACCTTTTCCGGTAGGGAACAGCTGTGGAAAACAACAAGCTTCCACATTTTTTTTCCACACACTCATGGGAGTTCCTTTTGCCTTTTTCAGCTGGAACAATTAGATATTATCTCCTATCAGTTCTTTTGAATGTAGAGGGTGTATAGTGTAATGTTCATAAATTTCTTCTTTTCATGAGTTCTCCACTTTTTCTATTTGTCCACTTAAAGTGTGGGTTTCATCTTCTAAAGTCAATTCTTCTTCTTCTTTTACATTTATATTTGTATAGTAAGTATTGTTTTGCACCAGATATAATGTAGCTTTTTTGGACTTTCAAGACATCTGCTAACTCTTGACATATTTTCCGACTCTCTGTGGGTACACCACTAACAAGAATGACTACAGGTTCAGTATCCTCTCTTTCTACACCAACAGTTTCAATGTTTTTCTTACAATCTAAAGGTAAATACACAACTCTTCCTTTTAAACATCTTTGTAGATCTGTTAGAGGCAGCTTACCTGTTTTAGGCTGCATACGAATTATAGCCTGAAAAGGGTGCACAGATTGTATTAGTCTACCCTCATATGTATTTAAATATTTAAGTTCTGGAGGTATAGCTACTAATTCTAAGTCATTATAGACAGCTCTAGCTGGCATTTTGTTTTCTTCTAATTTATTGTAACAATAATTACAAATATAAGCATAAATCCCGAATCGATTATGCTCTATTCAGTTTCTCCTTAAAAGACTTTATAAAGACCATAATATATTTACCACAGCATTTGTCAGATCACTCCGCCATCCTCTTCTCGCTAACACTAGATCAGGATCCTACTTTTGCCTCATGGTCTTTTGACCATACCCTCTTATTAGAGGGTACGGAAAGAGAGTACCTCATATCGGAAACCACCTTTTTTCTAGAGTGGAACATAGACTCTGCTCCCCTGGTTAGTGTGTGTGAGACATGGAAAGCGTACATAAGGGGCCGTATTACCAACCGGGCCTCCTACAGAAAAAAGAAATATAGAGAGGAGTTACTATCAATAGAGCAAGATCTGGCCCGATTGGATTTAGTAAATCAAGCGCCCTCGGTCAACCTAGAAAAGAAGAGAGAGCTAAAAGACAAACTAGAAACACTACTACAGGAGAGATTAAATAAACAATGGCAGGCCAGTAAACTTTCCCATTTTGAATATGGTGAATCAGCAGGGAAGCTGCTAGCCTGGAAAATAAAAGCGGACCAGGCAAGAAATCATATAAAACAAGTGAGATTAGATGGAGAATTGGAGTATAGGAAGACTGATCTCGAAATTGGGGAAGCCTTCAGTGCTTTTTTTCATAATATTTACACAGACGAGATTAATGTTAATATTGAGGGAAGAAACGAATGGCTGGAAAAGATGAACCTTCCCAGGTTAAATGAGCACCAGAGTGAAAATCTGGCTAAAGAGATAACTAAGGCGGAAGTCGAAAGTGTCATTAAACAATTAAAACTGGGGAAAGCTGCAGGACCGGATGGGATTCCGGGTGAACTATATCGAGTGCTTAATTTTACACTCACCCCGGTTCTAACAAAGCTATTTAACAACATACTAATAAGAGGGGAGACACCACCTAGTTCCTGGGGAGAAGCAAACATCGCATTAATCTTAAAAGCAGGCAAGGACCCAGCAGACTGCAGCTCGTATCGTCCAATCTCGCTTCTCAACAACGACTATTAGATCTTTTTGTCAATTCTGGCTGCACGTTTGGGAAGCGAGATTGGAACAATCATTCATCAAGATCAAAAGGGATTCATAAGAGCCCGACAACTAGCCGACTTAACATACGATCTAGTCGGCGCTATAGATATTGCCTCAACCTTTGCTCTACCTCTCGCAATTATGACTCTCGATGCGACAAAAGCATTTGACAGGGTAAACTGGTCCTACTTAAATGCAGCCATGGAAAAGTTTAAATTAGGCCCTAAATTTTGTAGAGCGGTAGGCTTATTATATAAAAACCCGATGGCAAGTCTGTTAATTAATGGCACACGCACAAATCCCTTTGTAATCAGCAGAGGGACAAGACAGGGGTGCCCTCTTTCCCCCCTACTATTTAATATTTATCTGGAACCATTTGTTCACACTATAAGAGAGGATACCCATATTCCGCCTTTCTCTTTCTCTGGTTGGGAGAAGAAAGTCGGACTGTATGCCGATGACATTCTTATTTATACAACAGATTCGACACAGGCATTTCCCACGGTCATCAAAAGCGCGGAGGAGTTTGGGAAATACTCAGGTTATGAAATAAACGCTGGAAAGACAGAGATAATGGCTTGGAATATTACAAATCTTCAGCTTCCTGTAAAAATCTCAATGCGTTACCTGGGGATAAAAATTACAAAAGACCCAAACCTTCTGGCCCAGACTAATTTAGATCGGATCTCTCGTGAATCCAAATCATTGATGAAATCCTGGTCTTTTCTCCCTCTCACAATCTATGGGAGTACTAGCCTAGTAAAAATGTCTATTCTCCCCAAATATACATTCATTTTCAATACCATTCCATTAATATTAGATACCAAACAACTACTAAAATGTCAACAAAACATCAACTCATTTATTTGGTGTTACAAGTCAACCAGGCTGGCATGGAAGAAACTAAGAAGGAGAAGGGAAAAAGGAGGGCTCGCCTTGCCAGACCTGGAATACTATGCTTGGGCTTTCCATCTGACCCACTCCAGGATGTTACTAAAGGCCCCACTGGACAACTCGAACGGCCATATGTTTAAAGCAATGTTACTGGGTTCTGATCTTCCATTGGACGGATTCCTATCCAAGTTTGGGCACCAGAGATTCTTTAAAAAAATCAGGCTAAAGTCATTACATTGTCCCCTAAAAGAATGGTCGCAAATTAAATCTAAGGTTGGGATTGCATATTTTTCTAACTACGCGCCGATCTGGGATTTGCCAGGGCTCTCACCGCATTACACTCAGACGGTTAAAACAGTCCTACAGGAAGCAGGAATAACACGATGGGGAGAGGTAGTGGCAGAAGGCTCCTTTATGGAATGGGAGATATTCTCAGACAGGGTAACCTCACCTCTATCCTGGTTTGTTTATAGACAACTATCCAGCTGGTTGCGGTCTCAAACTAGGAAAAAAATGAAATTTGGAGGATATAGCTCCCTAGAAAAAAATCTATTTGAGAAACCCTACAGAGGTAAGGAGGTTGCCTCTCACTACTGGAACATCATGGAAGCAAGGGAGAGCAAGCTTAACCTTCCGATAAAATTATGGGGAGGAGAGGGAGAACCCCAGGCAGAAGAGAAATGGATAGAATCCTTTACCCTTCTCTATAAGTTCATAAAACCCGCCTGGTTAAGGCGCAATCAACTATTTACCTTGCATCGGGCGTATTTTCCCCCCAAAAAACTCTCGAAGTTCCAACCAGGGAAGTGCTATAGTAAATGTCTTTTTCCAGCAGCCTCAGACCTACATATGTTCTGGGAATGTCCGAACATCACTACTTTTTGGCAAGAAATCAAGATATCACTTGAATCAATCCTCAGAATCTCTATTCCTCTCTCATGGTCTTTAGTCATTTTTGGGCAAAGTAATAACATCAAGGGTTTAGAAAGAGAATTTCTATACTATGCTATCCTACTAGCAAGAAGACAAATATGCAAAAACTGGGTCAACACTAATCCACCAATCCATGCAGAGTGGCTGTCTTCACTTTATGTAACAGCAAAAGTAGACTTAGCTAGAATGTGTAGCCCTCGTACCTTGAGATTTTGGAATTTCTTAATTGAGTGGAGACAGAACAGTTAAGGTGCCGTTTTTTTTTTGTTTTTTGTTTTTTTCCCCGGGTCCAATGATTAAGCCTGAGTCTCCATG
This sequence comes from Lissotriton helveticus, assembly GCF_964261635.1. Taxonomy (NCBI): domain Eukaryota; kingdom Metazoa; phylum Chordata; class Amphibia; order Caudata; family Salamandridae; genus Lissotriton; species Lissotriton helveticus. The sequence continues at coordinate 140,150,344 of NC_136064.1, forward strand.
TCCTACGGGAGGCACCCCAATTCATAGTGACATTGGACCATCAGCTAACAATGGGCGTATATGGAGTTAGTTTGTGTGGGGTTCTCTTTCTCTGCAGTGACATCAGGTCAGCCTTTCTGGAAATTATGAGACCACTTTCTGGTTTCTTGATGGTACAGAGGCGACTGTGTCTTGCGGTTGGAATGTCCCTGGATCGACTAAGTGGCTAATGAGGACAAAAGAAAAAAAATATATATATTTACAAATACATTGTACAGTACCTAGCTCAAAACGACCTTCCACAAACAGATAAGCAGCACATTCTCTCTATTTATCATTGTGTTCCTATTCACTTTTTAAAAACACATCTACATTCTTGGTTTGAATTTTATAATGAGTACTTCGGCAACAAATACAAATATAGTTGGGATTTTCACCAGAAACTACTTTAAACCTTGTTATTTCTTTTTCAAACTACACAATAGTAGTATCTTCCACCTCTTCTTTAACACCTACACTTAACAAACGCTCCCTTTCTCTACACTCCTCTTGAGCAGCAAAGAAACATAACTCTATATCATCACAGACTTTTTTTACAACCAACACTGAACAACACAAAAGAGCTGTATTAATTTCATTTAGACATAATGCAGGACTTTTCACGTAGTATAACCTTTTAACTAACTTCCGCATTTCTGAATGATGTACTGCTAACATTCTCAAATGATGGAAATTACTTTGACACACTTTCCTAGAAAGACAAGCTAGATAATAAACTTGCAACCCTGTATTTTTCCTCACTTTGCAGGGATCCAGTCCTTGTAATAGCTTAATCTTCTGTTTCACAATTTTTCTTCTATATTCTCTAAAGTAATTTAGTAAAATATCAATAAATTGTTGATGTATACTACAAATACTACTACAATCCCATGTAAACAATGGAGCCTGGGTACGTCTGCCTTGAACTTCCTCAGCTATTAATTCTTCAACATTTCTAGGAACTATCTTTTCTTTCTCATTTGGACAACCATCTCGCACCTCATAAGAACGACTACAGGTATCAACTGTATTCACTAAACTATTTTGTTGAAAATAACTTTCTTCATTAAAAAAAGGTTCCGTAGAAGAAGTATGCTTCCATTCCCCGGAAAATATTTTACACATTTTTTTCTATTTGCAATTATTTTTCTTTTACATTTGTCCTTCATACCATGCATTATTGTATTTAAAGTTTTCAATCTTTTTAAAAATAAGATAAAGAATCTTCTTTTTAATTCAAAAGCTTCTTTAATCACACTTAGAATATTCTTTTTTGTCTGTAAAATGCTGTTCTCCTTGTATATATTTTACATTTTTTTAGAAAATTCTGGAGTACTATACTGTTATATATTCTTTTTTGAATTTCTGTAAATTGTTAGATTCATATTCCAATATAAATATTTTTCCGATAATCCAAATTTCCACTTTTTTGAACAATGTTCTTGTTCTGTCTGTCTCTTCTAGAGTTTTTAATATTGAAAAGTCTTTGTAAGTTTTTTTTAAAAAAGTTTACATTTCTTACCAGAAGACTTTTTCTTTGAACATCCATGTTTTACTTGAGCCAATTTCTATTTTCCTTTTTTTCCAAATAAACCTCCTTTCTTTCTTTTCTTTTTCTCTGCTGTTTTCTCGTCATTGTATCGCCTTCTTAATAATGATGCAAAATATCTGTAAAAAAATTAACGTTTTGAAAACAGGTAATATAATTAATATAATTATATATAAATATTCACATGTATAATTATAAAAATACATACAAAGAAATTACATCAATGATTTCTGCAATCGAACAGTGCTACCTGCATAACTCTGCTAGTCTATGAGTAGTGTGAAAGATACTAGAGCACAGCATTAGTAGTACACATCTGATTGTGTAACTGCATGATTAGAACCTGTATCATTCCATAAATACATGACTAGTGACTAAAACATTACAATACTACAAGGAGAGTGCCTGAGTGAATTTATAAGTACTTAGGTTTTGGTGAAGTGATAGGATAAGTACTGCTTGGGACAGACAGGAGGTTTCCTACACTACATGGATACTAACTGGGTATTTACACCAGTGTACCAATAGTATGTAGCGGGTTAGAGGTGTGCATAGATAGTGCACAGAATATTGTAGCTGTAGTTTTCTTACTGGCTAGTCCAATGCATAACTACTAACTAAAATAATTACAGTGCTGCAAACAGAGTGCATAGTGCATTTATAAATGTTTAGGTACTGTTGGAGTGATAGGATAAGTTGATAGTGCTGGATGGGTGATAGGAGAAGTGCATGGGACAGAGAGGAGGATTCCTAGACTGCTTGGTAACTAAGTGGGAATTTACAAGAGTGTATCAATAGTATTTTGCTTGTTAGAGGTCTGTATGCATTTTGCACAGAATATCGTAGCTGTACTACTGTTACTGTCTAGGCCATTCCATAGTACATGACTACAATTTGGATTGATTACACTGCTGTAAACAAAGTCCATGATCAATTTATAACTGCTTACATATTGGCAGAGTGGTAGGATAAGTACATAGTGCTGGATGGGTGATTTGGAAAAGTGAATGGAATTGACAAGAGAATTCCTACACTGCATAGGTACTAACTAAACAGTATATCAATAGTCTGTAGCTTGTTAGATGTCTACATACTGCACAGAATATTGTAGCTATACTAGTTTTAGTAGCTACGCCATTCTATAAGTACAGTACCATTAACTAAAATGATTACAGTCCTCCAAACAGAGCTCATATTGAATTTATAAGTGCCTAGATATTTACGTAGAGATAGAACAAGTAGATACTGCTGGATGGACGATTGGAGAAGTGCATGGCACTGGCAGTAGGATTGCTAAACTGCATAGCGTGCAGAGGGAGAACTGCGAGCCGGCTAGAACAGGAACAGCTACGGTCCAAATACTATAGTGAAAAGAATGGGCCGTCCCTTGCAAATGGATAGCTGCAACCGGTGATGCCAAGAGAGAGCATGAACGCGATATCTCACAAAAACAAGTGCAGTATATTTTCAGTTTTGGCTTCCACAGGTACACTTACAGACTCAATGGCTCGCAGACGAACATCTGCGAGCTAAACAATGGTTTGTGGAGGGAAAGCTGCAAGGTGGCACGCAAGCTCATAGAGGAAGACATGCGAGTCGACTAACTGGGTCATACAGGGAGAGCTGCGGGCCAGCGCAGAGGAACAGTTGCGGGCCGGCCCAGAGGAACAGTTGCAGGCCAGAGGGCTGGCTCATAGAGGATCAGCAGTGGCTCGTCAGCTCGCAGGAGAACTGCAGATCAGCTAGCACAAGTACAGCTCCGGGCCAACTACTTTAGGGAAAAGTGCGAGCCATCAGCTTGCAAAGGGATAGGTGCGGGACAGTGATGTGGAAAGAGTGAGAATAAAGCGGGTATCTCATAGAGAGACAGCTGTGCTATATTTCCAGTATTGCTTTGCAGAGGTACCACTACAGACTGGCTCGCAGAGAATGAATTGAGAGCCCACCAGTGGTTCCCAAAGGGAGAGCCAGCGGGATGGCTCCTAGAGGAAGACCTGCAAGTCAACCAGATGGCTCTTAGAGAGAGAGCTACGGGCCGGTTCACAGAGAAACAGTTGCCGGCCGGCGGGCTGGCTCGTACAGGAAGAACTGCGAGCCGACAGCCTACCTCGTAGATGGAGACCTGTGGGCCGGCTCACACAGGAACAGTTGCAGACCAACCACTATAGGGAGAGGTGCACAACGTCCACTTGTAAAGGGATATTTGCACGACCGTGATGTGGTGAGAGGGAGTGTAAAAAGGGTATCACCCAGAGAGAGCTGCAGTATGTTTCTAGTGTTCGCTTGCAGAGCTACAACAGTGACCTGGCTCACAGACGAACAACTGCGAGCTGACCTGTAGTTTGCAGAGGGACAGCTGCAAGCCGGCGAGCTGTCTCGTAGAGGAAGACCTGCGAGCCGACTGACTGGCTCGTGAAGGAACAGCTGTGGTCCTTCACTTCAAACAGGGAGAGCTGCGGGCCGGCTCGCACAGGAATAGCTGTGGGCCGACTACTATAGGCAAAAGGTGTGGGCTGTCGACTTGCAAAGGCATAGTTGCGGGGCAGTGATGTGGAGAGAGGGAGCGTAAAGGGGTATCTCCTAGAGAAAAAGCTGCGGTATGTTTCCAGTACTGGCTCACAGAGAATAAGCTGTGGGCCACAGTGGTTCGCAGAGGGACACCTGCAAGCCAGCGGGCTGGCTCATAGAATAAGACCTGCGAGCCCACTAGCTGGCTCATACACAGAGAGCTGCAGGTCGGCTCACAGAGGAACAGTTGTGAGCCGGACGGCTGGCTCGTAGAGGAAGACCTGTGAGCCGACTGCCTGGCTCGTAGAGGGAGAGCTGTAGGCCAGCTCACAGAGGAATAGTAGTAGACCAGCGAGCTGGCACATAGAGGAAGACCTGAAAACCGACTGGCTGGCTTGTAGAGGGAGAGCTGAGGGCCGGATTACAGACGAACAGCTGTGGGCTGACAAGTATAGGGCGAGGTGCGGACCGTCTACTTGTAAAGGGGTAGGTGCGGGACGGTGATGTTGGGAGAGGCAACGTGAAGTGGGTATCTCATAGAGAGAGAGCTCTGATATATTTCTAGTGTTTGCTAGCAGAGATAAAACAGCGACCTGGCTCGCAGACGAACAACTGCGAGCCGACCGGTAGTTTGCAGAGGGACAGCTGTGAGCCGGGGGCTAGCTCGTACAGGAAGACCTGTGAGCCGTCTGGCTGTCTGGTAGCAGAACAGCTGCGGTCAGTTGGGAAAGGGAGAGCTGCGGGCCGGCTCGCACAGGAACAGCTGGGGGCCGACTAGTATAGGGAGAAATGCAGGCCGTCCACTTGTAAAGGGATAGGTGTGGGATGATGATGTGGACAGAGGGAACATGAAGGAGGTATTTCATAAAGAGAGAGCTCAGGTATACTGTTGGATGCAAAAAATGGAAAATGTGAGATGAGGAGAGTAAACAAAGGTGTAATTCCTAAACTTTTATTCTATGATTCCTTCAATATAGGTATATTCAGGGCTTTGAGTGGGATAAAAAAAATGTGTATATCTAAAAGGTGCAGCAGTGTACAGTTAAACAACGATGGGTACGCAGTTCCCCAGTACTGAAAATATGGGATTAAGAGTGAGAAAAGTGGATGAACCAAGAAGAGGGTGAAAGCCCAAACAAGGTGGAAGAAAGGGGTATCTTTTGTACCTGCAATTTGGTGCCGTGGGTGTGAGGGCCCTAGGAAGAGGTGTAGATGTGGGTGGGTGGTGAATTAAAAAAGGTTAGATAGTCCGCTAGGTGAGTTTAATGGGTGGTGTCAGCTTTCGCCCCTGTTGTTTGCACTGGCCATTCAACCACTTGTTGCTAAATTACATCAATATCATCTGCTATGGGCTCTCTGCTATCCCCACCAGACACATTCTGGAATCCCTCTATGCGGACGATGTCACCGTATATGTTCGGGAACCACAGATCAGTCTTTACCCCATACTATGTGAATCCAAGGCCTTTGGCGCACTGTCAGGGGTTAATATTAACTGGGAGAAATCTTAAATATTTCCGCTCCTGGATACCGTCCTTCCTTATGCACTGGATTATCCGAATATATGTTTTCCCTCTGATGTGAAGTATCTGTGGATAGTCTCCTCTGCAGACTGAGCGGAATGAATCAGATCTAATTACGGGAGGCTTCTGGAGAGCCAGAGGGCATCCATTACGAGATGGATTGCTTTTCCTCTGTCTACGGCAGGACAACTCTCCCTGATGAAGTTGGTGATTCTTCCTAAGTTCCTATACTTATTCATCAATATACCTTACAATCAAAGGCTACAATTTCTTTTAAACACTGAAACATCAAGTATTAGAATTAGCTTGGGGTGGTAAGCAGCCCAGATTGTACTGGAAACACTGACAATACCCTTCTTGTGGGGCAATAAATGATGGACAGAATGCTAAATGATTCAAACATTCTCCCCCTGTGGTGGTGAGCCTCAGCAAGGCCCACCCGTGCCAGGGGTTCTCCCTTTTCTGCACAGAGTCCTCAGACCAATAGAAAGAAGTTGGTACAGAAACTGGAATAAAAAAGACAACGTTTATTAAACCTCATGAAGTGGAACTACATTCACACAACACCCTTCGGCAATGTATGAAGTAGCACACTGACTGGAAGGAGCTTGGTCCTTTTATACCCAAACAGGGGCACAAATGAGGGCGGTACAATACAGAATGCTGGTTTCAAATACATACAAGGTCATACAGAGAGTGTCCTGGCAACAAGTGGCAGGGGCTGACAGTTAGCTAATTCTGGTGGACACATCCTGACAGGTACAAGTTGGGGACAGCTGTAAGCTCAACTGAGCATGTGCAAAGCAGAAGAGGCTAAATATATCTCGTCTCCAGGCAGATTTCAAGAGCAGTTGACAGGAAGGTAGAACAGAGCACATGGCAAGCACATGGCAAACAAAATGGCTGCCAGAAATACAAAATGGATTCCACAGAACGGAAAAGATAGTCTCTAAATACAAGATGTCTTCTGCTAATGCTTAACCTAATCGCTGCTAAATTACAACAGACGACCCTTTCAGCATTAGCTAAAGACATTTGTCTATTTAGGGTGATCTAGATAGGCATCCTGTACATTAATGCTCATCATCTCAGCTATTTCTTTGTTTAATGTTTGCTGTGCTTTTATATCTGCAAGATTTCTTTTGGCAGGTGTACAAGCAGTGATGCACATGGAGCAGAGCATAGGACCACATTGTATACAAGTACAGCATGTAAATAGTATCACCAGTAGTATACATAGAATAGTCAGTTGTTTCCAGCCCCAAGTAGCAAAGAGTATCCATATCCAGTTTGAAAATGTCCATGTATCAGTCTCTGGGTGAATTTCTGCAGCAATCTTATGCAGTTTAGCGACTGCATCATATACTGAAGGTGAGTGATCAGGTATAAATATGCAGCAACTGCTACGGATGATGGGACATGAACAACCTCGATCAGCCAAAATGACGTCAAGCACCATCCTATTCTGGAGTACTACAATTCTTGCAATTTGCAGTTCTTCTGTAATGTTCCCAAGTGCCATAGCTGTCTGAATGGTGACAGCTTCCACAACACGAGTTAATCGCCTTATCTTTCTGCTATTCAATGCAGCACCCACAAAATAGAACAAACCCAAATTGAAATTGACATATTGTTGCAAAGTGGTATCTGTCTGGTCAACTTCATCTACAATTATTGTTCATTTATATCTATTCTTGGAAATGTCATTATACAACTTTAAATTCAGGTGATATGATGGAGGGGCCAAGAACACAGGTGGTAACAAAAGTGATATGTAACATGCCCAGGACCACCCAACAGGTAATTGATAGTATCCTTTATTATCACACACAAAATACGAATTATGTGAAGAAGAAAAACTACTGTTGTTAGCTCCTTCAATAATCAATGTCAAAATACATTCCTACTATTCCTACTGGAATTTTCCCAACACTACTTATACACAGTTCTGCTTTAGCTCTGGTCACAGAAATCACAAAACGTCCATTGTCTTTGATAGTCCTCATATTCGTGAAGACATATGGTGTCGAAATATTGTCCAGGTGGTACTCTTCCCATTCCCACTTAGTCCCTTTGGCTTGAGAATAACCATCTTTATCTTGATAGCATACTTGATTCAGACAAAAGATAATTCCTCCTAATGAAGGTTTTCCGGAGGGAAACAAAAGAGCATAACAAGCTTGACAAGAACCATTATGGGAAAACGGTAGAGGAATAAAAGGTGTTCCTCCTTTCTTTTGGTGTGCAGGTATCATTCCACACACCCAACAGTTGGTAGCATTCGTGGCATTGTGTATGAGTCAAAGGGATTTGGAGCACCCTGCTGACACGTCAGCTGAATTACCTCATGCATCATGGTTGATGTGGTTCAGTGTTACTCGCTTCACACACAGTTCTCACAGTTTGTTGGCCAGTGCCACTTTAAAGACGTGGAAGCCAGTATTTTCGCCAACTTCAATTTTAAAGTAGCGTTGTATCTTTCCACTAAACCTGCATATTGTGGGTGCAAGACTGTATGGAACTTCTGTTTGATCCCTAATCCTTTCAGGACATGCTCAACAACTTTCCCAATAAAATGATGTCCGTTGTCACTCCACAAAAATTTACAAACACCATATCTAGGGAAAGATTCCTTCAGAAGCACCTTTTCTGTAGTAAGAGCAGTATTATCCTTCGTAGGGTATGCCTCTATCCATTTGCTGAAGGCACATATCACCCCAAAGACATATTTCAGATTATTGCAGCATTCAAGTTGGATGTAATCCATCTGCAAAACTTCAAAAGGAGCGGTTGGTGTAGCAAACCCTCCTATAGGAGTCCGTGTCCCTTTTCCAGGATTATACTGCCAACAGATCAAACAGGATTGTACCATTCTTTTAGCTGTGCTGGCAATTTCAGGATGCTCCCAAACTTGCGTAAGCAATTTAGTTATTGCTAGAGCTCCAACATGTGCCAGCCCATGTGCCATTTGAACCACATGTTGTAAATAGGCTGCAGACAATTTCCACTTATTCATTTATTTGTTACGCCAACAACACTCATCGTCTAACATTCCTTCTTTAGACCATTGCTCAAGCTCTTCCACAGAGGCGGATCTCTGTTTATCCAATACTTCCTCTCTAGCGTCACGCTCAGCTTGAGACTTCACTATGTACATGGTAGTAGTGTTTCGCTGCATCGCAGTTTCGCGAGCCACGTGATCTGCAAAGGCATTGCCTTGTCCTATTTTGTCAATGATTTTCTTGTGTGCGCTAAACTTTATAATAGCAACTTTCTTTGGGTATGAAAGTGCAGTCAAGAGATTATGCACTACTTCTCCGTGCATTATCTGCATCCCGTGGGATGTAAGAAAGCCTCTTTACTTCCAGAGTAGGCCAAAATCATGAACCACTCCAAAAGCAAAGCGGCTATCCATGTAAATGTTCACACACAAGTCAGTGCTAAGTTCACACGCTTGTGTCAAAGCTATTAGTTCAGCTGCTTGAGCTGACTTCTGAGGAATGCGAGCTGTTTCCACTACTGTCTCAAGCATGGTGCCATCTGGTAACTTCAGACAGGACCCATCAACCCACAGTTCCCCATCTACATCTGGAAGGGGCGTATCTTGCAAATCGATGCGACCCTTTGTCTGTTCCTCAGTAAGGAATATACAATCGTGAGGTTCCTTTGATTGAGACTGAGTCGCAGGATATGGCAACAAAATAGCTGGGTTCAGTGTCACGCACCTCGTCAAGGTTAAATGAGGTGCCAACAGTGTCAATTCGTATCCTGTCAAACGAGCACTAGTTAAGTGTTGTGTCTTAGTCTAATTCAAAAGGGCATCCCTGCATTGGGTACTATCACCAACAGTTTGTGCGACAAAACTATCCCTTTACTCAGACGTATAGACACAACTGTCGCTGCAACTGAACGAAAGCATCCAGGCAATGCACGAGCAACAGGATCAAGAACTGCAGGAAAATATGCACAGGGATGCTGCTTATCACCAAGTGTCTGTACTAAAACTGACAATGCACATCCATCTTTCTCGTGTACATAGAGTGTAAAAGCATTCGTGTAATCTGGTGTGCCTAACACATTGTGCAGAACAGAGATCTTGTCTTAACTGACCAAAAGCGTTTTGGCATTCATCTGTCCATGGAAGGGGGATCTGAGTGTTTTTAGTCAAAAACGCTAGCAGGGGTTTAACAATGCGTGAAAAACCCAATATCCATTGCCTACAAAACGAAGTCAAACCAATGAATGCAGGGACATCTTTCTGTGTGGAAGGTACTGGGGTGTCTAAAATTGCTTGAATGCGATCTGGTGTCAGTGCACGGCCCTCCTTAGACAGAAGGTATCCTAAATAGGTCACCTCTAGTCTACAATAATGCAATTTCTTCTGTGATACTTTATGGTGGTGTGTAGCAAGAAAAGAAAGCAAAGACAAAGTACATTTTTCACACTGCTCAGGCGTATCAGCTGCCAACAAGATGTCATCGACATATTGTATGAGAGCCACTCCCTCAGTCAAAGTAAAGGAATCAAGCTGGCTCTTCAATGCTTGACTGTAAATACTAGGAGTCTCAGTATAGCCTTTAGGAACTCTACAAAATCTACACGATCGGTTATTCAAACTGAACAAATATCGACTTTCAGGATGAATAGGGATCGAAAAGAAAGCGTTCTTCAAGTCTATAACAGAGAATGTAGTTGCTGTCGGAGGAACCAAAGTAAGTAGTGTCGTTATGTCAGAAACCACAGGGTACTGCGGTACTACAATCGTGTTGACTGCTCTTAAATCAAAGATGAATCTATAAATCTTAGTGTCAGTATCTTTTTCAAAATGGGAAGAATCGGACTATTGCAAACATTGTAAGGAACTACTTCCACAACCCCCTCTTTAATCAAATCGTGAACAATGCGTGTAAGTGCTTCTTCTCCTTCTTTAGAAATTTTATACTGAGGCAGTCTTGGCAAAGAAGCACCCTCCTTGACACTTATATGCACTGGAGGAGTAACCATTGGCCCTACATTGGTGTGTGAAGTAGCCCATAAAGTACTAGGGAGTGAGGCTAGTGCAATGTCTTCTTTAACAATACAAGATCTCTCAATCACAGGGTAGTTGTCATTCAAAATAACCAGTACTCCTTCGGGAGAACATCGTATCGTAGCCCTGAAATATTTAAGCATATCAAGACCCACACTATTATCTGGTGTGTTTGGAGAAAGCAAAAATGGACATGGAGCAGTAAACTTATCAACATGAAATGCGAGTGGTTATGACAATGGGCTAAGGGAAGGTGTTCCATCGAAACCTATTGATGTAATGTTTAAGCCAGACAGGGGAGCCCTTGGAACCAATTGTTTAGACAAGGCGCTATGAGTAGTTCCTGTATGAACTAGAAACTGAGCAGTAGAACACAAAACATGTGCTATAACAAAGGGACCCGTCTGATCTACTGGAACTTCAACTGATTCCTTACCCCATCCTAGGCGATCCTATGCATAAGCAGAATCTTGTAAATTAGACGGCACATAGTCGGACATTTGATATTGGTTCCTTCTATCAAAAGTGTTAAACTCATCCTGCCCACGTGTATTAGCATCAAACCTAGCGTGATCATTCGTGCTTCCTCTAGGACCTGAATATCCTGAGCGATTTCTCATTTGTCCCCGACCACGTGGACACTGATGAGCACGCAGTACTGGACAATCAGAAAGCCAATGTCCAAATTTCTTGCAGTATGCACACTGGTCAACAGATAAATTCGAACGAGTATAAGAAAGAAAAGACGAACCATAAGTTCCACGTCCGCCTTTATCATTACCTCTAGAAGGTGGTCCATAAGCTTGAGCTAACATAACCTTTGTTTTCAACTCTTTAGATCTTTTATACTCATTATTTTTAGCTTCTAATTTGTGGCGCTAATAATACTGAGCCATGGTTAGGAGAGATACCGGAGAAGAGGTAGTCCATGAACTCTCAATGGCCTTTAGGCGACTAGCAATTCCTGGCAAAAGGTTTGAGAAATATTTATCAACAAACAGATGCCTACCCGTGTCATCTGTTAATGACTGGCCACTAAAATCGTGGAATGCCTCTTCAAAGCGTGTAAAGAAATCTGAAACCGATTCATCTGCCTTTTGCTTACACAACGCTAATACAGTCCAATCTATCTTTTCAGGGGGAATAATCGTCTTTAACTTAACTAATATAGCTGCCAGAAGGTCTAAAATTAACTGAAACGGTTTCTGTGCAGGTTCTCTATCTTCATCTAACTCCTCTAAATCTTTCCATAATGCTCCAAATTTCGCACGGTCATCAACTTTACGCAATATTTCTCCACATATCAGGTGGTAATATTAATCCAAAAAACAAATCAATAGCAGGCAAAGTCATAGTACAAGAACTAATTGCACCCTCAACTTCATCATAAAAAGCTGCTGGATTCTTTCGCGGATCAGGCAATGCATTTTAAAGGGCCATAACATCTGCTCTATTCCAAGGAGTGTAAACCCAATTATGAATAAAATACCCTTTAGCATCTACAGAAGTCTTATCATCATTTGTACCCGTTCCCTTAGGAGGAACATATAAAGGCGCGGCTTCCCGCATTGGTTTCCCATTAATTACCTGGCAAAGACTAGGGGCCCCTTGTCAAATTGGATAGTGCCCAAGACAGGGAAACAACTATATTGGGAAAAGAGAACTAGCACTGGGCAGAGGTGCTGCTTGTATCTATGTGCTGCAGTTGTATCACAAATGCATATTCAGTTAATTATTAACCACACATGTTTATTATAACAAATATATATTTTATTACTATATTTTACTTTTCTCAAAAAGATTTTTTTCTGAAATAGATAATTTTCTTAAACTTTTCTTTTCTCACATGATTAGCAATTGATAATCATAACAATATATAAACATTTTATGTATGCAGGAACAAAGTCTCGTATCAATCTATAAAATCTGATCTCCTTCTGTTCAATAACGAGTTTTTCCTACATAAGAATATGGCCACTACAAATCACAGGTCCTAATCACCTGCTTATTGAATACAGGACAGAAATGAAAAAATTCATACAGTAAACAGAAAAAAGTATCAATACAGAGTATAGAAAACAGGGGGGTAAAACACTGGTGTCAGACAACAATTATCACCAACGCGTTACGGTGTTGAATTTTCCTCAGGGTGATTATACCAGTGGCATACTACAAAACGGAAAGAAAAACAAAATGAACATGTGTATGTGACACAAATGCAAAGGCACTTAATTATGTTTAACAAATGCAAGGCATGTGTTATAACAACCCCACCACCCCACATTAAAAGACGGCTCGACAAATGGGGGGAAACACACATTATAGCCATCACAAATAACCCTGGGCGAGGGACTTCGCTACGCCCACAGAGTGGGCCTGGTGTTGCCTACCTCGCCATTTGCAAAGTAGGCGTAGCAGGCTACACTACGCCCACTCCGTGGGCGTAGCGAAGTTGCCCGCCAACCGCCTCCCTCCCGCCCTCCCCTACATACCTAATTTTTGTAAATGCTCAAGGAAAAGTAAATAAAAGGCACTTACCTTGTCCGCTACATCCCGGGGCTCCCTCTGCTCATTCACGCCGCCATCTTGGATACCAATGCGCATTTGCGGCCGCCCGCGCATGCGCATTTCTCGCATTTCTCACACATTGTGAGTCGCTTTGGAAGCATCCTGATGACATCACAGCCAGGAAGTCATCAAGCCCATGCTTCATTCAGGTAAGAGGAGGAAGCAGAGTATTGGAGCTGAGCTGATTCATCTCCCAAGATTGTTTGCTGTAACTTCTGTGCACCAGAATGGGCCAGACAACATCAGGGAAGAGTACCACGCACAGGAAGAGACAAATGAAATTCAGCAAAAAAGAACGGGAAAACCTCATTGAGGAGGTGTCCAAAAGCCATGACAACCTCTTTAAAGTAAAAGTAAAGTCCACATTTGTAAAGCGCACAATCACCCGTAAGGGTCTCTAGGTGCTGGGGGCCGTCGGGAAGATTAAGCGAGCTATTGCCCAGAGTCACATGGTGCTGGGCTAACCTGCCGCTCTTTGAGAACGTTTCACTTAAAGTGCAAGAGGAAGAATAATGCAGGTTATGGCTGCATATCAAGAGCAAGGTCAATGCTGTGGGTGTCACACACCACAGCATAAATTACCTCAAGAACAGGTGGTACGACCTGCATAGCCGTGCCAAGGAGCAAATTGCAGAAAGGCTGAAGGAGGCCAGGAGCACAGGAGGGGGCCCATCTACAGTTCCGGACAATACAGCCTGGAGGACCTAGTGGAGGCCACAATCCAGCCGGAAGCTGTGGTGGGAGTGACCCAGCTGGACACATCCAACACAGCTAGTAGCACACAAGGTAAGATGTATGCTACCATACACTGCTAAGTAATGTTCAATTTTGCACATGCCACCAGTCCAACCCTAACGTACAGGTCAAACTGTAGTCCATGTTTCCGTCATACACCCAATGCATTATGGGAGTTGGAGGCATGTCAGGGTAAGAGGGTACACTCCTAAAATAACCCCTGATCACCCTCTTGGTAGCTTGGCACGAGCAGACAGGCTTATCTCAGAGGCAGTGTGTAAAGCATTTGTGAAAACATACAGTAAACAAATGACAACACTGCAGATTGATACCACACGGGTTTTATATCAAACAATAAGTATTTGAATTTTTGAATTTTTAAGGATTTATAGAGCGCACGTTCACTATACAGTTTCTTGGCGCTGGGGGAGTACAGGGTAGAGAAGCACAGGACTAAGAACTAAAAGCTTGCTGGAATAAAACAGTTTTAAGGGCCTTGCGAAATTCCGTAAAGAAGAAGATTGTCTGACTGAGGACGGGAGGGTATTCCAAAAGGTGGGTGCCAAGACCGAGAATTTCTGGCCTCCCGACCTTGATTTCTTGAACCGGGGGGATGACTAGCAAAGATTTGGAGGATGAACGAAGGTCTCTGGATGGGCAGTAGTTGGTAATAGCCGAATTGATAAAGGCAGGGGCAGTGCCCGCCCTGGCCTGAAAAGTGAGGCATCCAAGTTTGAAGAGAGCCCGTTGTTTGATGGGGAGCCAGTGAAGGGAAAAAAGAAGCGGGGAGGAGTGATGGAATTTGGGTAGGCCATATACTGCACCAGCTGAAGGCGTTGGAGTGCATAGGCAGGTTGTAGATGATGTTACCATAATCAATCTTGGATATGACCATAGCCATTGGAATCAATTTAAGTGAAGGGAGGGAAAAAAAATTAGAAATTCTCCTAATGATACGTAAAGTAAAAAAACAGGAAGAGACAACAGAACTAATGTGGGAGTGAAGTGTGAGATGGTGGTTGAGTGTGATTCCAAGAGTCTTGACAGAGTCCGAAGGGTTGGGGGGGAGACCAAGGGAAAGGGGCCAGAAAGAAGGAGACCAAGGGTTGCCGCTGCCCCCAGTCAGAACAAGCTCTGTTTTATCCGGGTTGAGTTTAAGATGGTTCGCATTCATCCTATCCCGGATAAACAGCATAACGGACTGGAAGCTAGCGACATCAGATGTTGGGGAGGAAAAATTAAAAATGAGTTGGAGGTCATCAGCATAGTTGTAGACTGTGACCTCCATTTGTTGTAGTGCAGAAATAAGGGGAAAAATATAAAGATTAAACAAAAGAGGAGAGAGAGAGGATCCCTAAGGGACACCACATTGCACTCTGCGGGGCGGGGCAGAGAATTCAGCCAGATGGACGGCCTGGGTACGGTCAGACAGGACGGAACCCAACCAGGCCAGTATCAGTCCCCTTATGCCCGCCGCCTTGACACGGAATAGAAGAATGACATGATCCACTGTGTCAAAAGCGGCGGACAAATCCAAAAGGACTAAGGCCTGGGGGGAGTTGGTGTCAAGTCCCTGTCTGAGTTGGTCCATGACCAAGATGACCACCTTCTCGGTGGAATGATGGGGCCGGAATCCCGCCTGGCAGGGTGCAAGGGAGTTGGAAGCCTCTATAAAGGAGCTGAGCGTCTGAGTGACATGAGACTCGGCTACCTTTGCCAGGTACGGGAGAAGGGATATGGGGCGATAGTTTGCCGGGAAGGCAGGGTCCGCCCCGGGTTTTTTTAGTATGGGGATAATTGTGGCAGTTTTGAAAGAAGTAGGGACGTGGCGTATTCTTTATATAGACCTATTACAAGACCAGAAACAACAAAAACCCACAATACTGCACTTAAAATGGTAGTTTTAGCTTAGTTCTGTTCAGTTCTTAAAATGCCACACTTTGAGTCAATGTACCTTACGATGCGTTACGCTTCCACAACAAAAGTGTTGCAGCGATGGAAATGCGGCAAAGTTAACGTGCAAAGAAATAAAGACGTTAAGATCTTCCAGATACGGCACACTTCTCCGATGATGCGAGAAGTCTCGTTTTGATGCGTCAGCTGCAGCGGCGACACCCTTGTTCCACGATGCAACGACAACAGCTTCAGTTGCGACACTCTTCTCCAACGTTGCGAGACGCTTCCGCACAATGCGACAACTACAGCGGTGACATTCAAGATGCGATGACAGCAGCTCTGACGATGGCACACTTCTCCTTGGATGTGGGGTTCTTTTTTTTGATGCGATGCAATACGACAGCTACAGCAGCGACAGCCACGATGCAACGGCAGCAGCGATGGCGACAAGCTTCCTCTTCGTTAAGAGACGCTTCTCTCGTTGCGATGCAATACAACAGCTACAGCAGTGACATCCAAGATGCGACAGCAGCAGCAGCGACAGCAACTCGCTTCCTCTTCGTTGCGAGATGCTTCTCTCGATGCTGTACAATATGACAGCTACTGCAGCGACATCCACGGTGCGACGGCAACAGCACCAACAGCGACTCACTTCTTCCTCTTGAGTCACGCTTCCAGCTCCTTGCGACACGCAGTCCCTCAGAAGGCCCAGAACAGCAGCACTCAATACACCTAACAATAGGTTTAGGGAGAAGAAACTCTAAAGTTAAAATACTTCCAACAATTAAGAAAGTAAAATAAACAAACAAAAGAAAAGTTATGAAAAGAGTGGTTAAAGAGGCCCTTTTAAACAAAGTACTAGTATCAAAAATCACATATTTATCGTGTCATATATCAACAATTCCTTAAAAAGATTTAATTAACGTACAAATGTGCTCAAGACGAAAAATGCTGGTATACAAAAAAGGGGGGAACATACAAACCAGACAAGTGGCATACAAAAACATTACATATCAGGATAAAGGAACAACATAAACATAAGTAAGTAATGTGTCCTTAATACAAACTGACCCACAAAGAAGCGTCAACGGTGTTTCGACCGATATATCATTGTACGGTCATCTTCAGGACTTGGAATTATTCTTGAGCAACATTTATCTTCAGCTTAATACAGGGGAAGACCAAACTTTAATTAAGGTCATCCAGGTATACATTTAGTGGCACATATAGCGGATACAGACACGCTTCATTGGACTGGCTTCACAGTGTCAAGGCAGTGGCCACAAAATTTCAACCAACTGCTCGCCCCATTGGAAATCCGCGCAATTCAGGCAGCCCAGGGTTCGTTCCGCGTTCGTAACGACAACCAGAACAGCAGCAGGCACTTCCAATGAACTCTGGGGAGCTTTGGGTAGAAGTCTATTGTCCCTGAGAGTTCAGCAGGAGCCAAGCTCTGTTCCAAGCCCTTGGAGATCTTTAAAAGTGGATGAAAGTATACAAAGTTCTCCTCTCTTTGGCAGTCAGGCAACCACTGCAGGCCAATCCACCAAGCAGCAGTTCAGCTTAGGGATAGTCTCTCCTCAGTTTCTTATGGTTCGACTCCTCAGCAAAGGTTTCTTCTTGTCTGTCCAAAGTGATCTAAATTCTTGGGATCAGGGTCCCAATACTTAAACCCCAAAATCATTTGTGTGGGGGGGGCAGAGGGGCCTTTGCCCAGTCCAAACCAGTTCTGGAGCACTCTGTTTACATGACTCCTTCTTTTCTTTCACAGTACAGAGCAGAAACATCTGACGCTCCACAGGAGATGGAGCCAGCATTGTGTGGGGAAGGGAGCACTCTGTTGCCATGATTCCTTCTCACCTTTTACAGTGCGGGGCAGAGACATCAGACGTACCACAGGGGGTGTAGCCAGGAATGTGGAAGGCAGGCACAGCCCTATTCAGGTCCCAGGTGCAACTCCTCCCTCCCATCTAGATATAGATCTCTCTATTCACCACTGGACTGACTCATTCTGTCTCCTGGAATCCCGCAGCCCTGTCACTCAAACTCCAGACAAGGAATACACAACCTAGCAGAGGCAGGCCTGGTTAGTTAGGCAAGAAAATACCTACTTTCTAAAAGTGGTATTTTCAAACACAGAATGTTAAAACCAACTTCACTAAAAGATGTATTTTATCAGTCTGAGTTCAGGCACCCTAAACTCAAATTTCTACCATGTTCCCTGACTCAGTTAGATTTATAAGATGTAATAATTTAAACACCCATTCTGGCCCATCGAGAATAGGTAGTCTTACAATAGTGAAAAATGAAAATGGCTGTAATTCACTATTAGGACATGCCACACAAACCAGGGCATGTCCTACCTTATACTTCCATAGGGGTGTCTGATATGAAGAAAAGGGAAGGTCTAGGGACTGGCAAGTGGGTGCACTTGCCCAGTCTTCATGGGAGTACAAGACTGTACATAGGCTCTGCAATGGCAGGCCTTAGATACACTTTTACAGGCTGCTCCTGTGGGTGGCACAATCAGTGCTACAAGCCCACTAGCAGCATTTGTTTACAAGCCCTGGGGACACTCAGTGCACTGTACTAGGGTCTGACCAGTAAACCAAACCAGCCAATCATGGAGTCACTAATCCATACATCAATGTACCATAGGGAGAGCATATGCACTTTAGTACTGATCAGCAGTGGTAAAGTGCCCAGAGTCATAAAACCAACAAAAACAGGTCAGAGAGAATATTGGAGGAAGGCAAAAAGTTCAGGGATCACTTGGGTCGCTTCCCAGGCCATGGAACCAGGCTATGCCTGGCTGATGAGTTGCAACTGGGGCAAAACCGCTCCGGGGTTGTTTGTGTCCTGCTTCAGAGAGGGCCTGGCCTGGCAGTTCATACTTGACTGTTCCCATAAGGAGCAGGGTGAAAACTGATTTGTATATGGCTGGGTCCAAACTGAGGTGTCATGGTGGGAAAGAAATGATGTATTGGGATACGGCTTGACTTATTGCCAGTGGCTGAGATTAATTCAATCATTTCATTGATCACTTTATTGTTTTTGCAGAGTAATGCAAGAGAGCAATATGCATAGCAATGCGCAACTCTAGATTTATCAAAGCATGCAGGCCACGCAACGTGGCTTTTCGTGGTTTGATAAATCTCACATAGGTTTTACATCACCCTTGCACCCCCCCCCCTGCAAAGCGCAAGGGTCATTCAAAACCTTGAAAAGATGCCAGCTAATGTTCTGTGACGGGATTTCTTTAATAAAACACTAATAAATCCAATTTTGAATCAGTATTTGGAAGGGACTCTCTGAACACACCACATGTAAAACATTTGGATATTCCTATCTTGTTATGTGTGGAGTTCTTCCCCCTGACCTCAGAGTGTCTGCAACCGTAAACATACTATTAACTCTGTGTTTGTGAATAGCAAAACAAATGTAAACGTTGTGAATAAGACTCTTGGAGTGTAAACAGATGTTGCTTGTCCTCATAAACCCTCAGCTGGCCCCTTGTGTCTAGCATTGTGTGTAACATATTCAGAGTGACAGAAAGACTGTCCCAGGCTTTTCTCTGTATAATGTGGATTACTGCAGAGGTGCTGCACTCTGACGAAGGGGACTGACGCTCATGTCAGCAACAAATTCTTATCCTCAATAATGACATAAGGGACACCTCTACATACATCAAGTAATAACTTTGAAAACTCCATTCAGTGAAAGTAATCTTAAGTGAATTTTGTATTTAATCTGTTAGTTACTCATTGTGACCTTCTTGACAGAGCACGTGAACACCCCCTAGTTGATGACGTAAATTATTGTATATCATGAATATCAATGCTTGCAAATATGTGAACGGAAAGGAGGGGGATAGCAGCTGTTAAAGGAAGCTTTTGAGACACCTTCAGAGGACGATCACTTGCCCTAAGCAGCAGGATACATTACAGTAGCCAGATCACTCTCCTGAGCCCCAGACACAAATATCCTGAGACCACGAGAAAAACATGATGACATTGTGATTATGATATCAAAGAGAAAGTATTTGAAAGTTAGTGTGAATATCTGTGGTTTACAGTTTAAACCTAATAAAGTAGATTTAAGTCCAGAGGGTTTCTATCATTTGAAATTGGTTGAAGCCGATAACCGAACACAACTGTTATTGTTAGGGGTGTGTGGCACTCGCAGGGTTTTACTCCACAGAATTCAGCAGTGTTACCTAAAAACTCTGCAATAAACTGTGGAGTTCCGTGAGTGGTGGAAACAGTTGGTATGTATTTTATACATAGCACCGCCCTCATGAAATATCATATTGTAGAAGAAGTATTAGTTACCATCACACACTGACCTAAAACAAAACATTGACATTAGGGAAGCTCATCACAAGACAACAAGCTTAAAGAGTGAGACGACCTATTTGTATGCATGTGTCGGTGTTTACAAAGCATGACCAGAGGTGTTGGGTACCATGACCCTGTGCATAGCAATAAGGGGACATAGGCCCTGTGCCAGGAGAGAGAACAAAGCACACTCAAATATTATGTGAATGACATGGCTGCACTTTGCTGACACACATTCTCACTGCGCTACCTGAGTCCTTAACATGCAAATGCACAACTGCACTTTTTCGGTGGCTGAACAACACAGATGAACAACACACATGTCTAGCTTTATAACACACATAACATTCATAGACAGCGACCCTGCCCTTCAAGGTTCCTACAGACTTTACTTGTGGCATCATTGAATGTGTTTTATGTCCTGGAATTATCTGGGTGCATGGATGGCTTTTCCCTCTCTGAGAGAGAACCGGAAGGTCAATGCAGAGAATGCCAGCTGAATAAAATATAGCAACAATTATGTTTGTGAAATACTTTGGAATTTAATGCTTGGCTTTGCTTTATGCATCCATTAGCAGTGCCGAGCAGGGGATGCCACTAACATGGACATAGGAGCTGGAGTTATAAGATTACAGCATCCCTGGGACTCCCTGTGACCACATCCCTCATTTATCAGCCTTGTGTCTAAGCAATGAGAACAATAATTGAGTGATCTGCTGACAGCTAGAGGGACTCGGTATTCACAAGGCATCAGAGTAGAGCTATCTGAAAACTGCTTGACTTTAATTTCCCGACACCCGTGGCTGTCGTTGAATGGTAAACTGTTCTTCTTAATTGTCCCCTGACTGGTGTGAAGCAGGTCCCTAACAAGTCCTGGACTTTTGTGGGTACAGGTCTCATGACACATTTGGGACCACATCTCGTAGAATGCTGGTTGATGCTGATGAATAAACCAGGTGTGATTAAGGAGATTACCAGTGCTGCTTGGCTGCTACAGCTTTGCTGGCAGTCGGGCACAGTCACAGAAGAGATGCTCTGAGCTGCACACGGAAGCCTTGCTTTGCGGTACTCTGCCCAAAGACGCATTCCATGAGTGTTGTGTGGGTGTTCCTATACAGCATCCATGGATTTTGATGTATTCCCAGATTTACCAGTAGTGGTAGGCACCAAATGTGCCAGATTGCTAAACTTTCCCAGGTGAGGTGTAACGAGGAGAAATATATTTATTTCGCCTCATTTTTACCACTTTTAGTTTTTGCTGTATTATCTATACTACTATTATAAAGGAAGAACTTTGAACCTTTGAGGCAGGTAAACTCGGAAACGACAGCGCCAATCCACACACCCGATACATCGTTGTAATCGTCAGGGTGTGCAAATGGACATAGGCTATATAAACGTAATAAATATACGTTATTTAAAAAATTTACCGAAAAAAAAGTAGCCCCTTGGAAGAAGCGCCGGCCGCGACGTGCGTGCCTGTCGTGAGGAGCGCAGGGAGGAGCGGCGTCCAGGAGCGCGAGGAGGACCGGCGGACATGACGCGGGAAAGAGCGGTGAGGAGCGGCGGACAGGCGGTCAGAAGCGGCAGACAGGCGGTGAGGAGCGGCGGACAGGCGGGGAGGAGCAGTGAGCGGCGGATGAGGTAGGTTATTTATTTATTTATTTAGGAGAAGTGAGCGGCGGAAAAATGAAGCAAAAATGAAAATCATGAGCAAGAGGAAGCAAACGGAGCATTACAAAAGTGAGCCAAACGGTGCATTACTGGAGGAAAAAGTTACGTGTTCAGGTTACAAAAGCGGTGAAAGTAAACATAGAGGTATAGGAGGAAAAAGTGACGTGTGCAGGTAGCAAAAGGAAGCTAACGGAGCATGAAAAAAGTGAGCCACACGGTGCATTACAGGAGGAAAAAGTTACGTGTGCAGGTTACAAAAGTGTACAAAGTAAACATAGAGGTATAATACTGCAATATATGGAGGAAGGTTCTGGGGGACCCACGGACAACGTCAGGGCGGGCGGGTGCCCTGAAGCCTAATTGCTCCCGGACAACGTCGGGACGGGCTGCTACAAAAGCGTACAAAGTAAACATAGAGGTATAATACTGCAATATATGGAGGAAGGCTCCGGGGGACCCACGGACAACGTGAGGGCGGGCGGGGGCCCTGAAGCCTAATTGGTCCCGGACAATGCCGGGACGGGCTGCTAGTTGCAGTATAAATACAAAGAGGAAAATGACTCAGGGGATTGTTTGTGCGAAAGAAGGTGTCACTTCATTCATCAAAATAATCCTCCTCACAAATTTGAGCACCCTTACACCATGGTGCAAGGGTACCTCCGTTGGTACTAGGAACCTGAAATGGCACCAGCGCAGGGAAAAAGACTGAAATGCACAGTATTCTTTAAAATATAGTGCAATCCTGTCCTTTCCTTGTCACACAGCACACAGAGCGGCAAGGTGGCTTGCTGCACTGCGTGATGTGGCAATAAATATAGCCCTTAGTGTAGATGCTAGTGCATGGGTGAGGCGATATTGACCTCATAGTAATAATCAAATCAGCAAAAGCACTATTTCACCAAAGTGCAATCAGCATGAAAGGTAAGTATCAGTTCATTACTATTGGCCATTCATTTGATGTATCTACCTTAACTTCATGGATTTTTCTCTACATTCAGCTGAGTTTGGGCTGCTCTGGTCTGCACTCCTCAGAGAATGAACTTCTAGGGCCCCAGGTGTGAGCCACAATTTCTGGAAAGTACAAGTGAGTGTTACTTCTCAAGAGGGAGTTTTGGTCACTCCTCTGTAATAACTGTGTTAGCCTCTCAGGGAAATAGGGGCTCCAATGTGTCATTAGGTGCCCTCAAACCTGTCATTATTTTGCCTTCATAAGATGCTTGTACTGGTACCTGGGAGTGGTGTCATTTCAGCCTTATTCTAAGGCTGAAGTGGACCGGTCCAGCCTGTGATGATATTGGGCACATCTTGGAAGTTAGTCTGTGACTCAGAGACAGGTTTGAGCATCAGGACAGGCTCTCTTGGTGGTTTCAGCCATTCTGACAGTACTGCCTTACTCACCTCCTACATCCTCCTTAGAGAGGCTTCTCATTGACGTGCAGCTCTGAGGCACCCCATCAAATGGAGCTCAATAGGTATCTGATCATCACATTAAACTTTTGCACTTTGAAGTCACTGGTGAGATCTGCCTGCACTCTGCAGTCCTGGGGGCTGGAAACCCTCTCCACACCTGGGCAGCTTCTTCTCGGGGGCATTGTTGATGTTTTCACTGGAGTCACACTGAGTGAGATCAGCTACAGGGAGAGACCAGAGCAAGCCGCCTGTCACAGGTAAGGAGAGAGTGGTGATACCTTGTCTGTGAGTGGTGGTGTGTGCGTTTAAACTCTTGATGGGATAAGTCCAGGATCTATCCATGTGAGTAGAGATTTATGTCTATTTTCTCAGGCTGTCCCCGGTCAGGGGTAAGAACAGGATGCACATATCAGAGTCTGGGTGTATATGTTTTCTCTCAGGTCTACATTCTGTTGGGGATAACAATAGGATCTGCCCCTGTGAGTGGTGTTGCTTGTCTCTCCTCTCACTGCAGTCTCCTCTGGGTTAAGAGTAGGATCTGCCTTCACTGTCCGGCATAAACTCACTGAGATGGGGTTTGGCCATTATTATTCACAAGCCATCAGATGAACACAAGTGTCTAATTACAGCTTCTTGTAAATATGTATCTTGATCCCAGTCTGGCCCCTGATATTTCCTCCTTCCACCAATTGAACAACAAATGGAGAAAGCAGATAAACCATAAGATGCAGGACTGCAAGAGAAAATGTTTGTAATAATCAGTGAATCTCTTCCCAGCTCCCAAGACATTATGGGTCACATATAGCAATATTTCATGCAATACAAAGTAACAACACACCTGGCTGCACTGAGCAGCGTGAAATTGATAGAGAAGCAATACAACATATCTATCAAGATATGGCATATTCCTGCTCTCTCCTTGCACTGTACCACAAAGTGCTGCTTAGCCCTAATACGTGCGCCCTTGCACCACCGTCCAAGTGTTCCTGCATTACAGGCAGGGTTGTTTATGAGCATGAAGAGACACCCTCCTGCACCAAAACAATCCATCAAGGCCTTTTCCTCTTTCTACGTGTGCTGAAATAGAGGTATTTCTCCTCGTTATGCCTCCCCTTAGAAGTCATAACACTCTGACACATTCCCAGGCCTTCCCACGTCTTCCACTGATGGTAAATCTGGGAATGCTTCTGAATACATGGGTGGCTGCTTAGGTACGCCCACACTCCACCCAATTAATGCCTCCCTGGATCAGAGTAATGCACGGCAGTGACTTCGGACACCTTTAGTTATTCTAGATTTATCAAGCCACTCAGAGCCACACAAGGTAACGTTGCATATCTTGGTACATCTCATTCTCTGTTTTATGTGACCCTGTGAGCCTTTGCATGGTACAAGGGTGACGGAAAACCCTTGATAAATGTGCCCAACAGTCTATTTTACTTCACTCTTCTCTATGAGCAAGCTCATACCAAATGAATTGGAATCGTTGTCCATATACAACATACACAACAAGTAAAGCAGACACTTTCTGTTCACCTCTTTTTATGCATTCGAGTGCATTGCATTTACCTCTGCCTACAAGAGGAATCAACAGAGACAAGATGGGAAAACAAATAGGAATAGAACAAGTGAGGGCTATGAATCAGAACGTTAACTTAAAATCCCATAAGTTAATGTTAGTGAATGTTATAAATTGCATTTCTGATTGGCCGAGGTATGCTCCCTGTCCAAGCAGGAACCACAATCTAAACTAGGGTAAGTCACAGACACATTCTAGATTAACTTGTGCTCACCCTCAGGTAGCTTGGCACAGAGCCGCCAGGCTTAACTTAAGAGGCAATTTGTAAGGTATGTGTGCAACACTTCAAACAGTATGTTGGACTGACCCTTTATGCAGGGTCATCCCTGAACTTTTTGCCTTCCTCCTGTATTTTTTATGACCTGTTGTTGGCTGTTTTATGACTATGGGCACTTTACCACTGCTGATCAGTGCTAAAGTGCATATGCTCTCTATGTTAAATTGATGTATGGATTAGTGACTATATGATTGGCCTGTTTGGTTTACTTGTCAGACCCCAGTACAGTACACTACATTTGCCCAGGGCTTGTAAATCAAATCCTGCTGGTGGGCTTGCAGCACTGGTAGTGCCACCCACAGAAGCAGCCTGTAACGTGTGTCTCAGGTCTACCATTGCAGAGCCTGTGTGCAGTCTGGTACTGCCATGTTGACTGGGCATGTGCACCCACTTGCCAGTCCCTAAACCTTCCCTTTTTTAATATTAGTCACCCCTATGGTAGTGCAAAGGGCAGGATGCTTTGTAGGTAAAAGGCGGGCATGTCCTAATAGTGAACTACAGCCATTTTAGTTTTTCACTATTGCAAAGCTAACTGTTCCCCATGGGCCAGAATGGGCAGTTTGAGTATAACATCTTATAATCCTAACTGACTCAGGGAACCAGGTAGAAATTCGAGTTTAGTATGCCTGAACTTAGAATGATGAAATACATCTTTTAGTGAATATGGTTTTAACATACTGTGTTTGAAAATACCACTTTTAGAAAGTAGGTATTTCTTGCCTAACTGTCCAAGCCTGCCTCTGCTAGGTTGTGCATTCCTTGTCTGGAGTTTGAGTGGCAAGGGGCTAGGGGATTCCAGGAGACAGGGTGAGTTAGCCCATGGTGGAATAGAGCTATTTTTATGTAGATGGGTGGGAGGAGGGCACCTGGGATCTGAATATGGCTGTGCCTGCCTTCCACAATGCTGGCTTGACCTGCTGTGGTGTGTCTAATGTCCCTGACCCACACTGTCAAAGGAAAGATGGAGTCTTGTCAATAAAGTGCTCCAGGACTGCACATAACTTGTTTGGACTGGGTACAGGACCCTCTGCCTTCAGAGGACAACAGATTTTTTAGTATAAATATTGGCAACCATACCCAATAACTTTTGGGAAACAAGAAGAGCCTTTGCTGAGGAGAGGCACCAGAGAAACGTAGGAGGAGACTGTCCCTAAGCTGAGTGCTGTTTGGGGGATTGGCTTGCAGTGGTTGCCTGACTGCCAAAGAAAGAAGAAAAGACTTTGTGCTACTTTTAATTCAACTTGTAAAGGATCTCCAAGGGCTTGAGATAGAGCTTGCCTACAGCTGAAGTCTCAGGAACAACAGACTTTACCAACCAGCTCCCCAAGAGTTCTTTGGAAGTGCCTGCTGAAAGAAGTCAGACAAGTGTACTCAAAGGTCTAAGGAGGAAGTAATGGCAGGTTTACACACACTAGGATATAAGTAGGATTTAACAAACGTGAAGATGTCCTTAGGGCCATTTGGTGACTCATTAATTTTCTGCATATAAAAAGTCAGCCTGTGGACTTCTTGACAAACTAATCTTAACTTTTTCTCACAATATTTTAGATGACTTTATAGAAAAGAAATCCTTGTCAATATCCTTTACAAAGCTTTGCTCTTGACCATGTGTTAAGACAAAGCCTGCTTCATAAGGAACTTCGGGTGTTTAAATATTGTGATAAAGATCTATTGTGTAAAGACTATCTGATGTAAAGGTCCTATTGGAATTTAAATAGAAAATGTACCTTTTCTGACCCCTTTTTTCCTCTGCACCCTCTTGACGGATCACCCTGTAACTTTCCATGCACAATGGGATACGCCAAAGTGTTTTCAGAGTGTTGTAATAAGGGGTGTGGGCTGTGTCCACCTCTCATCAATCCTACTGTGTGGGGTTTACTGGAGGAAGCAGGTAGGCTAGTTAGCCCCTAAGGACCCTCAGCAGTGAAGGGGACTTCCATACTTATCACAGAGCATGACAGGGAGCATGTTTTCAGAGTGGTGGGCAAAGAGGGCATGCCCTGCTATCAGAACTAAGCAATCCTGCTGTGTGGGACTTACTGGAGATAATAGGAGGGCTCGTTCATCCCTAAATATGTTCTCGGGGCCAATTATCACTGCTGTTACCTCTAGTATGTCTCAAACAATAGGGTTGCTAAGAGTTCTTTGAAGGCCACGCCCCCTATCCCCATCACTCTGCAAACGCACCTCCTGGCACCCTACTGGTGGGGGGATGAAGACTACTTTACTCCTGAGGGACTTAAGGTACCAATAAGCCATCCTGGTACATCCTGTAAGTGCTACCCAGCAGAACTCCTTAATGCTGGTTGGAGGGCTAGCCCCCTTTCTCCAGTGCTCTGCAAACATGACTACTAGTTGAACAAGTAATTGCAATGCAATAGGTCTCGCATTTGCGAAACATAGAGCTAATGGGGTCGTAAACATAAAAGTGTTTTACTCATGTTTTTGGAGTAGAGTAGATGTACGTTGTGTGTAGTGGTATGTGGTATGTTGTGCAGTGAAATTATGTGGATAGAAAGTATGTGGTATTTAGTGTATAGGAATTATGTGGAGGTGGCTTCCTACTGCACACCTCTTGCCACTTTCTGCACACCTCTTCCCTCTTTCTGCATCTCTCTTGCCTTTTTATGCACCCCTGTTCCCTCTGTTTGCACCTCTCTTGCCTGTTTCTCTATCTCTCTTGTCTCTATCTGCACCTCTGTTCACTTCTGTTGCCTCTCTCTGCACCTCACTTGCTTCTTTCTGTACTCCTTTTGCCTCTTTCTGGACTTCTCTTGCCTATTTCTTAACCTTTCTTGCCTGTCTCTGCACCCCTGTTTCCTGTTTCTCACATCACTCGTTTCTTTCTAACCCCTCTTACCTCTTTCTGCATCCCTATTTCTGCACCTCTCTTGCCTTTTTCAGCATGCTATTCTCTATTTCTGCACCTCTCTCTTTCCTGTTTCTGCAATTCTCTTGCATCTTTCTTCACCTTTGTTGCTTTTTCTGCACCCCTCTTACCTCTAGCTGCACTTCTCTTGCCTCTTTCTGAACCCCACTTGCTTCTTTCTGTACTTCTCTTGGCTCTTTCTGCAACCTTCTTGCCACTTTCTATACCCTCTGCCCTGTTTCTGCACCTTTCATGACTTGTCAGCGCCCTGTTCCCTCTTTCTGCACCTCTCTTGTCTCTGTTTCTGCACCAAGTTTGCTTCGTTCTACACTACTCTTGCCTCTTTCGGCACCCCTGTTGCCTCTTTCTGCACTTCTCTTGCCTCTTTCTGCAACACTGTTGCTTCTTTCAGCACTTTTCTTGCTTCTTTCTTTACCACTCTTGCTTCTGTCTTCACCCCTCTTGCCACTTTCTACTCTCCTCTTCCCTCTTTCTATACCCCTCTTCCTTCTTTCTGCACCTCTCTTGCCTTTTTCCGCACCCTTATTCCCTCTTTTTACGCTTATCATGCCTGTTTCTGCACCTCTCCTGCCTCCTTTTGTACTTCTTTTGCCTCTTTCTGCACCTATGTTACTTCTTTCTGCACTTCTCAAGCCTATTTCTGCATTTCTGCTCCTTGTCCTGGCACTTCTCTTGCCTCTATTTACATTTATGTTGCTTCTTTCTGCATTTCTCTTCACTCTTTTTGCGTCTCTCTTTTCCTTTTTCATCACCACTCTTGCCTCTTTCTGAACCTCTGTTGCTTCTTTCTGCACTTCTCTTGCTTCTTTCTACACCTCTCTTCCTTCTATATGCACCCCTCTTGCCTCCTCTTTCACACTTCTTACCTCCTTCTGCACTCCTCTTGCCTCTTTCTGAACCTATCATGCATCTTTATGCAGTTCTATTGCCTCCTTCTGCACCTCTGTTGCTTTTTCCAACACTTCTCTTGCTCATTTCCACACATTTCTTGCCTTTTCTGCACATTTCTGTCCTCTTTCTCTACACGTCTCCTGCCTCTTTCTGCACTGCCGTTAATTCTATTTGCACTCCTCTAGCCTCTTTCTGCATTTCTGTTGCTTCTTTTTGCACTTCTCTTGCTTATTTCTTCAGCACTCCAAACTCTTTCTGCACTTCTCTTGCCTCTTCCTGTACCTCTCATGCCTCTTTCTGCACCTCTGTTTCTTCTTTCTTCACTTCTCTTACCTCTTTCTGCACATCTCTTTCTTCATTTTGTACTTCTCTTGCCTCTATCTACATGTATTTTGCTTCTTTCTGCACCTCTCCAGCTTCCTTTGGGAGTTCTCTTGCCTCCTCCTGCATCTCTGTTGCTACTTTCAGCACTTTTCTTGCCTCTTTCTGCACTTCTCTTGCCTACTTCTGCACCCCTCTTGCCTCTTTCTGTACCCCACATGTTTCTTTCTGCACCCCTCTTACCTCTTTCTGCACCATACTTGCCTTTTTTCATGATCCCTTTTTTCGGCACCTCTCTTACATCTTTCTGCACTTCTTTTGCCTCTTTCTGCATCACAGTTGCTTCTTTCTGCACTTCTCTTACTTTGTCTGTACCACTCTTGCCTCTTTCCGTACCCCTCTTGCCTCTTTTCGCACTAATCTTGCTTCTTTCTGCACCCCTCTTGCCTCTTTCTGCACTTCCCTTGCTTCTTTCTGTAAAACTCTTGCTTCTTTCTGTACCCATCTTAACACTTTCTATACCGCTCTTTCCTCTTTCTGCACCCTCCGTCCTTCTTTGTGCACCTCTCTTGCATTTTCTGCATCCCATTCCCTTTGTATGCACCTCTCATGCCTGTTTCTGCACCTCTCCAGCCTTTTTTGCAGTTATATTGCCTATTTCTGCACCTCTGTTACTTCTTTTGCACTTCTCAAGCCTCTTTCTGCATTTCTGTTCCTTGTCTCTGCACTTCTCCTGCCTCTATTTACATTTCTGTTGCTTTTTTCTGCACCTCTCCTGCCTCCTTTGGAAGTTCTCTTGCCTCCTTCTCCATCTCTGTTGCTTCTTTCAGCACTTCTCTTTCCTCTTGCTGTACTTCTCCTGCCTCCTTCTGTACCTCCCTTGCCTATTTCTGAACCCCACATGTTTCTTTCTGCACCCCTATTGCCTCTTTCTGCACCATACATCCCTGTTCCCTGTTTCTGCAACTCTCTATATCTTTTTGCACTTCTTTTGCCTCTTTCTGCACCTCTGTTGCTTCCTTCTGCACTTTTGTGCTTCCTTATGCACCTCTCCTGCTTTTCTCCCCCTTCTTGCCTCTTTCTGCAACCTTCTTCCCGTTTCCTGCACCTCTCATGCCCATTTCTGTACCTCTCTTGCCTCTTTCTGCAGTTCTCTTGCCTGTTTCTGTACCTCTTTTGCTTTTTTAATGCACTTCTTTTGCTTCTTTCTGCACCTCTCTCGCTTTTTTCTGAACCTCTCTTGCAAATGTCTACAGCCCTCTTGCCTCTTTCTGTATCCCTCTTTCCTCTTACTACAACTCTCTTGCCTTTCTCTGCAGCTCAGATGCCTCTTTCCACACCTCATTTGCTTTTTTCTGCATGTCTCTTGTTTCTTTCTATATTCTCTGTACTCTTTCATCAATTCTCTTTCATCTTTTTGACACATCTATTGCTTATTCTCTTCCCACTTTCTACACTTCGACACTTGTGGAAAAGGTGTGGTGCAGCAGCCAGGCCAACTGACTCCAGAGCCCGGGGGCTCACGGTTCGATCCCCGGCACCAGTGTCAGATGAGCCCAGCACCATGTGACTCTGGGCAATAACTTGCTTAATCTTCCTGATGGCCCCAGTGCCTTGACACCTTCGGATAATTGTTTGCACTTTACAAATACTGAATATTTACAAGTACTGGACATTTAATACTCTTGCCTGTTTTTCCACCTCTGTTGCCTCTTTCTGCACCTCACTTGCTTCTTTCTGCACCACTCTTGCCTCTTTCTATACCCTTCATCCCTCTTCTTGTACCCCTCTTACCTCTTCATATATCCCTGCTCCCTCTCTTGACCCCTTTTTGCAGCTCTATTGCCTATTTTTGCATCCCTCTTGCCCCTTTCTGCACCCTTCTTGCCTCTTTCTGCACCCTTATTCCCTTTTCCTGCACCTCTCTTGCCTCTTTTTTCACCTCGCTTGCTTCTTTCTGCAGTTCTCTTCCCTTTTCCGGCATCTCTCTTGTTTCTTTCTGCAACTCTCTTGTCTCTTTCATCACATCAATATCTTCTTTTTACACCTCTGTTGCTTCTTTCAGCACTTCTCTTGCCTCTTTCTACACTTACCTTGCCTCTTTCTGCACCCCTGTCTCCTCTTTCTGTACCTCACTTGCTTCTTGTTGCACTACGCTTGTCTCTTTGTGCACCCTTATGTCCTCTTATTGTACCTCTCATACCTCTTCCTCTACCCCTTTTCCATATTCCTGCAAATCTCCTGTCCTTTTCTGTACCTCTCCTGCCTGTTTCTGCAATCCTCTTACCTCTCTCTGTACCCCCTAATGCTTTGTTCTTCACCTCTGCTGCTTCTTTCTGCACCTCACTTGCTTCTTTCTGCACAAATGTTGTCTCTTTCTGAATTCGTCTTCCCTCTTTATGAACCTCTCTTGACAGTTTATCAACCCATCTTACATCTTTCTGCACCTCTGTTGCTACTTTCTGCACCCTTCTTTAATCTGTCTGCAGTTCTCTTGTCTATTTTGCTTCTTTCTGCACTTCTCTTGCTTCTTTCTTCACTTCTCTTGCTTCTTTGTGCACCACTCTTATGAATGTCTTCACCTCCTTGCCTATTTCTGCATCCCTGGTCCCTCTTTCAGCCTCTCTCTTGCCTCTTTCTGCACCTCATGTGCGTCTTTCTATAACTCTTTTGCTTTTTCTGCATGTCTCTTGTTTCTTTCTATACCTTTGTTGCTTCTTTCACCACTTCTCTTGCCTCTTTCTATACTTCTCTTGCCTGTTACAGCACCACTCTTGCCTGTTTCTGCATCTCTATTGCCTCTTTCTGTACCTCACTTTCTTATTTCTGTACCCCTCCTGCCTATTTCTGCTCTCTTCTTCCCTCTTTCTTTACCTCTCTAATCTCTTTCTGCACCCCTGTTCCCTCTTTCAGCACTTCTCTTGCCTCTTTCTGCACCTCTCATACCTGTTTCTGCATCTCGGTTGCCTCTTTCAGTACTTCTCTTGCTTCTTTCCGTACCCCTCTTACCTTTTTCTGCAACCTTCTTCTCTTTTCCTGTACCTCTCTTGCCTTTTTCTATACCTCTCTCACCTCTTTCTTCAGTTCTCGTTCCTCTTTCTGCACCTACTTGCTTCTTTCTACTCTTTTCTTACTTCTTTCTGCACCTCTCTTGGAAATCTTTGCACCTCTCTTCCCTCTTTCTGCACTCATCTTGCCTCTTTTTGCACCTCTGTTGGTTCTTTCTCCACTGCTCTTGCTTCTTTGTGCAGGCTCTTGCATATGTGTGCATCCGGGTTCCATCTTTCTGAACCTCTTTTGCTTGGGTCTGTAACTATTTTACCTCTTTCTGCATCCCTCTAGCCTCTTTCTGTACCCCTATTGATTCTTTTGGTAAAATAAATAAATAAAAAAGATACTATGTCCTTGTCCAATAGGAATGCCTGCTCCTGAAGGAGGTGGGGAGCCGGCTAGGACCATTGGGGCTTTGTTGTTCCCTCATGGTCCCAATGGGTATGGGGGTATGGGGTCCCAGAGGCAGAATTAAACATTTTAGAATAGGGGCCATTTTTTATTTTGCACACTTTGATTCACAACTCCATCACGTTCAGCAGTGTAAAAGCGGTGGGTTTGCAACTCTAGCAAAATTGAAAATAAAAGAAAATGTATGTTTTAAATAGGCAATATTAACTTATGATGTATAGGTTGGCTCTAAAAAGAGCCTGTGTGTTTATTGTGAGTTTCCTGCTGCTACATGTAAATACGGATGTAGAGCTTGAGGTTTTTGAGAAACACTGTTTCCTCCATCAGTGAAGTATACTCTGTTACTCCTGTAGATGCCCTCAATATGGAAATCTAGATTGTTGTTATATATGGAACCCATTCTATGGTCTCTGAGGTAAGCAGAAACAGCTTTATTGACAATTGTTCTAGCTTTCTCAATCTGTGGATGAAATTGATTGGACCACTTCCATTTTTGTCTTTGGCATATGTTAGAGTATACAAAGGCAGTTTGAGGGAAAGGAAACATTAATTGTTCAAATGTGTCCTTCATTAGCATTTCCAGACCTACCCCAGTCAATGTGCCCAGGTCATTGCCACCACAGTGAACAATCATGAGGTCAGGGGGTTGGAGAAGTAAAAAGGTTTTAACCAAAGGCTTCAATTGGTGCCACTTTAATCTTCTCTGTCCAGTTCATTTAATGTCTGCATTTTGCAAAGCAAGGTCTTTTTCAATACCTCCGTGTTCAGCATACCTTTTGCACCAGAAAACATAGCCGTGCCCAACAATCCACACTAAAAGCATCTTGAAGGGATCTCTGGAAGTAATGTAAAGAAGTATGTAGATGGGGTAGTCACTTGGTAGAGTGAGAGGAGAGGTATCTAAAATGGTGGACAAGGTGTCATTTTTAATAAAGCAGAGATATGATTGGCTATTTAAGAAAATTGCATTTTCAAAGCAGGGTGTAATTAACTTTTTTGATAATAGCATACTTATTATTGTTTAGTAAAAAATGTTGAGAAGGTACAGTTGAAAAGATAAGCTGATATTTTGGAAATATCAACCACACCTGTTGTTTGCATTTGTAAC
Source organism: Lissotriton helveticus (assembly GCF_964261635.1). Classification (NCBI taxonomy): domain Eukaryota; kingdom Metazoa; phylum Chordata; class Amphibia; order Caudata; family Salamandridae; genus Lissotriton; species Lissotriton helveticus. Next base: position 140,184,119 of record NC_136064.1, read on the forward strand.
ATTGTGTGGTCTAATTGAAAAAACGGTGAACTTGTGACCTGCTAGTGAAGTTGAGGGTTCCATGATCTGTTTCTATTCAAACTGGGATCAAGCAGAATGGGGGTATGGTTCTAAGTTAATTAATGCATTAATGTGTGATTTTGCAATTAAAATATAAGTAATATGTTATTAGAGTGACATTTCCCAAGTCAGTGCTATCTTTAAAAGTATGTATTATTGAAAAGTATTGGTAAATTTATGTGTGGTATATGTTTGAACCCCCATATAGATTTACGGTCCCATCGCTTTGCTGCATGGTGGAGTCGCAACTTCTAAAAAATAAAAAAAGGCAGTTTGGTTAGTTTTAGAATTCAGTTGGTAAGGGTTGATATGTCTAACGAATAGCAATGTGTTTTAGAATTTGAAATAATCTAGGAAGCAATGTGATTTGTTACTGAAATGTATTGGTGTGGAAAAAGATTGGGAAACTTTGCTGCCATTACAGGTTTTGCATTGCTGAGAGAAGTGGCATAAATTATTTGTGAAAACCACAGTTGATGGACAGAATGTAGAACAATGTCTTACATTCACCCCATCACAAAGATCTGGGCCTAAATCCATCGTTTTTTTGCACTCCACACCACCCTAGGTCAGACAATGGCTATGTGCAAATCAGCCTTGACCCTGTGCCTCATGGGACCAGTCCAGCCCGAACTACCAAGCCATGTCTTTCCTAGACCGGAATCAAGCATCCAAGGACCGGTTTCTGACTATCAGCCTACTTCAGCCTGGATAGCTTGACTCCAGTGATGTGGAGAGCATGGGACTCAAGTCTGAGCATACCCAGCCCACACGGGGTGAAAATTGCAAAAACCACAGTTGATGGACAGAATGTAGAACAATGTCTTACATTCACCCCAGTACAAAGATCTGGGCCTAAATCCATCATTGTTCTGGACTCCACACCACCCTAGGTCAGACAATGGCTATATGCAAATCAGCCTTGACCCTGTGCCTCATGGGAACAGTCCAGCCCGAACTACCAAGCCATGTCTTTCCTAGACCGGAATCAAGCATCCAAGGACCGGTTTCTGGCTATCAGCCTTCTTCAGCCTGGATAGCTTGACTCCAGTGATGAGGAGAGCATGGGACTCACGCCTGAGCATACCCAGCCCACTCGGGGTGAAAATTGCAAAAACAACAGTTGATGGACAGAATGTAGAACAATGTCTTACATTCACCCCAGTACAAAGATCTGGGCCTAAATCCATCGTTTTTTTGCACTCCACACCACCCTAAGTCAGACAATGGCTATATGCAAATCAGCCTTGACCCTGTGCCTCATGGGAAAAGTCCAGCCCGAACTACCAAGCCATGTCTTTAATAGACTGGAATCAAGCATCCAAGGACTGGTTTCTGGCTATCAGCCTTCTTCAGTCTGGATAACTTGACTCCAGTGATGTGGAGAGCCTGGGACTCACGTCTGAGCATACCCAGCCCACTCGGGGTGAAAATTGCAAAAACCACAGTTGATGGACAGAATGTAGAACAATGTCTTACATTCACCCCAGTACAAAGATCTGGGCCTAAATCCATCGTTTTTTTGCACTCCACATCACCCTAGGTCAGACAATGGCTATATGCAAATCAGCCTTGACCCTGTGCCTCATGGGAACAGTCCAGCCCGAACTACCAAGCCATGTCTTTCCTAGACAGGAATGAAGCATCCAAGGACCGGTTTCTGGCTATCAGCCTTCTTCAGCCTGGATAGCTTGACTCCAGTGATGTGGAGAGCCTAGGACTCACGTCTGAGCATACCCAGCCCTCTCGGGGTGAAAATTGCAAAAACCAGATTGATGGACAGAATGTAGAACAATGTCTTACATTCACCCCAGTACAAAGATCTGGGCCTAAATCCATCTTATTTTTTGCACTCCACACCACCCTAGGTCAGACAATGGCTATATGCAAATCAGCCTTGACCCTGTGCATCATGGGAACAGTCCAGCCCGAACTACCAAGCCATATCTTTCCTAGACCGGAATCAAGCATCCAAGGACCGGTTTATGGCTATCAGCCTTCTTCAGCCTGGATAGCTTGACTCCAGTGATGTGGAGAGCCTGGGACTCACGTCTGAGCATACCCAGCCCACTCGGGGTGAAAATTCCAAAAACCACAGTTGTGGTGGTGCGGTGCGCGTAGCGTAAGCGCGTCGGGTCATGTGACCTGAAAATAACACTTTTCATTGGTTCAGATCAGTTTTGGTTTCCAAATGATGAAAGCCTGGATCAGGTGACTTGAAAATAACACTTTTCATTGGTTCAGAACAGTTTTGTTTTCCAAATCATGAAAGCCCCCACCTTTTTTCCTTATTCTGACTTTGTCCTTTGGCTGAGGAAGACCTGTTTAGAGATCTGTCACTAATCTTTTGTACATTGATATGGCTACAGTAGCAGCAGCAGCTGGAGCATCTGCACCACCACCACCACCACCACCAAGAGGACCACCACAACATTACATTGGTGGTCAAGAAGAAGAAGAGGAGGAGGAGGAGGAGGAGGGGAGAAGGAGATTCGTGCCAGAAGACAATACCCCATATAAGTCAAAGGAGCACATTGTATGGGAGTTTTTCTCCATCCCAGAGGGCAAGAAAAAAGTGAACGCTCCAAAGGTGACTTGCCTAATCTGTGGCAGTGAACTTTCAAGGGGGAACCCTAATAAAAAATATTTGTTTGGTAATTATACCATGATCAGGCACATGCAACGCCGGCACCCTAATAACTATGCTAGGGCAGGAACCCTCCTCAATCTTCACCGAGCACCTCCCAAAGAAACCAACCCACTCAATCGGGTCCAGAGGCAAGAGAGACAATGTCTACCATTCAACCGAAGTTTGTCGATTTTAAAATCGTATGCAAATTTTGTGGAAAGACACTTTGCTATGGTGAGCAGAGTATAAAACTTATCCTCTGGGCTGGTGATTTTTTTTGCTCCAGTTGAGCCATTTACAATTCCCTGTTTTTTGTTTCTCCCCATAAAAAATACAAAAAAAAATAAAACTGTTCAGAAAAGCCAAAACAAGTAAAAAATGTTCAAAAAAACAATAAAAAAAATATAAAACAACAAAAAGAATTAAAAAAACAGTTCTTTTTAGAACTACCTTTAATTTATAAAAATAAACCTATATTTTTAAAGAATCTCTGTCAATCTTTTTTCTGCAGGGTACGCTCCCCGGTACGCTCCCCGGTGCGCGTACCGGGCGCTCCCCCCGCGAAAATCGAAAAAAAAATAAAACATTTTTTTTGCCCCACGGGGCCTTTTATGGCCCCCACATCAAACCTAGGGTGTCAGGGGTGGTCTACCCTGCCCCCTTTTCGTCATTTCCCCCTTTGTTTTTGCCACCTCTTGTGTCTCGATCCTACCAAGACACAAGATGGCGGCCGCTTCGGACTGTTTGTAATGTTGACTGACACCCGAGAGCCAATCAGCTTTCCGCTCGCGAACTCGTGGCGCGCTTATAGATATATATATATTTTTAACCTAAATTACTCAAAATCCACTGGAGCGCATATCTTGAGACATAGCAAAGGCACATCGGGCTACCAGTCCCTACATTTTTGCCAAGTTTGGTGGAAATCCATTCAGCCGTTCGGGCTAAAAGTGAGTCCAACCGTCCTATGGAAATTAACATGGGGAAAACACGTTTTGGGACCCCCCTTTTATCTCGGCCCCCGCTTAACGAATCTCCCCCAAACTTCAGGGAAGGAGCGGAGCGGAGCGGAGCGGGCCATCTTCTTTGAGAAATTCGCAAAGATTCGTCTTCCGGCGCCAAAGTTATTCCCAATAGAATGTTGCGGATTTCCTATGGAAAGTAGATCCTAACTATAAGTACCTACTGGCGACCGCCAGTAGGTAATATATATATATATATATATATATATATATATATATATATATATATATTACCTACTGGCGGTCGCCAGTAGGTATATATAGTTAGGATTTTTTCTCTATGGGATTTTTGAAAATTCTATGTCTAATAACTTTGGCGTTTGTGGACGGAATTGGCTGAAATTTTCAGGAAAATGGCACATTTTGTTTCTGAGCAGCCCCTGAAAATTTTGGGGGGGTTCGTCAAGGGGGGGCCGAGAAAAAAGGGGGGTCCCAAAACGCGTTTTTCCATGTTAATTTCCATAGGGCGGTTGGCCTCACTTTTAGCCCGAACGGCTGAATGGATTTGCACGAAACTTGGCAAAATTGTAGGGACTGGTAGCCCGATGTGCCTTTTGTAGGTCTCAATATATGTGCTCCAGTGGATTTTGAGAAATTAACGTTTAAAAAAAGATATATATCTGTAACAGCGGACCTGGCAGCGTCCCAGGACGCGTACTTTTCACGCAACGGAGCTTTGTGAAGCGAAGCTGATTGGTTCTCCGGCGTCTGTCAACATTCCAAACAGTCTGTAGCGGCCGCCATCTTGTCTCTCGGTAGGATCGAGAGACAAGAGGAGGCGAAAGCGAAGGGGCAAATGACCATAAGGGGGAATAGTAGATCCTCGCTGACCCCCTAGGTTTGATGTGGAGGTTTTAAAAGGGCCCCGCGGGGCAAAAAAAAAAAAAATAATAATAATCGAACGGCTGAATGGATTTGCACGAAACTTGGCAAAATTGTAGGGACTGGTAGCCCGATGTGCCTTTGCTAGGTCTCAATATATGTGCTCCAGTGGATTTTGAGAAATTAACGTTCAAAAAAAGATATATATCTGTAACAGCGCTCCGCTTCGCGTACTTTTCGCGTTACGGAGGTTTGCGAAGCTGATTGGTTTTTCGGCGTCTGTAAACATTCCAAACAGTCCGTAGCGGCCGCCATCTTGTCTCTCGGTAGGATCGAGAGACAAGAGGAGGCCAAAGCGAAGGGGCAAATGACCATAAGGGGGCATAGTAGATCGTCCCTGACCCCCTAGGTTTGATGTGGAGGCTTTGAAGGGGTCTCGCAGGGCAAAAAAAAATATACAGTTTTTTTAGTTTTTTTGCGTGGAGTGCGCCAGGTTCGCGAACCGGGAAGCGTTGTGGGGAGCGTACTTTCTTGAAAATTAGTGAAAAAAGTTAGAGTAAAATAATAATTGTGAGTGATCATGATGAAGCAAAGCTTCGCATATTTTGCGGCTTGCCGAAGTCAAGAACCTCGTTTATGTGTAATAAGGTAACAAAATGTATGTTTTACTAACATTTATTCTGTTTAGGCAAAGTTCCCGAAGCTTGCCTATGTGTATTTCTAATGAATTTAATCCGTGTCCTCTAATATGGCCGCCGCTTGTATTTTAGTTACTGCGCATGCGTCAGCCACACTCACGTGTCCTGACGCGTCTGCAGAAGTGGAGGGAAAGTTATGCGCATGCGTAATTCATAGCTGTGCTTATCATGTGGTACTGCTCGTGCCACTGCTCTTGTGCCCGTATCAATGTAGCTAACATTTAGATGCAATAAGTTTATTTCTTGATGATGAGTTAAAAGTACAAACCCTGTGATGTGTTTCCATAATGACATTATTATGTATTAATTTGTTTTCGCTTACTTTTCATGTACCGCGGGAAATGGGGGTCTGAGTGAGAGGAGAGCCATATTTGAGGTCCCTTCTGCGCCTGTGCGACATTCGGCAGCACGAGGGACCTTGACAGATGGAACACCGCCAGTTGGCAGTGATGGGCAAGATGCTCCTGAGAAAGTCACCTCTGCCCTGCGAGAACAGCGAATGTGGCTTATTATATGTTACAATGTAAATGTATTGCTGCTTGCCGTGTAGTCTCTCATGGGAACCCCTATCTCAATAGGCGGTACCAGAAAATGTTAATGTGGCATACAAATAGACTGTTCTGATTGGTGTGTTACCCAAATCCTACCTTAGGACCAATCCAAATTGAGGGATTTTGACACTTTGCAACATTGGGGGGTGGTACACTGTCCCCAAACTGTATATCTACCCTGGGTTCACCTAGTGAACCGTCCGACTTGTCTGGTTTAGCTGACCTGTCACTGACCCAACGCACTCAATAGGTGACTGAAGATACAGAGCGCTGCAAGCACTCTGTCCGAATTTGACCATAGACTGAGGTTCTACTGAACCTTAAAGTGCTGGCAAAGCACTTAGCTGGGAGTTCGCTGACCCAATCGGGGTCTTGATCGATAGCTGCAGAGCGGGTGGAGCGCAGGCGTTGCTTCCGAACTGTGGGTTCCGGTCCTGTCCTGAAGAGGGTCCTGTCCTAAAAAAGGTCCTATCCTGAAGGTTTGCTGTCCTGTCCTGAGGGTCCTGTCCTGATTCCTATTCCGAGGGTATCCTGTCCTGTCCTGGGTGTCCATTCTGCACCTGCCGTCCTTGAGGGGTATCCTTCCTTGAGGGTTTCCTGTCCTTAACCGACCCGTGGCCAGGGTTTGGTTTCCACACCTTTCTAGGTAAATATTGCTCTGAACCTCTTGAAATTCTTGCACCTTCTGAATTTCTAACTTTTGCTTTAATAAAGTTCAACATTGCATATGTGATATTTTCCATGCCTTTCTGCAACTATTGAAAGTCATTTATATTTTCCATAAGTTTATTCCTATGTCTTCTCATTTGTTAGAAATTATATTTTGCATAGCAGTGTGTCATTTCCTGATATGGTCTAGAACTTCGTTGCCTAGATTGTTCAAAGGCCCCTTCACCTTAAGTGAAGCGTGTTATTCATTATAAGCTCTCCTATAGTCACTCACACTTAGGCTATCCCTGTTTAGATAATACTGACTTGCATAGTATCTTTTCTCGTTACATTTTATTAGTACTTTAATGATTACTCTGTCATTATTTCTTTATGCCTATGTGATTTACATTATCTTGGTTATTGATTGCCTTATTTTATTGTACCTCATGCAAGAAAATAATGAACTTTAGATAAACATTTTAAAACTTCCAGTTGTCCGTGGTCATTTAAACAGTACTTGAATGTTATTGGTTGGGTTTGTATTTTGCTGCCTTTCCTTACAGCTAGCTCCCTGATTCATTGTGGTCATTAGGCACCCGCATCGGTGGATGGTAAGTCGGGTGCACCGAAAATTGGTAGCAGGGAACACACACACACCAACTTGGTAGAGCTCGTGAAGTCACCTGATCGATGTATATGGTGATTTGAAAAGTATATGGGCCCTGAAGCCGGAAACGGCGAAAACTATTGGTCGGGTGGCCTCGCGCGCTCTATCAGTTTTCTGGTAGCTAGAGGATGGTTAGGGACTAGTTGAGAGTAAGGCAGGGATTAGTTGGACTAGTTAAGTCGGAAGCTGCTATTATATTAATGCTGCTATAAGAGCGGCTGTTCTGAGGGAACTGATCACTCTCTTGTGAATACGCTGCTGAAATTCATGAATTACTGTATTGCCATTATTCTTGTTCTTATATTGTTATATGTACTAATCCATGCAATTGTCAATCGTTTAGTTGTATGTTGTCCGAACTCCCCGGGGAATTGAAAGGGCAAGTGGTGAATAGAATCCATTGTCCTGAGGTCACAGGTTCGAGGAAAGTTAGGTGCAGGTTAGGATAACCGGGAAGCACTAACTAGGGTTTTCTGAATACATGTGTGAATAAATGACAGTAACGGGGTTCATTGGCAAAATTCCCATAGTGGCGTAACCTAGTAAGGGTCACATCGGAAGAGTAGCAGGTTCCTCGGAGCTAGCGTGAAAGCAGAGGGGTCCGCTGAGAAACCTTAAACTCGGAATATATCCCGGAAAGAAGTGGATGAGTTTAGGGGAATAACAGGTTCACCGATGCTAGAGTGAAGGGTAGGCAGAAGAGATCTGCCCGCAGCGAGTGAAAAGTAAATGGAAGTAGTTTACTTGCAGTAAAACAATTCTTTCTCTGTCTAGACACTTGAGCACTGTGGCGAATGTGTATTTGTTGTAAATTAATCAAGCACTGAGCACTTTAAAAGAAAGAAAGTTTCCGTTACCTTGTGAAGGGAGGGAGTCAGTCGCGAAGCGCCTCTGACGTCACTCTGTGCCGCGCTGGGATTGGTAGAAGCAGCGGGCGGGTAGCGGAGCTGGAATTGTAAAGGAGGGGTGAGCGCCGGAGCGTGGGAACTGTCCCACGAAGGGGCCGCGCACCCATTGGAGGAGCTTATTTAGTGTCGCGCACCCATTGGTTGCACGAATTTCTGAAGCGCGTTCTGATTGGAGGTAGTTTGTAAACAAAGTCAGCGCAGAAGTCGTATGTGGCACTCGCAGACTACAGGAACTCCACCTGATCCAAGGCACCTAGGGTTTGAAAGGGATCAGTGGAAGACTAATAGATACGATATTATGTACGGAACCAAGAGAAAAATGTCCCTTGTAAGTAAGGTGAAAAATTATTTTAAAACGGACAAACCGATTAAATCTAGGGAAGGTGTTCTTGTCCCAGCACCCAATACTCCCGCCTCATTCATGATGTTTGACCGAGGGTACAATACCTGTGTGTGGCTGGAGAATTGGGTGAAGTACACAAAAGATGACGGAGTATTGGCTTTTCCGTTAGATGGTACTTTCAATGGTAGGATCTTATTTAATTTAAGAACCCGAATGAATGAACTGCATCCCAGACCGAGACTAACGCAGTATGAGGCATTAGAGGAATGGGAGATTGAGGCTTTTGAAAGAGAAAGACCCCGAATGGACAAGGGTTTGACCAAGTGGTACCCCAGGCAGAAACAGGAATCCAGGGATAAAAGGATGAAACAGTGGAGGCAGAGCATGATTGTTGAGGGTCTGTTTCCCATGATGCCGGCATGTCATAACATTGGAGCGGGTGAGAAAAGTACTGAAAAATGTAAGCATTGGGGGGCCCTGGGGGATTCAGATGATGAACTAATAGATGACATCTGTACCAGAAGTCCGCCACCTTACAATGAGGGAACCCGACCTTCCAGTGTAGGAGATGTTCCCCGACGCCACTTCCTAAAGGAAGAAGACAGGTCCCTGGGACTGGGAGGGGGTGGTCAAGTATTGCCCTATCCTGAAAAACCCGAACCGACGGAAACAAGGGATATATATCCCAAAGTGCCCGCAAGCCAGGAAGAAAAATATTCACGTACGAAAATCTTTTTTCCCAGACCCTTGTATGAAAGCGAAGAGAAACCATCGAATTCAGGACTGCCTTTTGTTCAACCTCCATATGGGGAAGAGCGCAGGTCCTTTAATACTGGAACTTTATTCCCGAAACCAAATTATGGTGGGGGACCAAGTGAAACGCATCCTACTGCCCCGAGTTTTACTCCTCCGTTGACCCCACAGATATTACATGACACAACTTTAAGAAGGGTACTAGTGGAAAAGGAGCAAGAGGCTCTAGCTAGACAAAGGACAGAAATAATTCAGAAAATTTCCCAGTTAAATACCAGTCCTGAGGCATTGACTATTCCAGTAACTATTGGACCGGTGGTCCCGTTATACGGAAATGGTCAGGGAAATCCGATTACTCCAGTTATGACCCCAGGCATGGCAACCCCGAGACAGGAACCGATCATCATAGATGATCAGTCCAGTGAGTACGAGTCTGAAGTTGCGTTTTTGGAATTGCCAAACAAACAGACTGGAAAGGGAATACAGCAGAGGCATAACCCTTTTAATACAAAAGAAATGAAGTTAGAGACAGCAACAGGTACTAGGAATGTCTCTCTGGTAACTCCGGATGAAATTGAGAGTTGGAGTCGTGAATTAGAGAAGCAGACTCCGCAAACAAAACCTTTAGACCTCTACAAGCTGAGGGTCAAAATAGAAGAATTAATGGCAGGAAATGTGGGGTTGGATCGATTGAATACCTACTCTGAAGAAGAATTGTCGTTCATATGTAAAAGCTTTACAAGGAACACCAGAGTGCTCCACGAAAAACTGACCGAAACAGCAGTTAGTATGGGGGTAGATATCTCAAAATCCAAGCCCTTACAGAAACCGTACAGAGCAGACTTCTCAGACAAAGATATAGAACACCTGAATGTGGCAGGGAAGAAGTTGCAGATTAAAGAATTAATGGGGGTACTGCAGAAATGGGGAGATGTGGAAAGATGGAGAAGCAGGTGGGCGAAAAAGAGGGAAGAGGTTCGCTCCCGACAAGTGACTCCCGAGTTTGCTTTAAGAGAGGTAGAAAAACCTGAGCAGTTATGCCCCATGCGCGAAGTTCCAGGAGGGAAATATGTGCATGTTCCCTGGTCTAGGCAGGATATTGTGTCCTTCACGAACGATTTTCCAAAATTACGAGAGAAACCAGTTGACTGGTACAGGCAGGTGGAAAGGTTCGTGAAGGTACAGAAATGTCTGTGGAAAGACCTGGATGGGTTTTTCGACATTGTGGTTCCAGTAGATTTATGGACCCAGTGTAAAATAAACATAGACTGGCCGAGTGAGGAGTACCCCAGAAACAAGGAAACTGGAGAGCCATCAAAGGATGTCATGCGAAAATATGAGCAGGTAATTCAGCATTTGAAAGAAAAGGTGCCCGCAAAGGAAACTGATTGGACAAAAATAGATAGGACAACACAGGAAAGGGACGAGACAGTGCACTCCTTCTATGAGAGGTTATTGCAGGTATTTAAAACATACAGCGGTATTGATAACATCGACCTGAAGGATATGACGCACTTTATTTACAGGTTTGTAAATGGTTTAAGACCTGAAATTTGTCAGTGGATAAAAGATAATAAAATCTGTTGGCATACTAAGAAAATGGATGAGGTCCTGCGGTACGCTAAGTACTGCGAGGACGAGATGGCAGAGAAGAAAAAGGCCCTTAAGGAAAAGGTGATGTGGGCTCAGGTGAAGCTCGCAGAACAGCAGGAAAAACAATTGAGTAACATGGTTAAAAATGCTGAGAACAAAGGTCCTGGGGGAGGGGGTGGAGGAAAGCCCCGGCCCAAATTTAGCAGGGAAGAGGCTATGAAGAAATTTCCCTGCCATCAGTGCGGCGAAATTGGACACTGGCGAAACGAGTGTCCTCAATTAGTCGATGTTAATGAAAAAACTCCTGATTTAACTCCACAGACGCAGAAAGAAAGACCAAGAAAGACTCAACCCCAGGTAAAAACAGTTCAGGTGCCTCGAGCACCCAAGCAGGTATACAGGGGAAGACAGGCAGAAGATGAAGAGATAGAGGTTTGGGAAAGCGGGGAGAACAGAAATACAGCAACTTCGCAGTATCTGCTGAATGATACCTTCCTTTGTAATGATCAGGACTGACGGGGCCTGAGAGGGGAGGACGAGGAGTGCGTACTTGGCGCTTCCTTGCCGGTAGACCAGTCTGGACCATATATTGAAGGAAAGGTTGACGGAAATGATGTCACCTTTCTGTTGGACACTGGCGCTACCCGTTCTACTGTAAGAACAGTGGACGTTCCAAACCTACCCCTCTCGGGAGAAAATATCCAAGTAGTGGGTGTATCTAATCAATTGATTAGTACTCCTGTTACCGAACCAATGGAGATTTCAATTGGAAATTTTAAACAGATGCATAGATTTGTCGTCTGTGACACCAGTCCAGTGAATCTACTGGGTCGTGATTTGCTATGCAAAATGAACTGTACCATCTTTTGCACACCAAAAGGTGTTGAAATACAGACCCCAGATGAAGACGGCATTTATAAATTATTGTTGCTTAGACCTGACTCAGAAATTAAAAGATTGACCCTGCAGGACTTGCCCCAAGAACTCCAGGAAGCCGTAAAGCCAGAGGTGTGGGATTTCACTGGAAAAGATGTGGGGTTGATGAAAGATGTGGACCCCATACAGATAGCCATCAAGGACAATGCAGTATATCCTAACACTAGGCCCTACCGAATGAATGCTGAAGTGAAAGCAGGTGTCACTCTGGAAATACAAAAATTATTAGAAGGAGACATCATACAGGAAGTGATGAGCAGCCCATGTAACTCACCGATTATGGGCATCAAAAAGCCTAGTGGCAAGTATAGGGTAGTGCAGGACCTGAGAAAGGTTAACAAAATTGTAGTTCCTTGCTGCCCTATTGTCCCAAACCCTGCAGTGATATTGTACCAGATTCCTTGGGATGCTGAATGGTTCACTGTGATTGATTTATGTCATGCATTCTTTTCGATACCCCTGCACCCCGACAGCAAATTTCTTTTCTCATTTGCCTTCGAGGGTCACGTGTATTGTTGGAACCGGGTCCCTCAAGGGTATACAGAGAGCCCCTCTATCTTTAATCAGATCTTGAAAAAATGTCTAGAGACTTTGATCTTACCTGGGAACTCTGTGTTAGTACAGTACATAGACGACCTTCTACTGGCGTCTAAAAGTCACAGGGACTGTGTAGTTGACACCATTGCCCTCCTAAATCATCTGTGTGAGAAAGGGCATAAAGTGGCCCCTGACAAACTACAGTTCTGTGCAAAATCAGTGAAATATCTAGGACACCAGATAGAAAAGGGTGTCAGAAAAGTCACATCAGAAAGAGTGAGAATAATTCAAAAGATGCAGTTGCCCCGTACTCAAAAAGATGTCAGAATGTTCCTGGGGGTATTAGGGTACTGCAGACAGTGGATTCTGGGATTTGCAGCCTTAGCCAGGCCCTTGATAAAAATGACCACGAGAGGAATGCCAGATGTTGTAGAGTGGGACGATGAAAGTCTAATGGCTTTCACAAGACTGAAAAACTGTCTGTGTACAGCCCCTGCGTTGGGAATGCCAGATTATTCCAAAGAGTTTGCCCTTTTCTGTGACACTCGCGATAATTGCGCATTGTCAGTCCTGACTCAAGAACATGGCACGACCAGAAGGCCTGTGGCTTATTTCTCTGCCACATTGGACCCAGTAGCTGCTGGGTTACCAGGCTGTCTGAAAGCAGTAGCTGCTACCTGTGCAAGTTTGGAACAGAGTGAGTCCATTGTCATGGGACATCCTGTGACCGTGTATGTTTCACATGGAGTGGTAATTCTATTGACCAGAACTAAAACACAGTATCTCACCCCTAGTCGGCTGACTAAATACGAGAGGATTCTTGTGGGTGCAGCAAATGTAAGCATTGTTAGGTGCGGTATTCTGAACCCTGCCACCTTACTCCCCGACCCCTTGGAAATAGAAGGTGGGGATGATGATGAACATGATTGTATTGACCTGACAGAGTTCAGTACTAAGCCACGCCCAGACATAAAAGAAGTACCATTGCCTGAGCATGATAAAGAACTATTTGTGGATGGTTCCTGTCTAAGACATGAACTAGGAGGCTTGAGTGCTGCTTATGCAGTAGTGTCTTTCACCAAAATTGAAGAAGCAGGTTACCTATATAACATCAAGTCTGCACAAGTAGCCGAATTGATAGCCATGATAAAGGCTTGCAAAATTGGGAAGGACTTACGCATAACAGTGTATACTGACAGTCAGTACTGTTATGGAGTTGTGCATGACTTTGGCCAATTATGGCTACAAAGGGAATTCATGACTTCCTCAGGTACTCCCATTCGGAATGCAAAGGTTGTTCATGACCTTTTAGAGGCCATCCAGTTGCCCAAAGAACTGGCAGTGGTAAAATGTGCTGCTCATCAAAGGAGCATGGACAGAGTATCACTGGGAAACGATTATGCTGATCGAGTGGCCCAATGGTGTGCCAAAGATCGGTATATTGTAAATCCAAAACGAGGGGGGCCAGGAACCAGCTGCCAGCTTCAGGTGTTTGAAGAAGTGCCTACGTGGGATGAAGTGAGAGAGTGGCAGGAATTGGCTCCTTGGCAAGAAAGAGAGAAATGGAAGGAGGATGGGTGTAGACCGAGACGTGTGGATGGTGTGATTTTGGGCCCAACTGGTATGCCTGTGTTACCCCGACACTTGCTTGGCACAATGGCAAGATTAATACATGAAGGATCACACATTGGTAGGGATGCCATGATTCTGGTATTTAAACAGACTTGGTACAGTAAAAAGTTCAGGAAGGTAGCAGAGTCCCTCTGCCAGAGGTGCCTGTCATGTCAACAGATGAACCCAGGCAAGAGGACAATGGTTGAACTGAGCAGGATTGGGAGATCAGGGGGTCCCTTTATAAGGATACAGATTGATTTCATCACCATGCCCCGTTGTGAAGGGAAACGATATGTCCTTGTCATTGTTTGCGTATTTTCAAAATGGGTAGAAGCTTACCCTACTCCTCAAAGTGACGCACTGACAGTAGCGAAGTGTTTACTAAAAGAACTGATACCTAGATTCGGAATACCATACATTATTGAATCAGATAAGGGTGGACATTTCCAGAATGAAATACTGGCTGAACTGTGTAAGGCCTTTGGAATAAGGCAGAAACTCCATTGTGCATACCACCCAGAGGCTTCTGGAATAGTGGAACAAGTAAATGGAACTATCAAAAACAGACTAGCAAAGCTGACAGATGCTACGGGCATGACCTGGGTGAAGGCCCTGCCCCTGGTCCTGATGGGACTGAGAAGTGTTCCTGACCGCAAGACAGGCCTAAGTCCCCATGAAATCAATATGGGAAGAGTGATGAGACAAGCATGGGTGCCAGGAAGCAAACTGTTGAGTATTACTGATGATTTGGTGCTTGAATACTGCAGAAGATTGGGTGACCAAGTGCGTTCTATCTCTCGCCAGATTGGAGACGACGGCATCCTCAATCCAACGACTCCTCTCCACAGCTTGGTTCCAGGAGACTGGGTCAAAATAAAGAAGCACACTCGATCAAGCTGTCTGGCACCAAGGTGGGGAAAGAAACGCCAAGTAATCCTGGTAACAACCACTGCAGTGAAGGTCGCAGGTGTTCCCCAGTGGATCCACGCTGGACACACCCAGAAGGTATTGCCAGACAAAGGATTTGAAGAAGAAGGGCAACCAGCAGAGGACCCTGAAGGAGCCAGACCAGAAGCAACTGACAACGAGCAGCCCAGCACCAGTCAGGTTGCAGGAACAGCAGACGTTGGCCCAGGAGTAGTTGACTACGAACTGCCAAGAAACCAGCCTGTGGAAGAGGTCCAGGAAACTGAGCCAGGAGTAGCTGAAGACGAGCTGCCAAGCATATGGCCAGAAGAATGGATACCGATGATTGATCTGACCGAAGATCCTATCAGAACAAGAGAACGACTTAGTGAAGGTAGAGAGTGGACTAGTCAGGAAAAGCAAGGCACAGGCGAAGAACCTCAGCCGCTTGAGATTCAAATCAAAACTGAGGAAGGAGAAGGTCAGACAGGGACAGAGCAGGTATTCGATACACCACCGCTAACACCTGATGCAGATAAGGGAGAGACTAGAAATAGAGTGATAGTTCGAGCAGAAGAAAATCAAGAGATCGAAGTGCTTGAACAGGATCAGAGAGGGTTAAAAGAACGGGGTCAGGAAACCGAAACAGAAACAGAGACAATCGAAAGCCAAAAACAAAATATTCCTGAACAAGGCCAGATTAGCAACCAGGCAGAAGAATTTGATGCTAGCCCTGGAACTAGCCAGATAAGGGAAGTAGGAGAAGAAAGTGGAGAAGAATTACCACAAGATAAAGAGAACAAGAGAATAAGAAAAGAAAGTGAAGTCCAAGTACCAACTAAGAGACTAAAGAAAAGAAACAACCTTGAGCCTAGGTTTGTAAAAAGATTGAGACTAAGGATAAAGACAGTGGAAGAAAAACGTGCAGAAGCAAGAAGAAGTGCTCGAATAGCAGAGCAAGAAGAAGACTCTTCCAAAAGAAGGAGTGAGCGAATAAAAAGACAAAACAAAAAGTACAAATCTCCTGAATGGACACTGGTTTTGGAGGAACTTGAAGATCTTGATATAACTGACGTGAGCGACGGAGAACCCGTCCCAGAGTACTCAGCTGAAGAGGAAGACGAACCACCGTGAATTTGCA
The DNA here is from genome assembly GCF_964261635.1 of Lissotriton helveticus. NCBI lineage: Eukaryota > Metazoa > Chordata > Amphibia > Caudata > Salamandridae > Lissotriton > Lissotriton helveticus. The sequence continues at coordinate 140,199,950 of NC_136064.1, forward strand.
CAAAGTAAGCTAATTGTGTGAAGCCAAAAAGAGGGGTCGAGAGACTCCTTCTGAGCCAAAATGTCTGATTCAACAGTGAATGGTAGACCTAGTTGCAGCCGTTTTAAGACGTGTTGCAAGGTGTGTATATGTAGTATAGTAGTGCTGATAGTTATCTGGATAGGATTAACAATTTTCATTCCCTTTGCTGTAAGTAAAGATACTAACATTGTCCCTACTGAAGTTGTAAATACCGATAATGAGGAGCTAACAACACAGAGTGTAGCACGACATGAGAGAGCTTTGAGGCAAACAAAGCAGAACTTAGAAGCATCAGATGAGGGAGGACTACATTATCATGGAATGAAGAACAGGACACACTTAAATGTTTTCGCAAACTTGTTAATACACTATGTAGAGACTATGGAAATTGAAGATTGCTATGTCTGCATGAAGCTACCTACTTCGGTGGCTGAGGGCGTGACATACCATCATCTGCCATTGACATATGGAATCTCCTGTAGCATTTTAGCTAGTTTATTCTATAAAAGAGGACCGTTACAGTACTATTACTCTAACAATGACGTGATCTTTTCTGAACTTCCTATACGTGGGAACTTGAATCCTGTACATACCAAAACTGACACCATAAGATATATGGGAGACTACTTTCTGACTATAGGTAACATTGACATAGCAGACACACACAGAGATAACTTGACTTGTTCTTTGCGTGAGCAGGAAAAGATGTTCCTGAACATGGCAGAGAAAAGGAGAATTAAAATTCAAAAGAAGGCTAATGACGAAAGTCAGAAAAGGCCAAAGTGGGCAGAGAACATGGAAGGCACCTCATCTGGTGGAGCGGGTCCTGCTCTGTTGCTGGATTTTGAAAAGAAAGGCAAGCTATGTCTTCACCGCGAGAAGACTAGCTATTATAATAATGTTTTCATTGGTTCCAGTGAATGCGAACATAATTACAAGGTAATTGGAGGTTGGGGTTTCAAAAATGGGTCAGAGCCTGTGTTTCCTGGAATTTATTATATTTGTGGGGACAAGGCTTATTTCAAATTGCCGGATCACTGGTATGGAAGCTGCTACTTTGGCATTGTCTTCCCGAAAATATACCATGTGAATGGAAAAGCTGGAAGCAATGAAGATACTAATGGCTTAGTGCGTAGTAAAAGAGAAAGTATAGGTGAAATTATGGGTAGTATTTTCAGTGCACTGATACCTGGAGTGGGAGTGGTTCTGAACACTCACAGAATTTGCAAATTGTCTACTATAGTAGATGTGCTGTCTACTGAAACAGCTCATGGATTTCTGCTGGTCAATACCGAAATGGTTGCGATCAGATCAATGGTTTTACAAAATCGACTTGCTCTTGACACCTTATTAGCGAAAGAGGGCGGAGTCTGCCGGATGTTGAAGGCGCAACATTGTTGCACTTATATTCCGGATAAAAGTGTACAGATCAAAAGATATGTGAAAAACATTACTAATTTGGCAAAGGAACTCAAACCACTCGAGGTTGATAGTGCCTGGAAGAGACTGGTAGATGGTCTCTCAAATGTAGGTCATTGGCTTGCTAGCATAGGTAAAAGCTTATTATTCAAAATTCTGATGCCAATTGGTATTATAGGTCTTATTATACTTTCCATTTTCTTATGCTGTAAATACCGCAAGCGTACCAAAAAGCACGAGGTAAATGCAAGAGGAGTGAAACGAAGTGTGGATGAGATTGAATTAGAGGAGGTGAATGATCAGATATACAAAAAGGTGAAGACTTCTCACCCTGCTAAAACTGAGAGAGAAAAGTTAGAACGGCTGCTGGAAGAAATAGAACTTTATAAAGTATGAAAGAAAGTTGGCATCTGGTTCCATTATAATTTGTGATGATAGTAAATATCATCAAAGAGGGGATTGATGAAGCAAAGCTTCGCATATTTTGCGGCTTGCCGAAGTCAAGAACCTCGTTTATGTGTAATAAGGTAACAAAATGTATGTTTTACTAACATTTATTCTGTTTAGGCAAAGTTCCCGAAGCTTGCCTATGTGTATTTCTAATGAATTTAATCCGTGTCCTCTAATATGGCCGCCGCTTGTATTTTAGTTACTGCGCATGCGTCAGCCACACTCACGTGTCCTGACGCGTCTGCAGAAGTGGAGGGAAAGTTATGCGCATGCGTAATTCATAGCTGTGCTTATCATGTGGTACTGCTCGTGCCACTGCTCTTGTGCCCGTATCAATGTAGCTAACATTTAGATGCAATAAGTTTATTTCTTGATGATGAGTTAAAAGTACAAACCCTGTGATGTGTTTCCATAATGACATTATTATGTATTAATTTGTTTTCGCTTACTTTTCATGTACCTCGGGAAATGGGGGTCTGAGTGAGAGGAGAGCCATATTTGAGGTCCCTTCTGCGCCTGTGCGACATTCGGCAGCACGAGGGACCTTGACAGATGGAACACCGCCAGTTGGCAGTGATGGGCAAGATGCTCCTGAGAAAGTCACCTCTGCCCTGCGAGAACAGCGAATGTGGCTTATTATATGTTACAATGTAAATGTATTGCTGCTTGCCGTGTAGTCTCTCATGGGAACCCCTATCTCAATAGGCGGTACCAGAAAATGTTAATGTGGCATACAAATAGACTGTTCTGATTGGTGTGTTACCCAAATCCTACCTTAGGACCAATCCAAATTGAGGGATTTTGACACTTTGCAACATTGGGGGGTGGTACACTGTCCCCAAACTGTATATCTACCCTGGGTTCACCTAGTGAACCGTCCGACTTGTCTGGTTTAGCTGACCTGTCACTGACCCAACGCACTCAATAGGTGACTGAAGATACAGAGCGCTGCAAGCACTCTGTCCGAATTTGACCATAGACTGAGGTTCTACTGAACCTTAAAGTGCTGGCAAAGCACTTAGCTGGGAGTTCGCTGACCCAATCGGGGTCTTGATCGATAGCTGCAGAGCGGGTGGAGCGCAGGCGTTGCTTCCGAACTGTGGGTTCCGGTCCTGTCCTGAAGAGGGTCCTGTCCTAAAAAAGGTCCTATCCTGAAGGTTTGCTGTCCTGTCCTGAGGGTCCTGTCCTGATTCCTATTCCGAGGGTATCCTGTCCTGTCCTGGGTGTCCATTCTGCACCTGCCGTCCTTGAGGGGTATCCTTCCTTGAGGGTTTCCTGTCCTTAACCGACCCGTGGCCAGGGTTTGGTTTCCACACCTTTCTAGGTAAATATTGCTCTGAACCTCTTGAAATTCTTGCACCTTCTGAATTTCTAACTTTTGCTTTAATAAAGTTCAACATTGCATATGTGATATTTTCCATGCCTTTCTGCAACTATTGAAAGTCATTTATATTTTCCATAAGTTTATTCCTATGTCTTCTCATTTGTTAGAAATTATATTTTGCATAGCAGTGTGTCATTTCCTGATATGGTCTAGAACTTCGTTGCCTAGATTGTTCAAAGGCCCCTTCACCTTAAGTGAAGCGTGTTATTCATTATAAGCTCTCCTATAGTCACTCACACTTAGGCTATCCCTGTTTAGATAATACTGACTTGCATAGTATCTTTTCTCGTTACATTTTATTAGTACTTTAATGATTACTCTGTCATTATTTCTTTATGCCTATGTGATTTACATTATCTTGGTTATTGATTGCCTTATTTTATTGTACCTCATGCAAGAAAATAATGAACTTTAGATAAACATTTTAAAACTTCCAGTTGTCCGTGGTCATTTAAACAGTACTTGAATGTTATTGGTTGGGTTTGTATTTTGCTGCCTTTCCTTACAGCTAGCTCCCTGATTCATTGTGGTCATTAGGCACCCGCATCGGTGGATGGTAAGTCGGGTGCACCGAAAATTGGTAGCAGGGAACACACACACACCAACTTGGTAGAGCTCGTGAAGTCACCTGATCGATGTATATGGTGATTTGAAAAGTATATGGGCCCTGAAGCCGGAAACGGCGAAAACTATTGGTCGGGTGGCCTCGCGCGCTCTATCATATCATATCAGATGTAGGGTAGCTCTGAGAAGAGCTTTTGGGTTTATGGTACATTTAGGTACTTATAAGTAGGTACCAATGCACATTCTTAAATTCAGAGTGAAAACTCTGTTGCCCTCATCTGAGAAGTGAACTCCATCTCCTCTGTAGATATCTTGCATGTAGTAACGCAAGTTATTGTTGTACAGGGAGCCCATTCCATGGTCTCTCATGTAAGCTGAAACAGATTTGTTTACATGCTTCCTCGACTTCTCAATTTGTGGACAAAATTGGTTCGACCACCTCCATTTCTGTCTTTGGCATATATTTGAATATACCAAGGCAGTCTGAGGAAAAAGTGCCATCAATTGCTCAAAGGTGTCCTTTCAAAGCATTTCCAGACCTACCCCAGTCAAAGTGCCCAAATCATTACCTCCACAGTGCACAATTAACAGGTCAGGTTTTGGCAAATGCATAAAGGTTTTCACCAATGGTATCAATTGGTGACATTTTAATCCTCTGTGGCCAAACCACTTAATTTCCACATCTTGTAAATTGAGGTTAGGTAAATTCCTGTTTTCAGCGTACCTTTGAGCCCAATAGATGTAGCTATGTCCAACAATCCAGACAGAAAACATGGCGAGAGAAGGTTCTCCTGCAGTCAGATGAAGTGTGGCAATGAAATGGCAGTTGAAAAAATGAGAGTGTAAAATGAAAAAAACTGAGGAGTTTCTGTGTTAATGAAGCAGTAAGAGTGATTGGTGGATTTTGATTGCTGAAAACAGAATGTTGGTGTGCATGGATGAGTTCGTTGAAAGATGTATTTTGAGTGGCGAAGAAAAAATCATTAAATGAAAGAATGCTCTGGATATGCAGGTGCACTGAGAGTTCAGAGTTCAATTGCAACATTGTTGTGTGAGAGGTCTTGCAAGAGGTGGTTGCTATGCAGAAAAAGCAGAGAGGGGGCAGAGGGGGGAAGGGTTTTGCTTTGAAAAAAAGTGAGGGAAGAGTTTTGATTGGGTGACATGAGAGATCTGTGTGAGGAATTACAGCATTTCTGTGCTTTTGATAGCTGCAGACTCTGGAGTGCATACCTTTTGCTCTGCTGAAGACAAATTGGTGTGTTTCTGAGACTGTTTTGAAACTCAAAGTATTTGCTAAGGTGAGAAAAGATTTCTTTAATTTAGATAGAAAATAGTGTGCTTTAAGGAGAAAATTATGAAGAAAGTTGTGTTTTTCAAATGTTGCTTTGTCTCAAGTGTTTCACAAATAGATTTTGTTTCTTTGAGAAATTGTAATTGGAGAAAATGTGAAGTATTAGTACTGACAGGGCTTTTATGTGCATAGGAGCTGTGGAGTGTTTTCAAATTATGACTTGTAAATCGTTTTTGAGAAAAAGCAATGGTTTTAATATTGATGAGAAGGACATAATGGTGTCTGCTGCTTTATAAGGTAATTGAGAGTCTCTGATGTTATTTTTACCATTTCAATGTAAGAAGTTTGTCTGTGGAGCAAATTGCTTGTAAATATGCTCCCACCTGTGCATGGCAAATTTAGATTTTGAATGTTTCTGTTACATAGGCATGTTAAAGGTGACTGAAACATGCTGCAAAGGCAATCAAAAAATGTTTTTATGTGTCTTAAGGACATTTTAAGTCATTTCCCCATGTGCAGTGTTTTCAAATTATGAGTTGAAAATCGTTTTTGAGGTAAAGGAATGTTTTCAAAATTTATGTGCGCCATATGACCCCAAATTTCTTTTTCAGGGGTGCAGCAGGGTGTTCTTGAGACACCCCTGCACCGTCGGAAAAATTCGTAATTTGCGATCAGGTAATTGCTAATCGCAAATTGCACCTTCATTCCTATGGGCCTCCTGCTGCATGGAAATGAATGGGTAATTTGTAATTAGCAAATAGCTCATCGCAAACTAGGAATGGTAAAGAATCGCTATTTATTCCTTAAAGTTCGCTATTTAGGAAATGCAAAAAACTTTGATGATACATATGGCGGTTTATCTCTAACAAGATAAGAAGCATAGGGATAGATTTATGATGACTGGCGCATCACCAGGGATGTGTTAGTCATTCTGTGCCGCTGTTCCGTCACCTATGGTGTGCTGCATTTACAATGCGGCGCATCATGGGGCAAAAACAGCACAGATGCGTGACGTATTTGTGCCGTAAAGTTGGCGCATTGCTGGAGTTGTATCGCAAGTGTGATGAAGCTCCAGTAAGGTTGAGGGGTGCCCCTGTCGCAGGGTTTCTGTTCTGACACAGAACTGTGGACAGAGGATTGGAACCTCGGCGAATTAGGGTGTCCCAAAACTCATCTTAGTAATCAAAACCCCTTAGCAAGCTAGGTACAGTGTCACATTGGATATAACAAACTCTCAATGTTTAGACAATCCAGAATATGAACTTATAGTACCTCAGGATACGTGGAACTCATGAACACTCGGTCGTTATATATTTCTTAGAAACCAGAACATGGAGTTAAGAAGAACACATGTGTATTTGAAATGTTTATTTACTAATGCCGTCTTCTCAGGCGTAGTATCTTAGATTATACAAGTACACATATTATCAGTAGCAAAATTACCAGCATAGTCAATAGTACATAAAAAGCGAATGGTGACAGTATGTTAACATGCTGTAAATGAATAAGAGTTAGCAACACTTATAAGCAGCCGCGGGCCGTGGAGGGAGTTACGGTGGGCAGGGAGGTGGGGAGGGGGAGGGGCAGGGTGGAGAGGGCTCCACCCTGCCCCTCCCCCTCCCCGCATCCCTGCCCCACCGTAACTCCCTCCACGGCCCGCGGCTGCTTATATCTCACCCTCCCTAATACACATAATATATTATTTGCTAAGAAGGTCTCTTTGTGTTGGTTTAGGGCGTGCCGATACTTTAGTGTCTTAGATTTGAAGGAATCACATCAGCATAGAAAAGATAATCCATATGCCGTGCTTAATATCGCCAACGGCATTGTGCCATAATATTCTAGCATGCGATTGCGGAACAGTGTCAGCAGCTGCAGGGCGGGAGCTTGCACAGGAGGGACATCCATATTTAAAAATGTAAAAAAGCACAAGAGCGTCCGCTGGTAATGCAAGTAAAAATGGGAATCCACGAAGCAGAGTGGAAAAAATAGAATGTAAGAAAGCAGGGATGACTCCAAAGATTTTCTCAAATGAAGTCACGAGACCACTGGTAACAATTTTAAAAAAGTGCGCCAGGCCCTTTGTGGAGGACGCGTTAGAGATAGTCCGAACCATCTTGCTGAAATGGAAAGGCGAATCTGTATTTAAAAGTGTCTGCACCTCTGTACGGGTGTTCGCTGTGTGAAGCACGAAAGTTTCACGGGCCGTACTCAAGGCCACCTCTCTCTGAGACAAAATAGCTCTTATTCTTGCCATGCCGTTGAAATGTGCTGCCAAGGTTGGTATTTGTGGCCAGATTGAAAACTCCCTATGTTCATGTGTGGGAGGAAATAGAAGATTTCTGCAGCAAATAACCCGTTCATTTACTGTTACGATAAAATGAATACTTTTAATTAACCCAGAACAATCTTCATTATTGAGCATCAAATAACTACCATTTTCCAAGAACTTGAACGTGGGGATGATAGCAGGAACTGGTGTGCCTTGCAACACGCAAGCCATATTTGGTCGGTGTTTGTTGCATGAACCGTGTAACTGTATGTGCCTACACATTAGTGAATGATCTGGCGTCTCAGTGCATTCCTCTCCATTCAGATAAAGTTCTTGATCATCTTTGAAAATCTGTATGTGTATGGAAGCGACCAGACTTCATGAAGAAAACCACTACCTAAAGGTTAATAACGACCTATTGGTATATATTTCATACAATTTGAAAACTTATATAAAGCAAAAGGCAGCGTTATTAAACCGTGGATAAGGCACGTTGCCAAAGCAGTCAACCTTTCTGGATTTATACTGGAAATGTTAAAGGAAGAATTACGGAGTAGGGCCTGTAAATCTTTAATAGACAACGAGTAAAATTACTCCAACCATCATATTCCTCTAACTCCGGGATAGTAGGGGTGTTTAATTTTTTAGAAGTAGCCAATCCAAAGCATTTGGTCTGGGAAATTGTTTCATTCACAAACCACATATGTTTTGGGATGAGACATGCACGGTGGAAAGCCTCAGTGCCTTGTACCTGCCAGGTTCGTGAACCCCAAACTGATGTAGATCCTGGATATTTTTACTCTGTATTACGTTAGCATGGTCTCATTACTGGTTTAAACGCCATTTTTCCTTTTTTGTAACTTCTGCACACGACACTTAGTTGTTGCTTTAGCTTTCAGCCTAACTGCGTCAAGATCTATGCCTGCTTCAAGCAGGCACAGGGTTTTGATGTAGCTTTGTCCTATCTGATTGTAAATGTGGCACACCGTGGGTGGCAGAGCAGCGGTGCACGTTAACTGGTGCATCCCTGGGGATGTGCTAGTTAATATAAATCTGCCCCTTTACATTTAATTATGTGCAGGGGAAACAGAGTAGGTGAGGTTTATCCAAGGTTAAGAAGAGATGAGTCCTGTTCAGTGAAAAATTGGAGATAGGCTTCAGTATATTATATACTTAAGTAGTGTGTTAAGTTTTTGATGACTGTTATTAATTTACTGTTGGGTAATAGTGGTTAATAACATTTTTTATTATATTTTACCACAGATTCAACTGCAGATTATTTCAAGATTTTAGGATGCCTAGCAAAGAAAGAGTAAGAAAGGCTGCAAAACGTCAAAGACAGCAGGACCATGGAATAATGCAGCAGTCCTCTAACAAAAAGATTTGTCAAGTCACCAAGAAAGCACCGGGTAAGAGTCGAAAAACAGTCATAAGAAATATGTGTAGTAAAAAAAATATTACTACAGAAAATGTTTCAGTCCAGAAAAGGAGAAAGAATTCAAATGGTAAGGAAAGGCCAATGAGAAATGTTACTGCTAGAGTAAGAGATAACTCTATGCATGAAAGTAGAAGGAAACAACAGTTTAGGGATATTCGTAAACGAATGTTCCGCAACAGGATAATTGGGAATTTGTTAAAAAATATTAAGAAAGGTCAGCAGAAAGTGGTTTTTTATAAGAGAAAAAAAATAGTTGAGAAAGTTATTGATCAGGCATTTGAAATTAAACGTAAGTTATTTATTTTGACAATCAATAGAATTAGGAAGCTAAACAAGGTAATTTATGATTTCAAAAGAAATAGTAGATGGAAGAGAATAGTTAATCGTAGTCATTTTTGTGAAGTTTTTTCTGGAGAATGGATGCATAGTTCAAGCTCTGAGGCATTTTTTAATGAGGAGAGTTATTTCCAGGATAATGATTTGGTGCATGCAGTTGACACCAGTGGTCGAGCTTATGAAGTGAAAGATGGTTGTCCAGTTGAAAAAGAAAAACTTGTGAGAACAGAGATAGAAGAGGTGTTAGGTAATGAGGTTTTAGGGAGACGTCCTAAGGGTCATGTGTACACCTGGAAGTGTAGTAGTATTTGCAGTGTACGACAGGATTCCATCAATTTGCTTTGTGATTTTATACGGTCATTTAGTAAGAAAAGTTTGAAGCAGAAAATGAAGTTGTTGCAAGAATTAGATCCTTGCAGAGTGAGAGAAGTGATAGGTTTGCATGGTCATTCACTGGCTTGTCTTTCCAGGAGAGTATGCCAGAGTGTTTTTCATCATTTCAGGATGCTAGCAGTGCATCATAATAAAGTGAGGAAATTAGTTAGAATGTTGTATTATGCTAAGAGTCCAGCAATTATGCTTAAACAATTATGCGCTGCTCTTTTGCATGGTTCTGAAATAGATGTGAAGAATATATATGAAGAAATTGAGTTTTGTTACTTTGGAAGTAAAGAGGAGAATGTTGAAATTGACCAAGAAGAAGAGAGTAATGTGGAAGATAGTGTACAGGTTTCCAGTACAAATAATTTCCAGAGGGAAATTGCGACGTTTGAGGTGAAATCAAGTGAGAGGCCAAATTTCACTTGTCTGTGTTGTCGACGCACTTATTATAAGAATCAGACTAAGTTAGTGGATTTATATGGAAAAAGTGAAAGGGAAAATAATAGTGAATGGAAGGATTTTACAACATACTTGATGGTAGAAAATTGTCTTGATTTGGGATTGGATCAACGTGTGTGTACTTATTGTTGTAACAAATTAAATCGAAACCAGATGCCTGCTAGAGCAGTTCATAATAATCTGGAATTGGTTGAGATTCCTTCTGAATTGAAGGATTTAAATACTTATGAATCTATTTTGATTCAAAGTATCCATCCCTTTCAGGCTATTGTAAGAATGGAGCCAAAGACAGGGAAATTGCCTCCATCAGATTTACAGAGAGGATTAAAGGGAAGAGTTGTTTATTTGCCTCTAGATTTGAAGAAAAACATTAACACAATTGGAGTAGAAAAAGTGGAAGAGGAACCTCTTGTTATCTTAGTTAATGGGGTTCCGACAAAGAATAAGAAAATATGGCAAGATTTAGTAGATGTTAGGAAAGTCAAAAGGGCAACATTGTATTTGAAAAAATATAATAAATACTATAAAAATGTATATGTTGCAGAAGAGGAAGTAAGTGAGGAAGAGGATAGCGATTTGTGTGCTGGTCAAATTGAGAAAGTAGAACCCTGTACTAGTGAAGAAATATATGAACATTATAGTGTTCATCCTTTGCATTCCAAGGAAGTCATGGGGAATGCTATTGAGTTGTTTCAAATGAAACAAGCGAAAGGGAGTCCCATTAGTGTTTGGGAGGAAAGTTTGGAAGCTCGGTGTTTCCCACAGCTTTTTCCAACAGGTCAGGGAGGAAGATATGATGAGCGACCTCATCAAATTCCTGCTTCTGAATACCGGACTTTGCGATTGTATGCAGGAGATCCTAGGTTTCGACAATGCATTCCTTATTTGTTTCATCTCCTGTTTGAAAGCGATCTGTCTGGACTGTCATATGCAGTGAACCACATCTTGAAAAGTGGTATACACATGCAAAACATCTCGGCAAGTGACTTTATGGATAAAGTCAATGTCCAAGACAGTATTTTGGATTCTCACCTGATTAATCTCATGGCGTGTCAGCGTGGTACTAATGAGCACTGGTACCGTCGTCATGGTGATTTAAAATGTATGCTGAGGAACTTAGGAACTCCCACATGGTTCCTCACTTTGAGCTGTGCTGAGTATGGCTGGGAAGACTTACTTGAATTTCTACGAGAGGCAAATGCTAACGTAGAAAACATCGAATTCAAGACACCCGGAGAACTGTGCTCTTTGGATCCAGTCAATGTATGCAGGTACTTCAATCATAGATTTGAAGGTATGATGTCTTTCATCATGAATAAGAAGAATCCACCTCTTGGAGAGGTGTTGGATTTCTTCTGGAGGAAGGAGTACCAAGCAAGAGGTGCTCCTCATATACATATGTTGCTGTGGATCAAGGATGCACCTAAATTTGGAACGGATGCAGACGACTCAGTGATGAGTTTCATAGAACAGTATTCTACGTGTGCTGTTCCAAACGCAAAGGAGAAAAAAAGCCTAAGAGAAAAAGTTCTACGTTTCCAAAGCCATCGATGTGGAAAGTACTGTCGTCGTAAATTACGGAACAAAGACAAGTTCTACACCAAATGTCCTTTCGGCTTTCCACGATCGGTGATTTCTAAAGGAAGAGTGAACAGTTTGATGTCTTCGCTGCGACATAATGTGATGAAGAAATCACCTAAAAACACATACAATTTGAAGAGGAACGAAGAGTCTAAGTACATCAACGACTATAACCCGGTGATTTTGTCCATGTGGAATGCTAACATGGATATACAGTTTGTGGCTGATAACTGTATGGCTGTGGCTCGGTATGTGACATCTTACATCACCAAAAAAGAGAAGACAGAATTGAAGGATATGTGGGAGGACATTTCCCATGAAAAGAGCCTCAGCAAGAAGTTGTACAGTTTCAGTCTGAAGATGTTGTCGCATCGAGAAATCGGAGCTTATGAATGTTCTGACCGGTTGTCTTCAGCAAGTCTCTATGCCAAGTCCAGGAGTATCGTTTGGGCGAGTGTTGGTCTTGCTGCAACGCGTAATCGAGTTCTGAAACCTGTGCGGGAAATTGAGTATTTGGCGGAAAAGGAGCCAAACAGTACCGACATTTTGAAGAGCAACATGTTGGATACATATTATCCAAATCGAAGCAGTCACCTCGAGAATGTTTGTCTGTATGAGGTTCTGCAAAATTACATATTCAAGAGGAACATCAAAGAAGATACTGAGAAAGGAGTGTATGCTGTAATAGGAAGTGAGGGATGTCTGGTCAAGCAAAGAAAATGCCACTTGATAAACCATCGAAAATTGAGTGGCGAATCTCCTGAAAAAAAGGAGTTTTTCTATTTAGCACTTTTGCAACTTTTTAAGCCTTGGCGTGCAGAAGAGGAACGGCTTGGAGATTTCCTTTGTTACGAAGACTCATTCAATGCTGCCAAGGAGACCATAGAATGTCCTGCTTTTCCCAAATATGTAGAAATGTTGAATGTGGAAATTGAGCAGGAAGCAACGATTGCAGCCGAGATTGCCAGAGACAGTTCTCAGGACAGTCAGAGTTCTGCTTCATTGAGTCAGGATCCACTAGGAGGACCTCTTATCGAAAATGAAGCTGCCACTGCTATGAATGAAGTGGAAAGAGCCATGGCACATGCTCAGGAGGATGTGGTTAACTTAGAAGAGTTGGAAAGACAACTCAACGTTGAGCAGAGGAAAATATATGACGAACTTACCATGCAAATTGATCATGGATTAAGTCATGACAAGAAAGAGTGCTCATGTACGTCGTTGAAGCCTGTCCGACTGTACGTGAGTGGAGAAGCGGGAACTGGAAAAAGTTTCCTTATTAAAGCAATTTCATGTTATTTGCAGGAAAGGACAGAGTCATCGCTGTCTTGTGTTGTCACCGCTCCAACTGGACTGGCAGCACATAACATTAAAGGGATTACTTTACATCGTTTACTGATGCTGCCAGTGGAGCATGACAACAAATTAGAATATCACAAGCTATCTGGAGATGCTTGTTTTGAAGTTTCAAGAGTCTTGAGGAAAATGAAACTTCTTATCATTGACGAAGTAAGCATGGTTTCCAATGTCATGCTTGCCTTTGTGCATTTGAGAATGCAAGAAGTTCTCAAAACAGAGTATGATGTGTTATTTGCTGGCAAACACATCATTGTTTTCGGAGATCTTCTGCAGCTGACACCAGTGAAAGGGCAACCTGTGTTCAAAATGCTCACGCATGAAGATACCAGGAAGTGCTTAGGGAGTATTGGCAACGTCAATATATGGTTAAACTTCAATTATGCTGAACTGCATGAAAATATGCGTCAGGCAAAGGATGAAGTTTACAAGACTATTCTACAAGATGTTAGAATTGGAAAAGTGACCGAGCATGGGAAAGAAGCTTTACATGCACGATTACTGACAAATTTATATCCAGACGAAGATGTTGTGCCTGAGAATATTTTTCAGAAAGTTACTGAGAAAAAATCTGGAATATGTTTGATGCCAACTCTTGCAGAATGTGCCAAATTCAACAACAAAATGTTGCATTTAGAAAAGCAAGAGATTGTGAAATTGGAAGCTATTGACAGAGTAGAGCATATGGGATCAACAATTATTTTGTCTGAGAATCTGAAAACAAAATTGGATTCATTAGAGAAGAGTATATCTAAAACTGCGGGTTTTGAAAAGACTCTGAATGTGTGCTTGAACTGCCGTATAATTTTAAGAAGGAATTTACATGTTGAAAGAGGTCTGGTAAATGGATCAATGGGTAATGTTGTTGATTTTGTGAAATACAGAAATAGAGATGGAATTGAATTTTTAAAAATTAAATTTGATGGCATTGAGGAAGTACAGCTAATTGCTCGTTGTTCTGCTAGATTTTTGCTTGTAAAAGACTTATATGTTCGTCGTAAGCAGTTTCCTGTTTGCTTGGCATATGCGGTGACAATCCATAAATCGCAAGGTTTAAGTGTAGACTGTGCATTGGTGAATATTGGCAGTTCTGTGTTCAAGGAGGGTATGGCATATGTGGCATTGTCACGAGTTAGGACTTTATCGGGATTGTACTTGATTGAGTGTGATGTCACAAACATTTGTGCGGATCTAGATTGTGTTAAGGAATACAATAGGTTGAGAAGAGAGTATGCGCCACATTTGCCTCAGTATCCTTTGTTTGAGAAACGTGTGGTAGGCCGGAAACGAAGAAATGTGACCAATACTGGGGAGGTTGTAGCAAAAAGACGAAAAGTCGATGAACCTGAAATTATAAGCAGAAACAAAAAGGATTCTGTTGAAGATGTTGTTGGTTTTCAATTTGAAAACAGTTCTGGTGTCAACTGCTATGCTAATGTAGTGGTTAATGTTTTGTTTTCTCTACAAAATGTAAAAGAAGAGATTGTGGTCAATTCTGATCAAAGATTTTGCAGTTTGTTAAATTCTGTGTTAGAGAAATGTAGCACTGATAGAACAAACATAGAAAGTGTGTCTGAAATTCGAAATCTGTTAGACAGATGTTCAGGCCAAACACAATTCTCTCAAAATAGTCAGCAAGATTGTCAGGAGTTTTTAATGTATATGCTTGATGTATTGTATGCTGAAGGTGTAGATGTAGATCATCTGTTTGGGCTTTCTTATCAATGGCAGCATGACTGCGAGAACTGTAGGGTATCAAGTAGTACTAGTGTAGTCTCAGAAAGATTTATATATTTAACTTTGCCAGACAGTAAATCAGTCTCTTTTAATAAGCTAGTAAAAGCAGCTGATCACAATATGGAGTGTAGGCAATGTAAATCTGAAATGATGTCCACATTATTTATACGAACATATGGCCAGTATGTCATTTTAATGTTCCAACGATGTAGGCCTGATGGAACAAAATTGACAACTTTAATTAAAAATTTTGTGGCTTCACAGTTGTCAATATCAGGAAGGACTTTTGTAACTGTAGCAATTATATATCATGATGGTTCTTCAATAACATCAGGACATTATACAGCTTATTTAAAGTGTAGAAATGGCTGGTCATTCTGCAATGATTCTGTTTTAATTTTCAAAAAAAAATTGCCATATGACCTTAAAAACTCTTACCTGGTGTTTTTAAAACCAAAATTTTAGGGAAAGAATCTCGGGATGTGCTCTGAGGAATTTCAAGAAGTTCTCATGGCTCCTACACTATTTGGCCTTGAAGATAAGTGTAGTACAGAGACATAACTTTTTACCATAACACTGGACGTTATTGAGAAATACGTGCACTTTGAATGAGTTCAGAAAAACTATTTCTTTTTATAAGCTAATTGAAGCAGCGAATCAAAACATGGAGTAGAGGGAATGTAAGTCTGCAATGCTGTCTACTGTTTTACATTGCTTTGTGATTAAAAGTGATGTAGAGAATTAAAGAATTGTACTAGTCATAAAGGTAGTGTAAGTCTGCTTCATAGTAAGCAGTATCAGTGTGATAGGAAATGTAGAACATGATTGAGCAAGAAGGGGAAGATATTACTAGTCCAGGATTGTGTAAATGATCTTCAACATTTTAATTCTGAAAGTTGCGGAAATGCGAAAAGACGGGATTGGCTAACAAGAAATCCAAGAGTTATACATGGCTCTGACAAGATTTGGCCTTGTGGAATCTTGTGGTAGAGAGCAAGAAGTCATTTATTGTATGTAACATGTTTTTGAAAACGATGGAGGTTTTCTTTCAGAAAGTGGCGGGTTGAAAGTAATAACAGCACAACAGAGTGTAAGCTGTTCATAGGACATCCTTGGCCGTCATGGAAAGTAAGTTAACTTTAAGGAGTTCTGAATTCTGATTTCTAATGTTGTATGGGTTTTTTAAACACAATCATTTTGATTGTGTTTTTTTTTCCCCGCTGTTATATGATGAATACCTTCAAGTCACTGTTTTAGTGAAATTTGATACATTCTGAGAACAGCAAAAATAAACCATTTAACATGTATAATTAATTCTGTTCTGTTTGCATTTATGATGTACATGTAGAACTGTGTAGGAGGCATGG
Organism: Lissotriton helveticus; assembly: GCF_964261635.1. Lineage (NCBI taxonomy): Eukaryota > Metazoa > Chordata > Amphibia > Caudata > Salamandridae > Lissotriton > Lissotriton helveticus. Next base: position 140,216,006 of record NC_136064.1, read on the forward strand.
AGAAGGTGAGGCTTCTGTAAGTGTCAAAGTTGTTGCATACAGTGCTCATATTCTACGTAGTCTTTTATATTTCATCACTTTCACTGTTTCTGACTGATCTAAAATTTTTTTTTTAAAAAGAACAGTAAGTATAAGGGAAGGAAACAGACAGTTATGTTAAAAGAAACACAGCTATAGGGAATAAACTAGGGATACTGTTACCCGCAATCCTCTGCTGATGATGTCACTGAGCATGTCATGAATGATGTAATATGTGACATCATCAGCAGTGGATTACGGGTAATAGTATCTCTAGTTTACTCCCTTATAGCTTTCTTTCTTTTAACATAAGTGTCTGTTTCCTTCCCTTATACTTACTGTTCTTTTTAAAAAAAAAAATTTTTTGGTTCGCTTCCGGTTCGCGTACCGGGGAGCGAACTGGGAAGCGAACTAAGAGAAATAGAGGTTGGCACAGTTGCAAATATTGTACCAATTTTTTAATAACGGGGAGGTAGTTCTGAAAAGAACTTTTTTTTAAATTGTTTTTGTTGTTTTATATTTTTTTTATTATTTTTCTGAACATTTTTTTACTTTTTTTGAATTTTTCTGAACAGTTTTATATTTTTTTTGTTTGTTTTCGGAGGGGGCAACGAAAACGATTCATTGTAAAGGGCTCAACAGGAGCAAGAAAACAAAAAAAAAGAATTTATTGTTTGGGGAGTTTCGGACAAACATGAGCATGATTGTCAATAGCTCTGTTGATCAGAGTGATGCTACTTTCTCCGTAGCAAATGAATCCACTGCAATGTACGCAGACTTGTTTTACTTCACGAAATCTCGTTTGTATATTTGGCACCATCTCCCTGCCCTCTGGTCCCGTTACTTCCGGTACAACAGATCTTCTGGCCATAATAGGGAGATTATCTAGGTCGTCCTGTTCCTCTTCTTCCTCTTCTTGCTGAATTATAACTTTAGCAGGTGGTCCACTCTTCCTTGGATGTGGTGGAGGTGGTGGGGAAGCACCAGCTGAAGCTAGTAAAGAAGCCATTGCTCACTGGTAACAAAGGGTCTTTCTCTCACAATGATGAAAGTCAGAGTGAGGAAAGAAGGAGGGATTTTCACCATTTGGGAAAAAAAATAGTTCTCAACCAATGAAAAGTGTTCATTTTAGATCATATGACCTAGTCTTACATCATTAGGAAACCGAAAGTGAAATGAACCAATGAAAAGTGTTATTACCAAGTCACATGACCTGCTGTGTTTACGTTACGCGCTTTGCAGGGCCTCCCGGTTTGCTTCCAGAAACCTGTGCTTTGCGACTCGGTAAGCGTACGAGTTCGCTAACGTAGCACGTCATATGACGTATGACGCGACAATGCGAAATGTCATGCGGACGGGAGGCGTCACGATGTTGTTTTCTAACGCGGCAGTTGCGGTAAAGAAACGTTTACCGGCTCGCGGTCTATTTCGCGGCATCAAGGTCAGCTAACGGGAAGCTTCCCGATTCGCGAAGCGGGAACGAAGAAAAAAAAATATTAAAAAAAAAAGTTATTAATAAACATATAAAATATATTTTTGGATTTAAAGAAGAATACATTTTACAGCTACAGATATTAGCTGTTAAAAAACCAATGAAATTCACTGAAAAAAACCATAGGTTATAGACCATATATAGTTAGGAATTAGCATTTACAAAACCTTGAAAATTCACTGAAAAAACCATAGGTTATAGACCATATATAGTTAGGAATTAGCATTTAAAAAACCTTATTTTACTCACACAAAACCATTGAAATTCCATATATAGTTAGTTGCACTAACTATATATCGCGCACCCGCAATCCACTGCTGATCATGTCACATATTACATCATTCATGACATGGTCAGTGACATCACTGATGACATCACTGATGACAACATCCAGTGATTATGTGTTTCTGTAAAGTTTAAATATGTTTTACATATTGAAGAATGAGTGGATGTATAAGTGTCTGAATGAAGGTTTTAGTAGGTGCGTGATTGACTGTATGAGTGAGTGATTAAATGCGTCTTACTGAATGCACGGGTTAGTGACTAAACTGTCTAAAAGTGTGCATCAGTATGTCTGTTGTTGTGCAAGCTGCTGCATGTGTTGATCAGTAGCTATATAAGTAGCTATATGGGTTATTGATTGGTTGCACAAGTATTTGTATGGGAGACTGAGTGTGTGTATGGCTGGCTGGGAGGTGTGTGACTCTGTGCAGATCAATGTGTACTTGTATCAGTGATTCTATAAGAGAGTAACTATGTGTTAGTATATGTTTCAAAAATGTAAGGTGTTCTGATGACATCACTGATGACATCTCAAATGACATCACTGATGACATCTCACTTGACATCAATGATCACATCACTGATGATATCATTCATGTGATAATACAATGCATCTCCTCACACTCTAATATAACCTCCGTTACACCCAGTGTTAAATAGAGAGTATCATTTTTGAAACCATTGACACACCAATACTAGTTACTACATACGCACTCACTGATTCCTATGTCTACACACACATTCACTCATACAATCATTCATACATACAATCACTCATCTTTACAACACTATCATATGCACTCATACACCTATACAGACACTCACACTCTGCCACTCATCCATGGAGTTACTCACACACCTAGTCAGTCCTGAAAAGAATCAATCACACTTCCATTTTCTCATCTATACAGTTAAACACAGAACACCTTACATTTTTGAAACATATACATGGTCGTGCATTCAGTAAGACGCATTTAATCACTCACTCATACAGTCAATCACGCACCTACTAAAACCTTCATTCAGACACTTATACATCCACTCATTCTTCAATATGTAAAACATATTTAAACTTTACAGAAACACATAATCACTGGATGTTGTCATCAGTGATGTCATCAGTGATGTCACTGACCATGTCATGAATGATGTAATATGTGACATGATCAGCAGTGGATTGCGGGTGCGTGATATATAGTTAGTGCAACTAACTATATATGGAATTTCAATGGTTTTGTGTGAGTAAAATAAGGTTTTTTAAATGCTAATTCCTAACTATATATGGTCTATAACCTATGGTTTTTTCAGTGAATTTTCAAGGTTTTGTAAATGCTAATTCCTAACTATATATGGTCTCTAACCTATGGTTTTTTCAGTGAATATATATATATATATTTATTCACTGAAAAAACCATAGGTTAGAGACCATATATAGTTAGCTGGACATTTAATTGACATAAAACCAATGAAATTCCATATATAGTTAGTTGCACTAACTATATATCGCGCACCCGCAATCCACTGCTGATGATGTCACATATTACATCATTCATGACATGGTCAGTGACATCACTGATGACATCACTGATGACATCTCAAATGACATCACTGATGACATCACTGATGACATCTCAAATGACATCACTGATGACATCACTGATGACATCATCTAGTGTCTGTGTGTTTTTGTAAAGTTTAAATATGTTTTACATATTGAAGAATGAGTGGATGTATGGAAGACTGAGTGTGTGTGTGGCTGGCTGGGAGGTGTGTGACTCTGTGCATATCAATGTGTACTTGTATCAGTGATTGTATAAGAGAGTAAGTATGTGTTAGTATATGTGTGAAAAAGTATGGTGTTCTGTGTTTAACTGTATAGATGAGGAAATAGAAGTGTGATTGATTCTTCACAGGACTGACCTGGTGTATGAGTGCATATGATAGTGTTGTAATAATGAGTGACTGTATGTATGAGTGATTGTATGGGTGTATGGGTGAATGAGTGAATGTGTGTGTAGACGTAGGAATCAGTGAGTGCGTATGTAGTAACTGGTATTGGTGTGTCATGATGTCATCAGTGATGTCATTTGAGATGTCATCAGTGATGTCATTTGAGATGTCATCAGTGATGTCATCAGTGATGTCACTGAAGTATGGTGTTCTGTGTTTAACTGTATAGATGAGGAAATGGAAGTGTGATTGATTCTTTACAGGACTGACTAGGTGTGTGAGTAACTCCATGGATGAGTGGCAGTGTGTGAGTGTCTGCATAGGTGTATGAGTGCATATGATAGTGTTGTAATAATGAGTGACTGTATGTATGAGTGATTGTATGGGTGAATGAGTGAATGTGTGTGTAGACGTAGGAATCAGTGAGTGCGTATGTAGTAACTGGTATTGGTGTGTCATGATGTCATCAGTGATGTCATTTGAGATGTCATCAGTGATGTCATCAGTGATGTCATTTGAGATGTCATCAGTGATGTCATCAGTGATGTCACTGACCATGTCATGAATGATGTAATATGTGACATCATCAGCAGTGGATTGCGGGTGCGCGATATATAGTTAGTGCAACTAACTATATATGGAATTTCATTGGTTTTATGTCAATAAAATGTCCAGCTAACTATATATGGTCTCTAACCTATGGTTTTTTCAGTGAATTTTCAAGGTTTTGTAAATGCAAATTCCTAACTATATATGGTCTATAACCTATGGTTTTTTTCAGTGAATTTCATTGTTTTTTTAAAAGCTAATATCTATAGCTGTAAAATATATTCTTTATTACGTGACGTATCACGTAGCCACGTGAGACGCCTCATGACGCGTTGCATAACCGTGACGTATCGGCTCTGCAGCGCAAACAAAACCCGTAACGTAAGCGTGCCGGAGCATATATATATTTTTTTTTAACCTTAATTAGACAAAATCCACACGTGCACATATCTTGAGGCCTTGCAAAGGCACATCAAACAAACAGTCCCTACAATTTTGCCAAGTTTGCTGGAAATCTATTCCCTTAATTTTTTTGTTTACTGTTTCTCTTGGTTTTCCCCTTGTTACGCTTACCGGGACGCTACCCGGTACGCGAACCGGACGCTCCAAAAACACAAGATGGCGGACTCCCGTTACGCTGCCGGTTAGCTGCCCGGTTCGCGTACCGGGAAGCGCCTCTACCGCGAAAAATCGCAACAATTTTTTTTTTTTTTTGCCCCGCGGGGGACTTTAATATCCCCCTCATCAATCCTAGGGGGTCAGGAGGGGTTTACCTTGCCCCCTTTCATTCATTTCCCCCTTCTTTTTTCACCACATCTTGTCTCTCGAACCTACCGAGAGACAAGATGGCGGCCGCTCCGGACTGTTTACAATGTTGACAGCTATGCTGCCGGTTAGCTGCCCGGTTAGCTGCCCGGTTCGTGTACCGGGACGCGCCTCAACGGCGTAAAATCGCAAAAAAATATATATATTTTTTTTGCCCCGCGGGTCACTTTAATATCCCCCTCATCAATCCTAGGGGGTCAGGAGGGGTCTACCTTGCCCCCTTTCCTTCATTTCCCCCTTCGTTTTTCACCACATCTTGTCTCTCGATCCTACCGAGAGACAAGATGGCGGCCGCTCCGGACTGTTTAGAATGTTGACAGACACCGGAGAGCCAATCAGCTTCGCTTCGCGAAGTTCCGTTACGCGTCAGGTACGCGAACTGGGGCGCTAACCGGAGCGCTGTCACAGATATATATATTTTTTTAAACGTTAATTTCTCAAAATCCACTGGAGCACATATATTGAGACATAGCAAAGGCACGTCGGGCAAACCATATCTACAATTTTGCCAAGTTTCATGTAAATCCATTCAGCCATTCGAGCTAAAAGTGAGTCCAACCGCCCTATGGAAAAATGAATGGGAAAAACGCGTTTTGGGACCCCCCTTTTTTCTCGGCCCCCCCTTGACGAAACCCCCCCAATTTTCAGGGGCTGCTCAGAAACAAATTGTGCCATTTTCCTGAAAATGTCAGCCAATTCTGTCCACAAACGCCAAAGTTATTAGACATAGAATTTTCAGAAATCCCATAGAGAAAAAATCCTAACTATATATACCCACTGGCTATCGCCAGTAGGTAATATACATATATAAACATATATAATCTGCATATCTATATAAATATAAATGCATGCATACATATACATATATGCATACATATGCATGTTATTTACATGAAAGTTTTAAAAACACTAATAAAAGCAAAGCTAAAAAGACACCTCATTACAAACAGAATGGCTTTAACTTAAACGAGGGCGAGATCTATTGCATTTTCAATGCTTGTTTACTTTGGTTCTATCAAGAAGGCATTCAGATGTGTCACACATTTGCCATAAATTCTGAATGTTAGCACTCTAGTTGCTCATTAGATCACTATAGTAAAGCTAGTGCTCACCAGGGAAGTCTGCTGCTAATCATGGTTTGCAGCCATTTTCCCGCATTTTTTATCCAGCGGACTTTCAGTCCGCATACCATTATCCCGCAAGGTCATTGACCTCGCATACCATTATACCGCATTTTTTCAAAACGCATGTGCATTTATCACGCATGCCTTTACAAAGAATTACGTTTTAAAGGCACGTATGGTAAATGCATTTGCGTTGTGAAAACCACGATGACGAGAGAGGTAAGTGGGTTTGTGTTACTTTTTTCGTGGGTTAGTTATTGTGTAGTGTAGTGTTGTGTAGTGTAGTGTTGTGTTAGTGTAGTGTAGAGTTGTGGTGGTTGTTTAGTGTAGGGTCATTCTGGGGGTAGTGTTTAGGGTTTAGGGTTGTGTTGTAGTGTTTGCGTAGTGTAGGGTCATGCTGGGGGTAGTATTTTAGGGTTTAGGGTTGTGTTGTAGTGTTTGCGTAGTGTAGGGTCATGCTGGGGCTAGTGTTTTAGGGGTTTGGGTAGTGGTGTAGTGTTTGCGTAGTGTAGGGTCATGCTGGGGCTAGTGTTTTAGGGTTTAGGGTAGTGTTGTAGTGTTTGCGTAGTATAGGGTCATGCTGGGGGTAGTGTTTTAGGGTTTAGGGTTGTGTTGTAGTGTTTGCGTAGTGTAGGTTCATGCTGGGGGTAGTGTTTTAGGGTTAAGGGTAGTGTTGTAGTGTTTGCGTAGTGTAGGGTCATGCTGGGGTGTAGTGTTTTAGGGTTTAGGGTTGTGTTGTAGTGTTTGCGTAGTGTAGGGTCATGCTGGGGGTAGTGTTTTAGGGTTTTGGGTAGTGTTGTAGTGTTTGGGTAGTGTAGGGTCATGCTGGGGGGTAGTGTTTTAGGGTTTTGGGTAGTGTTGTAGTGTTTGCGTAGTGTAGGGTCATGCTGGGGGTAGTGTTTTAGGGTTTTGTGTAGTGTTGTAGTGTTTGCGTAGTGTAGGGTCATGCTGGGGGTAGTGTTTTAGGGTTTAGGGTAGTGTTGTAGTGTTTGCGTAGTGTAGGGTCATGCTGGGGGTAGTGTTTTAGGGTTTAGGGTAGTGTTGTAGTGTTTGCGCAGTGTAGGGTCATGCTGGGGTGTAGTGTTTTAGGGTTTTGGGTAGTGTTGTAGTGTTTGCGCAGTGTAGGGTCATGCTGGGGGTAGTGTTTTAGGGTTTAGGGTAGTGTTGTAGTGTTTGCGTAGTGTAGGGTCATGCTGGGGGTAGTGTTTTAGGGTTTAGGGTAGTGTTGTAGTGTTTGCGCAGTGTAGGGTCATGCTGGGGTGTAGTTGTTTAGGGTTTAGGGTAGTGTTGTAGTGTTTGCACAGTGTAGGGTCATGCTGGGGGTAGTGTTTTAGGGTTTAGGGTTGTGTTGTAGTGTTTGCGTAGTGTAGGGTCATGCTGGGGGTAGTGTTTTAGGGTTTAGGGTAGTGTTGTAGTGTTTGCGTAGTGTAGGATCATGCTGGGGTGTAGTGTTTTAGGGTTTTGGGTAGTGTTGTAGTGTTTGCGTAGTGTAGGGTCATGCTGGGGTGTAGTGTTTTAGGGTTTAGGGTAGTGTTGTAGTGTTTGCGTAGTCGAAACGCTGTCGAAACGCGTTGCTAGTTTTTGTTTTGACAAACCCCTTGGATTGATGGAATAAAAAGAAATTCCTCGTACAAAATTGGAGTTAAACGAGTCTGTTTCCTTGCGACTCCATACCTCCCCATGCGGGGAACCTTGCTCGAAATTGTCAGCAGTTGGGCTCAACTGCAGGAGTAACGCGGCCAAAAGGCAAGCAGTGCCTAACGGGAGAGAAAGGGAGCCATGCGGTAGATATAAATATATATATATATATATATTCACAAAAAAACGATCGGTTTCACACCAGTTATAGTTAGCTGAACATTTTACTCATACAAAACCATTGAAATTTCCAAGTCATAGTTAGTTGGACTCACTATAACTCGCGCGTCCGCAATCCACTGATGATGATGTCACATATTACATCATTCATGACATGGTCAATGACATCACAATATTGTGTCATTCTTTTTTTCAATGAATGTGTACTGCATAAATGAATCGATAAAATGACTGAATGAAGGGGAGAAAGTGACTAAGACAACAAATGACAGAAGGGGAGTGAGGGAAGGTGAGTTGTGAACGGGAGTGTGTCGAAGCGGAGTGAATGAAGGAGAGTGACAGGGAGTGAGGGAAGGGAATGAGTAAAGGTGAAAAAAGGGGATTGATCTTGAGGGAAGGATGGTGAGGGAGGATAAAGTACTGGGAGTGAGAGTAAGGGAAGGGGAGTGAGTGAGAGGGAAGGGGGAGTGAGTGAATGTATGTTCACGACATTGAGGGATGGAAGGTGAGTTAAGGTGAGTGAAGGGGAGTGAGAGAGTGAGGGGACAGAGGGAGTGAGGGTAACACAGAAGGAGTGAGGGAAGAGGAGTGAGGAAGTGAGAAGACAGAGGGAGTGAGAGAAGGAGTGGGTAAAGTGGAGTAAGGTGAGTGAGGGAAGGGGAATTAATGAGGGAACAAAGGAAGGAAAGTAGGGGAAGTGGAGTGAAGCAGAGAGACTGGGAAAAGGTGAGTGGAGGAGGAGAGTGAGGGGAATGGGAGTTAAGGATGGAGAATGAGGATTAGTGAGGGAAGTGGAGTAAGGGAACAGGGGTGAGGGAGGGTGAGAGAAGGGCAGTGAGGTTGAGGAAAGAGGGGTGATAGAGGGTGGATAAAGGCAAATGAGCATAAGAAAAGGGGAGTGAGGGAGTGACGAGATAGCGGGAGTGAAGAAAGGAGTGAGAGAAGGGGACTGATTGGGGGAGCAAAGAAAGGTAAGTGAGGGATTGAGCATGAGTTAAAGGGAGTGAGCATGAGGGAAGGGGGAGTGACAACGTGAGGGGATAGAGAGAGTGAGGGTAAGAGAGAGGGAGTGATGGAAGGGGAGTGAGGAAGTGAGAGAACAGAGGGAGTGAGAGAAGTAGTAAGTGAAGTGGAGTAAGGTGAGTTAGAGAAGGAAAATGAGTGAGGGAGCAAAGGAAGGAAAGAGAGGAGAAGGGGAGTGAAGGAGAGGGACTGAGAGCGGGAAAGTTGGGGAGGGGAGAGAGGGGAAGGGGAGTGAAGGAATGGAGATTGAGGGGAAGTGAGGGAAGCAGAGTAAGGGAACGGGGGTGAAGGAGGGTGAGAGAAGGGCAGTGAGGGTGAGTAAAGAGGGGTGATAGAGGGTGGATATAGGCGAGTGAGCGTGAGACAAGGGTAGTATAATATATATTTCACAATACAAAATAACTTGTACAATATGTTATAATATTTATTTTGCTGTTCTCAGAATATATTGAATTTCACTAAAAACAGTGAGTTCAATACTACTCATCATATGACAGCGGGCAAAAATAAACACAATCAAAAAGATTGTGTTTAAAAAACCCATACAACGTTTCAATAAATAATGTAAAACTTTGAAAAAAACATATCTTAAATTTTTTTTCCAAACAACAATCACAAACTAATAAAACATTAGTATGTCATTACTATACTCTCAAAGTAAAGTAATATAAAAACATATATTAACAACATTTACCTGAAATAATCATTTTTGATTCACGAGGCCAAATAGTATATGAAAAGTCCTTTTTTTGGAAATTACTTAATAGTAATTTTAAACTTCCATTTACCCGACTTTCTGAATGAAAAGCTCCAACATCTATTGGATCATTTAACAATAGTTATATTTCCACCTCTGACTCACTCATGATCAACATTTCCTATAATACTGATATCACTTAATATGTGATACACTTAAACTACCTCAATGAGAACTACAAGTTTTTTATTATCTTGATCACTCTCACTCACAAAGCAATTTTGAACAGCAGACTAACTTTTATTAACTGCTCTAATCTTCCTAGGCCAATTACATTTCCTAAAATTTAGGTTGTAAGAACACTAGGTAAGAAATGTGTGAGTCAAAAGGCAAACTTTGTTTGAAAGTCAATTGAGTATCGTTACAATAAGTCCAGCCCTTTTGACGTTTTAAATAAGCTGTGTAATGTCCTGATGTTGTAGAAGGACCATCATGGAAAACAATTGCTGCAGTTACAAAGGTTCTTCCTGAAATTGATAATTGAGAAGCCACAACATTTTTAATTATAGTTGTCAATTTAGTTCCATGAGGTCTACATCGTTGGAACATTAAAATTACATACTGTCCATATCTTTGTATAAATAATGTTGATAGCATTGCAGAGTTACATTGGGTACAGACCATGTTTTGATTTGCTTCTCTAATAAGATTATTAAAATACACTGATTGGCAGCCTGATAAAGTCAAATATATAAATCTTTCAGTGTCTATTATAGTACTACTTGAAAAGGAACAATTGTCGCAGTCATGCTGCGATTTATATGAAAGGCCAAAAAGATTTTCAACATCTATACCTTCATCTTGCAATACAACAAGCATATACATTAGAAATTCCTGACAATCTTGCTGAATATTCTGTGAAAATTGATTTAGACCAGAACATATGTCTAAAACATTTCGAATATCAGAAACACTTTCTATTTTTGTTTTATCACTGCTACATTTCTCAAACACAGTATTCAACAAACAACAAAATCTTTGATCCCGATTTTCAACAATCTGCTCTTGTAAAGTTTGGAGAAAAAAAAACAACATTAACCACTACATTAGCATAGCAGTTGACACCAGAACTGTTTTCAAACTGAAATCCAACATCTTCAACAGAATCCTTTTCCTTTCTGCTTACAATTACAGGTTCATCTACTTTTTTTCTTTTTGCTACAACCTCGCTACAATTTTTCTCATTTCTTCTTTTTCGGCCTACCACAGGCTTTTCAAATAAAGGATATTGAGGTAAATTTGGAGCATATTCTCTTCTTAACCTATTATACTTGTTCACACAATTTAGATCTGCACTAATGTTTGTCTCATCAAAATCAATCAAGTATAATCCAGATAAAGTTCTGACTCGAGATAAAGCAACATATGCCATACCCTCCTTGAACACAGATCTTCCAATATTCACTAAAGCACTATCTTCACTTAAACCTTGAGATTTATGAATAGTCACCGCATATGCCAAACAAACAGAAAACTGTTTTCGGCCGACATATAAATCTTTCACAAGCAAAAACCGAGCAGAACATTGCTGTACTTCTTCAATTCCATCAAATTTAATTTTCAAAAATTCAATTTCATCTCTATTTCAGTAATTCACAAAATCAACAACATGAGCCATTGCTCCATTTACTAAACCTCTTTCCACATGTAAATTCCGTCGTAAAATTATATGACAATTTTAACATGCATGTAGACTCTTTTCAAAACCAGCAGTTTTAGATATTGTCTTCTCTAAAGAATCAATTTTGATTTCAACTTTTCTGACAAAATAATAGTTGTTCCTTCATGCTCTATTTTATCAATAGCTTCCAGTTTTACAATCTCTTGATTTTCTAACTTTAACATTTTGTTGTTGAAGATTGGACATTCTTGCAGAGTTGGCATCAAGCATATCACATATTTGTTTTCCTATAAATATTCTCTGAGAGAATATTTTCGCTCGGAAACAAATTTGAAAGTAATCGTGCCTGTAAAGCTTCTTTGCCATGTTCACTTACTTTTCCAATTCTTATATCTTGAAGAATATTTTTATAATCTTCATCCTTTGCCTGTCGCATATTTTGAAGCAGTTCTGCATATTAAAACATAACCATATATTAACATTTCCAATGCTTTCTAGGCACTTTCTGGTATCTTCATACGTAAGTATTTTAAACACTGGTTGTCCTTTCACAGGAGTTAGCTGCAGTAGATCTCCAAAAACAATGATGTGTTTACCTCCAAATAACACATCATACTCTGTTTTAAGAATTTGCTGCATTTTTAAATGCACAAAAGCAAGCATTACATTTGATACCATGCTTACCTCATCAATGATAAGAAGTTTCATTTTCTTCAGGATTTTGGAAACTTCACAACAAGCTTCTCCAGATAGCTTGTGGTATTGTAATTTATTATCATGCTCTACTGGCAGCATCAATAAACAATGTAAAGTATTCCCTTTAATGTTATGTGCTGCCAACCCAGTTGGAGCAGTAACAACACAAGAGAGCGATGACTCAGTTCTTTTCTGTAGGTAAGTTGCAATTCCTTTAATTAGAAAACCTTTTCAAGTTCCTGCTTCTCCACTCACTTACAGTCAGACAGGTTTAAATGACGTACAAGAGCACTCTTTTCTCTCATGACATAAACCATGCTCAATCTGTTCTGTGACTTCGTCATATATTTGTTTCTGCTCAACGTTTAGTTGTTTTTCCAATTCTTCTAAGTTTACTACATCCTCCTGAGCTTGTTCCATTGCTCTTTCCACCTCATCCATGGCAGTGGCAGCTTAATTTTGGATAATTGGTCCTCCGAGTGGATCCTGACTCAACGAAGCAGAACTCTGACTGTCTTGAGAACTGTCTCTAGCAATCTCTGCTGCAATTGTAGCTTCTTGCTGTATTTCATCCTTCAACATTTGCGGATAATTAGTAACAGCAGGCCATTCTATAGTATTTTTGCTTTCATTGAAAGAATCTTCATAACTGAGAAAATCTCCAAGTAGTTCCTCTTCTGTACACCACGGCTTAAAGAGTTGCAGAAGAGCTAAATAGTAAAATTCCATTTTGTCAGGAGATTCGCAACTCAATTTTCGATGATTAATCAAATGTCCTTTTTTTTGTTTCACCAGACTTTCTTCACATCCAATTACAGCATATCCACCTTTATTGATATCTTCTGTAATATTACTCTTAAAAGTATAGCTTTGAGGTACTACATAGAGAGAAACATTGTCAAGATGACTACTTCTATTTAGATAGTATGTCTCCAACATGTTTATCATCAAAATATCTGTACTGTTTGGTTCTTTCTCTGCCAAATACTCAATTTCTTGTACAGATTTCAAAACTCAGTTTCGTGTTTCAGCAAGACCTAGACTCACGCAAATGATTGTTCTAGATTTGGCATATAGACTTGCTGATGATAACCAATGTGAACATTCGTATGCTCCAATTTCTCGATGCGACAACATCTTCGGACTGTAACTGTACAATTTCTTACTTAGGCTCTTTTCATGAGAAGTTTCTTCCCACATTTCCTTTAGTTCTGTATTTTCTGATTTTGTTATGTAAGACGTTACATATTGAGCCGCAGAAATAGAGTTGTCAGCAACATATTGAATATCCATGTTAGCATTGCACAAGGACAAAATGACTGGGTTATAGTCATTTATTTATTTTGACTCTTCATTTCTTTTTAAGTTGTATGTATTTTTTGGTGATTTTCTTGTCACAGTATGTCGCAAAGAAGACATAAAATTGTTTACTCTTCCTTTAGATATTACTGGTCGTGGAAATCCAAAACGAAATTTTGTGTAGAACTTGTCCTTGGATTTGAACTTTTGACGACAGTATTTTCCACAACGATGGGTTTGAAACCGTAGGACTTGATGTCTTAAATTGTTTTCTTCTGTACTTTTCAGAACAACACATGTAGAATACTGTTCAAAAAAACTCATGACTGTGTCATCCGAATCTGTTCCAAATTTGGGAGCATCTTTGATCCATAGCAGCATACGTATGTGAGGAGCACCTCTTGCTTGATACTCCTTTCTCCAAAATAAATCAAAAACCTCTCTAAGAGGAGGATTCTTTTTGTTTGTGATAAAAGACATCATAGCTTCTAATCTATGATTGAAATACCTGCATACATTAACTTGATCCAAAGAGCACAGTTCTCCAGGTGTCTTGTATTCTATATTTTCTATGTTTGTATTTGCCTCTCGAAGAAATTGAAGTCCTCCCAAGCATACTCAGCACAGCTAAGAGTAAGGAACCATGTAGGAGTTCCTAAGTTTCTTAGCATACATTTCAGTTCCCCATCGATGAAGGTAACAATACTCGTTGGTACCACGCTGACATGCCATGAGATTAATTAGCTGAGACTCCAAAATAGTGTCTTGCTGTTGGACTTTATCCATAAAGTCCCTTGCCGAAACATTTTGCTGATGTACTCCACTTTTCAGTATATGGTTCACTGCAAAAGAAAGTCCAGACAAGTCACTCTCAAACAGAAGATGAAACAAATATGGAATACATTGGCAAAACCTTGGATCTTCTGCATATAATCTTAAAGTCCGGTATTCAGATGCAGGAATTTGAACAGATCGGTCATCATATCGACCACCTTGACCTGTTGGAAATAACTGAGGAAAACAACGAGCTTCCAAGCTTTCTTCCCATACACTAATGGGACTTCCTTTTGCTTCTTTCATTTGGAACAACTCAATAGCATTTCCCATTACTTCTTTGGAATGCAGAGGATGATCACTATAATGCTCATAAATTTCTTCACTTCTAGACACATCTACTTTTTCAATTTGCCCAGCTGAAAATCACTGTCCTCTGCTACAGTTGTTTCCTCTTCTCCTACATATACATTTTTGTAGTACTGTTTGTTTTTTACCAAATACAACGTTGCCTTTTTGACTTTCCTAACATCTACTAATTCTTGCCAGATTTTCTTACTCTTTGTAAGAACGCCATTAACTAGAATAACCAGGGGTTCCTCTTTCACTTTTTCAACACCAATTGTATCAATATTTTTCTTTAAATCAAGAGGCAAATAAACAACTCTTCCCTTTAATCCTCTCTGTTAATCTGAAGGAGGCAATTTCCCTGTTTTAGGCTCCATGCGAACAGTAGCCTGAAATGGATGTACAAATTCAATCAGAATAGACTCAAAAGTATTTAAATCCTTCAATTCAGAAGGAATGTTTACCAACTCAAGATTATTATGTACAACTCTAGCAGGCATTTTGTTTTCATTTAATTTATTATACCAATATTTACAAATACGCAGATCAGAACACAAATCAAAACAATTCTCTACCGACATAAGTTGCAAAATCCTTCCACTCATTATTATTTTCCTTTTCACTTTTTACATATAAATCAACTAACCTAGTGTGATTCTTGTAATGAATTCATCGACAACACACTCAAGAAAAATGTGGCCTTTGACTTGAAATGACCTTGAACTTTGTAATTTCATGGTCAAAATTTTCTGTACTTAAATTCTGTACATTCTCTTCCACATTACCTTCTATTACTGTATCAGTTTCTGCACTGCCCTCTTTTTCACCAAAGTAACTTAACTCAATTTCTTCAGAAATGTTGTTCACATCTAATACAGATCCATGCAAAAGAGCACTGTTTAACTATTTTAGCTAAAGTGCTGGACTTTTTGCATAATACAACCTTCTCACTAATTTCCTCACTTTAGTATGATGTACTGCTAACATCCTAAAATGATGAAAAACACTCTGACATACTTTCCTAGAAAGACAATCCAGTGAATGCCCATGCAAACCTGTTTTTTCTCTCACTCTGCAAGGATCTAACACGTTTGAATTTTTTGTTTTAGACTTTTCTTAGTATATGTACGTAAGAAATTGCGAAACAAATCATTTGAATCCTGTCGCACACTACAAATACTACTACAATTCCAATTGTACACTGGAGCCTTAGGACGTCTCCCTAAAACTTCATCAGCTAACACCTCTTCTGCATTTCTAGGCACAATTTTTTCTTTTTCAATCGGACAACCGTCCTTCACCTCATATGCTCGACCACTGGTGTCAACTGCATTCATCAAATCATTATCCTAAAAGTAACTCTCTTCATTAAAAAATGGCTCACAACTTGAACTATGATTCCATTCTCCAGAAAAAACATCACAGAAATTAGTCCGATTAATTACTCTTTTCCACTTACTTTTTGATTTCAAAACATTGATTACCTTGTCTAGTGTACGAATTCTATTGATTACTAAAATATATTTTAAAAAATCCATTTCAAAAGCCTGATCAACTATCCTCTCTATACTTTTCTTTTTCTTGTAAAAATCTGTTTTCCTTTTACAATTCTTAACATTTTTTAATAAATTTAAAACAATTCTGTTATAAAACATTCGCCTACGAATGTCAATGAACTGATTTTTACTTCTATTAATATAGACAATATCATCTCCATAAGCTTTATCTACATTTTTGCTGGGATTTTGGTTTTTCTTTGTAGTTGCAGAATTTTTTTTTTTCTTTTGTGCATTACCTTTATTTTTTTTACATTGAGTTGATTTCCCTATAAAATGCTTTGTTGCCTTACCAGAAGCATTCTTCTTTTTCTCCGTATTTTGTTTTTTACATACATCTTGTAATTGCGTTTTCTTGGAAAAGTACGTATTTTTATATATTCATCTTCAAACAGATTTAGTAGGCATATTGCTTCTTCTTTTTGTAGATAATTACAATCTGTTGTAAAGAAAAAAGAACATATTAAAGACCACTACTAACATACTGCATTGCAATTACAACAAGTAAATGATAAAAACACTAGTTTACAACATAAGTAAGTTTATAGCACAGCAACTGTGTCTCACCAGAGTAGGAAATTATGCAATGAGTGCTGTTTCTTACTTTATGGCAGTGCAGAACAGCTTCAACATTAATGTCACTCTGTGCCTGCACCATCTCTCTCTTTGCGTGTGTCATCTCACTCTATGCCTGCGCCATCTCACCCTCTACCTGCATCATGTCTCCCTCCACTTGCATCATCTCACTCTCTGCCTGCGTCATCTCTCTCTTTGCGTGTGTCATTTCACTCTATGCCTGCGCCATCTCACCCTCTACCTGCATCATGTCTCCCTCCACTTGCGTCACCTCACTCTCTGCCTGCATCATCTCTCTCTTTGCGTGTGTCATC
Organism: Lissotriton helveticus; assembly: GCF_964261635.1. NCBI lineage: Eukaryota > Metazoa > Chordata > Amphibia > Caudata > Salamandridae > Lissotriton > Lissotriton helveticus. The sequence continues at coordinate 140,233,028 of NC_136064.1, forward strand.
TCACCCTCTGCCTGCATCATGTCTCTCTCCACCTGCGTCATCTCTCTCTTTGCGTGTGTCATCTCAGTCTCTGCCTGTGTCATCTCTCTCTTTGCGTGTGTCTTCTCACTCTCTCCGTGCGTTATGTCTCTCTCCACCTGCGTCATCTCTCTCTTTGCGTGTGTCATCTCCCTCTTTCCCTGCATCATGTCTCTCTTCACCTGCGTCATCTCTCTCTTTGCGTGAGTCATCTCTCTCTTTGCGTGTGTCATCTCTCTCTTTGCGTGTGTCATTTCACCCTCTGCCTGTGCCATCTCTCTTTTTTGCGTGTGTCATCTCACTCTCCGCCTGCGTCATCTCTGTCTTTGCGTGTGTCATCTCACTCTCTGCCTGCGCCCTCTCACCTTCTGCCTGCATCATGTCTCTCTCCACCTGCGTCATCTCTCTCTTTGCGTGTGTCATCTCACTCTCTGCCTGCGCCGTCTCACCCTCTGCCTGCACCCGTCTCTCTCCACCAGCATCATCTCTCTGTTTACGTGTGTCATCTCACTCTCTGCCTCCACCATCTCTCTCTTTGCGTATATCATCTCCACCAGCGTCATCTCCCCTCTGCATGCATCATGTCTCCCTCCACCTGCGCCATCACTCTCTTTACATGTGTAATCTCTCTCTCTGCCTGCGCCATCTCACCCTCTGCCTGCATCATGTCTCTCTCCACCAGCGTCATGTGACTCTCTGCCTGCGCCATCTCCCCCTCTGCCTGTGCCATCTCACCCTCTGCCTGCATCATGTCTCTCTCCACCAGCGTCATGTGACTCTCTGCCTGCGCCACCTCCCCCTCTGCCTGTGCCATCTCACCCTCTGCCTGCATCATGTCTCTCTCCACCAGCGTCATGTGACTCTCTGCCTGCGCCATCTCCCCCTCTGCCTGTGTCATCTAACTCTCTGCCTGCATCATGTCTCCCTCCACCTGCGCCATCTCTCTCTTTGCATGTGTAATCTCACTCTCTGCCTGTACCATTTCTCTCTTTGTGTATCTCACTCTCTACCTGCATCATGTCTCTCTCCACCAGCGTCATGTGACTCTCTGCCTGCGCCATCTCACCCTCTGCCCGCATCATACCTCTCTCCACCTGCGTCACCTCTCTCTTTGCGTGTGTCATCTCACTCTCTGCCTGCATCATGTCTCCCTCCATCTTAGCTATCTCTCACTTTGTGTGTGTCATCTCACTCTCTGCCTGCACCATCTCACCCTCTACCTGCATCATGACTCCCACCACTTGCATCATCTCACTCTCTGCCTGCGTCATCTCTCTCTTTGAGTGTGTCATCTCACTCTCTGCCTGCACCATCTCACCCTCTACCTACATCATGTCTCCCTCCACTTGCATCATCTCACTCTCTGCCTGCGTCATCTCTCTCTTTGCGTTTGTCATCTCACTCTATGCCTGCCTCATCTCACCCTCTACCTGCATCATGTCTCCCTCCACTTGCATCATCTCACTCTCTGCCTGCATCATCTCTCTCTTTGCGTGTC